>NC_133025.1:44915000-46115000 GCF_048771995.1 Taeniopygia guttata | reverse complement strand
TTATTATTTACAGCTGTATTAACAGCAATTTGTAGTTTTCTTCTTGTATCTCTTTGCAGTAATATAAACATTCTTGTATTTAACTTGAAGACACAAAGATTACTCTATTATATGGGGTTTTATCTTCATTAGTCATCATGTCTGCTTTTTCTCCTTTTTCTTTTCTTTTTCTAATCAAGAACTGGAGCCGGAGAAGAAGCGGGCACAAATCCATCATGAAACAAGGATCCATATTCTGAATCTCCTTATCACCTCTCTTGAGTGCAGTCCTCCCAGCCTAGCTCTGTATCTCTTGGGGTTTGAACTAAAGAAACCTGTCAGCACCACAAATTTGCAAGATCCAGGTATGAAGAAGAGAGGTTGATCTGCCATTTAATCAGTTCTGCTAACAACACTGAGAATATTTATTGGGAAATTCATGGGGAAAACCAGTTCCTCTTCAATGAAAGAATAAAAGAACAGGCCTTGTTCAAGTCCTCAAAAGCTGAATACATGAAAAGATATATTAATACTCAAATGCAACATTTAAACAACTCTAGGATTTGAGTCTTTAAGTTGTATTTTGGAATAGACTTGAAATTAGAATTATGGGGGGGAAATACAATTTAGAAGGGAAAAAATTAATGTATTTATTATTTAATACAGTGTAGTTGTGTCCCTAGTACAAAGAAGTTGATTTGATGATGCAAGTAGTACCTACATATGACAACATGTGAGCCTATGTTGTTTTTACTGCTTGGTTCTACTCCTTGGCTATTGTTCTGTCCTTCCTCAAGCTCCTGTGTAAAATTATTTATAGGAAAGAAAACAAGTTTTGTTTTTTAATGTTGTAGAAGAAAACATTTTAGAACATGTGGGATTTCATTCTAGTGCTAGGAATATATAAATATATTAATTACATGTATACAACAATGCAAACTTCAGAAATACCACTCCTCCTGCTTTCAAGTTGAATTGATGAGAGTAATAGTGTGTTACTATGTGTCTTGTTTGCTGCCTCAGTTTCTAATTGGTATTTTACAAAACAAACTGAGCAAGTCCAGCAAGGATGATCAGAGAGCTGGATCACTCAGCCTGTGAGGAGAAGCTGAGGGAAGTCTGGAAAGGAGAAAGGCTTTGAGGGAACCTAATAGAAATCTTTGAACACCTGCAAAGACGTAAATGACAGGATAAAACCAGAGTCTTCAGAGGAGTGTGCTGGGAAGATGAGAGGCAGTAGGTATAAAATGAAACAAGAGAGGCTTAATTTGGATATAGGAGAAATTTTTTCACCAGAAGATGGTGAAGCAGGTTGTCTATATAGAGGTCTTGCAGTCTTCATGTTTGGAGGTTTTTAAGACCCAACTGTCTAAAGCCATGAACAATGGTTTGATATCATAGCTAGCAGTAGTTTGTTGTTGACATGTCATGGTGTTTCTTCCAGTATGAAATACAAGGTTATTTCTCAACTGTTTTAAAGGATGTTTTATATAGACAAGTTTGAACAACATTCAATAATTTGATTTTAGTTTTTTGAGAAGAATATTTCTCATTATCTTCAGGTTTGTATTGGATGCTATGGTCCACCAGTTTTTAGTTCTTCATAGTTCTAAATGAAAAGTAGATAGGACCTGAGTTTTATTTCTTCAGATATTGTGAAATATCTGTAGTTACACAATACAGGTAACTGATCTGCACCCACACAGTTTTACAGGGTATCTGTCATATCTTAGATCAGTGATGAGGAAATCTGTCTCAAGGGTGTGAGAGACCTTGCCCATGTCTTTCAATTTTCATGTTAATAATGTGAAGAAATAATGACCGTAAAGACATTTACCTCAAGATAATAATTTCCTGCTAAAGCATAAATTATACATGTTCAAACAGAGATTATTTCCCCTATAACAACTCGGATTATTAATGCTTTTTCTGCTTTAGGACGTCTTTCTGGGTTGATTAAAGAATTAATTGGCTAAAGGAAGAATGCAAAAAAGGCAGAATTTTGACTTCAGTATTAAAATCTATTCCCTGTTCCCCATGGTTGCAGTGTCAGGTGCCTTTAGGAGAATTAGTCATATAATGGCTGTATTTGTAAAGTAAGACAGGAACTTTTTAAAGCTGTTCTTTGAAATTGTCAAATGGATCTTGGTTTAAAAGTGTTAAAGCAAAAATTCAAACCGATTCACTAGCATCTCAAAAGCCTACAGACTAAGTATAAATATTTTCATTAGGTTTTTGCTAAAACATTATTCCTTCTTTGATTTTTAAGTAATGGTAATAAAATTTTGTCAGAAGTTTTTGCTGCAGCTCTGTGGAGCAGTATAGTGTAGCACAGGGTATCTGAACAATTTAGGTTCTGTATTTCTGTGTACTTGATCTATACTGGCTATGGAGGAAAGTAAGATCAAGAATGTCAAGTTATTTTTCTTTTTTCAGGTGTCTTGGGTTGCCCACGGACTTGCCTTCATGCTATTTTGAACATACTGGAGAAGGGTACTGAAACAAGGAGTGGGCCTACAGCAGTTCGGGAATCTCCCCATCTTGCAGAACTATGTTACCAGGTATTCGGCATACTTTCTGTCAGCGTCTACTAAAAGTAGACTCTAAATAAAATTGGCTACATCTTGGTTGGTGAACACAGATGGTTGTCGACTCTGATAATAGTTCCATTTTTAAAATTAATATGTCAGGTTTTTATATATATTGAACTCTTTCTATTTTACCTTTTTCTGTTTAAAAAATATCTCCCAGCATCACAGACATCAAAGGATCTGCACTCGTGTCAAAACTTGGAATTAGGATATACGTATTAAAGTTACCCTAAATATTTTTGGTCAATCTCCAAGTCTGTTGCAACATGTGCCATTTGTTTTTTGTTTTTTTTTTATTTTGGAAGTGTTGTATGATAGCAAATAACATAAAATTCCAGCTAAGCCAGTGAAATTCTCTGCTTTATTCTGTAGCCATGAGAGAATGAGAGAATGTGTGGCTGAGAGGGTCAGGTGGGAGAGACAGCTGAGTTAGACAGATGTGTGAGGTAGTTGATGCTTGCACACTTGTATCATGTTGAAAATCCATGGGCTCTAGAAAGGATTTTAAACATTATTAAAAGCAAAAGGCAATTCTGTAGAAACAGGGAAAATTTATTACGTTTCCTGTCTTGGTGGACGTACACACAGAAAAAGACTGATTTTTAAGTGAGCTGAACAAACAGGCTCATCTGTTGTCATGTTGTGAACAAACATCCATTGTGGTCATCCACATGCTGTTAGTCCTTTAAGATCATAATTCAGCATCTGTTACAAATAATATGTTCAACTTTGAAGAAAGCTGATTGAAAATTTACTGTAAATACTTGTAATATTGTTTGAGCAGTAGAACAGTATTACACTTCTTTTGATTTGGTGGTTGGTTTGTTTAAAATAAATTCCATTCATGGATGTCTACTGTTTTTGATTGTCAGGTGATCTATCAATTGTGTGCATGCTCTGACACTTCAGGTCCAACTATGAGATACCTGAGGACCAGTCAGGATTTCTTATTCACTCAGCTGCAGTACTTGCCGTTTTCTATCAAAGGTAATTTTTAGGCTTAAAATTCAAAGACTTTTTTGACTCCCTAGATGTGAAAGAAGAAACATAAGCAGCATTATAAAACTGAATTTATTATAGGCTCTGCTGATCATTTAATTCTGCAAAAATTGAACTCTCCCTGCTTAAGAAGTTCAGATTATTAGTGCTGAACTTTTGGAAAGGAATGTTAGCTTTGGAATGCACCAAGTCTCCAGAACCACATCCTAATCTATATTGCAATTATCATTGTAGTTTTGTTAGCTCATGCTACAGAAAAAAAATTGAGAAGTAAGAGTGTTATAAAGAACCAAGGGAATATAAGGCTGATGGTTGTAAGCACCTTTGTTGGCCCTTTCTTTGAATAAAGTACTTTTAACCTAGTGGGTATGTTTTTTTATTTCAAAACAAGATTTCTCAGGTGTCTTAAACTGCATAAATGTACTTTATCAGATGCTTGACCATCAGTCTTTTGTTCAATGACTGTAAACCTAGCATTCAAGTACATGTATCCAGCATGTATAAAGTGCTTTAGATGATTCTTATATAACTTAAGAATCTAAATTAGATGAATATAGGAAGAGTCTAGGAGACCCATGTTCCAGTCTCACCAATTTTGATTAAAGCTACAGTTCACTTGGGTAAATGCCTGGTTATTTTCACTAAAATTGTAACTGACCCTATTGACTCATGAAGCACTGCATTCTTCACAATGACAGTTCTAACAGTTGGTTGGATCCAGTTTTGTTGTATATGTGTATATGCTTATTGCATATATATGTTTGATTTGTTTTCAAAATAATCACATGGTCATTTATTGGCTTTTGTCAGATCTCTGTCTTTTTGTCTTGCAAACAATTGGTACGCAAATAATAACTAATGACATCCTCTAAAAGCTTTCTCAAGTGAAGAATACTTTCCTCGGAGTAAGTAATATTATTTATGCTCAGTTTTATTATTTTTGCCTTATTCCCGTCCAGAACATGAGATTTCAACACTCAACCAAATGTCTTGGCTAATGAAGACTGCAGCTATAGAAATGCGAGTGACATCTCTGAACCGCCAGCGCTCCCACACACAAAGACTGCTGCATCTGCTGCTCGATGACATGCCTGTGAAACCATACCTGGGTAAGGGGAACTTATGGTGCGGCTACATAGGCTGGACTAAGTGGAGAATGAGAGACTTAGTTTGAATTCTTTTCTTCATAAGCTTGTGGCAGCTCATTTGTGGTATGGGAAGAAAGACGATGGTGGTTGTAGACTCCAAAGTGAAAGAAATCAGGGCATAGTTTTGTTCATTGCTGATAGAAAAATTAAAAACAGTTTATGAGGTAGGAGGGGGAATATTACAAAAAACAATTAAATTGTAGAATAATTTGTTTTGAGATGCCATTCAGAACCATTACAAAATAGAGAAGGTGGAGGGCCTTCCACAGTGAACAGTTTAAGACAAAGTTTCTCAGTCTGTCACAAGCTGTCAACCCTCTCTCACAGAAGTTAGTTACACATCAATTTTGCTTTTAACATTATAGCATCACAAAAGTGATATTTCATCCCAATGTGGTGTAAAATTTAATGTTAAATAAAAAGGCAAGATTTCAGAGTTTTAAAAAAGGGTTGAAGTAAATCAAGAAAAATAATACCAGATGGCAATAAAACTCTTTACATGAAGAAAGTAGAATAAAATGAAGGTATTTTAACAGGCTACTGCAGCATGGTGTTTTCCCTTACTTTTATCAGCCTGAACACTCTCTTCATCCTTTTGAGGATCTGAGTATGGGAAATTGTGTTCAGATATGCTACTCATTTTATGGTCCATCCAACTGCATTATCCATACTGGAGAATGGAATGCCTATTTAAGCATTTCTAGTATTTTCTGATCTGTATATAAAAATTGGTTACCTTTTGTCAGAGAAGTATTTTTTTCATTTGATTAAGAGTTCAAGGCTTTATTGTATTAGAAGGCTTTAATGTGAAAGCCTTCTAATTAGGCTTAAACAGGCTTAAGAAAGCTTAAACAGTCTTCTAATTCGGCTTAGACAGGTTTAAAACTGTGCTCTATCTTTCACTATTAATAAAGTAGGCCATATTTTTCACTTAGATTTGTTTTGTAATTTCTTGATTATGTTTTATTACCTTCAGCTGATGGTGAAGGAGGAATGGAAGATGAAAGTCGATCAGTCAGTGGATTTCTCCACTTTGACAGTGCTTCCAAAGGTAACTGTTATGACTGTTGATTATTTATCAGTAAAGTGTATTTGCTTCTTAACAGGCAGGAGGGCCACCTGCAGAAAGGACACTTGGGAAAAGAAAGTAATAGGTGTTCTCAACAGCAGCAGTACATGAAACAATTTGATTTAGTGTGGGGAAAAAAAAAGAACCTTGATACGGATGGTTGGAGTGAGTGAAAAACACTGAACTGCAAAGGCAGTTTGAAGAGTGTGTTTAGATATCTGTGCAGGGATGAAATGGGAGAGTGGAAGTCTATCAAATGTATGGCTAATAGTAGAAACAGCGAGACTGTTGCTAAGGCTGAACATATTTGTATTTTCATGGCAAAGAATGTAAGTCCCACATAGATAAATAAATTCAGATTCTTTATGGTTTCTTAACAAAAGACTGAAGAGGTTATAATTGAAAACTAGCCTGGTTTCATTTAGGAGAAAAAATCAGTCTTGTGTTTGTAGATATTGGATGACATGTATGTGTAACAGGAGAACTGTACAATATAAGACATCTTAAGAATGTAAAGCCTTAAAATGTTTTTAAATCTGTTACATAGATTGATAGCAGTTTCTGAAGGTTTAATGCTTTCTTTTGAAACTTTACACATTAAGCTGAAAATTTACGTTTACAAAGGTAAATTAGGCTCTTTTTGTTAATTTTTTAGTTTCCCCTTGATATTTACAAATACAATTTGAATTGACTTGCATTTCCAGTACGCAGAAAGATCTTAAATATCCTGGATTCAATTGACTTCAGTCAGGACATTCCAGAGCCTTTACAACTGGATTTTTTTGACCGGGCTCAAATTGAGCAAGTCATTACTAATTGTGAGCACAAGAATGCACGTGGACAAGTGGTCTGCAATGTCAAGGTTAGCATTGGTCTTTGTTTTCAAGTTGCATGTGCTATTTTAGAACTTAGTAATTAAAAAAAAAAATCAGTGTGTTAATAATACTTTGAAACTTGCTTTTACGTAAAAGGTGTATGTTTCAGATAGTATTTCTTTGGTTGCCAGTACACAGCTACATAGCACTACATATGTGTAACAATTACATGTGCAATGTTGTTGTGTACTATTGTAGTTCTTGGAGGCTTTACTTACGATTGTATCACATTGTGATGAGTACTTGACACGTGTGTATTATAAATTGTCCTGAAGAATTTATGACCCTAAAAAATGACTAAAATTCGTTAGAATCCCAGTCCATCTGTTGCATCTGTCACTATGTAGTCATCTCCTAGATTCTTTTAGGGGGTCCAAATACATCTCCTTTGTCACTTGTCCTAGTTTGGGCTCAAATACTGTTAATTTTCTTCATAGTAGCAGGTATAGTATTGTGCTTTGGATTTAGGATGACAGTAATGTTCCTAGCACTTTGATCCTTTACTTGTTCCTAAGCAATATTTACTTAGTGAAGGACTTTTCAGCTTCTCAAACCACCCACCAGTGAGTAGACTGTGGGCACAGGAAGCTGGGAGGAGACACAGCCAGGACAGCTGACCCAAAATTTGACAAAAGTCCATACCATGTGATATCATGCTCAATGTATAAACTGAGGGGAAAGCTGTCTGTGGGCTGCTGCTCAGGAGCTGGCTGGGCAGTAGTTGGCAGGTAGTGAGCAATTGCATTTGTGCATCCCTTGTTTGTACTATTCTAAATGTTTTATTATTTCCCCCCGCTTTCCTTTTGTGTCCTACTAAACTGTCTTTAACTCAAACTACAAATTTTATTTTGTTTTTCCCCCAGTTCTCTCCCCTACCCCACTGGGGCAAGGAGTGAATTGCTGTGTGGCATTTATCTACATGCCAGGTTAAACCGTATCATCATTTAAGTTTCACATTTAATTTCAGTACGTTCACAGAGTTCTGGTTGCAGAAGTCAATGCCCTTCAAGGAATGGCAGCAATAGGCCAGAGACCTTTACTTATGGAGGTAAGTACAGAAAAAAAATTAACTACTATTTGTTGTTGCTCTTGGTGGATTTCTTACCCTGTCAAGCAGTAAGCATTACTATAACAGATTATGGATTTGAGTCCTGACTTAGATTTAGTAATTCCTGAAGACAAAAACCCCAAAACTGATAAATTAACTTCTTACCATACTGTTCTCTGAACAGCTGGCCTGTAGTCTGTTTTCTGTTTGTCTTTAACCTCTTCCCTCCCCATTAGTGATAACAATTGCAGCTGCCACTCCCCGTACAGAAAGCAGTTACTCACTGATGTCAAGATTGGCTGTTCAAGTACAAGTGTGTTCATCTTACAGCCAAGATCATTTTGCCTTTCTCTCACAGGTGATGCTGATTTATTTCTCCTTTTTTCTACACAGATATAGTTTCAGTGAACTCAGAGATTAGTTATTTTCTGAGTTTCCTGCATCTTTTGAATTAAGTCAAAATTGGTTAAATGGATGCAAAGGATAAAGGAGAAATTACTCAGACTAAGTGGGAAAAAAAGGAACAAATAGTTTTTTCATTGTTATTTTTGTTTCAATTTTAAAGTGCTAGAAAAGAATTTTCCTGGTCGATTTTTTTTCCTATGAAATTGAGACATTCATAATGTCTGCCCTGTGAAAAGCAGCTCAGAAATGGAATGGGCTACCTTGTTAAAGCAGTAATAGCAGCTTGTTTTTAGTAAGCTGAAGACTTAGCATTTTATTCTGAAGACTACTGCTAATAGAAAAAATTGTCAACTAGAAGTCTGTCTTTACCATGAATTTCTTTGAGCACATTGTAACTGAGTTTCTTTGTGGTGGGTTTGCAGGAGATCAACACTATCCTGCAGTACGTCGTGGAGCGCAACAAGCTGCTGCAATGCCTCCATGCCAAGAGGCACGCTCTGGAGTCATGGAGACAGCTGGTGGAAATCATACTCACTGCCTGCCCCCAGGATCTCATACAGGCTGAGGACAGGCAGCTGATTATCCGGGATCTGTTGCAGGATGTGCATGACAAGGTAGTGCTCTGCTGGAGATCAACCCTCTCCTTCAACTTTGTTGCTGCATCTTTTTATGTGAAAGTGCTGCAATTTTGATTGTAATCCAAAAAAATTTTGTCTGCCTTTAGTATTCTTTTTAGTTTTCTGATTACTGCTATGCTGAAGTAGATTGCACTTTGGACAGAGGGGGTACTCTGCATTCTTACATAGCTACTGTTGAACTGTGAACTATATATTGACAGATTTCAGAAGCATTTCAGTATCATCCAGCATGATGGTAGTCTGGAAATGGTGTGTAAAAAGAAACAGCCAGCTTTGATGGGAAACAAAGAAGAACTTATTGAAGGCTAAAAGGAAGCTGCTGTATTTGCTAATTTGCTGTGTTTGGATGACTCAATGCAAATCCTACTGCTGCTGCTTTTGAAAAATTAAAGAGTTGAATGAAGTGTCATAGTAGAAAAACGAAAGATTTTACAATTAGAAGGGCTTTTGGAAGTATGAGAGCTTGTCTGAAAAGTCTAGGTGTTTTACTGATGAGTTTTAATAATAATTTTTGAGACGGACTAGACAGTTACTACTGACCCATCCATTCTAAAAGGCAAAATTTTATGAAAGATCGTTGTATTTTTTAGTCTGCTGGGGCATTTTTATTTTTTTGCTCTATTGCAAGAGTTATGTGGTTTGTAGTTCTGGCTAATAGAGTTTTGTTTTGAGAAATATGTATAAAAATGTTATATCTTTTCAAAGGAAAAAAGTAACCTTTTTGGGCTTTGTTTTTGTTACTACCATTATTTTTTCTGTAGGCATTACCTAGAAATTACCTATTTTTAGTGGAGTGCTGGTTTTGTTTTTTATTTGAACTGAATTAAAAAGCAGGAAACAAGCCTTCACTAGCTGAAGAAATTTCTTTGATAAAATCTTTACAAAGAAGAAATATCAGACTCTTAATTTTCTGTAACACCTAGGTGAAGACTTTTGTGAAGATGAGAAAAAAAATTGTTACTGTCTATTGAAAATAATTGAACTACTGTTCAAAGTTACTATATTGCTTAAAAGGAAAGCTCCTTCAGTATTAGTGATAAAGATACGAGATTTACCTTCCAAATAATAGAGTGAACAAAAACGATACATGCAAACTTCTTATTAGTGTTTTTCCACATTGTCTTAATGCTTCTTTGATGTTCAACCCTTTTGGTTTTTTAACTAGTACCTTTGGTAATAAAATAGCTGTATAGCAAAGCAGATAGCAGTTATTCTTTCCCTAGCTTAGGTTTAAATCTTTTGTTAATAATGCATCTCAAATATCAGCACATTTCTTCCCTTTCTGCCATGCAGAGTTGATTATCAGCCTGCCTGTGATTTATGTAAAAAAATCCAGAATGCTAATGGTCTTCTCAATTAAAATATGTTCAACTCAGGTTTCTAAACAAGTTTCTGACATTACTGATTTTGATGTGTTTTAAATACTGTCATGTCAATGAAAGCCTTAAGCATAATAAATTAAATCGTTGTGAAAGGCTAATTTAATTACTTTGATGAGTCATGAAATCAGACACTTTTAAACATTTCTTCTCTTTTGCCTTTATTTTGTCTTTCTACTTCTGTATTAAGATCCTTGATGATGATGCAGCTCAGGAGTTGATGCCAGTGGTGGCAGGGGCTGTGTTCACTCTGACTGCCCACCTGAGCCAGTCTGTGAAAACGGAGCAGAAACAGCCACTTGCCCTCTCTATGGCAGGACAGTCCCAATATGTCTTGATGCTGGATGGTTCTTTTACCTCATCACCTGGCTCTGAGAGCATATCCATGGGTTTTGCTTCTGTTGGTGACTCCTCCCTCCACATCATCTTAAAAAAGCTGCTGGATTTCATTTTGAAAACAGGTATGTTGACTTCTGCAGGGCATGTACAGGAATTCCAACTGCCAAGAGTAAAAAGACGGGCTGAGCTGCTTTCAGATACTGCAGTGAAGATTTTTGTTACAGTCAGTTAGGCGGATCTTACATGATTAGTACAGATGTAACTGATGTTAATAACAAAAAAAAAAACAAACACTTTAAAAAAATCTGAACAACAAACAGAAGAGAGATATGTAAATTACTATAAAGAGAATTTCATATTTTCATTATTTTCGAACATCATAAATTTGCTGAATTTACTCATAAATACACTTTTATGCCAGTAGTAGAACTTCACCTTAAAGAATCAAGTTGTTTTATTTTTTTTCTGCCAGCACTGCCATAGGAAAGTTAAATTAAGTGCCAGTGGAAGATGGTGTTAAGGAATTGACATTTGTTTGGTTTTAATTGTGGATGTTTCTTGTTAACAGGTGGTGGCTTCCAGAGAGTGAGGACGCACCTTTATGGATCATTGCTGTATTATTTGCAGATTGCCCAGAGACCAGATGAACCAGACACTTTAGAAGCAGGTATGGACCAAGTGTATTTGGAAGAGGGCAGAAAAAAAATTGTTATTAAACCCGGCAGGGTACAGGTTTTGCATGCTGAGTTGTCTTCTGGAAATAGACGGAAACCATCTTGCAATAAGAGCCTCTGAAATAAATTGCTTATGCCTTCACATCCTTATGTACACTCCTACTATAGTGATCCTATTTAAAAAAACCCAAAATAAATTCCAAAGCAAAAAAAGTTCAAAACACCAACCATACAAAAAAACCTCAAAACAAACTCCAAGGTTTGTTTATAATTTCATACCCTTTCTCTTCCTTTGTCTGAAGATCCCCCTACAAGGGAAACAAGCACAACAGCCTTACACACACCGCACCACCATCCCCTCCCAAAAAAAAAAAAACAAAAAAAAAACAAGCCAAAAATAAGCTAACCAGAGTACTATTTATCTTTGAGTGCTTATGGTAAATACCAGATTCTCTCTGTGAATGGCTAAAATACTTGAATTGTTAATGTTTCTAATAATTAGTCAGACAAGAATTGAGAAGAAATCTTGGGGCTAGTTACCTGCATGCAGACTTTTACTTGGCTTGTGTTTTGAGCTACAGTAGTAAAAGAAAAAAGACAAACGATGAATTTGTTATGACCCCTTTGAAGTGTATGACTGGCTTTGGTTTCATTCTCTCCCATTTAAGTTACATTGTTAACTTAGCTCACACTGAATGCTTTGGTCCCAGTGAAAGTTCATAAAATCCTGGCATGATTTGGGTTTGAAGGGACCTTTAAAATGATCTCATTCTAACCCCCTGCCATGGGCAGACCAAGTTGCTCAAAGCGTCATCCAACCTGGCCTTGAACACTTCCAGTTTTAGGCCTATTAGTTTATCTATGTAACAAGTACTAACATTGGAATTATTTTAAGCGGACTATTTACAAGGGTCATGTATTTACCCAGGTCCACACTTTTTGCTCTGTCTGGTCTGTGTTATTTAAGGCAGGATGGACTTGTAGAATTTGCAGTTAATTTAAAAACCCTTGACCATTGTTGGGGCACTTTTGTTGCAAGGCATAGAGAGAATGGCCTGAAGGATGTAGCTAAGTTAATGCTAAGATGCCTATCTTTGAATGTTTTAATTTTCTGTTTTATTTGCTTTTTTAATTGTTATTATTATTTTATTTTGTTTTTTTACAGCTAAAAAAACTATGTGGGAACATTTGACAGCTCCTGAAGATATGTTTAGTAAATTGCAACGGGAAAACATGGCAACTATTGAGAGTTATGGGGCAGCTCTGATGGAGGTGGTCTGTCGTGATGCTTGTGATGGCCACGAGATAGGACGGGTAAATGAATCTATTCTTTTAAAATTACTGTTCTGTTTGTTTTAAAGAACATCATCTGTGCAGAGATGGGAAGTTTCATGAGGTAGAACTAGATACTGGAGTTCTGTAGATACTGGATCTGTTTCGTGTTTCTGTCCTCCCACTCATCCTTCAAGCTGCTGAAAGTAGAACCATACATGCATAATAATTTTTTTCTCAACAAGGTTGTGTGTCCTGTTGTTTAAAAGTAGAAAGCGCTGCTGGAAAAGATGTAGGTAGGGACCTCTGTGACAGTTATTTGTTAGTATTTTTAAGTCATGGACTTACTCACCTTGGAAAGATGGGACTTCATGACAAAGTAATTTCTGATAGTAGCCAGTAGCTGAGAATCTAGTCAGAAGGCAAACTAGTTTCTAAATAGTAATCGTGCTTGAGGCAATACTTCTTAAAAATATTTTGCCTTAGTTATTGAGTTATTGGTCAACAATATGTGTAATGTTTTTTAAAAGAATAATAGAGAAAGGTAATTGGCTCATACTATACTAGTGTCAAGAAATCTAAAAATATTTTTCACGTAAATGATTGCAATTGTAGTGAAGAAATGCATTCTGCTTAGAAGAAGGTGTTAGAAGAAATTGCTTAGCATTTCACATTTCTAGGTATTTTTTAAAAATCTCATTGATGTTATAGGTTTAATTCTGTTTTGATTTGTTTGTTTTTCTTCCCTCATCCCAGATGCTGGCATTGGCTTTACTCGATCACATTGTTTCAGTAGACAAGCAGCAGCAGTGGCTGTTGTATCTCTCGAATAGTGGCTACCTGAAGGTGCTTGTGGATAGCCTGGCAGATGATGATCTGGCTCTACAGAGCTTGCTCACACCTCAGCCCCCTTTGCTTAAGGCACTGTACACCTATGAGTCCAAAATGGTAACAGTACTTTAGAAATTATTTTGTGTTAAAGTGTTCATTTTTTAATTTTACTTTTAAGTTAACGTTGTTTGTCTACACTTTGCATTGATTGTACTCAGAGATGTTGTTAAGGAGGCTTTCCTGTCTGACCATGCAGGAGCACTCTGGCAGTCACACTTGCCCCACCAGAGATATTAACTGCTGGGACCAAAGTTCCTTCATAGCAAGCGGATCCAGTGACCAATGGGTGTCCCACTTTACCCTCACCACACTCACACACTCAGACCAGGTTTCCTTACTGGTTTGACCCCAGGTTTCCCAGGGCAGTCTCAGACAGCTTGAGCTGGTGCCTTTGAGAAGGGACCCTGAACAAAGGAACCCCTGGGGTTTTTTTACACTCAGCAGTCTCTGTGAGTCAATCTGGGGTCTTCCAGCTGAGTCTTTGTCTCCTGCCGTGTCTCTGAGTGTCTGGTCCTCTGGCTGGTGCTCCATGTTCCTGGTGCCCTTTGTTTTGCAAAGGGTGGGCAGTTCAGAAGCTCTTGCTTGGGGCTCCTGCCACCCTTCAGAGCTATTTGCCCTGAAGGTATTCCTTAAGGATATTTTACTAAAATAATATATTTGAAATTATGTTAAAATCAAGTGAGAAAGTAGACATTATAGGTCTCATTGTGCATCTCCAAAACTTAACCTTCTCTCTCTTGTGTAGGCATTCCTCACTCGAGTAGCCAAAAGTCAGCAAGGTGCGTTAGAGCTGTTGCGGTCCGGTGTGATTGTGCGGCTGGCACAGTGCCAAGTGTATGACATGCGACCCGAAACAGACCATCAGGGGTAAGTGTTGCTTCCCTGGCTGATGGTGAAACCAAGGCACTGTCTTTCTGGAAGCACATCACATCTTGTTATAGCCTCGTGATTTTTGAGTAATGACTTGTGTGTTTGTGTGTATATTTCTTAAACCTGTCAGTTCAGTTTAAAGTTGCCTTTCATTGAGAGGAAAATTTCAGATGTGGGTATGAGGTTGTACTTGCATGCTAATTACTTAGACTACAAAAAAAATTATTTGATATCTCAGATAAAAATGATTAATGTATTATTTTAAAATAATTTATACCGTAATGTTTGACAAACAGCTTACACTGTAAACTTATTTTGGGGGCTTTGCAGTTAGTGAAGTGCAGAGTTTGTCCTCCACCATAAAGCATTGAGAGAGCAGTGAATTAAATGCTATTTCAGGAATATTTTATGTGTTTTAAAAAAATATTCACAGTTATATATTGCTTGGCAAGTTTCTTGATGTGCCACTTGGCAAGTTTCATACCACGTTAGTCGTTTTGAGGTGATTGAGAGAAGATCTCAGAGAAGGAAATTCCATATTTAGGGGAAATTAACTGGATTGATTTCAAGCCTCGGTCCTTGTTTTAAACTTACAGTTCTTAGTGACACGCTGAGAGTTCAAACACTTTGGAAAAATTTAAGATTTAGTCAAGGTATACTATTTGAAATAATAAGATTAATATTGTATAAAAGATTGTATAATATGATTGTATAAAACCTACAGGACATTTGTGGAGGATTGTATTTAACAGTTGCTTTAGAATTAAGCACAACTCTTCCTAAAATATTTGAGAATACCTAGTTTTGTATAGCAGTAATCAGGTATCGTATTTCTGCAACAAAGTTATCTGGTTTAGTATAGCATAATACTAAGAAGTAATTTTCCCTGCTTAAAGAAAATGTCTGGCAGCAGCTGTGTGTCATAAATGTGTTGCATTTATAAAGTCAGTTCAAGTCTAGACATCTCACTGAAATATGAATGGTTTTAGGTTCTTGAGTGATTGTAGGCTGAGGCTTTGCCTCACTAGTGGACTTCACTCTTCTCATACTCTTTATCTTTTTTTTTTTCCTCCCTTCTTTTTAAACCTCCTAAGAATGTATGCAATGAGAGATCCCCCAGTCTTCATTCCTACTCCAGTGGAACGTTACCGCCAGATTCTTCTTCCAGCTCTTCAGCTGTGCCAAGTGATCCTCACATCCAGCATGGCACAACACTTGCAAGCCGCGGGCCAGGTAAGTTCCAAAACATGCGTGAGTATCACTACTATTGCTCATTCAAAGAAATTATATGTGCCTTTGCTCTGATAGTAAGTTGTTGCTTTTTGTTTTTTTTTTTAATCCCATCCTCAATGGTACACAAGGTCTTTTAAAGTTCCAGAAGCATTGTTTCCTCTCTGCTTGCCAATAAATTTTGAGGCAATCATATTTTCTCTTTTTTTCTTGTGGTGCAGGTTTTACAGTTCCTAATTTCCCATTCAGATACTATCCAGGCAATCCTGAGGTGTCAAGATGTAAGTGTTGGATCTCTCCAGGAGCTGGCCTCCCTGACAGGAATAATCAGCAAGGCGGCATTGCCTGGTAGGAACTGCAGCTTTGAAGTCTCAATGCCATTTGCAATAATGTCAGGCTTTGTTTTCTGTCAAGAAGCAGTAAGACAGAAGAGAATATCCATGGCAATACAGATTTATTTTTTTTTTTGACATGCAGAGCTCTGACAAAAATAAAGAAATGTTAAATAATTTTTCTTGTAGTAAATATGCAGTAGACATAGTGCTCTTACCCATATGTATCTGACTTCCATTTTTTTGCAATCATGTTACCTCACACTAAGTACTTTTTGTCTTGGAGGTGACTTACAAATAGAAGTGCTCAAAGTATCTGTGGTATCTTCAAAAAACAATTTTTATTCAATAAGCTCTGTAATGGAGGAAATTAAGATAGGGAATTGTTTGCATGCCCTTTTTTTTTTTTAATGTCTTCTGTATTTTTATCTCTTTAAAATACAAAGTTTCCTGGCAAGGGAAGCATGGCAGATTAGCATACTGTCATTTCTCTTGGATGACTTGCCTTTGCAAAGGACTACTAACAATTGTGATGGATATAGTGGTTTCTTCTGCATGCTTAGCAGTTCAAAATAACTTCTTTGTTTTGATTTAATGGTTTTCTTTGTTCAGGAGAGGTGTCTGACTACAGTAGAAAGGAGTACAGAGCTGTAGGTTTAGCCCAAGTATTTTTTTTCTTACAGTATACAGACCTTTGTACAACAGCTGTAATTTCCATGCCAGCCTCCCTTCCTCCTTGCCTCCATTTGATTACTTACCAGAACAAGCCACATGCTGTCATGGGTCTCCTGGTAGCTGCATTCATATCTGAATGTTTTGCTCAAAAAATGCAAAATACAAGTTGAATGTTTGGCTGAAATATTTCTGATCAATGCTTATATTTAAATGTATACAATGCATAAATCTGTTAAAAAAAAAAACCCAAACAAACTGTTACCTAATGGCTGTATCTTTTATCAGGAGTGCTAAATGAGCTGGATGTGGATGTTAATGAAGGGACACAGATGGAGCTACAAGGACACATAGGGCGATTTCAGGTAATAAAGTCATATATTTCACCTATGTCCTTTTAGAATTGGTTATCTATATGTGTTTCTTCCTGTTTTTCTACTTTGAATAGTAGCAGTTGGGACAGAGATGTTTTCCAGCATCAAGAAGAATGTGTGAGGCTTCTTTTGTGGCAGTGGGATGGGGTTTTGGTGGTCTGTTTTTTGGTGTCTTCCCACACTTCCCTGTCCAGTAGAAGACAACATTTGACAACATCAGGCTTGCATCAGGGACTTTGTTTCCCTTCCCTTTGTACTAGCTTAGGACTTACGTGAAGAGAAAAATTTGAAGCCAACACCAAATCATGGGAAGTAATGCAGAAACAGTCTGTTACCACTTTGGCCAGAAGCATGTCTCCAGCTCAGCAATTCGGTCTATCAGACATGCTAGTGATTCATTTATTTATTACTGAATTAGTTTTTGTACTCTGCTTTTACCAGACTTCAGATTTTGTTTGTCTATATAGGTAAAAGCGTTTTAGGTGTGCGAATGGGTAAACCTAAAATGTCATTGATAGTATTCTGTATAATAGTCTGCATGAGACTCAAGAAAAGTTGTGCACTTGTGAATTGCACTCATTTCTCATTGCTGGTGTTTTAGGGTGCCATTAATTTTTAAATTAAATCAGGGTAAGTTAAAACACTAAAAACTTAAGTTTTGTTTACAAAGTACTAGAAGTTTTATCTGAGTTGCTTTCTTTAATACTGCGTTTTAAGGGACATATATCATTTAAGTGAAAAGAATCATGCACCTAATTTGTTGAGATGGTAATTTAAATGTTCATTTCTTATGTCAGCGCCAGTGCTTAGGACTTCTGAGTCGGTTTGGAGGATCAGACAGGCTACGTCAGTTCAAGCTGCAAGATGATAACGTAGCAGGAGACAGAGTGAACAAGAGGGATGAAATTGAGTTGGCAATGCAACAGGTAAGGACACAAGATACAAGAAGCTTCAGTATCAACATTTTACCTGCTGTGCAGATTTGTTTATTTATCATAATTTCATGTGGCAGTGGTAATGCTCTACCCTGATTTTAGTATGGTATAGGAGTCCACATTTTATTTAAAGTAATCCTTTAAAATGTATTTACTTACATTTGCATTAGAAACCTTTATTGTTTTGTGTAAAAACTTTTGAATTTTGCAGGCTTAAATTGATCAGAAATGTTCAAAATGAAACTTCAGTATAGAGGGCAATGGCTAACGCTAACTTAAAGCCAAAGGGGACTTAAAATTATACAGAAATTTTAGCTAGCAGGTTTGGAAAGGAGGCAAACTTGCAAGTCCTAGACTTGCAGTAGAAGAGAGTTTGTAACTGATGAGAAAATAGAATAATCACATTCTGGTGAGAAGAGAGGAGCAAAGCATGTTGTTCACTGACATTTGTCAATGTAAAATTTAATGCTTCAAAGTCTGTAGATACTGTAATTGACATGCTGTCTTTTCTTCTTTCCTTTGTTGACAGATCTGTGCCAACGTGATGGAGTACTGTGAGTCACTGATGCTGCAAAGTGCCCCCAGTTTCCAGCACACTGTTTGTCTGTTTACTCCCAGCCTATCAGAGTCAACCAATCGAGATGGGCCTCGGCAGGGTGAGATTTTTCACTTGCTGTTTTGTGAGCCTGAACCATGTGACATTTGGGCTACTAGAAAATAGTGAACCAGAGGCTGTAGTTTCACATACTGTTTAAGTCACTTTATGCCAGTATTATAGCTGCTCACTCTCTCATTCTAGAATCCATGCTTGTTCAGCTTTGCACTAAGCCAAATCAGGAAACGAATCCCAGTTAAAACAAATTGATTTTTCATCCACAGCCTCAGAAATATATGTCAGTGAAGAAATATGTGCATGTAAATAAATAGCACAAGACAGGGAAAAGTCAAGATCAGATTTCAGCATCTGTGCTGGATTACATTTTTTTTAAACTAGGACCTCATTTATGACATGTAAGATGTGTTCTGATGCTGATTGCAACTCTGTTGCAACACATAGCAAGAGTTTACACTGTGTTATTATGCAGTTGAATGGCTAAAATATGTAAATAGTAAGTCTTCTAATCTAATTGCATTTCACATTTTATACTTAGTACTGCACTAGACTGACTGCCTTTTAATACTGCAGTCACAGAACTTTTTGCCTAGATTTACATTTATGTTACTTCTGATGCAAGTGCAAAATACAAAATATACTTGCCAGTGCTTTCCTATCTTTCACTAGGTTATTGACAGAGAGCATAACTTATTGATTTCTTGGGGTTTTTTAGTTTTGTTTTCTTATCTTCAACATCTTGTCTAGATACACAAACACCAGTGGTCCCATATTGGCACTTGCCTGGCCTGGGCATTATTGTTTACCTTCTGAAACAGAGCACTAGTGATTTCTTCAGTTATTATGACAGCCATCGTCAGAATGTTAACAAACTGCAAAATGTGGAGCAACTGCCACCAGATGAAATAAAAGAGGTAATTATTCTTCTGACTCTGTAGTTTCTGTATTGTAGTAACTTGGACATGGCTGTAACAAAGGCTCCAAAGCATCTTTGATAAGCAAGTAGTTCCACTTCTTGTGCATATTCTTTCCTGCTCTTGGTGAAAGGGGTCCATAGAAGGAGTGATCTAAAACTTTAGGGAAAATATTTGGCTTAACTTTGTAAAAGTTGTGACTTTCATTATAGTTGCTTGGAGATGGGTTTCATTTTTCCATTTTTTTTATCAGCAAGGTTATGCAAATTCAAAATAGAGAGCAAGGTTGTAAAGAAATAGCAGCTTAGAAGAAAGTTCTAGATATTAGCAAGTAACCTTATTTGCTTATTTCTCTTGATGTTTTGTAATTTGCTACTGTCTTTCTGTTTTTTTCTCTTCCCATCACAGTTGTGTCAGTCAGTTATGCCAGCTGGGGTTGACAAGATTTCCACTTCCCAAAAATACGTATTGGCAAGGCGGCGCCTGGTGAAACTAATAAATAACCGAGCCAAGTTACTCTCCCTCTGTTCCTGTATCCTTTTAAAATGGAAATGACCCTCAAGGTGATGATCCAGAAAAACAGAGAGATAGAAACAGGGTTTTTTAACCTAGATTTCTGATCACTTTTAACAAAAATTCTTTGCAAAAAGTAAATTTGAAATACTGACAATTAAGTTACAAGGGTATTGCTCTGCTACTGCCAGAATGTAAGGATTTTCAAATTAGTAATTCCCATTTTGAAACCCAGCTAGGACTTTCTGCAATATGCCAGTAAAGGAATTGTTACAGCCCAGCTCTTCAGTTTTAGTGTTCAGGCCCCATAAACATTCACACATGTCTAAGTGTGGTGGAAGAAATACTTTGAAAAATAATTTTGATGTTCCTTTCATAATAGGAATTTGTAGTCTTACAGCCAACCTTGCATAAACCTAAATTTCATAAACACCAGTAATTCTATGGAAATAACCAGTCATGCACAAAAGAATTGTCTTCAACAGATCTGAATTTTCTTCTGCAACCTCCCTTGGGAAAGATGTGCTCTTGCACGCTTCCCTGTTGTCACCTAAGATGTTACTGCCATGCCTGGCTTTATAACCTCAGCTTTACTTACTGTGTGCAGCTGAGGTACTTTTACAAACCACATGAGCACTCCATACTCTGCTGTCTTCCTGAGGCTCTGGATTGAGGCTCTGCAGGGTGATGAGGACAGTGAGTGTGAGCGATCCATCGCTGGGCTGTGGCAGTGAAGGAGGTAACAGGTGGTTGAGCTGACATCTGCAGCTGTTTCCAAGTGTGTAAATATGCTCATGCAGTAAATGTACAATCCAAAGACAACCAAACTGGAGTCCTTCACTGAGGTGTGTCTGCAGATGTCATAGAAATCTGTCTCTTCATTCTTTGGCGCCATCTGGAACACTACCTACTGCACTGCACACCCACTGACTCCCAAGACCCACTGCTGTCCTCTAGGATGTCATTTAAGAAAGGAAGGCTGCAAGGTAAAATTTCTCAAGCATCAAAATGCCTTTGAATAACTTCTTATGATTAGCTTTAAAACTGATTTCATACTATTAATATATTACATTTTATATTTAATAAAAGAGATTATGTTTGGATTTGGCACACATTTGGATATTTCACTGGAGAATTGACAATACTGATATTGGTTACTCACAGACTTCTGGGTTTTTTACACACAACTTCCAAAGGAAAGTAAAAGTAACTATTTTTTTTATTTCTGCTCTTCAAACTAACTAAAGTTCAGCTAACATAATCAGATAAATGATCCAAAATAGTTTATAGAAAAATATTTCAGAATAATTTAAGATGAAATTTAAAGTTAATATTGGTGGTTTAAAAATATGTTTATAATTATAGCCACCATTGATTCACTAGAGGATTTTAAGTTAATTGAATTTCATCTTCTAAAAATGAAAGAAATGGAAGGAAATCAGGGAGAGTGAGTTTGTGGAAGAGTCTTTTGCTTAAAGTGCCATGTTGTGTGATCAAAATTATTTATGATTCACTCTTTATGTATTTTCTCTGTCATTTAAGTAAAAAAACGAGTGTAATTTCTAATGTGTAAGTTTACTTCTGGATCAAATTAGAACACTGTTTTAAATTTGTTATATGACTTGATATAGAGATAGTGTGGAGCAGCCAACATAATTTTAACATCTTGTTTTCTATTGCCAGATTCCTTTGGTTCTGAGCCAAGCTTGGATTTCAGTAGTGGACTGAATCGAGTGAGCCAGCACGATATAGAACAGGTGAGATGTGACAGTCTGCTACAGGATACAGAATGCTCCTGGCTGCCCTGCAGCTATTAGAAACAGTCTGACTGTTGTTTTCCCACTTCTGAACAATCTGCAGTAACACAAATTTAAGATTAGTGAAGCATTGCAAAATTGTTTTGGAAAATACTGTGAAACAGGTGGCACTTTTGCTGCTGTGCACATACCTTTGAATCTTAATATGAAGAGCTATGTAAAAAGTAAGCTATACGTATAAAATAATCATTCTTTTCCTCTTACCAAGCAGTCAAATGGTGTTTTGTAATAACAGCTTTCCAAAAACACCAGATGTCCTTGAAAGACCTGCAATATGATGGCAAGTTTTTAAATTTTCTGTGATCACACTGTTCACTATAGGTCAGCTTCAGGCTATAGAGAAATGAGATCAAAAGGGTAGCAGGAACTGAGGAGACTATAAAATGTGAATGGTAGAATAGAAGTAATTTCTACTTACACAGAAATAAAATAGTTTGTATCAATTTGATGCAGAAGTGGCAGGAAAAAAGATATTAATAAATCCCACTGACATTTCTATGACTATGCAGAAAAAGCTGTTCTTCAAAACTGCAGTATCAAGTACCTTTTTAAGATATAGAATTGTAAGGAAAGTTGCTGTGTGTTTTGTGATGAGGCATCTGTCATTTATTTTGTTTGTTCAAAAGTGAAGTGTACAATATCATCTCGGTAAAATACTTAAAATATAGTTAATTCAGTGACTCTTTACATATGCATTAATGAAAAAAAAAAGTTGTTGGTGCACATAGACTCTCTAAAAAGTCCTTAAAGGACTAGGAAAATTTTAATTGGAAGATGTGTTTGTAGGACTCTTGAGTGAAGAAGCTGAATGATAACCAATAATTCCTAAAACAGAATAAGTAGTACTTATTAGAGAAGTCAGAAAAAAGCAGGGAAAGCAGGTCAGAGACTAAATTGTAGTGAAGATGTTGATAGGCAGTGGATGATAAGCTGGCATTTCAGGAAGAAAAAATTTTGTATTGACGACTGCATTAAATCTATGTTTCTCAGCTTCAGATTGAAGCCACAAACAGCTTTGGTGAATCTCTGCAGAAGAAGCTCCTGGACATCGAAGGTTTATATTCCAAGATTCGCTCGCGGTACACCTTTATTCAAGCTCTCATTAGACGTATCCGTGGTCTCCTAAGGATATCAAGGACCTAAAAGACACTTGGTACATGTTGCTTGCTCAGTGAAGCTGTGTACTAGGGCAGGCCTTCTGGATCATTGCATTTTATAGATCAAACATTTTCTAAATACTGCCAGAATTATTTTGTTACTTTTTTTTATCCCCGTGGATGAGTTTTCTGTATTCTTTCCTACTGCTCCCAACTTGACATAAAAAATAAAGGATTGTTTTCGACTGAATTATGAATAATGTAAAATTTCAAGCAAGAAAGAATTCTAATGGAAGGCCTCAAGGAAACAGGAAGTTCTGCAGCTGTGATGATACTACATTTGTTGATGCTTTCAGAGAAAACTAAAATATCTTTGTCTGTGGTGTTCCTGTTTCACACAGAAGTTTAATGAAACCATAGAGTTCCCATTTCATCACTTGCAGACTGGTTACTGCGGTGTGGATTTTATATTCGTTTTGTACTGTGAACTGCTAATTTCTGCTCCCCCTCATCCTGCCTTTTTTTCAGACGAAAGAAGTACAAGCTGCTTCTCTTTGAACAAGTTTAAATGAGGAAAGTGATAAAAGTCATGGAAGGTAACTGCTATAGGTTTAGTTCTTGTGGCTGGGGGAGTAAAGGTTTCTGTGCTTTTCTTGCTGCAACTCTAGTGTAAGGACAGAATAAAGTGCATGGGGAGGAAGCCAGTAATCGTGAATGGTAGGTTGGTTCGATAATTAGATTGTTATCCTATGAGGCATTCATATATCCTTGTATCTTCTGTAAAAAAAGCTATTAAAAAAAGCGTAATCACTGATTATTGACATGAGATCTGTTACACTTTTCCCTTACGGAGCTGAGCTTACGGCCCAGTTCATGTGTGCCTTGTACACGGTTTCCTCTGAATTTTCATTATGTAATAGTTCACATTTTTATGATTTTATATTTACTTATCTGCACAACTTAATTACATAGATGACGTATTTTTATGCAGGGATGATGACAGTGCTGCTGTCAGGTGAGGCCTCTTGGCTAATCCATAGGAGCAGCTTGGTATCAGCTGAACTTTGACTATAGACTTCCAGCAGGGAATGTTTCTTGTTTCTCCACCGCCCGGCGAGAGGCAGTCCCTAATCCCAGAAGTGTGCTGGCTCGGAGCAGTCCCCTGAAGCAGGCCGCGTTCCGAGCTGTGCGCGGTGCGCCCGGCGGTCCCGTTCGCCGCGCGGCTCTCGCCGGCAGCGCGGCGGCCCCGGGCGGTGACGCCGCCGGGCCCCGCCCGCCGCGCGTTCCGGCGCCGCAGATTCGTCACGGGCTGGCCCCGGGGCCGCGGTTTTTATTCTCCAAACCTTTCTCCCCGCTCTGATTCCCACCCGGGCCCGTCCGGGGAGGGTTCCGCTCCCAGGCCGTTTTCTGCGCGCCGGGGGTGCAGCCGGGCTCCGTGTGTCGAAACGGCGGCGGGCGCGGAGCGCTCTCTTTACTCGCCGCGGCGTTCGACGTGGAGCCGGGCGGCGGCGGCGGCAGGGCCAGCGCGGCGAGGGCAGCGGAGCGGGGCGGGCCGGAGCGCCGGCGGAGCGGCTCGACATGGGTGAGGAGCGAGCGGGAGGCGGCTGCCCGAGGGGCCCCGTCCCTCACGGCCCTTCCCGGCGGCCGAGGAGGCGGGGGCGGGCGGACGGGTCGGTGTTGGGCTCTGCCGTGGGGAGGGGCGGTCTCCTGCCCGCCGGCGGCGAGAGGCCGGGCCGAGGGCCGCGCTTGGGCGATGCCCACCTGCCCCAGGCCGGGCCCCGGTTCCCGGACAGCCGGGCCTGGAGCGCCCGCAGGCCGCCTGGGAGCTGCCTTGCGATGGCGAGGCGTCCGAGCAGTGGCAGGAGGGCGTGTTCGGCCATATCCTCAGGCTTCTGTACTCCTGCCACCTGGCAAAATTAAACTCTGAATCAAGTCTGTAATGGGCTGCTGATAAGGAGCGGATTGGGAGAGGAGGTCCTGCAGACTGGTAAATGAAGTAGAGGGTATATTAAAGAGAGGCCCTGATCTGAGGGTTGAGTGATTGAGGTGAACCTGTCCTGTTGCAGATGGTATTTGAGCAGTGTTTTAGCGTGGGAAGAGCATGCACAATAGCATATTAAAAGAGGGAGTGAGAGGTGTCTGGTGGCAAGCAAAGTTACTGACTGAAAGAATTTTTGCATCTTAGTCCTCCATGCGACCACTGGTAACCTTCTACTTGTGATATTTCTGTTGAAAGACCTTTTTCCAGCTCAGTTCTCTTAAGGTTATTTGCCTGTCTGGCAGTAAGAGGTGCCATGAGCAGCACTGTGCAGACTGGCAACTGATGGTCCCTTGTACCTTTTCCTTGTTTTACAGGTCTGTAGCATATATGGCTTCTGTGGTGGGATGGGCTTAGAAGAAATAAAGCAGCCTGTTATCAGTCTGAGTTCCTTCTGACGTATAAGTTCATTGCTCCCTCCTTTCCCTGGAAAAGCAGATGCCTAGACAGGCAAACATAGGGAATAATTTTTATTCAAACACCTTTCAGTATGATTTTGGTTGCAAATCTTCTTAATTTTTCTCTGATATATTTATCGGTGTTGTCAGTGATTCTGGCTTGTTGGATGTTTCATTACCTTTTGCAGGTTTTAAGTGTATTTACAAAGTTATGATTTATCATTTAATATGTTTATTATAAAAATCTTTGGAAAAAAATTGTTACTGGCTTAGAACATCAGTATTCTTTTTATGAATAAAAATCTAGTAGGCATAAATCAGATATTAGCCTGGCCACAAGTACTCTTGCATGGATTTAGAGAATAAATGAGATGGTGGGGCAAGCCAGTTTTGATGAAAAGAATGAGAAGGGCATTTAAAATCAGCTGCTAGACTTCTCTGTAGCATTAACCTACTTGATTTGGTGCAGCTTTGCTGTTTGTAATTAAATGATTTAATATGTACCTACTGATTTATACCTAATTTTAAGAAAAAAAGAAGTGGGTGGTCCTGTGGAAGACCGTAGACATCTTCTGATTCTGAATTCTTTCAGGCTTCTTTTGGTCTTGGTATAGTCTCTGGCACTGAAAACGTAGAGTCTGATACAAGCCAAAAAGAAGATGACTCATATTTTGGCAAATGAGAGAAAAGAAAAAAATAAAATGGTAACTGCAGTGAGATTTGATGCTGCTGCAGTGTGATTTGCTGGAGTGAGCTACCGTAAATCATAAAATGGCAACATAAACCAGGAGGACATGCTGCTGTTGAACACACAGCCATCTGAGCAACAACCTGGACTTGTCCTTTTTCACTGGAGAAGAGAAACATCTTGTAGGCCAGTAAGAAATGAGGTCAGTCTGCATATCCTCCAGAGAGCTGGCTGACATTGAAATGTCTTTCTCTTCTGGTTTTTGTAGGGGGCTTTTTCTCTACCATCTTTTCCAGTTTATTTGGAACTCGAGAGATGAGGATTCTCATCCTGGGGTTGGATGGAGCAGGAAAAACAACCATTCTCTACAGGTTACAAGTTGGAGAAGTTGTTACCACCATTCCAAGTAAGTGATCTGCCCATAGGGAGAATATTTGCATGGAACCTGTGATTTTCCTGTAGCTCTGACACATAAACTTTGCCAGCCAAACTTACTACATCCTTCCTTCATAAACAAAAGGACCTTATGTTGTGGAAGCCTTGCACTGTTGTATCTAAGAACTTTTCTTGGATAAAAGTATTACAAAAGAATATTTTATACTGCCTTGCAAAATGCAAAAAGCATTTGACCTCTAGATTGATAGCATGATTTCGCAGGCTATTCGTGATAGGTCAGCATTCAATAGATGATAAGTTGTGGACTGTATAATTCTTTTGTTTCCAAATATAACTGTTATGTGAACTTCACAGGTCATTGTTGCTGTACATAGGATGGTGTACCTTTTTTTTTGACAAGGGTTATATAAACACTTTTGTTTAACATGGAGAAGAAGAAATCACATAATGTAGCTTTACATTCTGTAGAAAATGTAACAAAATTCAATGTGAGGTTTCAAGGGAGAAGATGATGCATATTTTTAAAAATGCAATTGATTTTACCACTTGTCTTTGCATTCATGCAGCCACACCCACCCAGTGTGTGTGCCCAAGTGTTCTGGCCGTAGTCATTCTATGTAACATGAGGGACAAAGGATGCTTGACTTTTTTATGTCCCTGTCATGTCTGTTGTGTTCCTCCTGACTTTGCTCAGGACTCTATTACCTTTTAGAAGCCAACAGTTTGCTAGGACATAAGTTTTTTGCCTGAGGGTTTTGTTTATTTCAGCCTCCATATAAATTTTAAGCAGCCTGTGCCCACTGTTCACTTCCCGGTGCTGTGTTTCTCTGGGCTGGCAGAACAGGGAATGACATATGTGATACTGCAGCCTTGTTGGCATCTTCCAGACATTGGTATCAAGTCCTCTCCTGAGAAGTTGGTTTTGCTTTGGTTCTGCTGTGGCTCTTAAAAGAGTGCGGGCCTTGTGTGGACAGGACACATTCCTAAGTGCTCACCTGCTGTCAGTTGTGTACTTGGTTATCACAGCAGGCCAGTTCTTGAACCCTTGCTCTGTTCCTTTTGATGATTTCAGATACACTACTGTTGATTTTTAACCACCTTAGCATTTGTTACAAAACTCTACAATATGTTTACAATGTGGTTTATTAGTTCAAAATAAATATTTATGCATTATTTTGAGTCATGTTTGTTGGGGTAGCTTTTCAAAGGCATGAGCTTCATTATGCAGCTACTGAGAATTTTCGGGTCTGAAAATCTTAAACTGAGTGCTGTGATATTCTTCAGAAAAACAGGAAAATCACCAACAGTAAAATTGTTTAACTTTGTTTCAGCCATTGGCTTCAATGTTGAGACAGTGACCTACAAGAATCTGAAATTTCAAGTCTGGGACTTAGGAGGACAGACAAGCATAAGGTAATAGATTTCTTAAACTCAATTAACTTTCTCTAAAATGTGCCAAGTTCTTGGAATTCTCATAGCAGGCATTTCTGAAAATTATTTAAGTTTAAAAAGCCCATTCTCAGGAGAGCATTTTCATCTAATGGAATTCAGTTTGTAAAACCTGTGATGCACTACATATTGGAAAACAAACCAAACTGGTGTATTAATTTGTATTTGGTTTTACAAATTTATTAGTGTAGTAGGCAATTGAGTAGCATTCTGAGAATGAATGAAGGGGGTGTTAAAGACCCAGACGATACTTCCTAGCTTTGCATTCTTAAGAATAGTGAAGTTGGATTTAGGTATAGATGGTAATTTTTTAGCAAGCTTCACAAGTTTTGTAATAAGTCATTAACAGTACCCCTGTATGATCCCCTTGCGATTCCTTTTTCAGTGCTCAGTAGCAGGGTGCAGTTAGTGATAAAGGTTCCTTCTCTTTTTAGTTTCAGTACAGTAATTCTGAAAAAGGTTGTTTGTTTTGGTCCTTGTTAATTACTTGCCTGTATTAATTAGTCATTTAAGATTTCTCTGGGGATCCTTCATTGGTGACTAATGAAGATGTCTATGTCGTTAAACTTCCTTTGCTTCCCTGTCCCTTGGTTATGGACCTGATGTCCTTCAGTCTGATTCCCAAATAAATCTGTCCTCAGCATGTTTGTTCTTTTCCTGTTTTCAAGTTGCTGCTTTATTTGCTTTGTGTTGTGTTTTTTTTTCCTTTTTTGTTTCTGCCAAAAAATAGAGAGTATTTCTACTGTCTTTTCATTTTTGTAGCTTCTTCAAGAAATCTACTTGCTTCCTGGGGCCTTTCACCCTGGATACAGTTTTTATTTATTCTCGGTGATCTGTTTTTAATTATCTAGCTAAAAAGAACTGCTAACATGCAAATGACATGACTGGAACTTCTCTCTCCTTTGCAGGCCCTACTGGCGGTGTTACTACTCAAACACAGATGCTGTCATTTACGTAGTGGACAGCTGCGATCGAGACAGAATTGGCACTTCAAAATCAGAGCTTGTTGCTATGTTAGAGGTAAGAAAACAAGGATCACAGTCATTATCAGTAAAACAAATTCAGAAATTAAAAGGTTTTTTTGAGTAAATATGAAATTCGATTCAGTGAACCAAGTGAAGCTCAGCTTCATTTGTGAAACTTCAGCCCTCAGCATAGCCCATGCAGCAGTTCTGACTGAAAAAGCGCTGAATACTCTGCAGGTATTTCATGGGTTTGTGCAGCATTATCTGGACAGTTAATTTTATTTAGCCTTGCCGTCATACGAAAATTCATCTGCCTGCCAGGACAGCTGCTCAGTACTGCAGTGTGACAAGATCAAGCCCTGAAGGATTGACAGTAATTAGTATCCTACAATATTTTGAAGCTGAAGAACAAATGTAGAACAAGGTAATAGAAGTGAGTTGAGTAACACTTCCTTTCTCTCTCATGCCTTGTTGCCCAAAATACCTGCAAGCTCATTTAATGTGCATTGTTAAATCCAGCTAGCAGCTTGTTTTGTAACTTGGACTGGCCATGTTTTGAAACTGCTCCTATTGGATATCATCCTGGAATTGAAAATAAACACCATTCTTTCACTGAAGAATTTTCTACAGAACAGAAATCAGCAAACAAAATAATTGAGAGCTGCTGAAATTATTTTTTATTATATGTCTGGTTTTTTATTGTATAGGTTTTCTCTCCTTAAATTCCATGGAAGTCTCTGCAACAACTTCCACAATTTTTACTTTTTTTTAGGAAGAAGAGCTGAAGAAAGCCATTTTGGTGGTGTTTGCAAATAAACAGGACATGGAACAGGCCATGACTCCCACAGAAATGGCAAATGCCCTTGGCTTACCAGCTTTGAAGGACCGAAAATGGCAGATATTCAAAACCTCTGCAACTAAAGGCACAGGGCTTGATGAAGCAATGGAATGGTGAGTACCAGTCTAGTTATGCTTCATTCATATACCTAATTTTACTTATTTGGGTTTTTTAGTAAGACTGGATTTGTGGATAGTCTGATGTAAAAGAGTCCACATTAGAAGAATGGCTGTTTTTCTGCTGGGAGTATTTCAGCAGAATTGAAATGACTTTTCAGTAAACTGACTTAATCTTTTTCCTAGGTTGGTGGAAGCCTTGAAGAGCAGGCAGTGATACAAAACTGACCAGTGCAAGAAGTGTCAGCTATAGCCAGCATCCTCCTTTCTGCAGTTAAGTATTTTCAGGCCACAGATACTTGTAAATAGAACAGATTTGAATTTGACTTCTGTAATGTGGATGCCTCTCTCCAATTGTCAAACTGAAATAAGTGAATGTGTACATTATGATACTCAATTTCTTTCTTTTTGTTTAAAGAATGTACTTATGTTAATTTGTATGAAAGTCTTACTAGCTGAGCAAGTTGGTGTTTTTTTTGTCATTCCCCCTTCCTTTGGTGGTTTTGGTGGCCAGCATATTGGTGTAGATAGAACACTAATAAAATCTGGAACTGTCAGCTATACCCGAGGGGTGTGGTGCTTGCTAGAGGCTGCTTGCTTTACAGAAACAAGTCCAAGTGCTGCCGGTTCCAGCAGCCATGTAGCTGAACAGCTGCAGAGGTGCACCTTCAGTGCAGACACACTGTTACATTGAAGTAGAGCAAGAGAACACAAGTAGTGCACCTCTGGTTGGCAACATGGAATTCAGTAGGTGTCTGAAAGGAAAACCAGTGTCTTCAGCACACACTACTGCCCTGATGTGCCAGGGCAGTAACTTGAATTTAACTTCCACCTTCATGAGCTGTTGTTCCTGCACTCTCATCTTAGCCAGAAGTGACAGGTAAGTAGCTCAGTATAGCAGCAGAAACTGAAGGCCAAATCAAAGTCAGGCGGCAGACTTGTCTCTCTGGGATCAATGTGTTCACAGGCAGGAATGCAGTCACCACAGAACCCATTTCTTACAAATGAAGTAAAATTTAATATAAAATATCTTAGTTGTTGCCCATTCAGCTGTACATGCTCCAGTAAATATACAGGTTTGGAAAAAATTTAGAAGTTTTTATTTAAGATCCTCGAAAAAAGACATAAAAATATTAATAAATACAGTTGAAATATGCAAGTACTTCTTAAAACAGTAATTAGTTCTTTAACTCAGTATTCCTTTTCCTAAATTAATCCTCCAGGAAGGAAAAGCCTTTTCATTCCACCATTGCTAAATCTTTCAGTGCATTACTTCGATGTCTCTTGGCCTTGTACATAGGGCGTAGAGATTCTATTTTTCTCTTCCTGGTTTCTGCTTTATTCTTGTGTCTCTTCAGCTTCCTCCTTGCAGCAATGTCAGGATTTGCTACAGTCTAAGGAAAAACAGTACATTGTTAGTTCATTTGACAACTAACAGCAGTCCCTGTGAAAATCATGAACTTCCTAAGAAACTGGTCACCCAGGTGCTGGGTTCCTTGAAACTGAGGGTATTCAGGCTGCTTTGCCCTTCAGGTAAGGAAACCATCCCTGTCAGCCAGAGCCTGTGCAAGAGGCCAATCATACACCGCTTCTTCCAAGTTTTATAAAGGAACTGATGACACTGTCCTACTTGAAGATGAAGTTCTTGCTCAAACTCCTCTTCCTGGGCATCTCTCAAGCCTTTAGAGAGCCCCTATTTCTTCTTCTCTCAAGAGAAAGTGGAATCTTACCTGCAAAGCCCTCTGCTTTTTCCTCATTGCTCTTTTCTGGTTGGCCTGTTTTTGCACAGCAGAAAAGGCCAGCGAAAAGGCCTCCAGCCCCACTAACTTCTTAAGAAGTTCTATGATTTCTTGGGAAAGGTTCTTTAGTGTTGGATCTGTTAAAACAAAATTGACTTACTTAATATTTTCAGCATATGGAACAAAAGCCAAGAGCACAAAATGGATTCCTCTTTCTTCAATAAAGGATGGCTGCACTGATAAACCTTACCCAAACCAGTGCCTGTGAAATCTGCTGGTGCTTCACCAGCCTTCCCAGAGAATGGATTTTCAACCAGCAAACAAACAAACAAAAAAATGCTTGTGAGAAGAAAAAAAATTTTTAGAAGGGTCATCCCAAAGGTAATTACAAATGGCTTTCTATATATAGCCACTAGGCTTCTAGGGAAATAGACTTTGTTGGAAATAAAGATGATTCCAGTCAGAATCCTTGGTAAGCAAAACAAGGCCTGGCTTAATTGTTGGAATCACTAGTTAGTGGCAATATATTAACTACAATCACTGGAGGGAAAAAAGATACTGGGGGTGAAAAAAGGCTACAAAGAGGTCCTAAGGGAAAACTGAGAGCAGGGCAAATACTTCCCTCAGTCTCTGAAACAGTTCTTGCAAGTTCCTCTCAGCAAGGACTCTTTAAGTCTTGCCACCATGAGCCTACCCTTGAGTACTATGCTTTTCCCACTATACCACATGCTCAAGCTTTACCCACTTGGACACAGGAGCATGCCTAACTTCATTCCAGTCTTTGAACATGCTGGTTTCTATTTCAGCTGACATACACTCTCCTCCCTTCCTGGTATTTTGGTTAAATAGCAAGCAAGTGAAATTCACTGATTACAGTATCAATGCTGCAGCAGACAAAAGGAATAGCAGGTAGTGTTTGTACTGGGGCATAGCTGTGATGCACATTCCTCTTTGTGATGGAAATCCCTTACCTTGCTCTGCATAGTTGCTGTTCAGCTCCCTGTACAGAGGAGCGAGAATTGTTGGAAGGTAGGGCTTGATCCTGTCTTGCCCCAGATCCACTGAGATTGCTCCCAGGAACTTAAAGATGCAGCTTCTCTGAAAAGAAGTGTGTGGAACATGAAGGAAAGCTGGAAGCAAGCTTCCTAACTGAACTGCTTCTATGGCCATGCATCACTGTTCAACACAGCAGGTGTTTTAGACACCTGAGTCACAAACTCACGGCTGTTTCAAGGTCTTACTGCATCCAAGTACGGCCTTTAGAGAGACACAATCCCTGTTGTGTGAGCTGGGACTGGGCTGGCAGCTGTTGACATTTTGAACAACAGGTCTGTTCTCACTGTCCTCAACTGAGGCAACTGAAGACACAAAAGCTCAAGCTAACTCTGCACCATGGGGAACACAGTGCTTTTTGTGATCCTCTCCCATACATCCCCTCCCCTTGTCCTAGCAAGTTACTCCATACTGCCATTCCCCTGCCTGCATGAGCACTCTTGGGCATTCAAAGGCACTGCTCTGTTCTCTTCAGCTTGGTGCCTTGGGGTTTACCACTCTTCCACCACCCCCTAGGAGGCTGGAAGCATTAGCAAGAACCAGACTGGCACAAGCCTTTCCTGAGAACCCCAAAATAAAAGGCTTGTTTCTTCAGCACCTACTAATCCTCGCACCAGTGCCAGCTCACAGCACCCTCTGCACCTTGTTCTCTGAAAGCAAAGAGCCAGAGCAACACTATCCTGTAGAATTGCCCACCTCATCAAAAGCAGTGTTCTTACCTTTAAAGGGACCTTAGGGGAATATGCTGCTTCTCTCTTCACCATGACAGAAAGCTTCTTCATTAACCACAGCAGTGTGGCTGGCTGGCCTTTCTCTTGTGTGTCCTCTCTTTCTTCCTCTCCTTGAGCAGAAGTATGTCTCTCATCCTCTGAGACCTCCTGCTCTTCCACTTCACACCTGAGTTCTCCATCTGCTTCTTTACCTTCTTCTGAGGCAGGGGCTAGCAAGTAAACAACTTTGGCCACAAAAAGTAAATTCTTTATAACCTGAAGTGTGGAAACAGAGGAGTCAGTCACTCAGGGTTGCTTCTGTAAGCAGCAGGGCATGTAAGAGTCAAGACTTGATCTGACAGAGGAACTTGCCTGACGTTTCTCCCTCTCTCAGCCCCTAAACTATTAGGCTAGCCCAGAGATATGAGGCCGTGAGGGGAGGAACATCAGGAGATGGGCATAGATTCCAAAAGAGGCTCTCACCCCGATGTAGTTGTCCTGCTCTTTATTCCATGAGGTCTGGGGGGAAAGAGCAGGGGGAAAGAGGACGAACAGGAAGGGCCATTGCCTTATCTAGGCTCTGGACAGGGAGGGCTTCTCTGGTTCTCTGCCAACCCCATTGGGGCAGGAAGGAGGGGACCAGGCTTATCTTGGTCAGAGTCACAGGGGTCTCAGGGAATGGGGAAAGGCATAGCCCAAGCGCACCGTAACACTTGCTGACCCAGGAGTCTGCAATGGAAGAGACCCCAGTCCTGCCCTGCATAGTGCTCCCCCTTTCTGTCCCTGCCACCCCTCAGTAGGCTGACACCACAGTAGGGACTTTCTGGGCTCCCAAGAGGCTCACAGCTGCTCAGATGCCCTGAGCAGAGAGCAGCTAGCCCTGAACTGTGTGTCTGCCCTGAGCCACCACCTAGGACACAATATCCCTCACATGCCAGGGCCTGCTCTGTGCCCTCCTGCAGCCGCAGACAGGCTCCTGCCCTTACCTGCTCACTCAGAGACATGTCCAGGAACTTGGACTGCAGCTGATGGCAGAATGCAAATGCGAGTTCCTTCATCTGGGGAAATGAAAAAGGAGAAAGGAATGATTCCACTGAAGGGAGCTGGTATCAGAGACTCAAAGCAGTATTTTGCAGTCACCAAAGTTCCCAGGAGAGACCAAAGGATCAACATAACTACTGCTACCTTCATCTTACTATCTGGAAGGGTATTTTTGTGCTGCTGAGAAAAGACCCCAGAGAAGCCCCCTCCCAGCAGCAGAGACACCTCTTCAAATGCTTTAAGTGATGAGGATTAGACAGCAGACAAGGAGAAACATGCATAGCAAACTATGAACTATTTTTATGTCCCAGTCAGGGAATGGGCATGAGCAGAGTGAAGGGAGTAGTACAGAAATCATTACCTTTTTGTCCAGTTCAGCAGTCAAGAAGACTATGGATGCAGACAGCTCTGCTGGTGTCTTTTTTCTCTTCCCTGACTTTCTTTCCTTCCATTTGTTGACAAGATCTTCTGGCTTATAAGATGCAAACAACAAACCAAAGATCTCCGTGGCTGTCAGCCAGACCCAGCTATGAGGATACCACAGGTGAGACTGGACATGATCTAAGGAAAAGAAAACCTCTTTCAGCAAATGAGATGGTCCATTGAGAGCAAAAACAGAACCAGGTCACTCCCAACAATTACCACGGCATATGCTGCAATAAAAAGGTGAATGAAATGAACTGTGCTCATCTGCTCAGAACATAATAAAAAACTTTCTAGCAACTCAATCCAGCCAAAGCAAAGAGCAGCAAAAACCTACAGGCAGCCACATGTCTCCACAGTGATCAGGCAAGTCATGTCTCTGCAACAACTATGGTCCCCTCAGGGCCACAGCTCATCTGCCCATGATGTCTGGGGACTGGCTGCTGTGAAACTTGTGTCAGCTGGCCCTGCTGCTGATGGTCAAATCAAACCCCTGGAGAGAGGCTGAGGATGCTTCAGAGAAGAAATGGAGCTGCCCTCCTGTCTCACCCCGTAAAGCTGCCCATCACCAAAATCCAGGATAACAGTGGTTTTCTGCTATCTCACTAAAGGCACCTGGCAGGCTGGACTCTTCAAAGTCACTAACCAGCCACATCAGCTGCTGATTGCAGTAAATGAAGCAGTAAAAAAAGGGCAACAAAACGGCAATAAACCAGCCTCAAATTGTATCATCTCACATAAAGGGAAATCGCTTGAATCAAATAACTTCCAGGTCTTCACATCCTGACAGACACACAGGTTTTAGAGCACTATTACTACATGTCACCATTTTCTGGCTTGTATGTATGAACAAGGAAATCATCTCAGGAGAGCTCAATGTTTTCATCCAAGAGAATTTAATAATGGTGAAACATGCAATAGTTTCAAACTATTTGCTCTAGGGGTAATAGAAAGTACTTCCCAGCAACTGAGACAAAGGGTGTGTTGTTTTCATCCACCATGTAACCTTTTCCATTAGCAACTTCTCTTTTATTGCCCAGTAACTGCTGTGTGTTAACATTTTGCAGAATGGAAAAACCTTGTATAATAAAGTTCAGTCATTTATGCTAGTGTGTGAAAAACCACAAGGCACACACAGAATTTGTCTTGTAACACAGCTGTAATAATTCCTGAATTATACTTACCCCAAATACTGCTCACAACATCACTGTTCCTGGTTAACTGAATCAAGTTGCACTCTGTGATTAGCTTTTTTACCAGCACAAGAAAGCTGAATAGAAGCCTATCTGCAGCCTTCTCCTCTTCTTCTTCAGTTATCTAATAAAATTAGCAAGAAAAATAGTTATGAGAACCTGAGGACAGTGGTGCTTAATCCTCACTAGATAAATTTCAGATCAACCATTTGAAAAACCGTAAGACTGACTTGTACCCAATTCCCGATATAAACAGAACAGAAGCACCTCTATTGAAGCATTTCCTCTGGAGACAATCTCTGTAGGAGATAGTATTAGAATCATTCTTCTTGTTTTTCATACAGACATTACTTTAACAAACTGCTGCATTTTTAAATGCAAGCAATTACACACATTATGTCTGTGCATGTATTTAAGTGGATTTGATTCTCATCATTAGAGCCCAGCTGAGTGCAGATTTGCCTGTATCACCTGGGAAGCCCCCAGCTGCTAGGACAACACTGCGTGTGCTGCCTGCAACCACCAGCTGGCTTGATGTCAGTTGTTAGTACATGTCACAGCACAGGGTGTGATTACACCAAATTTCTCCTCACTGCAGGTATTTTATTTTAATCTCTTGCCAATTTACAGATCCTGAGATTCTTTTCTCTCTTGTGCAAGGGCAGCATGCTGAACATAAGTAACATTCATGGCCCCTCCCCAAGCACAGTGACTGGGATCCCTTTGGGATTATCATATGCCAAGCAGAGTCTGAGGCAGCCTTGTTATTCTGAGTTAATCAAGTGCACTAAAAAGATCTTCCATACAACAAAACCATGGTCTTAAAGTACAGGAAGGGAACCCCTTTGAAAGTTAAAGCTGTAGATAACACTGGACAAAGCAGACAGTGACATGCCATGCACTCCTGACATGCAATGCTTACACAAATCTCTGCAGCTAGCAGACACATTTCCCACATTGCAAGGAGCAATATATCTGCTGGTTACACTGTATGGTTGCAGGCTCAGGCCAGGTGGCTTTGCAAAGTTTCTTTTCCCCTTGTGCTGTGACATATGACATCAAATTTGGGCTTACAGGCAAAAAAATACGGTTCTGGGTCAGTGAGGTCCTCTTCAGAACAGAGGTGTGTGTTTTGTGTCTATCCTCAGTCTTGAACAGTAAATTCAACTGTTAAATCTCTCCTATACTTCTTCCCTTTTCCCATTTTTTAAATTCTCTTTCCTTGAGCTTAATGCATGGAGAAAAATTACTTACATTTTCAAATTTACTTGGGTTAATTTCTTTTTCAATCAAAGTGAGGACTGCTGCAAGCCGCCGTTCAAACATTACTCCTTCCACTTCAACAAACAAACCACATGCCTGGGCAGCCAGCCTCCTGTGTGAGCTCTGACACAAAAAAAAAAAAAAAAAACCCAAAAAATTAACTCTTATAAGCAAATCCTGCAGCTCCCAAGTGCAGGAGCTGGTAGCAACCCTTACTTTCTGCCTGTAGCAACAGCACCTTAAGAGAAGCTGGTTTTCAGAGTATATTGAAAAAGGAGATGCTGCCAGCTAGGTATAGAAGTGCCCAGCAGCACAAGTTATTCCTGGGAATGCACCCTAAAACTGAATTCTAGAAGACTTTTTCCAGCCCAGTTCACAAGTGCAGAGATCTGGGAGCTACTTTGCAACTCTTCACAATGCAACAGGCAGCTTACAGTTACAAACCAAAACTGAACATACTGGGATGGAAAACATGAAGTGCTGAAGAAAGCTAACTCTGCTAGTTAGGAAGGGAACTTGGGTTCAGCTAGAGGACAGCTTATCACCGAAGCACCCAGATCAAGACAGCAGGTCTTGAAGACCAGGGTTGCTGCCTTCCAGTTGCCAGCAACAGAATGAAGCATGTCTGAGATAAAGTCAGCACAAAATGCTGGGATCAGAAGAGCTTAAAGGAATTTGCTCAAACCTCTAAACTGAGCAAAGACTACACTGTGAAATACTTGATCTAAAAGTCAAACTGTTAGAAAGCCTCAAAATGGAGCTGGGAAGTCTGTAGGCTGACCTACAGAAATATAGGGACCAGCATCAGCAGGTCCCTGTATTTCTGCAGCTTGATGAAGTTGTACCATTTCTTGCTCTCTAAATCAGGAACAACGAATCCACCAACCCACCAGATCTGGTACTAGCAATCTCTCGCTTGCCTTAATCTTACTCAGCCACTCCAACAGAGTTCAGATCTGGTCAGTGAAAAGACCAAAGAGTACCTTTTTGCTGTGAAACCATTGTGTGACCAGCGAAAACATCAGATCTTGTTTTTCACTGCTGATCTTACGGAGAAGAGATTTACATGTCAAAGCCGCCATCTTTTTGCATTTAGCTGAGTCATCATTTATCATCATCATACAAAGAGAGAGAAAAAATAGCCCACAGTGTTTGTGCAGGAGATCCTAGAAAGAAACAACCATTATCAACCACAAATACACAAGGAGCTTCCGTCATTTAAAGAGAAAAAGAGGGGTAATTGCTGCACTATATTCAGGAGCAGTGTTAGCCCTGAGTGGGTTAACTGCTAAAACAGGATGACCCTGTTGTTGGAGCATAGAGGGAGTGTACAGCAGCCCCAGCCCCACTCTGACTTGCTACCATATCCCTGGGTCAGCAAAGTGAGTGTGAAAACTTAAAGGGCATTTTCATGCCCAATGCTCACTGAAACAGGCTTAAGTCCTCAGCATTGCAGCAAAACCCAAATGTCCTCCTCTCAGAGACTGCAGCTCTTTGCCGCCTTAAAGAGTTCCCAGGAATCAATCTGAAATATTAAATCATCAGGCAGTGCTGAAACACAGCTTACTGTGCAGAATTTATCTTCCTTCCAAATTCTTGTTTGATTGCACTTCTCCCAGTGTTCTGAATGTGAAGTTAAACTCCAGCTGCAGAGCTTCAAGGCAGCTTAGGATTTTGCCTATGTGATCCTGTACAGACTCAGAGTTATTTTTTAGCTTTCATTTTGATCCGCCCCACTGAGAAGCCCTTCCTCTCCAGTCAGGCCAACCAAACAGAACACACCAGTTCCGTCAACAATCTCTCATGAATATTGAAAAACCCTACAGTGAGAAAACTCTAGACTTCACTTTCTATTTCTGTTTCCTAAACTGGCTGTGTTTCTTCCTGGCATGAATCACAATTGAGTTTATCCAAACTCCAACTGACACAGCTTTATTTTACTTGCAAACAGAGCACATTAGGCAAAGAAGTCCTGCAGACTTTCCAGCATGTCGTTCCTCTTTTGCAGCAAAGCCAGGTTCTTTGGAGATAAGTGAATGTTCTGCTCATGATAAGAGATAATAGGAACTAGCAAGTGCTTCCACAATAAACTGCTTGGAAAATGCTGTTACTGCAAACCACAGTAACTGCCTGATTCTTGGAACACCAGGGGGTGCTTGTTACCTGTGGGAACATGTCGAGGAGGTACGCAATCATCTCCAGTGCAGATTCCCTCCCAGTTTCATACTCATACCTGTGAAGAAATAAAGTATTAACTGTTAGGGATGAGTTAATCCTCCTATGAAGTTGCCAATGATTTACAACAACAACCATTTCCAGAAACACACACTGATAGGGATCCTTCTACAACAGCTACCAGACCTGGCCTGATACTGTGGACAAGAGAAGCAGCAGGCCCATCAGTTCTGTCTGTCAGAGAATGAGCACAGGGGCACGAACAGGCCACGAAGGGTTCCAGCCCACTTGAGTCAGCACAGCCACACTGTGCTGGGGAGCCTGATAAATGGCTGTCACCTTGAGCAAGGGAGGGGTGAAGCTCAGGAGGAGGTTGTAGGCACAACACTCCTGCAGAATCGGTACAATTGTTTTAACTGTGCCTGCAATTGCACTTGAGACATTGCCATGGGATCACCTTCCCTCATTCCTCCTGGATTTTCCACTTCACCTGTGTCCTAGGGTGACTTTATGATGATTCACAACCAGGGGAGGTGGTAAACCACTAAGCAAACAACATAACTTTTGCTTAAAAACAGATAAAGAACAATATTAGCAGTGAAACAGGGATAAGTAAAAAGGATTAGCTTCATCAAACAGCCTGACTTGGGCAAAGGGAAGTGTTTTAGAAGTAGGAAAATGAAGACTTCATCCATCCATGCCTTCTGCTTATTCCAAAGAGCTTTTTGGGACACTAGAGTCCCATTTAAAAATAAAGTTTTATTCTCACAGAGATGTCAGGAATATAAACTCACTCCAGCTGTGCGAGCATGAAATCCAAATTGGGTTTCAGTTTGTCACCAAGAGGGTAATCCAGAAGGTATTTTAAGTAAATCTGGAAAGAAAAAACAATACAGACAGGAGTTAAAATAAACACTCAGGTAAGCTTGTGAAAAGGTTGCGAAGAAAATAAATTTGCTTATCCTGGGGCTTAAAAAAAGAGCAAAGCTTAGTTACATAGGCTTAAAAACCCCCAGAGGAGGGACCATGTCACTGCTGCTAAGCAGCTCTCCTGTACTTGGCACTGGTGAGGTTGCACCTCAAGTAATGTGTTCAGTTTTGGGCTTCTCACAGCAAGAAAGACATTGAGGTGCTGAGAAGCAATGAAGCTGGAGAAGGGGCTGGAGCAGAAGTCTTATGAAGAATGGCTGAGGGAGCTGGAATTGTTTGGCCTGGCAAAGAGGAGGCTCAGGGGAGACCTCATCACTCTGTACAACTGCCTAAAAAGGAGGCTGTAGCCAGGTGGGGGTTGGTCTCTTTTCCCATGTGACAAGTAACAGGAGAACAGGAAATGGCCTCAAGCTGTGCCAGGGCAAACTCAGATTGGCTATCAGGAAAAAGTTCTGCACTGAAAGGGTGGTCAAGCACTGGAACTGGCTGCCCTGGGAAGTGGTTGACTATTTAAAACAGGCTGGAGGTATTTAAAAGAAGTTATAGATGTACCACTTGGAGACATGGCTTAGTGGTGGATGGGGCAGTGCTGGGTTAAGTGCTAGACTCAATGACCTTAAATAAACTTTCCAACCTAAACAATTTTACAGTTCTATGAAGGAACACCACAGTCTCACTTATAGGCAAGGAGTCTGTGATTCTGCTATGCCCCAGTTTCAAGAACCGAAGCCAGATAACAAGGGGAATAAAGATAGTGAAGAAGGGGAAATGGAGTTCAGGGTTCAGCAGGACCAAGACACACATCTGTGAGAGACAGGATGGCCACACTAAGCCCTCTGACCTGTCAGACAGCTGTAAATAAAGTGAGAGACTCTTCACTCCACCAACCTGCCTGCACTGGACTCGCACTGGCTCACTCTGACCTGTGATGGCTAGCTGGGCAACCTTCTGCAGCACATCATCAATTTCAGGGACAATCAGCTTCCTGGATAAAATAGCCTGAAAATGTGAAAGCACAGCTAGAGTCACATCATTTTGCTTATACAGTGTGAGATGCAGTACTACAACCTGGACAACACTGGTCTCAGGTGGTAACTTAACACTAAGTTTTTCACACACAGACAGAGCCAAAGGAAAAAAAAAAAAAAAAAAAAAAGAAAGGATGGCTTACATATCCATAACATATCCATATCTGTTTCTTTTGGGCATCACAGAATACCTGGTCTAATGATCAGAGATGCTGATTCTTTAGCAAAAACATACTCAGATGCAAATACATCCTCCTATGCACTGTGTATAAAACAGCCTCCTAAACAATTTTAAACACTGACTACAAGTCAAACAGTAAAACTTTGTTGATTTTTCCTCTTATAACAGAGAGCTTCAACAGCATAACAGCATTCTGTAGCCTGTTCCTGATGTGAGTACAGCCTTCCACCAGGAAGAGAACCACTGCTGTTCCAGTGGCTCACAGAACACCCACAACTGCTGCACAGAAATACCTTGAGAAGGCCAAAGGCAGTAGCTTGGCGTGATGAATCATAAATGTCTTCTTCAGCAAAGCCAAGCAACACTTGGAGCTGTTTGCTTGTTATCTGACTCTTTGCATTCTTCACAAGTATTGTTACACACTACAAAATCAAATTGCACATTGTCAATACACATGTAATGCCACAAAATAAAGATCCAGATGCCGAAGTCTGATTTAATTTATACCACTTCAGCTTGTAAAGACAAACTGCTGCTCTAGAACATGTGGCCAACACTATTCTCATCACATTTTACTTTCAGATGGCAATTGTGAGATGAAAGTAAACAAGTGAATTGCCCCCTCCCCATGTCTCACTTCAGGTACCAGGGTTTACTCATGTGGAACAAGATATTCCTACAATGAAGAAAGAAGGCAAGTGTGTTTCTGTGAAGACATTTCTTCAGATCCAAGCTGTGCATTTTCAGGGAGCAATTATCTTTAAGTTTGTACTTGGGAAAGAATCAGCAATTCCTCACTAGCTTGTGATCTCCAGACTACCTCTCCAGGGACTACCTCCTCCAGCAGATCCAGCTGCAGGAAGGATCTGTAGCAGGAAGTGTCTCATTCTAGAAAATTAATCCTAAAGCAGAAATAAGCAGAGCTGGGTCTGACTTACTTTGAAACAGCTCACAACCAGGTGGAAATTCTGGCCTTTGGCTATTCCTGTCTTGGCAAACTCTTTCAGCAAGAGGAAAAGCTGCTTGATCAGTGACTCCATATTCGTACTGACAGAAGGCAAAGGGAACTTTAAAATCCATACCAAGGACTGCAGAGCACCAGTTATCACCTGGAAGAAAGAGCCGAAGGACAGCACCATGGGTACAGTGACACTGAGAGAAGTCTTCTCGCTCTTTTACAGACATAGTCAGGCTATCTACAGCTGTGGTAAAAGGCAGTTAGCTAACAAACCCAACCTCTTTCAAACCATTCATAGGTAACATAAGGGTTTCTCAGCTCTAAAAGCACTATCTGTGACTCCAATATTCTATAACTTTGATTTTACCAGGTAAAGATATGATGCAGAGCTGCCTTCAAGATACAGGAAGCCCCACTGCAAGTATCTGGCAGGGTATGCGGTATGCCTTCCATTCTTGGGCTCTAGGCTCACTCAAACCAAAAGCTGTCCCAAAAAGTGGCTGCCTACAGCACTAGGAATGAAGACTTTGGAGCTGGATCAGAAGAAACCACAGTTGTGACAACACTTCTCCCAGCAGCTACAGGATCTCATGAACATCCTCACAGACAGAAAGTTCCTCATATAAACATTCTCTAGGAGAACTTGTCCCCTGAAACACAGAGCAGAGCTTTCAGTCCTCCATCAGCCACAAGCCTCTTTTAGGATTACATGTCCTCAAACAATTTAATCTGCACACTATCAAAGCAGGTTTGAAAAACTGGTGGCTTTCTCTCCTCTTGCAAGTCAACTGCTAGATGACATTTGTGGGCAGGACTCTTCTTAGTACAGCAGAGAGAACACGCAGACTTCAACTCAGAACTCAGAACTGTACCTTGACATCCATAGATTTCAGGCAGTCTATAAGCAGCTGAACAAAAGGGTCTAACATTTCCAAAGCATGTTCTTCAGAGGAATTTACTTTGGATCTCTTCAGGCTCATGTGCAGTAGCTGTCATAGAAAAATCAGGACATTTGTCTCAAAGTCAGTCAGAACGCAGAAGAGTCAAGTAAGGTCCAACAACTGTTTCAGGTTATAGCAGAACTTATACCATATCCCACTCAAATATTTAAACAGGCTTTTTATTAAAAAATTCACTTTTTATTAAAAAAAAAATTTCTAAAAGCACCACTGGAGTTACAATATACAAAGTGAAGTTAAGGCTAATGGCTGTGCTATTAAATCAATGTATCCAGAATACTTTCCTTTACATGCTCTTAACAAAATTTTGAATGCAAAGTTTTTAATCTGAGGAGATCTTACCCGAAGTCCTGAATCAACCAGGATATATGTGTTAGTCCTGCTGCTGACACGTGCTTTCTGCCCTCCTCTTGTGGGAGTGGGCTGGAGTAGCAGGCAGCTCTCCGGTTGCAGACGAGGATCTGGAGGAGGGGCAGCTTTTTTCCTGAAAGGCAGTGCATGAATGGCAAAAGAAATTATTCAAATATGAACCCTCTCCACAACAATCCTGCTGTTGGGAGTAAAAAGAGCTGAACTGTGCTCAGTTGCTTCCCACACAGCAAGCAAAAGCAGGTCTCAGATGGACCACAATATAAATAAAAATAAAATAAATAAATTGGTTTTATAAAATAAAACCAATTTGAAAGCAGCACAACAGACGGGACTCAGACTTGAGAACAATACCACTATTCCAGAGATAACAAACACACCATCATTTGTAAAACATCCTCTTTTTTTCTTAGTGGACAGACCAACTTCTGAAGTTCCTTCAAGCAAATACACATGCTGCCACTACCCACTGCTCTTCTTTACTGATCTTTACTTCAATTACTGATGGCTTACAAACACTGCTCCAAGAAGTCTGCAAACAGCAGTAATAGCCTAGAGAAAGCCAGCCTATGTAACAGCAAATGCAGGACACCCAAACCCTGCTCTGAGCAGTGACACCACCAGAAGGAGAGAAAATCTGATAGTTCTCTGCATCTTCTGCCCCAGCAGCAAAGCAATAAAGTGAAAGCCCATGTTTTTTCTTGTTCCTCACCCCATAGAAATGCATCCTGCTTCTAAACACTGTCCCTTGTGCCTTCATCCTAACATCCAAATGCATGTTATCAACTCATCAGACAGTGAAAAAGCCTACCTGAAGTTCCTGAGGACTTGCAAGAGTGGACTCCCATGAGTTCAACAAATGCTAACTCCCATTACTAATTTTTATCTTGGCCCGCTAACTGCCCAAATGATTCAGTTACATTGAAAACAAAAAGGGAATGAAAGCAAGGAAACACTCATGAGTTTGATCAGTTGGATTTAAGAACTGCCATTTCTCCAAGTAAATCAATACCAGACCATCTGAACAACATTCTGGAACTCACTTGGCTTTCTCAGTGAGCAGAGGCAAATTTTCACTGATGAGACCATGACTGAGGAGGAGGAGGGATTCTGCATTCATGTCTGAGTTGAAGATCAGCCCTGCCATGATGTGACGCAGTGCCTCATGCACCTTCCGGACTATCTTCAAGCTTGTAGTGCTCTCCAGAACCTGCAAAGGTAAAACCACGAGAATTTAAGAGGACAGCCTGATGGCAATTATCTGTTATCTGTATTCAGAAATTATGGGAAGCACTAGAGCAATTTCTCTCTCATCATGTTGTCATAGTCTCCAGCTCTAATTTACGTGAACAGCATTGCATTGCCTCAGCTTTGCACCAACATCCCTCCCTTCCTCTCCAGCCTCTCGTCCACCTCCAGCCATTCACCTATACCCACCAGGACACAAGAGCTAATGAGCAAACCAGTGTTCCATTCTTGTGTGAGCTTGCACTCTGCTAAAAATTCTGCATCTTTGAAAAGGCAATTATTGCACACAGATAGACCCTGGATACATTTTGTTGACATTTCCTTCATGCACAAGAGATTAAAGCACACAGCAGCCTTGCAGGACTTCTAAGCTCCAGGGGAAAGAAGAGTGGGAGGGAGAGTGCATGGAGAACTCAAAGTGGGACGTTTCCACTTTAGCAACAGTTAAAAGCTACCCAGAATGCCACTCCCTGCCCCGGACATCAACAATAAAGTCTCACTGCTTTCCCAGAGGAAAATGGGAAGCCAAAGCAAGATTCTGTAGATGATTTCAAAGTAGCCACCCAGAGGCTCTAGAATCGCCTTACAGAATTGAGAGTGTTCACAGTTACTAAGAGAGACTCTGGCTGACTTTTCTTACCTCCTTCAGTGGCAGAATAAGTTTTGTCACCTGGCTCCTTCCTATGAACTTCCCAAGAATTTCATAGGAATCATAACTCTTGTTTTTGCGTGCTTCCATGATCTTGGAGACAATTCCCTTCACTTCTTTCTCTTCAGCTACATTCCCAAACAATTCTTGGTTGAAAATCTTTGGAAAACAGGCAAGAGAAGTGAATGAAAGAAGAAAAGCAGGTTCCTCCAGTAGTGACAGAACAACACTATTTTTCCCCACTCACAGAAAAAACAATTGTCCAGGTTTCCTACAAATCATGTCTATCTTTCCTTTGTCAACACAGAACATCTGAGTTTAAGCACACCAAATGAAAACACTGTTCTCACACCCCTCTGTGGTTTTGTGATACAAGGAATAGGAGTGCATCAATACAGATCAATACATCCCAATATACCCCATCTGTGTGGCCAGCTGAGTTCCTGGGCTCTCTGTACTGCACTGAGTAGATGTCTGCTGACTTGCTCAGCCATTTAGAGTACAGGAAAACACAGGTAGGTGCCTTAATCTTGAATCCATCCCCTCTCAGGATGCAGGCCTCAGGATACAGCCCCAGAGATAACTGAATTCTCTTGATTCCCCTCTACAAGGGGGCTACTGGTGCCTTTCTTGGCAGTACACACACAACAGCCTAGTTTGCCACCAAGTCAGAGACAACCTACACAAAACTTTCCCCTCCTAGAATATCTCTCAAGCATTTCATGATGCTTTTTCTTTCAGTCTTGAATAGCTTTTACCTCAATCAGGATATCTAAGCAGGGGTCCAAATCACCAGCACTGAGCCTGGTAGTAAGGCCCTTCAGTAACAGGTTCACAGTGAAAGTCAGCACATGGAGCTAGAGAAAAAGAGAACAGATCATGCTTCCAAACTTTTGCGCTGACCTCTTTAATCATATTGCATGGGGACACTCCCATACCAGAGACATCACAAGTCACACACTGCACCTGAGCTTTCATTATAGGAAAAAAAAACCTCTGGGAGGATGAGAATCCATGTAGTAGCAAGAGACAAAGGATCCCTATGCCACCACATACTGGCAAGAGGGCTGGAATGTCCTCTCTCCCCAGGGCTCTTACTGATATATTTAGGCTGCTCTAATTGCTGCTTTCACTGTTACAGCAGCTAAAAGCTCACACTACTCCACTGTGGTAATTCACATGAAAAATGACTCTTAACCCAAACCATAGAAAGAGGAAAAATTAATTAATAGTCAGTGCCTTGGCTCTGGATCTGGGAAACAAGCCCTCAACTAGCATCACCACACACTGTCTGTGCAGTTTCTGTGGCAACTCCCCTCAGATTCTGCTTAGCCCTCATGACCTTATTGAAAGATTTCCTCTAATCTTACTGGAACCAGAAATTCATCCTTCCCCTTCATACCTCAACTCTTCATTAGGAGAATGGCTTAGACTCTAAGTTCTTTGAGGATACAGACCCTTATTTGACACTTGGAATGGATTAACAAAGACTGGTGCAGGCATTAGCAACAGTATTTAATTGCATTATACCAAGCTATTCTGCCAGTGCAAAACAATTTCAATAGCAGCTTCCCTTTGGATTTTCCTCCCAATACATGAAAAAATGCCTACAGAGAGAAGAAGAAGAATTTCAGCATTACCTGGTAGCCATGGATGAGCGCAGACCGCATCTCCTTTAAGATATACAGAAGGTAGTGCACTCCCAACACTTCCATGATTTTAATGAGGGTGTTACAGGCAATGTCCCGTATTTCCTGAAATCTGTTTCTCAGGAATGTGCAGACTTTCAGTAGGATGCTGGAAAAAGACAGACAGCTTTGTTCATCTCCAAGCAGAGCAGAACTAATTACACTGCCAAGGAGGCTGCTTTTCAGAACTGTTTCACAACCACAGCTGTACTCACAGCCAACCTCACAGAGAGGTTTTATAGGCATACACACACCTACTGTCCTTCAGGATGTTTTACTGATTGTCCTTCTTTTCTGTACATTTTTCTTTCCTCAGCACAACCAACTCTGCCTCTGCACCTTGAGTCACAGCTCTGCTCTTAGGTCAGGATTTACAGATGTCAAATGCTGAGGTGCATGTCACTAAGAACAGGAATTTCCAAAAGAAGTATTTAAGGTCCTTTAGGATACCCCTCTTGACTTTAGCCATGTACACAACCACAGCTTGAGAAAGGTGCCTGCACTCATTCCCTGCACAATGAACAGCCCCACTGGGATGTAAGGAGCCCCACTGGGATTTACCTTGGTAGGTTAGCTTCCATCACTTCCTGGGGAAGACACTGCATCATTCTGACCATTGCAAAAGCTAATGGAACACGAACTACCTCATCATCATTCACAACATTGGATTTCACAAGCTTGTGCTCCTCGTCTCTTTTAACCTTTTTAAGAGAGCAAGACAAAATGCACTTTTAATATACAGAAACAAATCCTGTTTTTTCTCAGCAAATCCTAGAAGAAGCCAGTATGGCAGGCTGCTATCCTCTGATGACTGCAGGAAAAACCCAGACCACTAAAGGAAAGGTGAGAAAAATCGCCGTGTTTTCAATACAGAAATTAGGCTAGTGCAAGCAAGCGGCTGAGAACTCTTCAAGAGGCTGGACAAAGTGAATAATTTCACTTGTGTATTTTGAGACAGTTCTCAGCAGGGAAGTTAAGACACCACATCCACATGACCAGATAGTTGGTCAGTAATCTCCATGACTCAGCAAAGGGCATGAAGCTTTTGTTTTGTGCTTTCAGATGGTCTCTCTCCAGTTGTGTTTATTTTTTTAATGTGTTGCATTTTTACTGGCTCTGAAGTAGCATCCCAATCCTTAAAGTAATAGCCTACAAAACACCTTTGAAATGTAAACTCCTCACCTTTGCAACAATACACCTGTGCAATTTAGGCAAGATGTTGACTGTAACTGTTTCTTGAATGTGTTTGATCAGACACTGAAGCTCCTCTTTATTTCGGGGTAAGAACGAAACAGGTTTGGGCACTTGTTCAGCATTTTCAGTTGGCTCAGCTGCTTGCTCAGGTTCTACTGGCTTCTCAGAGAGATTCTTCCCATTCTTTTCTTCAACTTCCTCCTCTTCCCCTTCACTCTGCTCCAGCTCCATGGTTTCTTCAGCCTCCACCACTGGCTCAAGGTCCATGGCAGCAGCTTCTATCAAGTAATTGCCAAAAATACAGGTAAATACAGGAGAACACAGAACTTGAGCCCTAATAGTTGAGACTCCTCTGACAGCTTGATTCTACCTACCTATCACCAGTAACAGCCAACCACCAATAAGCATCAGGCTTCTACTGGGTAAAGAAGCTTTGGCTTGCTGGTTTCTGATAACCACCTCTCAGGGCCAGGTTTAAAGCAAAGACTATGTTACTCTATATCTGAATCCCACAGTCAGCTGAGCAAAGGTCAATGTACTTGTACTGTAGAGAGCTAGCAAGGTGAGGACATCTTGGCTGCAGATAACCATGAGAGCAGCCAACACCAAAGATAAACACCTCAGGTGTGTCAGCAGCCATTGTGGCTGGGTGCATAATCTGTGCCCCACACAGATTATGGGCTGTTTTGGCTTCTAAACAGACATCTGGGATGGAGTGGTAGGGTGACGATGACTTCCTACACCTCTCCTGACTTTGTCAACACACAGGAGGAAAATCTACACTGCTCCTAAGGAGACAAGTCAACACTAGCTTCCAGTATGCCCATTTTAAAAAGACGGAAGTAACTGATGTCAAGAGTAAACCACAAAACTTTGATTAGCTGTATTTGAGCAGTTTGAGGTAGTTTTTACAAGCAGACACAAAAAGCTCACCTTGATTGTCAATGGTCATAAGCTGCTTTTCAAGTGTTTTATGGTCAAAGTGAAAGGCTTCCAGCACTATCTCTAACAAGCTGCAGAAGAAAAATATGAAGAAAGATCAGCCCTCTGCACAAAAAGAAGAGGATGCATATACAACAGAAAAATCTTACAAGCACTTTTTGGAAAACATCAGATTTAGTGACACTGCACCATAATGAAGTTTATCCTGAAAAGCTCCAGAAAATAAAAACTGGTTACTTCTCAGCTACATGCATTGTGTGACCTCGCTCATTGTGAAACCTCACAGAGAGTGGTACTGGAGCAATGGAGGGGCCCCAGGAGCAGGGATAGCCTGACAGAATCGCTGCCCTGCATTCAGTGAGACACAGTATAAGAAACTAACAACCTATTAGAACTTCATAGTCGCACGCAGCAAGCCATGCACACCTTCACTCGTGTAAGCCCACTCAAAGCCAGCAGCCTCTCTCCTCAGAGAAGAGGCTAAAGTCCATGAGATGCTCCTAAAAACACAGAATTGTGCCTAAGGAGTCTTTGGAGAAACCTGGAGCAGCACTGTTCACGGTACCCACCTGACTCCCAGCTTCGTACTGATCTGTCCTGTTTGCAAGACATGGATGAAATGCTTTAAGTGGTACAAATATGCTGACCATGAAAGATGTCGGCAGACAGCTCCAACAACTTCAACTGAGGCTGTTACCATATTTTCATACTGCTCAAAAGAGAGAAATTCAGTTGCTGTTAGCATTCACAATGGTCATGTGTCTAAAGCATCCTTTACCCAAAGCAACAAGAGACAGAAGTAACCTTTGTCTAGTGGGGATACTTGGGATTTAGTTATTTTAGATCTCCTCCTGAGCATCAAGTTAGGGGGGAAAAAAAAAAATCACAGTCCATCAAGCAGATCTCCAGACCCACTTCCTCCAAATTATTCTACACACATTTAACTTTTCTCACATACTTAAACCTATGGGCTCACTTGTGGTAAGAACAAGAACCAGTGTCAAGGCATCCAACCACAAACACATGGTACACTGCTGGTCAACTAGTCACATCTTTTTAAGATGTGAAATAAAATGTGCCTATTTCTTCACCAAAGTTCCAATTGATATATTTTACTGCCTTCTGGTCGAAGAGCTACTCAGTCACTCTACTGAGGGGCATAGACTGCACTGCTGCAGGGGCTTGGTCCTGTGCCTGAGCTCTAATCGTTTCAGCTTCAAAAGAATATTTCTGACATTAAGCAAATTGGACATTTACTTCGCTTGATAGAAGTAGGTCTGCTGTTCTGGTAGTGTGCAGGGAACTACAGAAGTGTGAAACCTGGTTTTTAAAAGTCACAGGTGGAAAGTCTATCCACACTGATATTACAAGTAATTTCACTGAAAGTAACTAACAAAACTTCACCCTTCAAATTTTAATTACAAAGCTGCAATTGATTTCAGACGTTTTCAGCCAATTCCTGCAGTTTCCCTCTAAATCCAGAGAAAACTATTTATTCACACGTCTGTTACTATGCCCGCACTATATTCCCACAGTCTGCTGTCTAAGAGTAACTCATCTCACAACTAAACAGGAAGACAAAAGTTTGGAGCCAGAGGGTAAAAAATAAGAAGCTGATTATAAAAAATAAAGACAAATAAAACCCCAAGTAAAAAAACTAAAACAAACCAAATAACCCTAACCAAATAGTTAAGAGATCAACCTCTGAGAAGTAGGACAAGTTTAGCAGATATAGGACAGAGCCCAGACTGCATCTGCACTTTCCAAACCCTCTGTCTGCCACCAAAACCAGCATAGCAGTTTTGTCTACAATTCACTTCACAAAAATATCAACTATTTAAAGTGGTTAGGTTTCAAAGGCAAATGGTATGTAAGAAAGGTGAGAATATTCAATTAGATGCATTCAGTTAAAAGAGCCTACCTTAAGCATTTTTTCACTGAAAATGGCAGTTGTAGCATAAGGCATGATGTAGTTCTGGAGGGATTTAGAAGACAGCACAAGCTTTTCTTCAGTGAGCTGCTTTGCCAGTTTCCTCAGAGCTCGTGCCCTCCTGTGAATCTGAGACATGTCACATGGGAGAGAGTGAATGAGGCAGTGCTTGAGTCACAGCTAGCCCAAGAGAGCACCTACATCCCACAGGTATGAAAAAGTCCCAGTTTTAGGCAATGGCATAAACACATTACAGTCATTTCCAAGGTGTGCCTTTTTCCTTAAATCTCTGGGCTTTCACTAGCCTTTTGCCTCAATAGATATTCCAAGTCAATGGCATTGTGCATTCGCAATCATAAGACTGTGCTATCTTCAGGTATTAGACAAGGGAGGCAACTGCAAAAGGCAGTTGCTGCAATGAAATGCAAAGACCAGAGAAAATTACAAGTTAAAAACTTACAACTTTTCATATAACTACAGATACAGCAAAGACTCTCACAGCTTGCACCTCTGAAAGCAGAAGAAATATATTTTCATACTGCAAGGAAAACCAGGAGACCAGGCTTTGTGTTACACTTATATTGCAAAGGTTTGTGAATGGGAAGGAGCTGCAGAGCCTCTAGACTGAGAACAGCAGGGAACAGGCCAGAAAAAACAGAGACCCATTCCATGCCTGTGTCAAGAGGAATCTTCAGGATACTGCTGACTGTGGGCTATCATAAACCCAATACATTTCTAGATAGAAACACGACTTTGATTCTCAATCACGCCTGATGATGTCTACATCCTTCTTTTTTATAACAGTATCTAATGACACATGTTCAATATCTCTGCAGACAACACACAGATGCTTTGCAAAATATCCCCTCACACTAAGATGCTTTTGGCAGGGAGAGAGAGGCACTAAGAAATGCCTGCTGTCTTTTACCTGCATGTGTTTCATGTTCTCAAAGAAGTCCATGTCAGGATCATGGCGGTTGGTCAGCTGGACCAAATCCTGGAATTCGGGATTTGTTGGGAATGTCTGAATGAGGCAGGAAAGCAGTGATGTGTAGTCCTGCTGGATGCTCTAAAAATAACAAGCAGTGATTATTAAGGATCCCTTGGAGAGGCTGATATACAATTCTGAGAAGAGCAGTGCTGTCATTTACTAGTGTTTTAGTCAAATGTCCTAATTCTTGGTAACAACAAATGCACCTATTATGGCCTGCATATAAATTAAAGCTTCCCCTCCAAAGAATGAGTTACAGCTAAGAAAAGCTGAACAACAGAGAACCACAGCTAATTTCTATAATTTTGTAGAATTTTATAAAGTTTCAAATGAAGGATAAGTTTATAGTGGGTATCTGCACTTCTTAACCCAGTAGGAGACTTTGAGAACTCACCCAAAAAACATCTCATTACCCTGAAGATAGCTGGAAGTGTGTGATCAGATACCACTGCCTTACCTCAGTCTTACTCCTCAGACCCCTTCTCACAGACTCCAGGAGAGTGTGCTGGATTAGCTCCTTGTACTCCTCTTCTGTGTGGCTGATTTCTGCCAGTTGGTGGATGAAACTGGTCAAACAAAGGCTTGCGTTGTCACTAAGAGCCATATCCCCGAGCTGAGTGGATGAAGAAATGGCACCACATGAGTCTGGTTATGACACCTTTCTCTACCCAAAAGCTGAGACAGAAGAGTGCCACTGGACACAACATAACGAGTCCTGCAGAGACTCAAACTCTTGAGAGCTATCCTACAGAAATTCTAGTACCAAATTAATGCCCATCATACCCATCAGGGAAAAAACCTTTTAGCTTTACCAGCAGGCTCACACAACCAGAACATGCTGCAACAAACAGAAAATCAGCCTATCAAGCCTGTAATGTGCCTTTTATCCAGTACAAATGATCAAACAGTTCCAGGGCTCACTGACAGAAAAGTTGTGCTGCACTGTATTTGCCTTTTGGGACACAGATGAAAAGGTAAACAGACAAAACTTCAAAAATGTGTTTGTAAGAATACCTAAAGATACTTTCTGAATGTTATGTGGTGCCAAAAAACAGCCAATGGAAGTAAGTTGAAAGTTAGATTCATCAGGGACAGGTGGTGCATATAGCAAGAGAAGGAACATTCAGCCAACCTGGATGGTATAGAAGCAGTTGTGCATGACAGGGATGAGGAAGTCAGTATCCACTGTTTGCATTTCCTTGATGTGGGCTGTGATTGACTGAAATGCTGACAGACGCACATCGAAGTCAATATCATCCAGATGTCGCTGATCAAAGGCATTCAGCTAAAACAGAGCAACAAGTCGTTAATGAAAAATGACAGAAACGCGATCATACCGTATTGGGGGAAAAAGGGAGCAGAGAGAGAAATTGTACATACCTTAACAACATCAGTAATATACTTCAACTTAGCATCCAAGTCAGATAAAGTCTAAAAAGAAACATAAAAATGCAGTTAACTTTATAATTGTTAAAAATTTGGGTAATTCAAGACTTTACCACTTGAGACAAAAAGTAAGTAAAGCAGCAGCATTAATCTTTCTCCAGTTAGAACCTCCATAAGAGCCTTTCTTATGTAAGTTGGAGGACATGTATTTTAAATTTCCAAATATCTACACTGTACATTTCCTGTGTTTTACTGCTAAAAATTTATGTATTTATGTAAGTCACTTCAAAGTAATACAGAACATTCTACTATAAACTGTGAGAGAAGAATACAAATAAAAATAATCTTCAAGATACTGAAATCCATTCTTATTTCATCAACATGCAGGATTTGTTGCAGTTTAGGTGCTTTGCTTTGCTTCTCTTACACTAAAGATCCCTGGTGAGGCTCACATCAACCAGGCTGTAAGCCAAAGCTTTTACAAATCTTTGTGCAGCTCATTAATTGCTATCACATAGAATTCTATTACTTTCACTTCACACAAGAAGAGTAAAAAGATTTTTGAAGTCATACACAAAGATAAATGTCATGCACTCCTCTTATTTTACCTTATTAATTTATACCTAAATTACCTTATTACCACAAGATAATTTACTCTTAAAAAAAGCATAGAAAGATGTAGAAATGCAATACCTGAAATACCAAGCACAACTTATTTCGAGACAGTTTGTTCTGGATGACAGAAAAAAGCTTTGCCAGTGGTTTGAGAAAGCTTGTAGGGTTTGAGCAATGCCTCAGCAAGTTCTGCACTGTCTCCAGAATGTCAATTTGCGTACCCTGAAAGAGACACATAACTCTCAATAAGTACTGAGACCTCACAAGATCATTTCATTTCCCTGGAACATATTTCAAGACACGAAGTGCACATTGCTGTACTTCATTCAGATCAGAGATACTGAATGAGAACAAAGAACTAGAAGGACGCAATGCAATCATCAAATCTCTCAGAAGTACTTGCAGCCTCTCAATTAGAAACAATACAGTGTTAAGAGATGACTGTCAGCAAAATAAAGACTTCTTTTATGTGTCTTTCCTCAGGACTCAAAGGTCAGGAGAACTAATAGAGCTTTAAAAAGCAGTCTTTCTTGAACATGTGAGATGAACATTATATACTTCACAGAATGGGTCAGGTTGGACCACAGGAGCCAATTTGATCCAACCTCTCTGCTTATCCCATCAAGATCATCCCATGGCACAGGATTACATCCAGACAGGTCTTGAGTATCTCCAATAAGGGGGATTCCACAGACTCTCTAGGCAATGTGTTCCACTGCCTGGTCACTGCACTGTGAAGCTCTTGCATGACCTCCCTCAACAGCAATCACATGTGGTCCCCTAATGACTCACAGATTTAAACCCCCAAAATAGTACTGCATACGGTTTGCCTTTCATCCAGCAGCAGACTGATGCAGCGCTGCCCAGTACACCACACACACCACATACTCAGCCACATGTATTCACACTACTGTTCAGATGCTGTGGCTTTGGAGTGAATAAAATCCACAGTGAAGAAGAGCAATTATTTCAAAGCAAGCAATTTGGTGGATTGGCTACAGTGACAAAGACAGTAAAGACTGCATTATAACTTCTGCAGACCTTCCCCATGACAAAGGGGAACAGAATCAGTCTGGGCACTGGCACCTCTGGGTGAGTAGTGCACATCAACACACAGTGGCACTGCATTCTGAGCAGACTACAAATACATGAAGACTTGATTCCAGGCTAATAATAAGAAATGGCATGTAATCAATATGACTTTCTTTAAGATACAATTAAAAGTCATATTGATTACAGGCCTTTTCTTTTATTAAAAGAAAAACATATGTTTAGTAGGGGGGAGGACATAATTTTTACCTACCTGCTCCATGTTAGTCTGATAAAGGAAAGGGAGGAGAAGGCTCACAAGCACTGAATTCTGACTCTTTTCTTGTATGAATTTGCTGATCCTGCAAAATTGGACAAGGTAATTTACTCTTTTATATCATTTCAATTACGAATACAGAGCAAAGAAGTCTGTCAGCACTAGTGTCATTTCACAAGGCTTTGTCAGCCTATCCAGGCTACCAGAGCATATCTACCAAATTCACAGTCCCAGCCTAAGCATTCAGTTCCACATGACTGCAGGCATTTCTGCACCTTTTTCTAACCTCAAGAGATATTAGATTTGATCAGCAACAAAATCAGCTAGAATCAACTTCTGAAAACTTACCACCTAAGTAACCAGGAAACAGCAAGGTCAATAACAGATCCAGGTATTTACAACTGTTTCAAATTTAAAAGGTTTGAGACACAGTGTTTTTTAATTTGGGAACTATTACAATAAGCCTCTTTCTTTCTCCCTCCTTCCAGCTTTTTAACTGTTTCAGGCTCTCAGAATCACTTACTTGGAAAGTATACTCAGCTCTTTGCTGACTTGAGCTCTATACTTCTTCTTTTTCACCTTCTCCACACTTAACATTGTTTTGCTGAAGTACTGAAGTATGGCAGGAACATGGGGCAGGACCAACCGGCAACCTAAGCTGAGGGGCTCTGTAAGTAATACAACAGTTAGCAACACCCAAGAAACTCTGCTGCAAGAAACGGAAGGGAGATCCAACCTTACTCAAAGGGGAAATTAGGATAAAGGAGGCTTCATAAGTGGAAGAATAAGTAAATGGGAGCTATGAACATGGAGGGCAGTTGGTGGCTGGGAAGAAGCACCAGCACTTGCTGAGACCGAGTCTAACATGTCTGAGATGGGATCAAAGAAAGCACACACCACTCTCCTCACAGATTTCAGTAACAGCCTTGTAAGTGCAGGCTTATCAGAAGGTACCAAGGACATTCCTCAACAGTAGCAATACCTCCTAAAATGACTGGAGCTTTTGTAGATGTGGTTTTCTTTATTCCACCACTGACCTCTTGTGTAAATCAAAGCTGCCATAACAAGGGCACATGCTCCTTTTCACTAGCTTTGAGTGTTGCAGGTGAAAGATGTCTCCACAGCATCAAACACAGCACACTACTGTTCTGTCTATTAATTCTCAAAGATGCCAGGTCTTTCCAGTCAGGGAGCACAGACTAAACATCAAAGTGATACAGGATCATGTGCATACAGGAATGGGGCCTTTATATAAAATGCGGTGCTAGATGCAGAGCCAAGTCAGCAATGCAGTTCTTGAATTTGTATCAGTCAAAGCTTCACAGACAGAACAGGTCAACATTGCCCTCTTCATAAGGCATCTCTCTGTGCTCAGCACCCTGATACTCAAACATGGACTTCATCAGTTATCAAGCAAGCAGGACTTTACAGCTCTTGAGCACAAGACGTATTTGTACCTTGATGTTTCTATCTCTGCCCGGAGGTCCTCTTCCCCAGTATTCTTAGACAATCTCTCCATAATCTAACACCTCCATCTAAAGCACCCAACATGTCTCTCAGAACTCTCAGGCAGGCATACCTTCTGTCACATCTCCAGTGGCCGTGACAACACAGTCAGTCACGTTGAGACTGGAAACCTGCTCCGTGGGTTCAAAATCTGGGCTGTTGAGAAGGCTATCAGCAATGTCCATCACAAGGCTGGATGTGGCCTCAGACAGATTCTTGGCTGACAGCACAGCAAAAACATTTGTCAGTATATCACTCTCTGGATGATCTGGCTGCTGCTTGGCCAGCAAAGGGAAATACCTGAGAGAAAGATTATAAAAAGGTTCACTGAAAATAAAGTTCAGAATTTTCAGCTTATAATTCTTTTGTGCGAAAAGTCACACAAAAAATAATGACTGTCTTCCACTTCAACCAAGAAAAAAGTGCACAAAAATCAGAACAACAGTGTCATGAAAAATACCATTAATGGAGCTTGAGAGGTTATCAAGTCCCTTTTCTAATCCTTTCTCTACAGCCTGAGTCTCCTGTTAGTCTGCTCCTAACCTAGTGATCCAATACCATTTTTAACAGAAGTTTGTACATAAGGTCTTCATTCCTACCAATGAGGTGTCCTCAAAAGAAACACCAGATACTTTAGCAAAGGAAAAACAGTGAGTTTGTGGAAAAGGCAAAAATCACTCAAGACAGTTGAGCTGGAACTTCTCACAGTGTCTGAATCAAAAAAAGATCTTTAACAACTTTCAGTAACAGACTCTCAGTCACAGATTCTATGCTGAACTTGCTCATACTCTTTCACAAAATAGAAAGAAATAGAGACACACAAAAACATGAATGAAATTATATATACCATAAAACTGACTTTCCATCTCATAAGACTAAGAAGTCATTGGTCAAGATGAACATATCCTAAGAAATCAGACCTCCTCCTCACCTGTGAGTTTGGTATAGGCTGTATATGTGTTTTAGTTATTATTATTAATACATGGAAAAAAACAAGCTATTAATAAGTGAGTTCTTGCATAAACTGGAAAGCTTCCCAGCTGCTCTGACTGCTATCAAAAGAATAAGAGTCTAATGGAAAAAGAAAATATGGGTTTGGACACAATTATTCAGAGTGTGCTCTTTTCCCCTTGTGTTTTATGTATTCAGAAGTACTTAGGTTTCTTTTCCAAAAGAACACTTACCTGGGGTTCTTACTCCAGGTGTGAATGAGTTTGAGCAGAAAAGTTGGAGAATACTGACTCTCTGAAGCCAGTCTGCAGACCTAAAGGAGAGAAAAATCAGACACCAACTCAACACAAGTAAGTAAAGCCTCTTAAAAACCTCATCTCTAACAAAGGCCTCACGTTCTATAGTTTACCTTTTTTATAAAGTAATTTCAATCTTTTATAAAGTAATTTTCCAACTTCCTCATTATTTATCAAATGACTCTTAGATAATTTTACTCCTGTTTATACAGTATTCCAGCTACCATTTTTGCCTTCCCTTGAAACTACATTCCCTGACACCTCACAGTTGCCACAGAGACTTGGCAACCTCTCCCAGACATACCTATGAAATCTCAAGCACAGCACCCAAAACACACTCCTGACACACTTCCAATGCCCTGACTGCAGCACCTGGTCTGTATCTCCATGGCCTCACTGGAAAGGCTGGAACATCGTACTGCATCCCATGAATGGGATCTCCTACCATGGTTTTGTGTCCAAAACAACCCCACCTTAGAGGTGGCCAGCTGGAGCCACACAGAATAGCTGCTGCTCCTCCACAGCTGGACACAGGCTAAGGTGACACAGGGCACCCTCCTCTCTCCCAGCCCAACACCCTCCACACTCCACAGCCCAACAGGCTCCACCCAAGTCTCACAGGTGGGTTTCCACTGTGACCACGCTGGACTGTTGGCAGGGCACCACTAGTGAACACACAGGCAGAGCAGGCTCCAGTGCTTTCACAGGTGGTAGGCAGAATGGTGCATGTGGGGTTTGGACTAGCTCAGTTTGCTCAAAGACCTCAGCATAACAGAAAAGAAGGCAGGTCTGATCATCATAGCCAGGATCTTAGAAATCTTCTCCTGTCCCAAATACTGGTAATATTATTGCCCTGCATAAAACAGAGATTTCCTGAATGATATGCAATGGAGAGTAAACCATTAATCCAATCCTGCAGGAATGCTGCTGTGCAGGCTAACAAGCCTCTGCAGCAAAATCCTGGGCTATGAACAACAGCAAACTCCAACTGCAGGTTCAACAGGCTTAAAACAATTTGCCCTCTCCACGAATTTTTTACACACTCCAGTTCTATAGCTTTAAAAAAGGAAAGCACACAAGTCAAAATTATTCTTTTGCCAAAAACAAATCTTCATGAAGTTCACCAGAAACGACTCCAGAGGGAGCTTCTGGATTGTACTACCATCTAAGCTTCAAAACCATCTGTCTTCCTGACATATGTAAGGATAAGAAGCATTTCAACTATTTAGTAACAGAAGTACATCTTGTTCAGAGTTACTCAGAATTTGCAAACACCGTGCTCCACAAAACCTTTAAGTGCTTTGCTGACCAAAAGCCTGAACTGCTCTGGAACTGCAAAAAATGTTCACTGCTTTTCCCACATAGCACCCTGGCTGTAAGAAGACTCCATGGACAAACCAGGAACATGCACTTTCCTGTTGCCCAGCCCAGTGCAATACAGAGCTATATGCACTGCCTGGTACTATTTTATCGACTGTCCACATAATCATACTAACATATTGTTAGTGGTAGAGCAGAAACAGTGTAGCAGTAAACAAACAAAATGTCTAGAGAAGCAGTTCTGCTGTTTCACAGACTAGACCAGTGCTCTTAAACAGGCTTTTCTGCTGCAAGGAAGTTGGACATTTGGATACCTTAAAAGCCTCTGCGGAAGAGCACTCTTGGAGTTAGCCCCTCTTACTCAGTTAACCTTTTCATGGACACAACTGCTTTTAGAGCAGAGACAACCCAGCAGTTGGTACAGGCACTCCCTGACAACCCCAGAGCCACTGCACTGACAAAGACAGCATAATTTAATTTTAAATCCTGTGTTCTCCCTCCATCTCCATTGCATTTTCCAAGCTCAGAGGTGATCTGAATTTCTCTGGTAAAAGCCACAAGCCTGTGCTTTGTCACTGTGCTCACATGGAACTCCTGGCAGGCAGGCTCAAGACCACTCAGCCTACTGACAGACCCTCCTGGGTCCTTCCCTTCCTGCAGCAGCATTTGCTTCTGCAGTCCCCTACCCACCAACTGCCACACAGAAAAGTAGCACCTGGAAATGACTTTTATTATTTAGCTTCCTTGAAGCATCTAGGGAAGAAGTCTGCTTCTGTGGTTAAAGAACAAAGAAATGGTATCCATTTTATTCAGACAAATTAATTTGTACTTTAATCTGTCACTTGATTATTCCAGGACTAATCAGAGAAGAACCAAGAAACTGGCCTTGCACAGACACACTAGGATGCCACAATCTGTCCAAGGCCACAACCAATCTAGCAATGGACAGAGCTGACATGATGGATTCCAGTATAGCTGGAGTTTTCTGAATGGTACATGTTTCAAACAAGTTATTTGGAAAAACTAGAAATACTTACCTGAGGCCATACCACAGCATGGAAAACTGCATCAATCTCTTCCGCACTAAAGCTGTAGGTCTCATAATCAGAAAAAAACTCTGCCACAAGCTTGAGACCAAGACGTCTCAAATTCTTCAGTGGATTAATCAACCTAGGTTGGACCTGTAAAGAAAACCAACAAAAAACCCAACCCAGTAAGACCTTGGCAGAACAACTACTACTTGCTCTGAAATCAAACCAAACAATTGATTGACCAGATACATCCTTTGCAGAAACTTCTGTTTTCTCTTGCAACCTGTTCACAGTAGCAAACTACATCTCAGAGGTGACCTGAATGTTTCTAGAAGGGGCCTGCCTATTCCTGCATTGAGTCAGTTGCACAGGACTCCTTCAGCTCATAAAGAATCCATGCTGATAGGTTTAACCCAGTAGCATCTGCCCCTTTTGGATGCAATGCAGAAAGCTACACTACAATTAATTAGATTTCAAACTCTGACACTTAAACAATTCTGCTTTACATTTGAAAGGACTGAAATCAGTTCTTCAAAGTGAAGCTGTACTTTGCACACCAAGATCTTCTGGGAAGAGATCAGCAGACTAAGAGAAGGGGGGAGGAATAGAGAAGAAAAGAATGTGAATGATGTCTTCCAGCAAAGTAGGGTGGGGTATAGAGTATAGCATTTGGTTACAGGAAGGTGCTTCCTGTACCCATTTAGTGGTTATGTTCCATAGCCTTTCTTGGGAAAAGCATTCCAGTAAGGGAATTCATGCACAGCTGTATTCTGACTCTCCTCCCTGAGAGGAGTCTTGACCTGAGTAGCCTAAATAATTTCCATACTGTGCAATGCAGCTCACAGCATGAGCACATCAAGTAGCTCCACAGTGCAGAGGTAATGAACTTCAGCCTCAGAAACAACAAAGCCACATGAGAGCAAATGAAAGCCACCGTCTGAAATTGGAGCTCTTTTGGGTCTTGGTATCATGATCCACCACAAATGGATCCAAGAATCCAAAAGCACAAGTAAAAAAGACAAAGAGGAGATGGTGGAAAATGAACTGATCAAGCTCTGGCAACAGGATCTCCTAAGCTATGCTGAATGTGTACTAATGGAGTGCAATCAGCTTCCAGGTAGCAAATAAACTGTTTGAAAGCCCAAAGAAACACAAACCAGGATACTATTGCTTATAGCAACCTCCAAACGAAGCAATTTTAGGTTTCCACTATCCAATCACCTTAAGAGTTCTCTGAGATCAAGCCTTTGAGAGGACAAAGAAACTCAACAGTGAACACAATCAGTAGGAAATGGTAAATTAATAACTTATCTTAAAGTGGTCGAGGTTGATGTTTAACTCTCCAGGCAGTATCAGCCTGCAATAAATTACTCTCAAACTTCAAGAATGTCTTCTAATTATTAGTCAAGATAAACAGATTTCTCACACTCTTCCTTAAGCTTTTAACAGCCCCATGGCTAATGAAGTGCTAAATTAAGTTCAGATGAAAACCAGACTGTCACTCCTGACATTACACAACCATGACAGAATTACTGTAGCAGCTCTGGAAAAATGCAGCTTTCCTACAAGTTAATGAAGCAGCTTTTAGAACTCCCATCTTCTGTCCTCATTGGCAACATGTAGGCATATGCAATGCACTGCTGAAGTCAGACTGCGGGATGCTGATGTCCTCAAATTTGCTCATCCTCCTTGTAAATTAACACAGTTACCAGGTTCTATGTAGTCTGCAGGCAATGATGAGACCTTGGACACTGCCTATTGCAAGGATTTGCTTTATTTGACAGATTTTTTTCTAATCAAGTTCTAACCTCAAATGCTCACAGCTGGTTCTTGGCAAGAACACGCTCATGGTGACAAACATTCATTCCCACTTGCTCAGGCCATCATCTCATAATGCCTTGCAACAACACAGTGATGATGATGACTGTGCAGTTTGCTTGTTTCCCACCCAATATATGAACAGGCTCTGCACCAGGAAGACAGAAAAGCCTGGCTCAGTGTTACAGTTTCCGAGCAGCTGGCAACAGACCCAAGTAGCTGGACTAGAGCTCAGGGATGTCTGTGCTGCTCCCCGGCATACAGGGCACCAATAAGCCAACATGCCCCACCTTTAGGTGCAACCAATCTAACAGGACATTTTCCTCATCTGACCCCTTCTGCATGTACAGCTGTTGCTCAGCAGAGGAAAAAACATTTCCAGTGCTCTGCAGACACCTGGCTAAGTCCCAAATGGTAACACTGGATTAGTATGACTACTGATACAGAGCTGAAGATGCTTCTAGTGTGCTGAAAGCATGGCTGGTAGCCATGTCCTTCCTGTGTCCCATGATAGGAGACATGCAGGGCAGATAATCGCTGTGATCATCCACAATGCTGAGCACCCCTGACGTCTAGCACTGCAACAAAACAGCTCATGGACAAGGTTTGATCTAATGTCTTCAGGCAAGGAACAATAAACCTCACCTTCCCCTGCTCAAATGTTTTATCCTTGCAGCCAAGAAACTCCATCCTTATGGCAAACTTCAATTTCCAGCCATAAAATCTTGTAACATGTTTACAACAGAACATTTATCTCGCTCTCATGCCCATCTCTCCACAAAACAGGTAGGAACAATGCACAGAGATTACCTTCAACTCTCCCTTCAGTTAACTCAAACAAAAACACAGTTCAAATCAGTTTTCTAAATACACTAACTCTGCTTGCACAGCTTGAGCCCTGGAGCACTTTCAGACAAGCACCACTGGCCTCTATTTTGACAGACTTCTAATTGCTAAACTTCACAATGGCATTCAACTTCTCTTTATCTGTATCAGTAAAGCCCTGTTTATATGTGTAAGCTCAGAGGAAGAGGAGAGAAAGAAACTTAATTTTTATGTTTGCATATATTGTACCTTCTCTCTTTGCTGGAGGATGCAGGATACCACAGCAGTCATGCAGAGTAGAATCTGTAGAATTTCAGGCAGGTACTGCTGGATCAAATGTCCCATGTTTTTCAACACAACTTCAAGACCATTGAAGAGGCTATGCTGACGCCCAAGAGGCAGGACTTTAGCTAAATCCAGCTCTGACATACTTTGAAGGACTGCAGTCTGGCAAGGCCCTGTGACAGGCAAAGGAACAGCAAATTATCTAGGGAGGCACCATGAAGACACTCACTAACAAGAATATTTCAGTGAAAAATAGTGGAATTTGGCCCTAAATTACAGATCCTCACAGTCAGATTTTTAAATAAGAACATCTCTGTGTCTCCATCTCCCTGATATTTAGATGTCTCCCACTGCTACAGAATCAGAGCCCTTTACAAGCTCTCTTTACTGCCATGATACTCAGGCTAGCCTATGATGCCAGCCACTACCCACTCCTGGCCTGCTACAGCTGACTTGCACAGCTGTGGCAAGTTGTTCAGTTTTTCTGACCTTGGACACACAAAACAGAGCAATCATGCTTTGTAAGGAGAAACTCAGGGGAAATCTAGTCCTTACCAAGGGTTTTCTTTCAAGGCATGGTTAAGAGACAAACTGAAGCACGTAACAGTACTAAGCATATTTATTCTCCCACACCTCTACAGTCAGGAAATACCACACCCCCAGTTTCTATGGCCTACCTACCATTACTGAATTGCTTCACAGCTTCAAAGAGTAGATCCAAGAACATCCGTATCTCTTCTGGCAGCGAGCCGGCCAGAAATCGCAGAACGATCGACATGCGAGTGCTCGCTGAAGACTTGCCCTGTGTTTTGCTCCCTGTTTTGTTTCTCATTCTGCCATAGAGAATTCTTCAAGAACCAAAAAAGGTTGCATTAGCTTTCAGCAAGCCATCTGTTTTCCAGTCTCTTATTCTGCAGGAGAAACTCTGCTTAAAAATATTCTCTAATAAAAGTTCTCCCTTCATGTTCTCCACTGAACTACTACATATTGCCCAAAAACATCTTAGCAAAAGATCAGCTTCTGCCTCTACAATGGAAGCTCTGCTGGAAACTTCAGGTATAAAACTGGTTACCTTGCAGGACAATTCATATCACTGCAAATAGCTAGCAACACTCAATGAACTGAAACGTTCTCATAGTTCTCTGTAATCCTTAGTAGAAACAGTATGTACTAAATGCTGTTTTTAAAGAAAACACTATTTGCATAACACATTATATAAATGTGTTAATAAGAAAACCATACAGAATATCACAAACTAAATCATCAAACTATACCATTAACCATAGGTTTATCTCAACTATTCAAAATGAGAAGCAGCATTACAACTCTCTGCTCAAGGTACTCTGCCATGAAGCTTTTGAACTCACACTTCAGAACACACCTCATAAGAACAGGGATGAGATCTGGTCGATGCTCTGTTTTTACTACTGTGGTCTCCTCAGAAATACTGAAATGGACTATCTCTTCTTTAAAGCTCTTGTCCTCCAGTAGCCTTTGCAAGTTCTCCCTGAGAGTAATAAACATTATTTGAGGGCAGGTAGGGTTATAAAAATAGACAGATAGACACACAGATACATCTATACCTTATTACCTACCTATCTATCCTTGCTGTGTACAAATATTAAAGTACTATTTTTTCACCCTTTTATAAAAAAAAAAACTTAAAAGCCAGTAAGTTCAAGCTAATTATGTAGACAAGTAAGTCCTGGATGTATTCCAAGGAAATTATTTAACTATAAACTACAGTTTTATACTGTCACTTTCTTTGGATAGTTATAAATCATCAGTACGAAAGATATCTACTACTAACACTACTGCCACTATTCTGGGACAAAATGGAAGTGTTGCTATTTTTCTCTAAACACAAAAGAGACACTAATCAACCTCAAGACCTGATTTCCTCTCTTAGAAACAAAACATACAGCTGGCTAAAATTAAACTTTACGTATCTGTCTTCAACAAATACAGGACCCAAATAAAACAGACCCCAAAGTAGGCTTCTGATATGACAGCAGGCTCATTCATCAATGCTAAAATAATGTAAAAGCTCTTACCTGTAAGGCAGTAGATGAGGATGCTTGTATGTCATCATACAGTCAAGGGCTATTCTCTGTACATTCTGGTCTTGATGAGACAGTAACTGCAAATAACAAACGAAAGAAAATGAGTCCTTATCCAGGAGGCAGAAGTGCTTACTGAAAATAGTGAAACAACCCAAAGGCTACAGGTTCAAGCAGGTTTTGGACTAACTTATTTAAATGGAAGCAGAATGTATGTGTTGCCAGTATAAAGGCAAGATGTACATGCACAACTTTCACTCATAAAAAGGGGCATGGCTGCTGATAGTTCAAATACACTTTTCCTTCCTTTCTACACAGGACAGTTATAATATTTGTTGTTTTCATAGTTGTCTTTTGGACCACTATGTGTTTGCATTTATCATCAAAGCCAGTGATCAGCTGTGTATCTAAGAAGATTAAAAAGCAGACTACCCAAACCATTCCAAGATATCTGTATTTCTTTCCTGTGACAAACACAAACTACTTGGAACACTTGGATGCAAAGTCTCACTGAGATTCGCCTTCTCTTGAAGATGACTCTTCATAACCTAGACACTAAACATCACCAAGTAGTGGCCACAGCACTAAGACCACCTGAGTTACTGAACTGTTTGCACAATGCACTTGGGCACATGGTTTGATTCTTGGGGTGTCCCGTGCAGGGCCAGGAACTGGACTCAATGATCCTAATGGATCTGTTCCAACTCAGCATATTCTGTGATTCTGAGATTCATTAGGACAGGGAAAAGAAGTTGAGAAATACAGATAATTTTCCCAGGCAGCATCTTTATCAATTCTTCAGTCTCCCACCAAATAGCACAGGCCAGTGTCATCAAAGGTCACTTTGCCATGATGTCCCTATGCCAGATGGACACACCAGACATGACAATGCATATACTAAGACACAGAAATGCAAACAGTAAGTGAAGTAGTCTTTCTTATTGTGCCAGACTGTTCTTCCCACAGTGATTTGACCTTTACACAACTGTCCAATATTTTGCTAAGAACACCAGTAAGCAAACACATTGATCAACTGTTTTCCCAAGCAATACTTTGAGATAGACTGAAACAGAGTGGATGTCTGCTAGAGATTGTCAAATTCAGGGACTAAGAAATGGAGCTTTCAACACCCACAGCCTCAGAAAACAAACTGGGAACAATGAGAGCAAACGCCAATGACCTGAACAAATCCACAAGCTGGGAACCAACACAACCCCATAAAATTAAAGAATGAAAAAACAAAAACACTTTAAGGATTGTAAAATAAAGATTTATAATCCCTCTTTGAAGTCATACTTTTGGCAATTCTTTCAGAGAAATCCCCAGAATCAAGCAGATTGAATATTCTTCAAGAAGAAATTCCTTTTTTGATGTTTGATGATCTCTTGTACATACTGGCCATAGTCTTGGTACACAAAACACCATAGGACAAAGACAAACCTTAGATCTTCACCGAGTTTGGGATTCTAAATCCTCCTCCATATCCTGCGTGAAGCGTAAATGAAACAGATATCCTCTGCAGCCACTCACCCACCTTGCCAAAGATTACTACTTGGCTGCTGTCAGATCTGTTTGCCAGTGCCACTCCTGGCAAACAAAGCCAGGTATCTTAAGCAGATCTTTGCCTAAGGGGCTCATTTCAAGTGAAGCCTGTTAGAAAGTCCTCTCAAGGACAGTTCCTTTTTCAGCTATCACAGCTGAGTTCAGAAAATGACAGGTTTCCTCAGTATTAGACACTGCTCTCAAATAAGAAAGAGTTAATTTATTAGTAGCATTTCTAAAAGTAAGCAGATAGCCTCACCTGGGTATACAAGGCATGTAACTTCTGTTCCAGATACAATGCACGAGGATTTGAGAATTTTGAGAAAACTTGTAAATGCGCTATTAGTTGCCTGCAAAACAAAGCAATTATGTTTCAAAATATCCATGAAACAAACAGTGAACTTTAATTAAAATTCATTAACAAGAAAGAAAACAAAACACAACACAAGGGGATCCTAAGTCTTCAGCACTATTTTAGGCATATCAAGAGGTGTCCTGTTCCCTAAGCAGCTCCTTCCAGCTGTCACTGCACTGCACAGAGAATGCCTTTACTTCAGTAGCACTGGGTAGGCTCAGTTTTCATGAGAAAGGGGTACAGTCAGGATGCAGCTTACTCCTCTCTGCCAAGCCAGCCTAGAACACCAAAATTCTGTATTTATCTTTGTTTATTCACTTGTCCACAACTGGTGCCCATGTTGCTCCTACCAGAGTGATGGCAATGGGAGTCAGTTCCTTTAGCACTGGCAGGGTCACCTCACATCTGCCTCACCTCCTCTTCATGGAAAGGGACACAGAAGACCAGGATAAGGAAGGTGTGAGATCTCCTCTTCTATATGTACTGTGGAACTGGTAGAAGCTGTCCTCACTCAGCTGCTAATTTACATTGAACCCTCCAGACACCTGAGCTGGGCCACCCTCTTTCATGGCTGGGCACAGACAAGGGACCAGCAAGATGCCTTCCAGGAACCCCACAGGGATCCCTGGGCAGGTGGTGTTCCCTGCTTCAGCCAGGCTTCCCAGGACACAGAGTACAGCCTCACAAGAGGGTGCTCCCTGGCACAGGCCTGACCCGGGAAAGGAGGTCACTTCACAACTCATTAACACACCCCGGGTAAATCTTTCATGCTTTTGTTACAGCTACAGGAGCTAATGTTTCCACCGATGTTCTGAGATGAAGGCTGGGAAAACAACAAAATATCATGGACTGTCACTGTATTTTAATTGCTGATAACTTGCAGATACAAGCCAGAACCTGGGAAAAAAAAATTAAACACCCATAGGACACCTGGTATGAAATGACACTTTTGGTCACATATCAAATACTTGTCTTGTTCCAACATAGAAGGTGGTATTTTGAAGTTCTTTGTCAGGGTCATCCTTTGCAAAAGAAGTGTCACAATCTAAATCTTTGTGCTGTATTTGTAAGGCATATTTGACAGGGAGAACTCATCACTGGGGAGAATTCATAGAAAGAGCAACTTTCTCTATGTATTCAGCACTGCAACAATGACATTCAACAACATGCAGCTTCAGTCTACCAAATAAAAACCTTGGTCCCTAAGAAGACAAAGATTTATGGTGAGCAGGAAATGGCAGAATCCCAACATCAGAATACATAAACAAATAATCTAATTTTTTCAAGTGTTTGGGAATGCCTACAGTTTTCAAAGACAAACAGATATGCACAGATAAGTCAGGGAATTCAGGTACAAGAGTCTCTGAAAACACCAGAATACTATACATTTTTTGCCCAAAGTAAAACACACCATAGACTGGTCAGCAGGTTACGAGATAATGATAAAACCTGCGCAATGTATTTCGATTTTTAGTACTGTACAGGCAGAATTTCTGACTTGTAATTCACTAAGAAATGATGAAGCACAAGCAAAAGAAGAAAAAATAATATATACAAAATCACAGCTTGCATCTCAATGTGAGAGCACTAGCAAAAGGGAAAACTAAAAATACTTACTTAGCAGCAGCTCTTCTTGTTTTCTTTTTCAGTACTCCTATACTAAATGGTTCCCTTTCTTCCTTTTCTTCTTCTTCCTCCTCCTCCTCCTCCTCCATAGCAACATCATTCACCTCTTCAGCGGGTATCTGTTTTGCTGCTATGGTACCACTAATTTTCCTTCTGAGATCCTGAGATGGAGCCACTAAGGAATCTGCTGGGTAGTACTCATTTCTGTGTTTAAAAAAAAGAAGGAAGTAATTAAGAAGCATAACATTTTTCAAGGTTTCAGGGCAACAACATCAACTAAAAACCTCACCATTCTTACTGTAACATCTTATTATGTCCATCATAATGTCTGATATGTGCACACATATGCAAGCACACCACTGCTTTCCCTCCAGGGCAGGAATTTGAATCAGTCTCTAACAAAACCAGTATTTTCCCCATCCTAGGGGAAAAGACTGGTATTCGGTGATTCCAAATTAAAGTGCGTTTTCATTAAAGAGGAACTTTATTTCCACTGAAATCTCTCTGTAACTGAGTAAGAGACTGACAATGTCAAGTCAATGAATGAGAGACTGAGCAGCAGAGACCTACTGTAAGTCTCATTTCACTCTGCTTTGTTTCTAACAGACTCCACATTCCAATTAAAAGGTTATCTCTACTGGAAACAGATATGTCATCAGCCATGCATTCAAGAAATAAAGTCTGTAATGGGACAGACAATCTTCAAGCTCAGCAACATATTGAAAGCAATGCGTCCACTCAACTGAAAAATAAATGTTACTTACCGAATGAATCTCAAAAGAAGCGGGGAAAGTTCCCTCGACCGAGGTTCCACTCTGTCTGGAAACTTATCCAGTGCTTTCCAAAGTAGGAAACGGTAATTTGTGTGGTCCAGCCGTTCACTGCAATCTGTTCTACTCCTCAGCTGCTCCAGAAAGACAGTCCCCACATCTCCTTCTGGTATCTTCTCACTTTCTGCTTCACCTATGCTCTCCTCCTGTTCATCTAATTCATCTTGTAGCTCCATTTCTACAGAAGAGATAAGAAAATCTTTTCAGGTTACTTCATAATCACCAGTAGCAAGGAATCTATCCCCCATTACAAAAGTAATACATTTGGCGACATGCACTTGTTTAGACACAACTGTATTTAACACCAACCTGAAAGACACACATTGCTTAGAAAGCGTTCTAGGATGCCTTGCAACCCTGGCACTTCTCAACTAGGCTCAGTTCCATTGAATAACAGGGAAGTTCACAAATGGCTGCATACTTCCATCTCTGTACTGCAATATTAGATTGCATATGCCCATAGGTAAACCTCAAGAGCACACAAGGACTGTGTGCAGAAATTCCATGGAGCAGGAAGATGGTCTGCACCATTACACAGGTTTTGTCACTGTTCCTGACCAGTCTGAGCAGTGCCAGCCTTAAGCAAAGACAAAACTGCTGCATGGTTTCCCACAACCTGCAACTCCCTCCTGTAATGCAGGTGGCCTTTTCCAGATACTTCTTGGTGTTTAGGACAGGAGACACAGCTTCCCCACAAGCCTCTCCACTCCTGCCCTGGACATGACAGTAGTACTGGTTCTGCATTCCCCCATCACACATAAATTTGCGGAACTTGAAAAACAGCCACATAATTCACCATTAGCTGGGTTACTATGATAACCATGCTTAGGATAGGTGACTTACCAGCATAGCTAGCAGCCCTCTCCAAATGTTCATACAGGACCTTCCAGAACTGTTTATTCTCCATTTCCTTTGCATGAGAACTAACAAAGCAGAATACAGCATGAAATTAGAAGGAAGATAAGAAAAGGAAAGCGTCACTCAGCTAGTCATCAACTACCACAATCAAAGGCTTTGATCACTGCTTTAATGTGGCTGTCCAGAGACAGGACATCTGCACAATGCAGCTGTAGCACCTCCTTGCCTTTTCTCATGGATCCCAAATGTCAACTGTTATTAAAATAATCTGGTTGTCTCCCATGACTTCAAATGAAACTCAAATTGAGTAAAAATGTTCTTAAGCTGTCTACTGACTTCTGTACAGCAAATCATATAGAATCAAAGGAAGAATTACCATGGACATATCTTTTGAAGAGCTGGTTTAATTTTATTTCTTTAATTAATTCACTGGTCTGAAGAGGAAAATCCCATCCTTTTTAATCATACAACAAAGGAAGGAAAAAAGAAGCTAAAGTCATGCTGAAAGAAGTCACTTATTTTTTCACCATGGTAAGACTTCCCTACTATTTAGTAGGTTTTAGAGGTTTTCCAGTAAGGACAGAAAAGTTGGCAGATGAGGAAACTGAGAGAGACTTCTTGTTCCTTTAAATCAAATCCTGCTACCTCTGACTAAAAACTCTGATGTTATTTGACTGTATTTGTTGCAAATTCCCTTTAAAGTAAGAAAAATCAGGAAGTAAGCGGAAGAGTCTACACAGGTTAAGATTTAAGAGATCAAATTAATTTCAGAAGATCTCACATGAAGGCTCTCATGCACAACCTTCTTCAAACTGGGTATTTTTTACCTCAGCTTCTGTTCACAGAAGAATGAAAGGAATGTCCTGTGATGGGTATTTTTTACCTCAGCTTCTGTTCACAGAATGAAAGGAATGTCCTGTGAAACAACTATACATTGCAGCATCCAACTGCATATACTTACGTTATGAGTTCAATTACAGGATCCCAGAGAGGGCTGAAGTTGATATAAAGCATTCCTAGTAAATATCGAAGAGGCACCTAGAATGACATACAAAACACCGTCTCGTTGAGATGCAGAAAACAGTAGATAAAGACCAACCAAGCTCCTCTAACCATTTTTCCTCTCAAATAGGAAACTTTGATCAAATAAGTTCTCAGGAGTGCTCCAAAAGATGAAGGAAGTCACACACATAAGCATTCCTTCATGTGGAATATCTAGAACCCACTTCCTCATAGCTTCACGTGGAAATCTAGAACCCATTTACTGTAAACTACACTGAGATCTCATAACTACACCAAAATAACATGAATATGGAAAAACCAGTTCAGCACAGATGATCTGGACTGTCTCTCTATCCACCTTCAGTGCTGCCACAGCAAAATGAGGGACCTCAGACAGATGAAATTTTGCCCAGGGGAGTATTCACTGCACTAGACCTAATAGCATGTCCTCTAGACTGGCTCCTTGCGGAGCTACATGGAGAAGGAGTGGCCTACAATCCTTCCTCATGAATGTGAGGCCCCCTTTAGCTCAGCAGCAGAGGAGATTCAACAATCACAGGCATAAAGGATTTTCCTTCTGAAGCAAGATCCAGAGGCCACCAATGGCCAGTGGGAGTGCTACCAATGTTCAACCACACTGAGGACATAGCAAGGTCATGAGTTTAAATTTGCTTACAACTCGCTTCTTCCTGGAATAATTTGCTTTCCTTTTCAAGGCATCTTAATCTGACTGTGGGCCATTTATCTAGATATCACTATTGTACTACTAAACACAGTACTCCTGAGGACAATAGGAGCTGTGATCCTACTAACAAGTTTTCTAAAACCTAATCTGGGAGTTAATTGATTTTTTTTTATGCACTCTCATTAAAATCTCTGCAATCCATATGATGAAATAAGAACATTCTCTTGGAATAAAGGAATGTGACAACTGCTTTTTGACAATAAATCCTTACCTCCTGCAAAGATCCACTTGGTATTGCAGGCTGCACTATGTCACATCTTAGTTTCCTTAAATGGAGAAGTTTCTCTCTGTAATCATTCACTGTTGCTGGCACAAGTTCTGCTTGGAGCAATATGGCAAATAATGGCTGGAATTCCCCTGTGCCATCACCCTGAACAAATAAATGACAAGAATTCTGTTAGAGTACCTTTATCTCATTGAAAATTACTTCAAAAAAAACTATACAGACTCACAGCCATTCTGGACAAAAGAACAAATTTAAAGGACTTGCTCTGGTTTCCACCATTTAGGCACGCATCTGCAAACACCAGGAAGTGGGAGACAAAGAAATAAAACTGGAATGTGAAAGCACAAAAGCAGAGGACCACCTCTACTAGATACATTTTGTTTCTGCAAAGTGAACAACATTTCACACAAAACATGAAACACAGACAGCTTTGAAATGTTAAATGAAACCTTTAGCCCTACCTCAATCTGTGCAGAAGGTGGATTATCAAAATGGCTTAGAATTCGAACCGTCAACAGCCGGACCTGTTCCAAGCAGAAGCATATGTCAGGCAATATAAACTGACACATACACACCTACAGAGAGATTAATGTCTGGTACAGCACACTGATTTCACTAGGTTCATCGTGGAGCTGAGAAACAAATGAACTCCTCTAGTCTAGAAGGCAGTTAGAAGTGAATGCATTATGCTCCTGCCCTGATTTACCTCTAGGGAAGAGGAAAGGCTGACAGGGCTAACAGTTAACCTCTGCTAACTCATGCCCCGTTGACACAGGCCTAAGCAGACACTACGTAAGTAATAGCTTTACACAATCTCATGTTTCTCCTTTCAGACTTCATCATTTAACTAAGTTTACTTATATTTTATTGTTAAAACACAAATTACTTTGCATGTGCTCAAAACAGTAGATTACCTTGGAAACACCAGTGGAAATATTAGGATGCAACTTCTCAAACAAATCCATTAGGTTCCCTTGGGAAAGGGGTTCCTGGCAGCCACACAATGCCAGCCTCGTGTAATAGAGATCAGCCAACAGCAATGCAGAGGGGTCTGAAGGGAAAGTGCTAAAACAATGGATGATTTTATTAGCATACAGAAAGCACTGCAACACCACTGGTATTTAAAAATAAGGCAGTAGTGATAACTACAATGTTAAGGGAAAATTCCACAATTTCAGATTCTGCTTGCCCCAGCAGGCCAGTGAAATTAGACTTCACCAGCACAATGACTTGCAGCTGCAAAACCCATGACAGCCCAAGAGGCATGAGATCCCTCCTTTGTGTGAATCAAGCTTGTCACACTGACACTTGTATACTGGACACACGGCTGCAGAAAATAAGGTCACACAAGGGCTTCTGATACTGCCCAGCTGCTCAGTCAGTGATCAACTTCAACAGAAGGGAAATAATCTAGGCTTAGGTGAGACCCCAGTTTCTCTATGTCTGCCCATAGAGAAACTTCCTTCTGCTACCTTACATCCCTTGCTCCAAGCACATTTCACAGCCCAGAGCTGACAGGAAAGCATTAGGCTAAAGCTCACTGCCAATAATTCCTGCCTGATCTGGGCAAGTTGTTTTATCTCCATCATGCCTCAGACATGAGCACCATAACTTCCTAAATGAACAGGATGTTTTGAAGCTCAAGCCACCAATGACTTGGAGATGCTAGAGAGAGATTAATGGTCTTTCTAAATCCCTCCAGCCAGCCAGTTTTCTGTGCCAATTATAAGTTAAATAGAGTAAAAATAAATAAAATGGAGTATACAAAAAGGCCTTTGACACAGCTCTGAAAGTGCTGCTCCTGTCTCTTTTATCATTGTAATGTAACACAGAATTTCTAAGTGTAGCATTCCAAATCAAAACTAGAACCAGTGTAGCACTCCAACATAAAACTAGAACCAACTTATTTGACACACTACCCTGCAGCTAAGAAAGCATCAGTTATGCAGACAAAATGTCACTGAATAGGAACTACATCTACCTGGTTATCCAAAAAAAGTGCCTACAATTTTGCTTCATTACATAACCACAATACTGAAGCAATGCACCAGCATAACAGAATGGGCAGCACAGAAAGAAGCATTTAACCAGCTCTTATATAAAAGCAAAGTCAAATTTTTGTCCTACCAAGGAAAATCACGAAGCACCACAGAACAGGCAGAGTTTACTTACGTCACCAAGCTCTTGACACGCTCCACAGGTAACAAATGGAGTACTTCAGCAGATTCCACCAAACTAAGTAGAGTACTTACAGCTTGGCAGGCCACAAATAGGTTTCCTGGAGCAGAGAAAGAACAAGAACATCTTGTAAATTTGCTCAGCTCTCAGTGACTTGTGCTTGCATGGTGCATGCCCATCCTGAAAAGGCTAGAGTAAGAGAAATAAGGTAGCATATGGATCCAAGAACTGGCATGTGTATTTTCTAACCATACCACATAATCATAACACATAAAATAAGTGCTTCCCTGGCTATCAAAGTAAGTTCCTCCCCCAGCAAGCCAGCACTGAAAGCTGTGACAGCTCTCAGTTTGCATGTTTCCATCACACCCACATGTGCAGAAAGCAGGGATTTGGAGCTAAGCACTGTGGCAGGAGTTGCAGACAGCACTCTGCTAAAGAGGAAGAAATGCTGCCAAATTGATCTGAGTGTAGCAAAACTCAAGAAAAAATACATACTGATGCTACTACAACACAGGTGCCTATAACCTCTGGAACCTACTATGTAAGATCTTCAAAGCAGTTTCATGTACCTAAAACTGAGTATATATTAGTGAATGGTAGGTGGGTTTGCTGAATTTTGTCTCCTTTCTAAACCTCTCAGACTCCTTTTGAGATGGAGGGTTTCCCAGAAGCCCATGATAGCCAATGCCCTGCCAGGCAAGAAAGGGCAATTCCTTTCCCACTACACTTCTAAATTAGTAAATAGTTTTTTTAAAAAAAAAAAAAAGTAATTTCCCTCCTTTGTCTTTTTCCAGGTGAAGAAATACTGCTCCTAAACCAGGCAAATTAGAGAAAGTCTTAAAAAGGTTTAACTGTCTTACATGCTGCCAGTGCAAAAGAAAGGGAAGTGAGCGGTTCCTATCCTATTTATTCCTTTGCAAACATTATTCTAAATTGCTTAATTCTCCAGGTATGCGCCAGATCCTGCTAACCATTAACCTCCATAAGGAGCTCTCTCAAAGAGAGACAAAACATCAAGTAATGTCAGGAGGAAACTTTCTGCATCTGTCTGCACAATGTAAGGACAGTTCCCAATGCAACCTGCATGCCCTTTGGTAGGTAGCAGTGTGCTCCTGCTGGACAAAGACAGCAGCTTTCACCTCACTACAGACACACCTCTGTGATCAATAATGGAAGCACTTCCATCCTGGCCCTGAAGAGCTGCCAGTAATACCTTGCTGTTGCTCTGACCCAGTTTTCAAGCCTGTTTCCTTGCACTCCACAGCAACCAAAACACCAAAAACACCCAGGTCTGGAACTTGCACTTTGCCTCAGTGCTCAAAGGCCAGGGAGGTCAAATGGAGCACAGGGCTGGGAATCTTGCACAGGCAGTGAGAGGACATTGGAGTCCTAGTAGAAAGTGAAGGAATTATAGGAATCCTGGAGGTGGGAAGAATGCCATAGGATGCAAAAAAGTATCCAGGAACCCTAGTTTGGGAGAAGGGTGAAGAAAACTAAGCAAGTAAGCGTAATACGGAACAATAAAGGCATGAGTATAGGACTGAGGATGCATTTATTTTCTTTTGCATTACCAACAAAGGAAGAAATAGCAATGTGCCTCTGGCATGCACACAGAGCCTGAGCAGTGCTGCCACTACTGCCAGCAAAGATGAGACCCAAGAAAAGAAATTCTAGTTATTCCTTTTTTTAGGCTAAGTACATTACCAATAAAACAATCATGACAGCGTGAAAAACCTGCAAATATGATAAAAGAAAGACCTAAATCAAAAAGGGCCATACTTGACAAAGCTTCTTTAAAGAAGAAAAAGCAACAGAGCTGATTGGTGGATACAAAAATATTAACAAAATGAAGACAGCCCATACAAACAAAGGAACAATGAACACTCAACCTGGGCTATTCTAGAAGTTGTTAATAGTTTGTCACAAGGTCAAATGCTTTCTAGCTCTCTAGGTAACAACTGCCCCGCTCTATGTAGGCTCGGTTAATTTTTTTTTCTGGCCAGAAAGGGAAGACAACCAGTGACCATCTCCTCCTGGAGAAAAGATGCAGCATTTAGAATTCTTGGTGTCTCTTGGGCCAGAGATGGTGTGGTGGTTTTGGCTGGGATAGAGGCAATTTTGTTCATAGCAGCTAGTATATAGCTCTGTTTTGGATTTGTGCTGGAAATTGTTGATAACAGAAGGATGTTTCTGTTACTAACGAGCAGCACTCACATAGCACCAAGGGCTTTCCTGCTCATTTCCTGCTTTTCACCCCACTCCACCAGTGGGGAGGCTGGGGGTACACAAGGCGTTGGAAGGGGTGTTGCCATTTAACTCCAGCCAGCCACCAAACCCCCTGTAGCCACTTGCCCACTCCCCCATGAGCAGAATCAGGGAGAGAATCAGAAGGGTAAAAACTAGAAAATTTGTAGGTTGAAATAAAGCAAAAAAAACATGCACACAAGCGAAACAGAACAAGGATCTGCTTTCCATGGGCAGGCAGGTGTCCATCTATGTCTAGGAGAGTAGGGCTCCAACACATGTAGTGGTGACTTGAGAATACAAATGCCATCACTTGAAACATCCCCTCCCTTCCTCCTCCTTCCCCACAATTTATATAGTGAGCATGAAGTGATAAAGTCTGGAATATCCCTTTGGTCAGTTGGGGTCACCTGTCCTGACTGTGCCTCCTCCCAGCCTGCCATGTACCCTTTGCCTCCTTGCCAGCGTGACACCATGAAAAGCAGAAAAGGCCTTGGCAGCAGCCGTAGGCTCAGCAGCAACAAAAGCATCTCTGTGCTATCAACCCTGTATTTAGCACAAATCCAGAACACAGCCCCATACCAGCCACTGTGATGAAAACTAACTCTACCAGTAGAACACAGCTGGCACAGCTGACTCCACTGACCAAAGAGATATCCCCTAGCATATGGCACCACACTCAGCATTTAAAACAGGGGGAAGAAGAAGGCATGACATTTGTCTTCCCATTCAACTGTTATGAGTGATGGAGCATGAAAGGGCTTTCCTGGGGATAGCTGAGCATGTTCCTGCCCTTGGGAAGCGGCAAATTAATTCCTTATTTTGCTTCACTTACACGCATGGCTTTTGCTTTACCTGTTAAACTATTTGTATCTCAGCCCTTGAGTTTTCTCCCTTTTTACCCCTCTGATGCTATCCCCTCACCAGCAAGCAGCTTAGTTACTGTCTGAGGTTAAGATACAACACTTATTTCTGGCACCCAACATGTGGCTTGCAAGGTTAGAAGAAATAGCAAGCCTCTGGCACACACAGAGCCAGAGGTTGCAATGTGCTAGATTGAACCCTGATTGATAGCTGTTATTGCTGTTTAGCTATTAATTGGCAAGCTTCTGTGCCTGCCATAAGGCTTGCTTTTCTTACTGTATATTAGCAGCCACTGATCATTAGTGACTGATTTTTGCTTTCACAGCTGTAGTGCTGTACTGCTTAGCATCCTTCTCTGCTGTACCTGAGAACATTTTGGTAACAGCCATGGCAATAAACCCAGGTGGGTAGGTGGCCAGGGCAGTGCTGCTCTTTTTGTCCTGCTGCACCAGCCAAGCTGGAACTCCAGTGTGAACTTGAGTCAATTGGACTGTGACCTGTGGACGAGTCCACACAGGAGCATGACATCCCAAAGCATCTGTGGCTGTGGTTAAGTCCATGACAAAGTAGGTACATCTCAAAGCAACTATGGTTTTAGTTATGTCTATGCTGCAGCAGGTGTACCTCTGAAGGAACTTCCCTTGTGACACAAGGGTAAATCCATGTTGGAGAAAGTACACCTGAAGCATCTGTGCCTGTGGGTAAGCACATGCTGCAGCAAGTACACTGTGAATCACCACCAACTATGCATGAGGTCATGCTGGAGCACCTCAAAGTGTGTGGCCATAGACAAGTCCATGACAGAGGCACACTCCTGAGGGAGAGCAGCCACGGGTAAGGCCACATTTGGAGCAGGTATATCTCTGAAGGCACTGTGGCCCATGGCTGCCCTGAAACAGGTGCACCCCAAAAGACCTGTGGTGAGGGGGATGTCTACACCACAGCAGGTATACCCCAGGAGAAACTGGGACTCATAGGTAAGACTTCACTTGGAGCAGGTACTCCCCTAACAAGACTGCGGGTAAATTCAAACCCAAGCAGGGGCGAGGAGAAGAGCTCATTGCAATGTGAAGCCCTGTGGCCTGGCCCAAAGGGACTGGGGTGGAGATTATAACAGATACAACTTTAAATTGTTGTAACCCATTTCAGTTGCATGTTGTAGGCTTAAGTCACATGTTGTAGGAATTACTATAGCAGGAACCACCCAAACTGATGGAGGACAAGTTTTACAAGACGCAGTGTAATTGCAGCAGTGAATTAACATGAGCTGACTCTGGTGGCAAACAATTCCACACAAGACACCAACTCTCCTGTTCTGAGTGACCACCAGAACAGATGGAGCCCAGATTCATGGATTAAATGAATTCAGCAGATATTCTGTGAACACTTTACAAGGGTGGTCCACAGACTAAAGGAATGATATTATATCAAAGGATGGAAGGGGAAAGGGTGGATAATGAGGTTGCATTGGATAGTGTGGTACCTAAGCATTACATAAATGGTAATGAATAACAGGCAGAGAATGTGCTGGTTTTGGCTGGGACAGAGCTGAGGTTCTGCACAGTAGCTGGTATGAGGCTCAGGCTTGGATTTGTGCTGAGAGTAGTGCTGGCAACAGAGGGATGTTTTTGTCATCAGTGTGCAGTCCTCACAAAGCATCAAGGCCTTTTCTGCTTTCCACCAGTGAGTGGGCTGGGATTGCAGAAGGAGCTGGGAGAGAACACATCCAGGACAGCTGACTCCAGCTGACCAAAGGGGTATTTCAGACCACATGGTCATGCTCAGCACATAAAGTGGGGAACGCTCAGAGTGATGGTGTTTGTCTTCCCAAATCACCATTATGCATGGCAGAGCCCTGCTCTCCTGCAAGTTTCCTGCCCACCCATGCGAAGTGGTAAATTAATTCCTTGTTTTGCTTTTGCTTTACCTATTAAGCTGCCTTCATGCCAGTCCACAAACTTTCCCACTTTTACTATTCTGATTCTCTGCCCCATCCCAGTGGGCAAGTATGAGCAGGTGAGCAGCTGTGTGGGGATTACTTGACAGCTGGGGTTAAACCACAATGGTCTTTTTTGGCACCCAACACAGAGCTCAAGCTGGTAATTTTGGATACAGTGCTACTACTACTCTTTTTCATGCTTTGTGCAATCAGAAAAACTGCTTTTATTTTTTTATATATCAACAAAAAGCAAATAAACAGGAAGTAACTGTAACTGACCTTTGCAGAGGCTTCCTTTGTCAATGGCTGTGAAGAGAGAGTCTATAAAACTCGTCACATGAGGCAGAATGTGGTCTTTGTTCATTGGTCTGTTCAAAATAAATGGAAAGATTTATTTCTGTTACATTGACACCTACATATAAAAGCTATCACATTTATCTCTATTAAATTACAGGTAGCTCATTCCAAGTTTGAAAATGGCAGCAAAACATTTTTGCTATTTCTGCCCCACAATTTAAGTTGTAGCACTCACTGCATCTTCTTTCTAACTAGTTCTTCAATAATTACTGAAAAAATACTGTTGAGAGAGGATAGTGCTTAAAACACACAAACTGAAATGTGTCAAGAACATCTCTATACATCTCTATACTCAAATTTAGTGAGCAGGCAATCAAGAAGCTGATATTCTATTCCTGCCTTTACTGCTGACTCATGGTATTTCCATGCAGCACTTCTTTTTGTCGTCTAATTCCCATTTCCTGAGCCTAGCCCTAGCAATTATTGTCCTTTCCTTAGTAAAGTGATTTCTTACAGAAAGAGAGCTAATAGGCAGTAAGAAAGTAGACAGTATTACAGAAATACATGACAATAGTACCTTAGAATATCCCTTACCTAATATGTGGCAGTACAACCAAAGCAACCCAAGCCTGTGAAAGGTCAGTGATGTCCTCCTTGTTTGGTAAATGCATTAAAGACAGTACATGATCCAACACTGGTACTACTGCCTTTTCTCCTTGTCTTTTACTTGTTTGTTGCCTTGTATTAGAGCTAAAAATAAACACAAACATTTTAGTAATTCACCATTGCATATCAGAGATTGTTCCTTTTGCTCCTATGACATTCAAAATTATGTAGTCTACTTCTAGCAAAAAGGACTTGCATTAACACAAGAGATTTTCTTCTTCTCAATGTCTTCTACTGCACAAAACATCATCTAGTCATGCTGAAGAGCACAAAACATGGCCCATAAGAAATGTCAGCTCTTTATTTCAAGTTCAAATAATATTTCTAGAAGAAAAGACACTGGTTCTCAGTAGGACACCCTCACAACTGGGACATATGGACTCTAGGAACACCTGAGAGTCATCTCTACAACTGTTGTTAATAAACCATGATAACATTGACAGAGATGGATGACAGAAAACAATCAGTGAGGTAAAAGTTTTGGGACTTAGATGGAATCACAAGGTGAGCCCAAATCAGCAAGCCTATTTGCAGGCAGAAAGGGTAACACCATAACACCATACTAGAACACATGAACAAGAGTCCTTCACACTCCATGCACAGCAATCTTCCCATTCTTGCAGGACCACAGTCAGAAGGTTGCATAGGCTTCACTCTTCAAGAAATACAGAAGCTCATAAAAAGCCAACAGTAAGAATTATTAGAGGCTTAAGAAAATACATTTATAAGATAAACCTCAAGGAATTAGGATTGTTGGTCCAGAGAAAGAAGATTTCAGACACGTCTGATGATGAAAGCCTGCTATTTGGAAATGCTTGATGCAAAGAGCAAGAAATATTCTGCTCCTCATGTTTCCAGCAGATAAGATAAGCAGCAAGGGATTTAAACTGCTGTAAAGAAGATTGAAGTTATATACTGAGAACTGGGGGAAAAACCCCTAACAACCCAAGAAAAAAACAAAAGCCAAAAAACCCAAATAAATCAAAAACCACCTGTGTAAGTATAAAAATAGTAAACTACTGGCACAGACTGCCAGAGGCAGCTCAGAAATCTCCAGAATTGGAGTATTTAAAAATTAGGTAGGAGACGGGGTATGCAACTCTTGAGATGTCTCCTGGCCATAATTTACACCACTAACATTGCAAGAACACAAAAAACCAAGGTCCTTGCAGCTCTGAACTCCAAACCACTGAAAAAAAATAGAGAAATCAAGAAACAAAGAAAACAAGTTTAATCATTTTGACTCGACCTTCTGTTCGCAAAACCTCCACTATTATTAAATAAAAATATAAAAATTACAAAAAAAATGAAAAAAAACACACAGAGTAGACTGCTTAAAGCAAAAACAAAACCCTTCATAAAAGGCAATACAAAGTCAAAAGCTTTGAATTAGCTGAGTTAGAATTACTAGAAAAATCACTATCATTATATTAGCAATGGTCATTCTGTGTTTCAGTGGTTACCCCTAATTTTCCAAAGAGGCTCTGGGGAAAGCAACCACTTCATTGCAACCAAGCTATGTTTGTAACTAAAAGCAATCAAGCTGTGCCAGCACAGTGCTGCTTCTCGATTAATTACATGTCCTTTGATATCCAGCTGTGCTCCATGGCAAGACTACTGTTCTGCTGCCAAGAAAGCTCCTGGACAAGACATATGCATACAGGGAAAAAAGCTGGGGCACAGGCAGGAAGTTAGTAATGATGAGAAGCTGAACTGCTGCACCCACTACAAAGATTAACAGCCAAGGGATGCAGTTTGCATGATGGTGTAACAAATCCCCATCATATGTGTACCACAACACTCTATGTATCAGTGACAACCTTTCTGAAGTGGCATCTCTTCTCATGTAATTTCAAAAAGGATATCACTATCCTACTATATCACTTGGTTTGCAAATCTGCCAGCAATGTTGCCATTTTATACAACTCCAGCAAATACCAGAGGGCAACTTTTATGTGCTCTGCACTGCCTTCAGGCCTAGAGCCACACAGACACATTTAGTGTTAGCTAACCTTGAAAAGTCTCACCTGACAGATGCTTCAGTGAAAACAAGTGGATACTTTTCAAATGCCATTGAACCAATGGTAGGAGGCTCTGCTTTCACCAAAATGAGTTTAGCCAGAATTGCCACAGCCTCATCCTTTGTGATGGCATCTGTGCCAGAGAAGCAATGTTCAATGTATTCTAGAAAGCATGGGAGAAAATGCTAAAGAGACAAAAACAAAAAAACAAACAAACAAAAAAAAAAGGTAAAAAGTCAAAGATTCGCAAGTCTCTTTATTCATCATCAAATCCACAAAAAAACCCACAACACCAACCACAGGGAAATCCAAATGCTCAAAACTAAGTCAGCAAAGCATCAGACTTATCAGTTCTGGTGCCCCTAGACACCAGCAGGGACTGTAATTTAATGCAGAAACTCACTTTTGCACCAAATCCAGTCTTATCAGAACACTCCAGATCCTTGACTTGGCTTTCACCTCCCATTCCATTTAATTAATTTGATTCCTTCCAGATTGCCACTTATACAGCTTATTCTTAATTTCCACTTAGTTTCTCCAGAACTCATTCTCTTCTCCCATCCATAACACACTCACCCCACAGACAAGCTGCTTTTTGTGAACAGATACCTATCACCTTCTCCAACTCTGAGAACCCTCACACAACTTTTACACAAGAGCACAAGTAACCTCTTTCCTTCTTACCAGATCATAACAGAAGTTTAAATAAACATCATGCTAATACACAACAATCCTTCAGCATTCAAGGCAAGTAAGTATACTGTGGATTCTCCAGTTGTTCCCTTTAGCAACAAAAATAAACAAAATGCACAATCACTTTCACCTACCCTCTCAAATTGCTTCATTGTGAACATTGCTTCAGAGAAGTCCAAAAGAAAATGCCGTTCAAATCTACTTGCAAATACCTGCAAGATGGAAGTGAAAGGTTGCAGAATGAGAGACATTTCATAGTCAGCTCTGCACTACCCATGGGACATGTTTTCTGGTATACAAATCAAGCATTCTTTGAACTCTTTAGATACTCTGCCTAGCTCTCCTGCTAATTCCAGTACACAGAGCAGCATTGTTTCCAAGTGACAATTCAGGTACAGAAATGCAGTCCTTTTTAACAAACCCTACTGACACAACCCTTTTTGACAAACACTGCTGGATCCTACCGCCTCTGTGCAATGACAACCAAGCTACCTGTTCAGTGTGATATGGAAAATGGAAGTTGAAAGTTCTAGGAATGCAGAACAGACACATGAACTGTTAGGAAAAAGCTTAGGCCCAAAACATATTTCAACTCAGCATTTTTTATGTGTAGCAGGTTGCAGAAAGTTTACTACCTCATGGATAGAGCAAACCTCTGTGCTTTTGAAGGATCCAATACAGGAATAGTCCTTTGACATACCAGGATCAGTACTCCTCAATGCCAAGATAAAAGACACACCCAGATCTCTCTTTCCCAGCCCCTTCAGAACACAAGGACAGCTTTAAGCCTCCTCCAGTTTAACAGAAGCCCACACAAATATCCACAAATGTTTGAAGAAGTATGCTGCGCAAAACTGGCCTCATGCCACAGGCAAAACAAATCTTACTTCAGCACAAGTCAACACTGAAGACCAGATGAAATCTGATCTTCTTTAAACAATTGAAAGTCTTGCTTTCCCATTGTAAATAGTGTGGCATTTTTATTTTTTCACACACACTAAAACTATGGTCCACACTGTTAATTGCAAAATTATAATTTATTGTAACATGAAAACTAAAGAATCAGACTTCACAGTATAATCTCCTGTTGATTTTTGAAACACTGCATTTGATAGGAATGTATGCAGCTAATAATGTCAATGTTCCAATAGCAAAGGTAGTACTGAAATATGCTTATTCATGTGCTTTCTAAATCAAAACTGCACTTATGTGAACCTTGTTCACAAGGCTAAGGCATGGTCATTAAATATTTGGAAACTTAAGGAAATTTTTTTTTTTAACTAAGGTTGACTCAATGATCTGCTTTATCGCCATAGGCAGGACGTATTCCTTCACTGTTTTCCTTCCTTTCTCTACAGTGGCTGTAGGTGTTTGAATTAAAGCCTGGATTTCATTGCAATGATGTCTGCCATGGTGACACTGCTATACTGACAGCCTGTGCAAGACCATCAGGTAATCCCATGACCTCTTCAGACTTTATTTAAGGCATTGGGCAGGTTCTTCATTATCTGGGCAAAAAGGCTGAAGGGAACCTTATAGCATATTTCCTAGCCTGAAATACAATGTCCAGAAATCACCCTGCTCTAGGGAATTTGAAGATTTGGATTCCTGGTCTAAGCAGCAATCCTTGTTACCTTCTGAATAGTTTCCTTGGTCAAAGAATCTGGCAACAAAACATTTTCCGCCAGCAGGAATGCAGAAATGGCATTCAGCAGCATCTTGCAGCAAGATGATGAGAGATATGGTGTCTGTAACATTTTTATTAAAACCTGAAAAGAAAAGAGAGAACTCGTATTTGTCCATGAAGATAATGATTATCTGGTCTGAATGGCCTGGACAGTGCCTGGACCAGGAGGGCACAGAGTTCCAAGCTTCAACGCACAGAAACAAATCAGCCTTCAAACTAAAGTTTGAAGGCCTAAATCTAGCCTAACGGGGTCAAATGTATGTGAATCTGGCAGAACTGCTCTATACCACTGATATGGGGGAGTCTCCTCCACAGTGGCAGGAACAGACTCTAGAAGCAGTAGCCCATTTTCCCCATTGCTCATTTAAGGCTGGGCTATCCTAGCATTACAATACAGAGGTAAAATCTCACAGGATCAGAGAGGTAGCAATACTCAAAACACATGTCTCTGTTCACTCAAATCCTAAGCCCAGTGATGCATCAGAAATGGGTACAAATGCTTCAGCTGACCACACCTCTTCCATGTTCAAACGATACCTCTCTGACACATCTAAGTCTGACTCACCTGACAGACATCTTCAGGCAGTGAGATTTTAGATCCATTTGCATGTTCCACTAAGATCAGATAAGCTTGCAGAATCCTTTCCATTTGCTCTGAAGCCACAGTGCAGTTGACCTCTGTTATTTTCCTCTGCAAATCTAGGAGTGACTCCTGTTTAAATAAAATAACTTAAATGCTTCAGATAAATGAACAAACTCTGTTTCACTTACTGCTATTTGAAGGACTTTCTGAAGAAACAGTATCTCAGCTGCCCAACAAATTATTGTTGGCTCTTTTATACATATTCCATAAATTAAACCATGCAGAAACACTGAAATTTCCCTTAGGTAAAAACACATCCCATATTCCTTGGACAGAAACACAAGGAACTCCTAAATTCCTAATTAGGGTCCCCAGAAAGGCTGACACTTAACATACAAAGCAGGAAAGAGGAAATACTGGGTTCCATATTCACAATGGTTTGGAAGCACCCAGCTTTCACTGAAATTACCAGAATTTAGGTACTTTTACACTTCAGGAATCATTTTGCTAATGTGGATGCTGAGAGATTGCTCATATAATGTACATTCTACATTCTGTAGAGAAGATATAAACTCCTATCCCCTTATCCAATGAATTTAACCCAATTAGGCAGTAATGACAGACTACATCCCTCTGAGCAAGATATCCCCTGTGCATCCACCAGCTCCCAGGGTAACAGAAAAAGCCTCATTAAAAATAAAAGGCAATATGTAATGAATTTTCAAGATTTTGTAACAACTGCAGATGCTGAGTCAAAGAAACCTCAGGGATACAAAACATTCAGTGATAAACAAATCTGTAGCTAATGACAGGTAAAAACTGCTTATCATATTGGGTAAGGCCAGAGGAACCGGATGGGATTTTCTACGAAACTAGTTAGTCACAGGAAAGCAGTCTCAAGAAGGAACCAATAGGAATTATTCACCCATGCTGGAAGGACTACCCTATAAAAGCTCATGTGAACCATTTCCTGCAGTTTCCTGTTTCATCCCTCTCAGGAGCACAACTGACACAGTCTTTGTAAGTTGCAAGAGGTTTCAATCCTCCTTAGCAAATCGCCCTAACAGATGTTTGCAAGCTTTTAAATACTGATCAGGTAAGTAAAACACACTGCCCGGCTGTGTCATTGCTGATTATTCTACATCACCCTGATCCAATACAGCACAGCCCACAGCACTCAGCTGTGCTCCTTCAAACCAGAGTGCAACCCCCAGGCAGCAACATAGGAACACCCAGACTGAAAACATTCTGATTTTCAGTACTTGGCTGCAAGGTTCAAACCTGGATTTCCAGGTTTAACCCAACTCTTTGCCTTAAAAAGATCTGAAGGGTTTAAAGCTTCCCTTTTACTGTCATAAAGTGGTTTTGAACCACCAAGAGTGCAGCAACATAAAACAAGCACTACATTCCAGCAAGGGTTCTGCAATGCATGCAAAGGCAGACTGTACAAACCATCCTTGCTCAACCACAGGACTGAGTTCTAAGTCTCACCTGCAATAGCTCCCTTCTCACTCACAAAACCAGGGTAACTCTGAGCTTAGAAAAGAAGGATGGAATTTTCCCCATGACTCTGTATTTTATGTTTCCAAAGCAGATAACCCATTTCTGGTCCAGTAAAACACAAGCACCTTCCTCAATAAGTGCAGATTTTTTTCTGTCACTCATGAATAAAAAAGTAACAGTAAGAAGAAAAATAATCAGTCTACCTCCAGGCACTTGAAGACAATGTCAAAATGCTCCTTATGGATATGCACTGCAGCTGATCTGATCATTTGCTTGAAGGCTTCTCCAACAGCTACCCATGGTAGCTCAATTTCTTCTTCAGTCATAGGCCCCAGCTTCATCAGAATTAACTTCATAGCCTGCACAGGACAAGAGTATATCATGTTCTTACATTTAGAAAATAAATCTAGCAATCCCAAAATTAATTAGTGCAAGGTATTGCTAAAATATTCCAGTGATCTCAATTCCTTCTAAAATGACTAAAAGGCTATCACCTAAAATCCAAAATATCAGCAAGAGGTGTGATTTCAGCATACAGAAATATTGAAAAGGAATTACTTAAAACAACCTTCCTGTATCCAAAAATATTCTTAGAAGTCTTTCAGACCCTACCAGGTAATTACCAACATGCTTATCACCAAGCATCCACTGAGGTCAAGGAGAAAACACTCCTGGTTTCAGTGAGCACCGCCTAAGGCCCATTACAGTAACAGTTAAAGCAGCAATCTTGTCTTTACCGTTTCTGCACAAGAGTGGAACATGTTTCGAACACCCTTGCACATCTCAAAAAGCAGCTGTCCTACACCTTCCACCTTTTCAGGGTGCTCTCCCAGGTCACGGAGCATTAAATTGAAGAGTTCATTTTTATCAGAAACCTACAAAACACAGGAGAAAAAAAAAAATGTTATCTTCTATTCAGAACTGCCAGATGGATAGAGACAATCAAAAGGCTCCACAGCACCATGTCTGTCTTCCCACAACAGCTTAAACTCATTATTTCTGTGACCACACAAAGAAATTCAAAGAATAAATTTGATCAGCTATTCAGTCACTACAGCTCCCACAGCCCCAGAATGTACACAGGTCTGCTGAGGTCACTGCAGCTGAAATATATGGGTTTCATTTTTCATTATTTTAAACACATGCATAAATGCACTGTTAAACTGGTCACAACTGAAACAAAAAAGTCCCTGTCCTGATGAGAAAGAGACATGCATCAGCTGAACACAGAATCCAGTCATCTGAAACAAGAACCACACTTGAGAATACTGCAGGCACTTCTGGTCCAATATTGTAAACACCTCAGTTTCCGAGGATTTGACTTAAAGTTCAGAAATTTCCAAAAACAACCAATCAAATGAACATGCTTTATTAAGGTTTCTAACTTAACAAAAATGAGGATACTCAAACTTGCTAGCCAGTCTAAGGAATCCTGGCTTTTGTATGTTTTCACTAAAGAAAACCCAACAACTACAACTCCCTTTCCTTACTCCATGAAAGGCTGCTGTCTGATCTTGGCTGATCTGCCTGGGAATGCTACATACAGTGATCTTCAGGAGAGGAAAAACATCACAAGAATTTCAGTTCCACAAAGGCCTTTAGGAATTTGTGAAAAAGCCAATAGAAAAATGTGCATATACAAATTCAAGCCTTCCTTCTTCAGGATTACTTTACTATTTCTAGTCATTGTAGATACACCAATGGCAGGCATTTAGTTTAACGTCTCTAAACAGCGAGTGCTAAGGCCTCTATTTGGCACTACTGACATAGAATGCATGACATCTCCAAGAAAACCCCAACAAAATGACAAAAAAATGACAACTCGGGATACGCTGTATGCCAGGCTTTGTTATTCCTTCTCTGGAGAAAATCTAATATTGCATATTGAATCCAAAAACCACCTCAAAATGAAGATAGCACCAAAATACAAACATCACACTTACCTTTCTCATTAGAAATACAAAACTTTCAGCAGCAAAGTTTCTGATGTGCAGTTTGTGGTGAGCCAGCAGGGTGCTGTACAGGCTACAACAAGACAAAACATTCCACTGTCTTAGAGGTAATGCAAGAATTGCCATCAGCTGGTTAAAAAAAATTGTTTCCACTTTACATTACCACTTTTTAAAAACACTAAGAACCTGTCCTTCTAGAGAGGGCCAATACTTTTCCTCATCTAGATTCCTTTCCACTCTCCCTGAAAAAAGAACAAGAATTCTGCAAAGAAGGTCAAATGACAGCGCCAGGCAAATTAAGCCACAATCAGAAATACCTTTCAAATCTGCAGATCTACAAAGATTCAACTGTAGCATCAAGACTTTCAAGATATATGTTAAGCAGCAATAAGTGAAATGAAAGTTGAATTGCCAGATCTGTATTTCAGTTGAGCCAACAGGCTCTCCTGTACACTTAAAAGTTAAAGATTCAGTTTGTAAGGCTGATAAATATTTGCAGTTTGCTGGTATCAGTAAGAGTGGCAGATGGCTCACCACAGGTTCATTGCAGAGGGAGTGATGCCTCAGATTCTCTCAAATTGAGCAGATAATTTTTCAATATGTTCGACAGCTTAGCCTGGGCTGGGGAAAAAATCTGTAACTAGTTTTTTGCTCCATCTGTTCAAAAACTGAAATTAGGAGGAAGAAACATGGAACCACTGTCTATGTTAAAAGGAAGAGCCCAGCTACACCAGCAATTTAAGACTGAACAAGTGGTCACACTGGGTCAGGCAACGTGCTCAGTCAGTCTACAGTAGCTGCCAAAAGCAGATACCTGGGAAAGGTTTAAAAACACAGCAAGCACATATGAAATCAGCCTTCAAGCACCTGCAGATCAGGAACTCCCCAAGCCCAGAAGTCCCTGCATTTGATAACTCCCTGGAGCTTGGCCAGTCCCCCTCTTAGAAAAGCTGAGAAAGCATGTTAAAAAGTATACTGAAGCATTAAGCCATGTATTCATGTGGCATTTACATTTTTATGGCATCTAGTAACTGCTGATCAAGACAGACACTAAATATTGTCTTTACCTGTATATGTTGTGTATGTCTTTCACCATCAATCTCCACAAGTACTTGTAGAGATAGGAAAGAGAGGTAAAAGCCCATTCTAACAGCTCCGTGTCCTGTGTATCCAATAACTTGGTGATGGCCAGGAAAAAGTCATGAAAGTGAGGATAGAAGTCAGCCTGAAGATCTCGAGCCAACTGCACCACTAGACTGTATTTCAGAAAATACACCAGTGTTAGTGCATTTCAAAAACAAACCAATCAAAACCTAGTCAAACATTGCATAATCCAGCACAGTCTCTTTGGAAAGAAAGGCAGCATCACTTCTCACTTTCAAAAAAAAAAAAAAAATCACCTATTAGGCAGCTGTGGATGGTAAGAATCCTAAGATTTTCAAAAAACCAAGAAGGCAGCACCAGTAAACAAGAAAACAAATTATTAACATAAAACGAAGCACATTAATATAACATCTGACATTCCGTAAGTACTCCAGCTCATTTGTTTGCCTTGTCACAACTATACGTTTTTTGAAGACTTAAAACCATAAAGTTCTACCAGAGAAATATGACCACTTTGGGCATCTCATTGCTTATTTTCCCTAGGCACAATAAAGATAAAGAACACTTACAACAAGAGTCATGCTTACTTGTAATACCACCAAGGCTTATGACTACTTTTTGTGACAGTATACTTACTTTAATAGGGGTTGGTAAGCAAGACTGCCTTCGACTTGCAAATGTGTCTTCAAGCTCTGTACAATAGCACTTTGGTAATAAACCAGCTGGTTGAAGGACTGGCATTTGTTGGCCACTTCATTATAGAACTGCACTGTTGAAACAACAAAAGAGAAGCTCTGAAACCTAGTCCAGTCCCTGGTAACCATATAGAGTGTTAAAGAATAACAGTGCTCCAGAGCCCAGTCCAAAAACCAGTCAGTAATCTCCCACTGTGCTCTGGATGAAGAAAAAACATATTTTAGCAGTCTAAGGAAAGCAGGAAACATGAATATAAATGACGTACCAAAATGCCGAGTGAGGTTCAGTTCCTTCCATTTCCGCAGTCCTTCGAAAAAGTAGGTTTCAACCTCCTGTCAAAACAAAGATGAAAAATAGCTACCAGCCCTAATGAATGTGTCCTGTAAAGATGAGAGGCTCAAATGAAGACAACTATCAGGTGCCTTAAATATTTGAAGAATATTCTAATAAATCTCAATGACTAATTTCAATAGGTAATATGGAGTTTCCCTGAAAATAAGTCTTTCTTTCAATATTCAAAACACATTTGAAAATATTTTCTGGTGACAGGACTTGTTTACATAATTGCTTTTTATACCTCTGTTGACATGCCTTGATAATCTAAGATGCTGAGCCATAGCTCATGCAGAACAATGCCTTGGGATTGTCTTTTGGCAACCTCTCGGCTATTGAGTGGGAAGCTCAGAACAAGCCAGTAGGCCAGGTGGCAATAACCTGCAAAGCACTATAATCATAATGATGATTTATATGACACGCAGAAATGCTGTGATCCATATAGACACATGTTGCCAGTATGTGGGTGTCAACAGGTCACAAGTGATGTGTCCCATGTAACAAGTGACAGGACAAGAGGAAATGGCCTGAAGTTGTGCTAGAGGAGGTTTAGGCTGGATATTAGGGAAAATTTCTTCACTGCAAGGGCGGTAAGGCAAAGAAGTGGTTGAATAATCATCCCTGGAAATATTTAAAAGATGTGTAGATGTGGCACCTAGGGACATGGTTTAATGATGAACTCAACAGTGTTAGGTTAACAGTCAGACTCAATAATCTTAGAGGTCTTTTCCAACTTCTGATGTTCAAACTTCTGATTCTATTGCAACTCCTCAGCACAAGCAAGTCTTTCTGGTCCTAGGACTGCTAAATGACACAGCAGCATCTTTCGTGTTCAGAAACAGGCCCACCAGCCACATGGAAGACATCAGGGTGGTACTGACAAAGTGCCTCAATGGCAATACTGCAAAAAAGGTAAAAAAGTACAAGGGAACAAAGCATAAAATGAGGCTCCAGAAAAAGCAGTTCTTGAAGGAGGTCCTTTCCAATTTCCTCCTAAATAAATTTCTTAAGTGACTCTTTCATGGAGTATGTCTACTTGTGATGTTATTTCAGAAAATAACCACAATTGCTGCTCTCACCTCAGCATAGCTCCCAGTTCTGTCAATTCGATGAATAATATCAATATTAATGTTGCTTAGGCGCTCCGAAAAGGTAAGAAACTGCAAAAAAGAAAAAAAAAGACACATATTTCTCGCTCAATTCTGAGCACAGCTCCTCCAAATCTCTTTCGATGGCACACACACTGCAAACAGAAACCCCACTTCTAAAGACGGGCTGCCAGATAATACTCCTCAATACCAGCCCTACAAGGTCAGAGCAAAACGCCCAGCAGCAGGGCTGACCCTCTACCCCGCCACTGCACACCGGGGCTCGCAGCCCACGCGTCTGCACAACACGGTGACAGCGATGCAGAGAAATCACGTAGATTTGAGCAAACTGCCCCGCTCTCAGTCTTCCTGAAACAACGCCCTGGTTAATTTCATTGAATTATTTCCTACACTAAAAATAATTCAATGACGCTGTCTCGCCGGGACCCTCGCAGGGCTGAGCAGACCCTCAGATGCCGCCCATCCTCGCGACTCCTGCCGCGGTGCCGCTTCGGCAGCCGGGCACGACCGCCGAACTGACACCGACGGCGGAAGCCTGAGCTGCCTTCCCCCGGCCAGCAGCCGCGTCCGGCGGGCGCTCACCCGGTGCGTGTTGCCCGACTTGTGGGCCGTGGGTTTGCTCTTCATGGCGGCGGCGGCGGAGGCCCCGCGGCGCGTCCCGCACGTGCGGCCCTACGCGCCGGGCGCCGCCATGCCGGGCACGGGCTGCCGGGAGCAGGGCGGGACCGCCGGCGGAAGGGGCGGGCGGTGCCGAGCGGGACCCGCGCCCGGGGCGGGGGACGCCGTCCCCGTCTCGCCTTGGCAGCGAGCGGGGATTCCCTGCGAGCTGTGGGCAGAGCAGCCCCGCTCGGCCGTCGTCTGTGCATTCTGGTGTAAGGCGGCGGGCTGGGGCACCTCGGTACCAGGGGAGGCTGCCACGGTGCGCAGGGAAGAGCAGTTTGTGCTATGGCGGAAGCATGGCGGGGCGGAGCGCAGCCCACAGCACAGCATTGACGGCTCGTCCCGAAACGGCCTGTGCCCAGCTCCCCGATCTTAGTAGTGATTTTTGTCAAGACCTCAGCAATTTAAACAAAAATGCTCATCGCAGACAAAGTACACGCAAACCCAAGTCCTCGCACAATGGTTAGGGACTGGTCATTCCTTGCAATACCACGGCTTGTGGGAGCCTCTGCCTGCGGCTGCAGTTGCGGGAGGGGAGGGACGCGTGAGCGAGGTGGGAGATGAGCCTGAGGCTGGCAGGAGCTCCGGTGCGGGCGGGTGTAGTACGGAGAGCTCGGAGCCGCGCTGCCCTCCGGGGCTGCGGCTTGCCCAGCTGGAGAACTCGGCCCTGCCGAGGCCGCCCGTCCTGCCTGCTGCAGGCAGCTCACGGCCATTCCGGAGACCAGGCTTGCAGGCTGCTCGGACGGAAAGACGTACAGGTGGATTGGAGCGCGGCTGAAGTTCACGATTAGGAGCACGTAGGGACCCACAGCTTCGAACAGACCCAACAGGTTAAACACTTCCAGGTGCATCTAGAAAAGTTGCCTACGGGCAGTAAGCCATTAACGTGATAGTCATCTGGACAAGTAGGGGAACGTGCTTGCTTCAGCGCCTGTGGAGTCAGCGCTACTGAGACAGCTTTAAACCTCGTTCTTCTGTTGTAGGAATAGAAAAGACTTATGGTGTTTACATTAGATAGGAAGAGAATAACTAATTAGGCATTTAAGTTTGAAAAGGTTGGCTTAAGTCATTTAAAGGCCGTATATCTCCATAGAAAGTGCAGACAAAAGCATATTGCGAGGTCTAGATCCACAAGCACTTAAGCAACAATATGGAACTATTTAAAAGCACAAATAACTCTCCAGAATTGGTTAGTAAATTCACTTACGATGTCTCCTACCTACTGTGGAAAACAGTCTACAAGATCCTTTTTTCCATTATGAATAGCATCATCTATAGCAGAGCTGTAGAACTTCATGGGATGCATGCGCTACAAAATCACCCAAGGAAATGAGCAAAATCTACCATTCATGTAAAGTAACGGGGAGAAGAGCTCAGGTGTGCTCTGGCTGTTGCAGAAGTCATCATCAGCAAAAATAAAATACTTTAGAGGAAGTTTTTAAAAGGCTAAAAATGCTTGTTTTGTGTTTGTAAATTGGCAGTTTCTCAGAAGATTAAGATAGGGTAGACCTGCAGCTGGTGATTTTCCTGAGAGTTTCTGGTTGCGGGAGCTACTCATGGATTGCGTGTCAGCCAGCACTGAATACTGCACTTGCAGTTACATCTGAGTGAGCCTCAGGCTAATAGCCCAGATATCAATACCAGTATGGCCAGGACAGTAGGTCTGGTGCCCCAGCTGGCAAGGTTCGGTGACCCAGAAGGGCCCTTCCCCACTTTTATATGAGCTTCAGCTATGTTAACAATATCTTTACTACATACACTCCCCTCTGACTGCAATGCCTCAAGCCTCAGGACTTATTCTTTTACTTTTCCAGTAAGAGATGAGGTTTTCCCATCTCTGGGCAGGCCCCAGCTCCAGAACCATGTAATTATCTGATGGTCCCTGCCAGCAAATCTACTTCAGAAATGTATACTACAGTCATTAAACATTAAAAGTAGATGGCCTTCTGAAGAGTAATTGCTTATTGGTAGTAATACCTGTAGAGGCAAGTAGAGGAAACCTTTGTAAAATTGTGTATGCATGTCTACCAAAGTAGTCACCAATTGAGATCTGACTTCTTCAAACACCCAGTGTGGGCTACAGCCACCAGTTCCTGACTCTAATCCATCATCACTCCTGAAACAGGTCTGAGATTCCTATGTCTCCTCCATTATATAAGAAGATAATAGATGAGCAGAAACAACTGTGAATTAGACCTACCAGCTTCCAATCTTGGGTGCCCAAAGCTAGGTTGCTCAATCAATATTAAAGACACTAAACAGTTATTTGAGCTGGTTGTGAGCTCAGAAGTCTTTCTCTTTGCCTATCTTGAGTCACCACACAGGTGGCATGCAGGGGCTGGGGTGGATGTGGCTGTAAACTACTGCATCACAGGAGCTCTTCAAAATCCTGTAGGGAGAAGCTGGCATGAGTTGAAGGCAGGTTATACAAGTGTATCATGCAGTTTGGTGTATTCTTTCAACTGAAGCAAACAGATTTATCATTTTTAAATTTGTCTGCAAAGTAAGATGAGTCCTATGTAACACAATGACATATTTTCACTGCCAGTTTCCTCCTCAGCTTCTAGTTGGCATTTTGCCTTGCCTTGCGGCAGAAAACCCCACAAGATTATGTAGGATGTTGTTGAGAGCACTTCAAAATCAAAGCAGACAAGATACTGGAATCCTGTTCTGCAGTGTGGTGGAACTGTTTGGCCACATTTTTTCTAATATGCCTGAAGCATAGAGATTCTGCAAATAATGCAACTCCAGGTCAATGCTAGCTGAGTCATGGAGAGAATTTCATTGGGAGAAGGGGAAACCCTTAGGTTTGCTGATCAGACAGGGCTGGAAGAAGGGGCTGGAATTTAGATCCCAGATTTTCTGTCTACAATATCATAAATTTAGGGACTTTCCTCACAGGAAGGGGCCCTGACAACCTGTTTCAACCCTTGACACACCTAGGCCAGTGACTCATCTATTTCAAGTCAGGATCCTGCTGCAGAGCTGAAATCAGTGGGCTGTACTAGCTCCATCTCTTGAAGTAAACTGAACAGCACCAGAGCACAGGGACTGTCCACACCAATAGATCATCAATACAATCCCTGGCACAATTTTGCCACAATTCATGCTAGTTTTCTGCCCACTAGGAACCCACACCTGGGGTTTTTTTGGGCTTTGGCTTTCTGTTTTTTGTTTGGTATTTTTGTTTTGGTTTGGATTTTTTTTTTTGGTGTTTTTATTGTTATTGTTGTTGGTTTGGTTTGGGGTTTTTTTTGGGTTTTTTTTTGTTGTTTTGTTTTTGGGCTTTTTTTGGTTTTTTTTTTTTTTGGTGGAGAAGAAAGTCTTAGAAATTATTTGTGTTAGAAAGAGAAAGGGTCTGATTTCCCCACAGACCACATGTGTACAGACAGCCCCTGGAGAGGAGAGGTTTGTTGTGGTGGCTACTGCTGTTGTTCCACATCTACTGCTCTGCCACAGCAGCAGAAGCAGAACTGGCTACAGCATTGTTGAAGGCAACAGTAATGGAAGCAGCAGAAGGAGGATTCACAGAAGAATCATGGCGCATGGAAAGAAAAATCAAAAGGAGGGATGAAGTCTTGTTCTCCAAAGAGATGTGAATGCTCCCCTGCATTTCACACTCACCATTAAAATGACAGGCACTTGGATTTGAAAGAAACCATTTGGATTTCATGGCTGTCTGTCATGTGTCTGGGACTACTAACAGTCTGTTTACAGCACGCCATTCAGGGCAAAATAAGGCCAGGCTCACTGAAAGGAATGGCATGTTCCTGGCATTGAATAGAAGGTAATGTACAAAGCAATTGGTACTGTTCTTCATATCTCTGCATCCATCTCATTCATGCATTGAAAGTTAGGTATGTAGGTTTGATGTTTTGGCTAATTAATTTGCTGCTTTTTTTTTTTTTTTCTTAATTGAAGCTTCAACTGTCATAGTATTCATGCAGCTGTAACTTTGCTTTCAGGTTCCAATAGAGTTAGTACTTCCTTATCCGTTCCTGATCTCATAGATCCAAGAGACGTAGTGTACAAAAGCTGAAACACCAAAGAAAAGGCCTAATAATCTCAGCTCTGCAGTGTACTGTAAGAAAAAAAAAATTAAACATACAGACCCTTAAGTTGAATCTGCTAGGAAGCAGTCCAATTTTGATGTGTTGGGTGAAATATTTGACTGTTGAGTGAAATATTTGTGGGTAACTTAGAAAAGTGGAAGAACTTACACAACATCAAGAGGCAAAGCAGCCCTACCTGGCATTTCCACTGTGTCATAAGCTGCTGGTATCAGCTGCTAGATTACAGGTATGTATGAGAAATTTCCAATATTGGTCTATATAAAACAGAAAAAAAACCCCAACAAAACACCAAAAAATCAAACCATACCAATCTACCAACCAGTCAACCAACCAATCAACCAACCAAAAAACCACCAAAAAATTTTATTTTATTTTATTTTATTTTATTTTATTTTATTTTATTTTATTTTATTTTATTTTATTTTATTTTATTTTATTTTATTTTATTTTATTTTATTTTATTTTATTTTATTTTATTTCATTTTATTTCATTTTATTTTATTTTATTTTATTTTATTTTATTTTATTTTTTGATGCTGTAACTGTAGAGATGTTGCTAACACTAAGAAAAAAAGATAAGGCTGTCCCTTCCTACCATAAATTTAAGTAAGTTTTTGGACACTGCTACTGCTTTTAATACTGATTTCTGGGTCTAATTTATGATCAAATCAAATAGGAGCCATTGAAAGAACTGAAATAATAGATCCCTGTATAAAAGATGTGTAGGTGGAGACCGATACTTGAGTAATAAAAGAAAAGGAAATGAGCCTCAACCTCCAAGTAAGAGAGAAAACCCAAAAGATGCTGAAGCAGATGAAGTCCTGGTAGCTTGAACTGGGCAAGCACTTACCACAGGGGTGCAGTTCACCTCTCTGGCTATAGCTACTGGCTGCACAGAGGGCTATACTTCACCTGGTGTTCATAGCCGGTACAAGTTCACTTGCAGGGTGCCCTCCAGCATCTCTTTTGATGTGAGATGAAATGAGCCCCTTTCAAATGATGATCAGCTAATGGTACTGTACAGATACAGAGCATCTTCTCTACCAAGAGATGGAGTCCCTTAAATCCAGCTGCAGCCAAAATGCTTCTTCTCGACTGCCATTTACTGCTGCACTTCCTTGTGCATCACATCATTCACCAAGTTTGCAAACTGTTAACATTATCATGTGGTATTAACCTGACTGTGCAGAAGCTGTGGAGGCTTTATGATGCTAGATCAATACAAATTTTTTTGCCTGTTTAAAAAAGCATGTTAAAGTTATTGTTTCTTCCCCATTGCCTTAGCCCCAAATCCACATTTTCATCAAACCCCACTCACTAGTCTATTTGAACACGTGCTAACACTGGATAACAATACACTAAAGCAACAGACATTAATTTTAAGAGTCTTAGTGTGCCTAGATTAATGAAATCCTCCTGCCGTGGAGTTTGGTCTGCCATGCAAGAGGCCAAAAAACCTACAGTGTGTCCCATCAGCATCTTGGGAGAGGCCAAGGATACTGGCAGTGTTTCCGTTCTCCAGAAAGAAACAGGGATTTGCTATTTGAAATGCCCAGATAGCATCAGAAATAGGTGTAACAAATCTCACATTATAGAGGAAAACAGAAGAAACAAACCAAGCCAAAGTCAAGAGATGCAGATGGTTGGACCTGAGGGAAAAACCTCCTTCCTTATCAACTTTTGGTGATGGATGTTGCTTTGAGGATGTCTGACAAACAAAGCTATTAAACACATAGAGCTGGTGTAAATATGCATAACTGCTTTCAAACATTTCCAAGCAATGTATGCATCTGTGTGATCTCAGCATGGGCAGCCTTGCCAGAGAGTAAAGTAGAACTGAAGACAATCAAAAAGGTGTTTAAAAGAGAGGCAAGGCAGTCAGTTCCTATAGACATTAAAAAATTGAAATAATTAAGTGGATAGGAAACAGCAGTTTTGGGGGAAATGCCTCATGAGACTGTGGGTCCAAAAAGAAGGGCATTCTTGCAGAAGTGTGAGAGCAAGGAGGAAGAGAAAGTTTCTTAATGTGGAGAGATGGGGGTGGAGATGAAAGGATTGAGGGAGCACAGGGGATTTCGCAGTAGCAATTACAAAGAAGGATGGGAGGCAGATAATAAGGGATATGTCAGAACTGGTGATAGACACTCTGGATTATGAATGGAAAAATAAATCAAAATAATCAAAAAGCTAGTTAGGTCACTGGGGCAGTGGCAGGCAACATTTTTCAGAGTATTTTGAAGTGGCAGAGTTAGCAGGCTCATTTCCAGAGGCTCCCTCTGTAGAAAATGCCAAGAGACGGGCCCCTCCAGGGACCATATCAAAGCAACAGTTTCTTTCTGCAGAGCCCATCTCTCTCCTTCAGTAGGGAGCCAAGCTGCATAATCAAAGTACCGACATGGTACCCCTAAAGCAAACACATATCAAAATAACATCAACTAGAACATGTGATCTGAGATAGTTTGAACAGCAGGTAGTGGGAAAAAAAAAAAAAAAAAAAAAGAGGGAAACAACAGAAACAAAATACAGAAGTTCAGAAAAATTTACTCAGAAAAAAAAATCAATTTTTTGTTTATCATTCTGGTGAACATTTGACAGCCCTTTCTCATACATTAACTGCATGTAAGCAAACTAGTTGAATTGTAATTCTGTTGATGCAGAATTGAACACCTTAAATAAACAAAAGATCCCAAAGCCATGGGAATAAAGTTCAAACATGTAACTTATTTATCCATTTGAGTTAAAGAAGTAAAATCTGTACCACAATTTTATTCCCATACTAATTGTTCTTGTGAGCAAGTATTTATGTATGCTACATCTCACTGCATGGACAGTCCATAAATAAATTTTGAAATTTGTTCCTTTAGATGAAAGAGGAGAATTCTCCAGCAAATGCATTATAGACTCCTAATCATTCAGATTTAAATGTTCAGTAGTCATGGTTAACTTAAGTACTTCCTTCAATCCTGGAGCACTCACTATTGATTCTAAAAGGTGTGTTGCTGTTAGTGAGTTACACAATATACAGTTCCCTTCTCAAGAATTATTTTTCATGCAAACTACATTCATTCGAATTTCAGTGGAATGTGAACATAGAAAAAACAAACAACTAAGAAGGTATCATTCAAAATGTCAACACAAACCATGACTTTTATGACGCTTTGGCTCTTTTCTCTCTTTTTTTGATTTCTTTCTTTGCAAGTCACTTTCTGTCCTTGTGTCCCAGACATGCTAAGTATGAGAGGACAAACACTTCAAGCAAAAGCTGTTACACTGAAAGACTTCATAATGATTAGGGTCTGAAGCAAAGACCTTTCCCAATTCTACACCTCTTCAAATATAGGATTTGGATAGGATGAGAATTGGAAATACTACAGACATTGAATTAGGGAACCAGGCTTCTTGAAATATTTAATTTGTTATGTTTATGGTGGTTTTTTAAGACATAAGACACTTGCAAATATCATTGCATCCTTGTTATTGCCCTCAAACAGAACACAGTCTGTGCAAGAGGCACTTCTATAAAATCACTACTGGAAAAAAGTTTCTAAAAGGATGCTTGGAAATGTACCCCAGTGATATTACTGGAAAGAAAGAGGTAACAATTATAGGACATCTCTGTAAAAGAAAATCCCTATGCTTAAAATACATGTGCCAGGTGACTATTTCTAAGAAACTCATCCAAATTTCACAAGGAATATTGATGATGATGCTGTTCCTCTGAATATCTTTTCAGGGTAATTCTGTCATGTCCAAACACTATTAACAGAATAAGCGCTGACAAAAAAAGTAACTAAAAAGAAAGTTAAGAATATCACTTAACAGGATTGTGGGAGATTGAGACATCTGCCCTGGTTTTGGCTGGGATAGTTAATTTTTTTTTAGTATCTGGTACAGTACTGCATTTTGAATGTAGTATAAAATGAGTGTTGATAACACACTGATATTTTTATTGTTGCTAAGTTGTGCTTACCCTAAGCCAAGACAGTTTCCCATGCCAGTGAACAGGTGCACAAGAAACTGGGAGGGAGCATGGCCAGGACAGCTGATCTGAACTAGCCAAAGGTATATTCCATACCACAGAACATCATTCCCAGTATATAAATTGAGAGGAGTTGGCCAGGAGATGCTAATTGCTGCTCTGATGTGGGCTGGGTATCAGTCAATGAGTGGTGAGAAATTGTATTGTGCATTGCTTGTTTCTTTTGGATTCCTGCCACTCTAATTAAAATTATTAGTATTGTCATTATTATAAATATTATTACTAGATTTTTTTTTTTAACTTATTAAACTGCTCTTATCTCAACCTATGAGTTTTAATTTATTTTTTTTTTCCCGTTTCCCTTCTTCACTGCAAGGTGGGGGACAGGCAGTGATTGAGTGGCTGCGTGGTGCTCAGCTGCTGGCTGGGATTAAACCGCAACAGGAGCATTAAACCAGGAGAAGCAAATCCAGTGATGGTGGTAGTAAGGCAACTAGCTATACTATGCCCAGCAATTCAAAACAGCAGTGTGTGGAAAAGTACAGCAAGTAGAGGAGATTAGGGTGTATTCAAACGCCCTAACTGATGTTCAGAAATATGAAACACCATCAGCAGTGAGCTTCCTTTACACCACAATGCAACAGGCTTCTCAAAGTGACAAGTGATGCTGTATAGGAAGCAGTTGCTGCAATTAAAATCTTCCAAAAGTAAAAGAAGTGCATTTTTACTTGAAGTACTGCATTGTGAGAACAATCATACAGTCTAACTAGGAGTAAATTATTAATTTTGATATGGTATTCCTAACACTAAGTGTGATATAAAGGAAATTTAACTGGTAGCTCCATGAACAGAGGAGTAAATGGAATCTAGGTCCTCATATCACTGTGTCTTAATGTTGGTTGGCTTGTGAACTCTAAGAAGATGGGAAGCTTTGCCTGCAGTTTTGTGTTTTTAAGGTCTTTCTCTCAAATGGTTTCACCATTCCCCTAACAGAGGTTCAGCTCCTGCAGCAGTGTTTCTTTCAATGGGAACATTTATGGGATCCTGCATTTTTTCCCATCTACTTCAATGCAACTGGTAGCTCCTTAATCTGAGTCCCCAGTCTCTCTAGATTTGGTGATGGTGTACTGTGGTCATTGCATGAAATGCAAACACCTTCCACATGCATACCTGTATATATATATATATATATATATATATATATATATATATATATATATATATATATATATATATGTACAGGGCATGATCCCACATCCCTGATTTCCTAACAAATCATCCATTTTTGCAGATTTTGTTTTGAAATTATTTTGTTTGTTTGTTTTTACCAACAGCCAGCTATTTTCTGTCAAGGTTTCCAAACTGATCCCTGTGTAAGCAGCAGAGAACAATGGTCAGTCCTGGCATACACAGGAATAAAATTGACCCTGAACTATTCTTGAGCTGCAAACTCAGCTCAGCTGGTGTAGGTACAGCTGAACCCCACACAGTATGAAACGAAGCAAAGAATTACTGGAAGTTGGACAGCTCCCAGGCTGCCCAAGCAAAATGTAAAGGGTCTCGCATCACCACTGAACAATGGTCACCAGGCCTCTAGTGCTCTCCTCCCTCACTTGCAGTTGTTTTTTGCCCATGCCCATATTTGCCTACAAGCAGAATAATCCCTCAAAATCTCTTATCACAACGTAGTTCAGAGAGATGGGCAGTATGTCTCCAAGTTCAGGGCTCAATATATTTGTCTCTTCCACAGGAGAAAATACATCCGACTGGTCGCCCAATGCAGTGGCCCATCCATGTGAAAAATAACAGGAAGGGAATGTTCTTCCCTACAAACTTCCAATAGTACCAGTAGAGATGTCCCATAGTGGAAAAGAGCCCAATACAATCACCGGAAGGAACCATTTGGAATCCATAGGCAGTCTGGGGTTTGTTTGGTCAGATCCAGCCTTTTTAATTTGAGGGTGCTGGAGAGATGTGAGTCTTACCCCTCTTGCTATTAAACACTGAATCTCACTGGTGTCTCAGTAGATCTTACAGAAACAGAGTCACTGCGGTGGTGAGATGAGATGCCACATAAGGCCCAGTGGAGATGGGGCAAAAGTGTTACAAGAAGAAAATGAAGGACACTCTGAGTTTTGAAGCCATTTACATATCTATTGTAGCAATGAGAAAAAGCAAATACTTGCAGTTCTGCCTCTGTTACACAGCACAAACCAATAGAGTTAATTTGGTTCCCTGTGTGAAAAATCCAGAAAAACATTTAGTCCTGTTCTCCAGGTTCACTTGCTGTGATTTAGAACATGGCCATCATATAGATTTGCTGCTTGTTCCAAAAATGGACACATCCACATTGGAGGAGCCAGCCTTTCGTGCCATATTGATCATGATGACATTTGAAAGACAATTTGCTTAACACTACTGGTAAAAGAAGTAAGGATGCCAGGTGAAACCAGAGTGATGTGCATTTCCTCATAGCTGCTTGTGTTTCACTTAAGAAACATGATTTGTTTTCCAGTACATGTTATCACTTGCTGTGTTTACATTATGTCAAAAATTATAAAGAAGCCGAATCAAAATTGTATTAATCCTGTGTAATTAATACTTTAAATGCATGTTATTGTTTGAATGGTTTGAGCAACATAATTCGTGAAGGGGTGCAAACAAAAGACACTGACCATGAAGCTCTGAGCAGCACAAGCCATGGGTCTGGGCCAGAGCCTGTTTATATCCTTCCTGAAAAAAAGGGATCATATTTTTTGACAACAAATACTTTTTTTTTTTTTTTTTGGACAACACCAGCTCATTGCACTGAGTGGGGATGTGCTGGTTTTGATTGAAGCTTTGCTTGGGAGGTTTATCATCTTTCACTTTGTCAGAAGTTGATTTAGGGCAACCAGTTCAGATGATCATAAATCAGTAGCCTAACTGGTAGGTGTAAAGCATAAGTTTCTTTCTCAGTCTTCCTCAGCAGGATGTCTGGAAGCTCTTACTCATTGTATAAGTAATTAGAGAGCAATTGGGCTACGGAGACTGATGCCCTGAACTGCTGTGGTGAAATTAGGACATGCCACTCGCACACCATGGCCAGCTTCTGTCTCTTCAAGGACATTCAGACTCCCAGATAGGCATCTAGACACCAGACCAAAACAGACATGATTTCACAGCTCAACTTAATAATCCTGCCAGACCAGACTTCCACCTGCTCCCCCTCCTTCCAATATGCACTCAGAAATAACTCCAAAAGGCCTGCAGTTCCAGACCTTCCAAGCAGAGAGAAGTGTTCCATCATCTGTGCTTGGCTGTCATCTATCTGGTAATTTTCATTTCTGTCTAAGATACAGAAGGCTGCTGAAAACTATGTCTCAAAATGGTCAGATGCAGGCAGCTCAGAGCACCTTGAGTTGAACCCAGGGCACTTGCAGCAAAGACTACTTCCAGCTTATCCAGCTGCGGATAAGAGCCAGAAGAGGCTGGGCAGGAAGGAAAATTATTCTACCTTCCATGAAGGAAAACAGGATAATTTTTAATCCTCAAGGTGGTTTTGACTTTTACTGGTTAATTACCTCCAGCATAGCACTTTGCCAATGTACAGCTCAAGATGGAAAGCTACTGTGCAAAGCTTCTAAACTCTGCCACGTGTGCTGTGTGTAGCTGCACTACTGTCAAGCACATCTGAGTCAGCTTTGGCATCCTTTCATCTTCATTCCCCATCTAGGGCTGCTAATATATGGCAAAGTGGCCAAATACTGTATTTGCTGTTAGTCCTGTGTCTACTGCTGGCTGTAGAAATAGGCACATCTCCACCACTTGACATGCATGACCTTAAAATCACATAGATGCTTTTGATGTATTCCCCTCTGGGTAAGGTGTGTGAAACTCCATTTGTGATATTCCTGTGCACTTTGACTCCTGAACTTGAAGACAGTTAGCAAAACTTCTGTGAGCACAGTGCAGGTAACAGGGTTTCCCTGTTGCACAACTGCAGTGTTCAGCAACTCGTCTGGGTAAATCTAATTCCGTGAGTTTCCTTCCAGATTGCACAACTCATGGAAATGTATATATTAAAAGGTATTTTCACTTCAGCCCTTTGGGGAGATGGTGGAATATGTTTATGAGCGAGGATAGGTTGCCCATCTTGGGAAACTGTCATGTGGAATGTCTTCCCTCCAAAAGCTCCGGACCGCGACCCAGGTTTGCGGTGTACCAGCGCTCAGGCGGGGCTGTGCCGTGGCGCAGTCCCGCAGCCCGGAGGCGCGGGGCAGCGGGGCGGGCTGCCCCGGCCCGGGATCGCCGCCCCTGCTCGCTCCGCGGGGGCGCTCAGCGCCGCGGGGAGGAGCGGGCACCGGGGCCGTATAAGGCCCGCCCGCCGTCCCGGCTGCGGCACTCGCACAGCGGCTCCCGGCGCAGCCCGTCCGCCCCTGGGACCGCGCGGGGACCTGCGCGGGCCGCTCCGCAGCGCACCTGTCCCGGCGGCGGACACCGCACCGCATCTGTCCCGGCGGCGGGCACCGCACCGCATCTGTCCCAGCCGCGGACACCGCACCGCACCTTTCTGCTTCTGTCCCGCTGGTGTCACCGCACCGCACCTGCCCCGGCTTCGGCGGGGGGCACCTCCCGGGGCCCGTTCCCATCTGCTTCCTCCTGCTTATGCCATTCCGTGACAGCGGAGGCATCAGCAGCCCCTCTGATTTTGAGGAAGATCCTTGGTTCCAAGAGTGAGTTCCTCGGGTAGAATGGGGCGCTTCACCGTGTGGGACTATGTGGTCTTTGCGGCTATGCTGCTCATCTCAGCCATCATTGGCATCTACTACGCCTTCGTGGGAGGTGGGCAGAAGACATCAAAGGACTTCCTCATGGCAGGCCGAAGCATGAATGCCCTCCCGGTTGCACTCTCCCTCACCGCCAGCTTCATGTCAGCCGTCACTGTGCTGGGCACCCCTGCTGAGATCTATCGCTATGGTGCCATCTTCTGCATCTTTGCCATCACCTACGGCCTGGTGGTGCTGTGCAGTGCTGAGATCTTCCTGCCTGTCTTCTACAAGCTGGGCATTACCAGCACCTATGAGGTAAAGTAGAGTGGAAAGAATCCCTCCCCAGCTTTTAGGGAGCTGGGGGTGGGGGGGGCTTCTCATGCCTACCATCTATATGTCTGCCCTCCACCTTCTCTTCCCCCAAATTCCCTGCACTCTGGCCTGTTCTATGTCACCACACTCCTGAGAGTAGGCTGCAGCCCTCGCTGTCCCCAAGTCTGCCCACACTGTCTCTGCAGGCAGGCGATGCTCAACCCTGCTGCCTTAGCTCAGGAGCTATGTGTCATACCAGATTTATTTCCTCATGCTAGATACTCAGTTCAGTAGGTGGAATAATCCTAATGCACCTTGGATGGTGACATGTCATTAATCATTTGTAATTAATCTAGCCAAACCAGAGCACAAAATCATCTACTATAGGAACCAGAGTTATCACATCACATTATGCTCCCTCCATATTGGTTTCTAAGCTTAGGTGCAACCACAAAAGTCACTCTTTGGCAGAGTACGTATTTGTGTTGTTCCTAGAGATTTTGAAGAGATCTCTTGTCTCCTGAGGCTGTTTATACTGCTGAATGTCTTCTCTCTCATGATTATACAAGGAGGTCAGCAAATGCTCAGTGTCTGTGAAAGTTTTCGTACTTCCACCAAAATAAGGCTGAGCTGGTTTTCAGCACAGCATGTAAGTTAAAGCTATAACCATCAGCACAGACACAGCTGGGGTAGTGGGATAATCACAGGTCGAGTCTGACAGTTTTGGGATGGGGAAGCATCTGGTCAGCTCTTTCTTCTGATTCAAAATGTCCATGCAGCCCGTTTATCTTCCTGCATGGAGATAGTTCCTAGCTGCAGATTTGGAAGCAAACTGCTCATTTCGCAGAGGACTTTGGGAAAGGAGCATCAGTGCAGGTGAAAGTCCGTGAGTGGCTACTTTGGTCTTTAGCATTTTATTACACAGTGCATTGCAGCACTGGAGGCTGAAAACAAGATTTCTGTTAGTGAATTTAGATAAGAATTCACCAACAGAAATCTCTGGTGTCTTCCAGTGTATTTTAATCTACTAATCTTTGGACTATCATGATGATACTTAAATAGGGTTCTTTTAAATAGAGGTTTATGATCATAAGTGGAAAGTCACTGATTATCTCGGTGTTGAATCAGTAATGCACCTATAAAATATACATCTTCTGTTTCTGGGCAGAGTTCAGATTTTTAACAACCTTTTCTGTCTGTCCAGGTGTTCAAGACTGCTTCCTTGTATGGACATGCTCACAGATCACATTTTAAACACTCGGTTCATGAGTGAGCCCTTTGAGATGCTTCAGTGTTTATCTGTGTTGATTGAACATATTCATCAGGCAAATGAGATTTCTTTTGTACAACCACATACCAAGAGGGTTTTTAGGACAGACGGTGGTAAGAAATCTGCTCTACAGCGTGACAGAATAATTTAGAGGTTGTGCTGTTCCAAGCTTGATAGAAAAGTGAGGGTTCCTATTTCACAAAAGGCTAAACTTTGACATCTCTAGAATATGGCAGGCTGCCTTGGGCAGTGCAGAAGATGAGGTTAACATGGGAAGAAGGTGCTGACCACTGAAAATCTTTTGCCCTCTCTTGCAGCAGTTCAGATGGACACACATAATGCTAGAGTTTCCACACTGACTAAGATGTAGGAACAGTCACAATATTCTCTTTTTCTCCCTGATTTCACAAAACAGCCAAAATTTTTTGGCTGCTATGTCATTGTCAACTCTTAGGTTTCCCTATGCAGAGTCAAGAGTTGGACTTGATAATTCTTGTGTATCTTTGTTCCTTTCAGCTCAGCATATTTAGTGATTCTGTGATAATATGTTCTAGTCTTTTCTGTAGACACCTTTGAATAGTGACTAGCTTATGTCTGCTTCCTTGTTTGTGTGTTATTACCCACTGGTGAAGTCTGTAAAGAAAACCAAGTTGAAAAATATATCAAACAAGGGAACTCCAGGAGTTTTGGCCATACACAAAAATGTAAAAACTACACTCTGCTCTTTCTGTATTGCTTATCACTTCATTCTAGTCCCATCAATTTCAATATAAGCATTTGGTTTTTCTTCTTTTTTGCAGTATTTAGAACTCCGATTTAATAAATATCTGCGCCTCTGTGGAACGGTCCTTTTCATAATACAAACGGCAAGTAAACTTCAAAGCTGTTCTGCGGTCCTTGGGGCCACCAGAATTATTTGGTTGGGTGTAACTGGCTGTTTTCTCTGATCAGCTGATGAGGTTACACAGTGCCTGGGTGTCTGGGAGCAGGAGAAACACAGCTCTTTCTGCTGCACAGCAATGAGGTAGGGAGCAGGTGCTGGGCTACCTGCCTCCTGGGTCTCTGTGGGCACTGCTGAATACCCAGAGCAGTCACTTGACATCAGCACCGTGCCTTCACTACAGGATAGCAGTGTGAAGAGCAGCCATTCGCTTGCCTGCTGGAGAAACCCACAATGAGCTCAAAATGCAAACGTGCCAATTATCTACAGTGGCAATTTTCATCCTCTGCTCTGTGTATTCTTGGAGTCTGACTAATTCTCAAGGGTCAATGAGAAGTGACAAAAAAGGCTGTCAGGAGCTGTCATTTACTTACTGCACAAGGGTTTGCACCACCACTGAAAAAACCTTAGGTGTCTGCAAACTGAGAATTGGAAGATTACTGCCCTGTGGAATGTTAAGCTAAAGCAATCTCTTAAATTATTGTTGGTACAGTTTTCTGTATCTGGCCCTTTCAAAGAGTCAGTAGGTGACCAAACCTTCTAAATGTCGGTAAGCATATGTCAAAAGCACCAGAAGAAAAATGTGTGCTTTTCACAGTTTTGAAGTGGCCTTTTGGGTAATTCAAAGTAAGAATGACTATGCAATCAGAAAGCTTTTTAAGGTACATGCTTATTTTTGTCCATTTTTGTATTTTTTAAGGCACATCAGAAGTCACAGGGCAATCACACTTGCACCAGTAAGATAGCTCCCAATGCACTGCTCATTACTGATTTGAGCAGTGCTGCTTAGCTGGTTTTTACACAAGCTCATGGAATAAGTAGAGTGCTGGCATGTTTGAAATCTGACACTGTTTCACCAGCACTATGAAGACATCACAGTTGCATAAGTTGGAAGAGCTAAGCATAATCTTTGCCTCAAAAATGAGAAAAATAATTCTATGTAACTTAAATACATGCTCAAAAAAAATTACCAAAGATCTATATGTGGCTTTCTCTTCCAAGCATTTACTATTTAACCTGAATAAATTAAATACTAGTGAGGAAAGAAAACCTCCTAGGATTTTAATGGTGCAATTTTAACTCTTCTGTGAATATTAATACTTAAAATAAGGTAAAGAAAAAGATTTATAATAGTGCAACAACAACAACAAAAAAAAAAAACCTACTGAAGAAGCAGAAAGATTCTATCAGTCCTATTTAAGTTGACACAAAAATGTGATCATAGTTGTGACAAATTTTAATTTCTGATGATTCAAGGCTTCTGGCACTTACTCGCTGTGAATGAGAAAGTCACAAGTTCTCATGCTAAATCCCTTTAATTAAAAGGCTCTAAGAGGTACGAGTTTGACTGATGGACTATTAGAAGGAAAAAGAATTAATTTGATGATTGCATCCGAAACACTGCAGTCAACAGCTAAATATTCTGATGGAAACCAGTAATGAGTGCTGTATGTACTGGAACCAATACTATTCAATACCTTAAGGAATGACATAGGTAGTGAGAATGAGTTCACCCTCAGCAAGTTTGTGGATGCCACCATCCTCAGTGGTGCAGCTGATTTGCTAAAGGGAAAGGACAACATCCAAAGGGACTTTGACAAACTTGAGGAGTGGCCCACTAAAGTACAACAAACCTGTGTGCAAGTTCCTGGACATTGATTAGGGCAATCACAAATATCAGTATAGACTGAAGGATGAACTGACTGGGAGCAGCCTTGCAGAGGAGAACTTGGAGATACTGGTGGATGAAAAATTTGACCGAGCCAGAAAGTCTGGTCACAGCCCAGAAAGCCAATTCTGTCCTTCACCAAAAGAAGTGTGGGCAGCAGGTTAAGGGAGGCAATTCTCCCTGTCTACTCCTCTCTTGTGCAACCCCACCTGAAGTACTGCATCTGCCTCTTGGAGAGGGTCCAGAGGATGACCACAAAAATGGTCTTGGGGTGGAACACCTCTCCTATGAAGAAAGGCTGAGAAAGATGGGATTAATTGTTAAACTTGAAGAAGAGAAGGCTGTGGAGAGACCTTATTGCAGCCTTTCAAAGGGAGCTTATGATAGAGGTGGAGAGAAGCTTTTTACCAACGCCTGTAGTGATAATAGTTTTTAACTGAAAGAAGGTAGATTTTGAGTGGATAAAAAGAATAATTTATTTGCAACAAGGATAGTGGGATACTAGACCAGGTAGTCTGGAGAAGAAATGCAATGGCCCAGCCCTGGAAGTGTTCAAAGTCAGGCTGGATGGGGCTCTGAGCAATTTGATCTAGTGGAAGGTGTGCCTGTCCATGGCAAGGGCATTGGACTAGATGTTCTTTAAAGGACCATTCCCTGATTCTATGATTCTGTTTCAGCAGCACATGCTGACAGTCACTGTATGGACACCAAGTCAGACATTGACTGGGCCAGATAGTGTCAGGAGTTGGCTGGGACATGGTATAGGTAGTTTCAGGAGATATTCACCAGGAACTAATCAGGATTGGCAGCTTTCTTGTCATTCAAGCCATATATGAAAATCTAGAGAGGACTTATGGCACTGAGAGAAACAAGCATGTACACACAGTGGCAGGCTGTAGCACAGAGGTAGGAATAACTATTTCCCCAATTGCCCCCCTATCCTTTCTGGCATGTGCTTCTAGCAGGTGTGTAGCAGCAGCAATTAGGTTAGGCTGGGTGAAGCAGCTTCTCCACACTAGTTTCATACAGCTAGAGAGCTGCTCACTCCCGTTACCACTTGGCCTTGTCCCAACATAGCCACTGGCCATGTGGTAAAGCTCCACCTCAGGGACTGACTTTGATCTGCTCAAAAGCCATGGCAGGTAATCCAGTGGTTAGCAATCCTGCTCTGGTTTGCCATCTGTGCCTAGGGTGGACACTTGCGGGAAGGACAGAAGCTAGCTGAGTCCTGGATGACATCTGATTCTGCTGTTTTTCCATACCCAAATCTCATCCCTGTAAATCAGAAAGTCAGAAGAGTCGAGCCATGGAAAGCTGATGCACTTCTCATGACCTATTGGTGATCCAGATGCTTTGAATCGAGATCACTGACCTTCATAGAAGTTATCAGCAAGTTGGAAGCTGTATTCTCCTGACCCATGTCACAGCTGAACTTGTGGCAGTAATAACAGTGTTAAAAAAGCAAAGAGGATTTAAAACCATACACAAAGAAATGGAGGATATCAGTGTATGACTCCCATTGTGCCCACAAAGATAGATGGTAGCTCCTTGATTTGTCTGTATCTTTATTGTGGTTGAAAATATAATAATGTATGGCTTTGTTTTACAGGCTGAAGGCTACATTCCTTGTAACGCTATCCATAATGACTAACTGATGTCATATTTTGTGTTCTTACTTACATGAATTCTAGCTGTGTAATGAAAGGCATATTGATCTTGAGACTGAGAAAATGATAATAGATTCCTTGACAAACCATGTGTAAACCTCATTAACTTCCTTTTGTTCTTGTTTCCTTTGCAGTTTTAAAGGAATAGAATAAGTTAATTATAAAAGCCAGGAGAAGATAAAGATGGATCTTATATTTAAAAATCCCTGGTATTTGTTTTAAGAACATTCGTCTGTGAGACTGTATAGTTTAACAGCCTCAGACATTTGTCTTCTAATTGGAATTATTTGTCAACAGTTATGAATTTAGGAAATACAGACTACATAGATGCTTGAAAATAAATAATCTTAGAAAGTTATCACCAGTCCAAGAATTTATATTTATTTTGGTCTTTCTTTTTTTTTCCCCTGCTTTAGACTTTATACACTGGTATTGTCATTTATGCTCCAGCTTTAGCACTAAATCAAGGTAAAATGAGTATACTGTAATTGTTCCTCTACTGGTATAATTTTTTCTACATATAATGTTGGTATGGTGGGTTTTTTTTTGGTAATGCAACTGCTAAAAATAGTCATAGTCAAGCTCAGGGCTTAACTGTGAAGTCTTTTAGTGGGAACTCTGTGATCCTAGTCCCTTAATCCCTGCCTGTAAGGAATTACAGAAGAGATTTATGGGAATACTGGCTCTCATTTACTCTACCTCTGATGCAATACCTGTAGATAACGGCTTATTCAGAAAAGTTGAGAAGGCTTAAGTAAATTTTAAGGCAATGCAGGCACTAAAGACAAATTTAATTCCTCTGGTTAAGTGCTATTCTTCAAGACGAGAGCAAAGCAAAAGTTCTGTAAATATGATTTTGGGTTGCCTGGCACTGTTTCTTGGGGTCTGTCCTTTTAGCATGAAAACCAAATCAACAACAAAGAGATTGTTAACTTAAGATGTTTATTGTGATATTTATGAAGTTAAATATTTCCATTTTCTACTTCACAATGACTCTTTGATTTGAAAATGAGCCACATTAATTTCTAAAAGGGCAAAAGCTTATCTATGGAGCCAAATTAAACTTTAATCTGACACCATTAATTTTGTTAATTTGGCAAGAAAAGGGAATTACAAAATGCAAATAAAAAATGAATCATTTTGGCTAGGATCAAGTCACAGTTGTTCTGCTTATTAAATGTTTCTCATTAGTCTGAGCTCTCTGTCAGGGAGCCCCTGATGCCCTGCCTGGCAGCAGGTGAGCATGCCAAGCTGGGGCAGTGACAGCCTGTATGTCAGCCACAGCACAGTGTTGTATAGCAGGAACATGTAATCCTTAAGAGAAGAATAGAATAAAGGCTTTTACTCTGACGCATTTCTTCCAGACAATGCTTGAACAATTTTATCTCTGTGGAGAACCCCCAAGCTGTTTACTTGCTTAAATCCCTGCCTAAGGGCTTGGTAGCAACTGGACAGGTGTTTCAAGGAAGGACGTCTATTCTAAAACCTTCCTGAGCTGGACCATATTGGACGTGTTGTTTGGAAGTGTTCACATTAAAGGCAATAGCTTCCTTGATCCTGAAATAAATCTCAACTTTTTAGCAGTATCCAAATCTGTAACAACTGTTTCAGTTTTAGAACTAGTTGGGGTGAATCCCATGCTTTAGACACACTAATCTTTCCATTGCCATTTATACCTCCTACTTTTGCATTTAATTTATTTCTAGCTTTTTCCAATAATTGTCCCCAGTGTTTTGTCCCCAGTGCCTCATTCATACTGATGCTATTTCCTTCTCTTTCAGTCACTGGCTTCGACTTATGGGGCGCAGTGGTGGCGACTGGCGTGGTCTGCACATTCTACTGCACACTGGTATGTGGGCCCTTCAGTTAAGAACGGTTCCTTTCACCGCTCATATCAAAAATGGAATTTATTAAATAGAAGATTAATAATCAGGTTACTCCGTGGAATTACATTTTACAGGTGTAGCCACAAGACCATATTTATTCAGGGACCTCTCTGAATGCATAGGCAGCCTCTATGCAACTGAAATCTTTTCTGTTATGATACATTCAAACTTCTGTTGTTTCTGGAAGAATAGCAAAAAAGGTAGATTTCCCTTTCTACAAATTCTCCTGTGATTCTTCTTGTGATCTAGTCGGGTTTTGCTGTGCAATCTGTCAAACACCGCAACTGTAAGAGTCTTGTGTGTTATTGAATAGAGCCACTGAAAACAGCATGCCACATGAGCAGATTGGTCTTTAATTTAGTGTTAATTGACCAAGTGTCTAGATGAAATGATGAAATGGAATGTCAGTGACAAATTTATTTACATATGGTGGATTAAATAATGTTTATTTTTATTCAGATGACTGGTATACCTTCTGGAGCTAGTGGTACTTACTTATATAAAATAAGCACTTTCTGAAAATCTATCTTTTGATACAAACTTCTGAATCAGGTTATGTGGTGAAGGAAATACTGGATTAAACTATGTGCATGGCCAAAGTAAATTTCCCTGCACTTCAAAAAAGGGCCAGGATGTCCTGAATAGCTTCCAGAACAGAATTCCTAAAGACATCACTCAGAATTAGTTCCATTAAAGGTGAAGATGAAATTCCTCTATAATGCATAATACAGATAGTAATGTTTCTGTTAGTTGAATGTGAGTGCAAAGTGGGAGTGTTGCTGCCTTGTTCTATCTGGTACATGCTCTTCCTCTTGCAGGGTGGTCTGAAGGCAGTGGTGTGGACAGACGTTTTCCAGGTTGGAATCATGGTTGCTGGATTTTCATCTGTGATTATACGAGCTGTGGTGGTTCAGGAGGGAATTGGACGCATTGTAAATGATTCCTACCATGGAGGAAGATTAAACTTCTGGGAGTGAGTTTGTACTTGCAGAGGATGTGCCCCTCTATTCCTACAAATAGAGCTCATGTGACTAACTGTGAAATTAAACTGCTACTGTAGGAGGAGGATGGCAGAAGTTGTGACCCCAGTTTCTGTATATTTTTAAATAAGCTTACCTAGTTTGAGGGACATTTTTTATGTTTTACTCCATGCAAAATCCTGGAAAGAGAAAAAACTTTTTAGTTTGTCAAGTAGGTATTTTAAGGATTAATTTGGGATTCCACTAAAAGAGAATGGTAAATAGGAGAGCACATTTGTATTTATAATTACAATTTGCAAACAGCTGATTTGGCATTTCAGTGACTGGACCAAGACAAATGGGAAAATAATAATCTTTGCCTAATCTGGAAAATGGAGGGTTTTTTCCCTGAAAGAAAAAATAGAAGTAGTTTTAATAGTATTTTGCCCTCCATTATTGTAAGTAATCTTGGCCTAAAAATATAATTTTAAAAGTTCAAGAATATTCAGTCTGACAATATTGAATCAAAGACCATTTCAAGTAAAAAAGTTATTGTACCTTTGATGAATGCAAGACTCTTCTGAGAACCTTCACGCAATGCTATTAGTGAAAGTTTAGTACTACAAGTATTGTGATTTGTCCTTTGTCTATCAGTTCACAATATTAATCAAGTTGTTCTGTAAAATTCTTCACCAAATTCTTCAGTAAGTAATTAATCTGTGGGTAATTTTTTCTTCTTATGAACAGTAATTTATTTCAATCTGTTTGGCTCTTCTCCCAGTCACAGAGTTCACAGATGGAAAAATAAAATTAATAAAGATGTAATTGGTGAAATAATACTACAGCATTCACCAAGATAAATATAATTTATTGTTATATTAAAGTTTGATTTAAAATAAGAATTGTTCATGGCCACCTAAAATCTGCTGTTTACTTAGAGGTAAACCAGCAAAATGTTTTATAGAGGCTCTGTCCATAAAGGCTGGGATTGTAAACACGCCTTTATACTGGTGTTAGACTGATGTCCCTCTAGATAAGCAGGGACATTACACTTTTTACTGCAGCATCATTTCATCACAACCACCATAAGCATCATACAACTTTACATAAGACTGTAGTTTATAGGCAAATAAAGCTCTCCAGCTTCACCTTTGGACAGTTCAGAGTGTGTCACTGGCTCAGGATGTTAGCTCCAAGTTTTAAAATTTGCTTTCTATGACTTCACATAAAGTTAGAGTAACTTAATATTTAAAATCTGGCCAAATTAAGAAAGTTTGTATTAGAACAAGCATGGGGAAATTATTTCTTCTAAGCATTAAGGTCTTTACATATTAAGAAGAATTTAATATTCTGAATTTGCCTTCTCTTTTTCCTTTCACTGTAGCTTTGATCCCAATCCTTTACAAAGGCACACCTTCTGGACGATTGTTATAGGTGGGACTTTCACATGGACTGGTATATACGGGGTTAACCAGTCCCAGGTCCAGAGATACATCGCATGCAAAAGCAGATTCCATGCAAAATTGTAAGTCTGTCTGCAGTTACTGTCTGAATTTAACAGTGGCTGCTCTTTATAAGAGAGATTTTTTTTTTAAAGGAATGAGTGGGGGTTTGTCTGTATAAATTGCATTTATAAAGGCTAACAGCTTTTACCTTCTGTTTTGTGGACCAGGTAGAAGAAATTTGGCACAGTAATTTCTCGTATATGAATTACATGTGATTGTTATAACATTGAACTTTGTGCCTGAATGTTTCACTGCACCAGTATTTTCATATAGAAATAGCTGCATTAAGTTTATGTGCAACCTAAAGACCAAATATTGTAGTACTTACCCTGATGTCATATCAAGACAGTATCTTCAATTGCTGCTCTACAAAACCTAAATCATTGTTTTGGATTTTGCATGAGTGAAGATGCAAAATAGTAATGATATCTATACTATTATAATAAAATATATTTCTAGAATATTTTTCCATCACAATGAATATAGGTGTGAGGAAATCCAGAAATTATCTATTCAGTGATAAAATTGCTGAGCAATTTGTGATCATAATAATCATGACATATTTTTTAAGGAATGACCTGTGGAAACTGGCAGAGGCTTATGTTTTCCTTGAGTGTAAACATTTCTGATGAGTCTTTACTCTAGAATGGAGTATATTACTAGCTCTATTATCTTATCTTTGTCTTTAGAACCATTCCATTAGTTCACAGCTCAGGATTTAAGTGATCTCATGATTCATTTATAGAAGAAATATAGAAGCACAAATCATGAAAATAATCCCTGTACATTCAGTCATTCTATGGCACAGTGACATACAGAGAAGAAGCTTTATGAAGGCTTTCACTTCATAAAGCTAGCAAAATACCACAAAATCATGCACCATTTACAACTGAAATACTTTGGTTTTATCAGTAAAGAAAATCTGCTCTTCAGCCATTTGTGCTGCAGACAGGAATGAGCTGATGCTCATTATCAGGTACATCTCCAGGGTTCCCTGACACATTTCCAGCATACCAGGTTGCTTCTCTGCAGTCTGTGGCACATGGCTGGGTTCTAGGTTCTCAGTGCTGCAGAGGCAGGAGGCACACCACACATCTCCCTGTGGAATGACTGCATATGGGAGAATAGATGCACACATTGTGCCACATTTGTGTGCCAGTCAGGCTGTGCCCCTCTCTTGCGCCCTCCCTACCTTCTTTGAGAGCAGAGACACCTCCAGAGGGTCTCAGAAGCAGAGTGTGACCAGAGGGAATCTGACACCATGGCAGCCTCAGGGTAGGTTTTCTGAGCTGTTGCAGCAGCTTTCACCAGAGCTGGAAGCTATCTGGTTCTGTCGGGGGTTGGATGGAATTTAGGCTCTCATATTAATAGTTGTGGAGCCTTTGTCAGTAGGGCCCTGTCCTACTGGCATGGGTGGTTGGATTCTGTGGCGTCTTGCTTGTGCCTTGTTTGTACAAGATATTTGCTCTGCACGGAGAAATCATTTTGCATAATAGTTGCAGCTTGTCACAACTATAGACGGTGCTATTCTGTGGTGACTATCTAGTTCATATTCAGGTGTAATCAAACACATTTGACAGGTCATGTTGTTGGCCTATACCTCTTATTGTCATTTAATCTGTACATGGAGGTGCAAAATGTCATCAGGTCAAAGTAATAGAGTTTTATACCCCTGTGCCATTTACTGTAAGGCTTTTTAAGAGACAGCACAGTAACACATCAGAGCTCAGAAAAGTACTCCTTCACAGATCCCAGCTTGCAGGTTTTGGGAAGGCCTTTAACAGTGGCACAAGACAGGAATTTTCTCAGGCGTTGGGAAAGGATTTCAGCCCATTCAAGGAACACCAGTAGGTAGGAGCACACTCTGTCATCTTCGAACAATGACTAGGCAAATTGAACATAATGCTTACATCTGAATGATAAGAGGCACTCAGAGCAGAAGAGCTACACTGTCAGAAAAATATGGGCTACTAACACATTTTTTCTCCTTTCAAGGTCATCAGATGGCATATTTCAGTGCTAAATTCTTAGAGCCAGATTGAAATAAGCTTTCCTCAGTCAAAATGCCTACTTCACCCACACTCCACCCTATGTTACTCACACAGAATTAATGGAAACACCTCCCTCCAACAGTGCTACAATTATTATTCTCCATTGCTTAATCATAGGGTGTACCATGAGCTGGCATGTAAATTGGAAGGAAAAAAAAAACTGTCTTTCAAACACTGACGCAGTTTATAAACAAGAATTGCTTAAAAACAAGACAAACTATTTTCCTTCTGTGTGTTTCTCTTGACTTTCTAATCTTTACTACAGGCTCTAGGCTAATTATTCTATTACATCGGTTCAAAAGAGTTGGATTGATTTTATTAATTGGTTAAATTTTGTGCTAAATCAGTTTCTGGGTGTTGTATATAAACATAGATTATGTCAGTGCAGGAACGGCTTCTGCTAAGTGGATGCAAGAAATCCAATCAATATGTAAGCATCTATGTGAAAGGGACTGCTTAATTTTTACTGAATTAGTTTAGAGAGGAATTTAAAGTGCTGTTGGTTGCATGTTTTGACCACCCCCTAATTGCAAATACAAGGTAAAAATGCAGAGTTTTCCCTACTATACAAAAATCAGCTTTTATTTATATAGGTCTTTTCTAAGAATTTTCATTCTGTTTGCCAATAGCTTTTCTATTGCATAAAACTCATAGTTCAATTAGCTAATCTACATTATGCCTTTCTGTAAATGTCCATTTCAATGTCTGACAAGGCTTATAAAGTCTACTTCTTTGTTCATCCTGCTGGTCCTCTACAGAAATACAAAGGATGTTTCCCCTTACTTTCTTGGGAACAAAAAGCACTAAAAGGCTTCCTGAAGCACTGCAAGCATGGAGATATTTTCACAGAAACCAAATGTCCTCCCAGAGGAGGTCTTACCAATTGGCACAGGTCCAGGGTATGTGATCTGTCAGGAAGTTAAATCACTATCAGTGATACACAGATAACCAAGAGGCAATTGCTGGAAAGGAACGCTGTTTTTCAAGGCCTTGCTCCCCATGAGTATGTTTTCTTGAAATGACCACTCTAGGCGAGAAGAACTTTGTGACCTTGGAGATACCAAGAGATTTGTGACCCAGGAGACATCAAGAGCTTAGAAACATTTGAGAAAACCAGAGACTTAGATGGATAGCAAAATCCCTCACTCAGCAAGGAGAACAATGTGTTGTTCACTTCCAATAGAAACTGCCTGTTGTGTGACAATGGCAGAATTACTGCCTGATGAAAACACGTCTGGTCTCACCATTATCTGAAGCTGAAGCTTGCATCAGGATGTGGGGAGGCGATGGATGATACCAGACTCCAAGTTGTTTAGTTACTAAAGGGCTTGTTGAGAATCCCCGCTCTCTGGAAATGGGAGCCAGAGGCAGCTCTAGACCAGGTCCCAGGCCCCAATTTCTCATTGCTGCTTCCCACAGAGACGATCTCAGGAGGAAGTGGGAGATTTGTAGCTTTACAAGAGCAACTCCAGCATTGTGTAAGCACGATACTACAGCTCCGGAGACAAAGGAATGCTGGTGCTGACTATAAGGTACCCCACACTTGGATCTGGGGCACCCCGCCTTACAAATCTGCTTGAAGTTTGTCAAGGGGTGTGGCAAGGGGGAAAGAGCATCCTCTGGCCTGCTGCTTGCAATGTACAGCTTGTACACATGATGAAATGTGGGATTGCTCTATCACTACCAACATCTCCATTGTCAGGGAACAAGTGCTCAGACTGTGACACCAAAACCAGAAGTGTCATTTGTACATTTAGAAATGTGATCTCACTCTGGGTGAAATGCTGGGAGCCATATGGTGACTCCCTTGCCAGCAGGCAGCTGCTGACCAGAGGGTCTCCTTGGTGCAGGCGTGGGTGCTTCCTTGCTTGGCGCTAGCAGGGTCTTTTGTGTGATGTTGAGCTCTAACATGGTGTTTCCATGTGTCTTGGTGCAGGTCCCTCTACATCAACCTGGTGGGACTCTGGGCAATCCTGGCCTGTGCCACACTGTGTGGATTGGCCATCTACTCCATCTACAAAGACTGTGACCCATGGACAGCCAACCAGGTGTCGGCACTTGACCAGGTACGACCCCACATCTCGGGGGAAGGTGGTGGGAGGGTATCTTTCCTCTGCTCCACAATAACCAGATAAAGGCAGCTCAAGAGTCAGGGGGTTGGAAATAGTGAAATGATGAAATCCTGTGTCAGGCTGAGACTACAGTTCCTGGAGCTGCAAGTCCCTCAGCACTTGGTAAGGTGGGCAGCAGGGAGAGCTGCAATGTGGAGAGTTCTCAGTCCACCCACCTCTGCAACTGTGTGGGTTTGTTACTCAGAATGGGTTCGGGAGTGCCAACATTGCATGAAACTGCTTCGAAGAGAAGTGAGGGGAAAAGAGCAGCAGCACCTTTGTGAGCGACTGTGGGTCCCAGTGAGCTGCTTTGTGTCATCCAACTCAAATTCCTCTGGTCTGAAAAAGCAAAATCCTTTTCAGATTCAAAACATACTTGTGCCCAAAGCACACACCTGGAGGAAGGCTATTAGCAGGCAGCTCTTTGCTAGTGATGGTGAATCCTTCCCTCCTTCGGAGGAGAGATGGGCAATCCAGCTGTGCTGCAGAGAAACCACCTCACCACTGATGATGACCTCTCCCTAAATAGACCTTGAACAGCAGGCTTACCTGAGGAAGAAGAGTTCTGGCAACCCATAGACTGGCGAGAGCTAGGGCCCAAGGAAATGAAATAAGTTTTATTTGTATGTTTAAGTCTAAGATAATCACAGGCTCTGGATAATGCTCCAATGGAAAGACAGGACAGATAATGGGACACCTGAGGCAGCCCAACTTGGTCTTTAAGAGTAGAATAAAATAAGAGCCAAGGTAGAAACTAGAAGGAAATTAAGTTTTTTCTGTAAGTCAAATTCATTTGGTAGAAGCTGGAAGAAAGATACTAAAAATATTAACTTGTCTGTGAAAATAAAAAAAATGTTCACAGGAAGAAAAGCTTAAAATTCCTCTCTCTTTCCAGACTCAGATCTTGAAAATGTCAAAAAATGCAGATTCCTATATGGAAATTGATCTCAGGTTCCAATATCTGAGTTTATTATATTATATTATTTTATTTATATAATATTATTTATTATATTATATTATATCTCCCTTTTTGTGGAGTCAACAGCAGAAAAAGCATCGGTGGTACCCAGCCCCCTCAAGGGAGTGATGTACAGAACAGACCACCTGCTGCCCAGCCCTAGCTTCCTCTACAATTGTCACTGGAAACCGAGGTCCTGATGGCACGGCATCCCAGCTGGGTGGTCTCAACAGACTCTCTGTAGCTCTAGTGGACATTTTAGGATTGGTTTTCCCTGTAAAAAAAAATCAATAAATAGAGAAAATAGGGCATTAAAAATTAGAACAGCTGGACAGAATGTCAGTGAGAAGGCTGTAAAAGAACATTACAATGATAAGATGAAAACTTAGGGCAAGATGGTAATACTTCTTAATCTGAATTTTTCAGCTAATGCCATACCTAGTGCTGGATATCATGCGTGATTATCCAGGAGTGCCAGGACTTTTTGTGGCTAGTGCCTACAGTGGGACATTAAGGTAATTTAATAGTCTGGAAACTATTACCTATTTTTCCTCTTTTTTTGTTGGAGCTAAAGTTACTAAAACTTTTGTAATTATTTCTTTGTCTAGCTAATTTCTAGTATTTGAAAAAATCACTATGACCTCTTTGATGATGCAGCTTAAAAATCCATAGTTTCCAGTATTTGGGTTGTAGGATTTAAAGTTGTTTGGAGTTCAGTTAGCCTCATGATGTAAAGCACTAACAAATCCTTCTCTGTGCTTTTAAAGCCTCTCTGCTATAGGAATTTTTGAGTATTATGGATGGATGTTACACCAAATAGCTACAGTTGGAGAAATTTCGTATTGCTCATCTTTAATTTTCCAGTTTCAAATCTGCATAACTTCAAAGTCGTCTGCCTTTCCTTACACCTGATCTTTAGAGACTTCTTTTCCAGAAGTCTCTGGCTTTTCTCGGGCTTCCAATTGTCTTGAATGAATCCCATGAAACAACAATCACTATATATTTGTACTGTAGGAGACAGATTGATACCCTTCTATCCCATACTGGGGAGTGTTTTGTTCAGCTTTCCCAAGGAGTATGTTTAATAAACACTGTTACTCTCAGTGAAGGCTCTGAACAATAGCAAGCAGATAGAAATTAAGAAACTTATGAATGTGACACCAAAATAATTTTTTAAAAATTATGAATACTTGTAGCTACATAAATAGAGGGAACAGCCAAAATATTAGTTTCACATGCTGAAAAAAAGCTGGTGGTTTGCAGGAGCAAGGTACATGCAGACAAAGGATCACGTGGTTTGTGCCTTAGGAGTGCTGGCTTCTCTGATCCCGCAGGGAACCTACAGTACTTGGGTTTGGACTAGATGCCTAATTTTTAGGTGACCATAATTAGATTATCTGAATCCTCCTCTGAGAGTGCATTAAAAGTAAACAGTGATGTGGGACTTTTACGTACCCAAATATATATGGCCAATAATTTGTCAAGGTATCATGTATACTAGTAGTGTTTACAGTCTAGCAATATGTAATAGATATTTCTATCCAGTTCTCCAGGCCCAGCCCAACTTTTCAGCAGCATGTGCCTTGACTTCACCAAGGATAATTACTTTTAAAAAATTTTTCTTAGTTGTTAGCTGCATTCTCTGGAATAATAAGTTATTTAAACCTGTGCAGCAGTTACATTAGTTTTCTGGCACTGTTCTAGACAGTGGCAGTTTCTCTTTGCCAGTAACCTACCTGTTATCTATAATTTTAGTTTTTAAGATATAAAAAAATTGTATAAATATTGCCTTCTGTAGTACGGTGTCCTCCAGCATCAATGCTCTGGCTGCTGTGACTGTTGAAGATCTCATTAAGCCCTACTTCAAATCTCTCTCTGAAAAGAAGCTGTCATGGATTTCCATGGGGATGAGTATGTCTGGAAAACATCTTTTCTGCTTTTGCTTTACAAAGTGAAGGTTTGATTCAGACCTTGCTTATGATAGTGCATGTCAGGAGTAAGTAATTCACACCAGTGGGACTATTTTGGTGCAACATTTGAGGGAGACAAGATCAGCTTTGTAGGTTTTACACAAATGGGGGACGAGTGACTTCAAGAAAAAAAGGAAACCATCTTGTTTGGTCTTTGATAAGGAAAGATGCACTGCATCTGTGTTCAGTATTGATTCACAGTTCTACAAAGCCAAGTATCTATGATTTAAACTCCTGCTATTTTTCTTTTCATTTCTTCTCAAAAATGAGAAGTGAAGGAAGCTGTGTTGTAACAATTTTTTTTTAAATTGCTGTGCAAGCAGTAGTCTTGTGTCCCAAAAATATTCTAGACAGCAAGAAATTTCACATCTTCTCTGATATAGTCTCAGACCATCACTCTGTTTAGCTCCTCTGCTTAATGTAACTCCAAGAGAATCAGAACTAGACTGAGGAGATGGTTCACATCTGTGAAGTGCAATTGTCATGTCTGCTACTTGTACTGCCTGTGACCAGCTGTAGCTGTAACCCAGGAAAGTGTTTGTAGTAAGAATGAAAATACTTCTGTCCCAACACAGTGTCATGTTGGAGCCCATACCAGGGATCATGGCAGACTGATGGGAGGGCAACAAAAATTAAATATTTTCACCTGAGAGAATTTCTTTAAACATTACAAATATTGTGCTTATGCCAAAATTGTTGTTTGTGGTATCATGAGTTGCCTGGCACATCACAATGAATAGTGCGATTAACCTCTTGCTAGAGCAGTGAAACTCATTGGGGCAGAGGTGGGAAAAACAAGTAAGCCAGTGTTACGGCTCCTGGAAAGAGACACTATGTCCTGGTGACCTGGGATGCTCCCTCTCACTGTGCCAGCTCCCAGTGATCTGCCAGCATTTACTCTTTTGCTTCCTAGACTTTAGGCTGAGAAGTGAAAATCATTCCCTCAAATAAGGACAATGACACAGGAGATTAGCTGAGAAACATGAATAATAACAAGTGCCACTATGACTAATCCATATGACTGACATTTATTAGCTAATCTCTAGCAATTCACAGAAAGAGGATTTTGTCAAGTTTGCGTGATTTCTTCTTAATGTAAACAGAAACCTGACTTTTTGGCCAATTCAGACTCTCTTAGAAAAACTCCAGATGTTAACACTTTTCTCTGGGAGATGTTTGGGCCATGCTGGGTTAGACAGAAACTTTTCCATTAGTGATTTTCAAATTTTGGCAGATTTATACATTGTTCTTCCTTTCACACACAGGCCTGTTTTATGGTGGAGTCTGCATTGCTATGGCTGCAGTGGCATCTCTTCTGGGAGCCTTGTTGCAGGTAGGTGCCAGACAGCTTTTTCATGCCCATGTTGAATGACCCAGAATAAATTATGTAAGAAAATAATTGCTGAATAACATTATGAGATTAGTTTTTATTCTTTCTTGGGTACTGATGTGAAACCGCCCATGGCCTGTGTTTTAAGCATCCATATAGCAAATCCTGGCAACTGAGTACCCACCACTTTAAAAAGTCTCATAATTTCTTTCTGAACATCTTCTCTTCTTGTCACTTTGGAAACTTTACCTTCCTTGCACAGCACCTGATAGTAGACTTTCTTCCTCAGGCAGCGCTCAGCATTTTTGGCATGGTTGGTGGCCCCCTTTTAGGACTGTTTGCCTTGGGAATCCTCTGCTCCTTTGCAAATGGAATTGTAAGTAGAAGTTTAAAGACCTGTTCATCCAAAATTTATTGATAGTTTTGGGCTTATCCTTCCCCCTCTCCCACTAATAATTTGAAGTTGGGCAGCAAGTTTGGTATTTTCTGTGAGGACATTTCCCCTTGCAGCCTTCTCTTCCTTATACCAAGGAAAACAGAGCTGTATAGGAACTTGAATTTCCATCCCATGAACAGATTTACACATCTGGATTGGGGAAAATAATCTGAATAAAAATGAGGCTTTGACAAGGATTTCTTAAAACCGGTTTTAAAAGCAGGGACAATGCATCTTAAGATATAGCTGAACAATGAGTAGGCTCAGAGAATGCTGGTCAGGGGTCAGGCCACGAAAATGGGGTCTAGGCACTTGCAGACCAAATTAGGTATTCTCAGAGTGCTTCCATATTGTAAAATTATCATTTCCAGATGAAAAACATTTTCCATCAAAAAAAGGATTTGACAAATTTTGTTAATATGGTCCATGGCTTAGTCTGGCAGGATTACTATTTAGTAATAGTAATTGTACTATTACTATTTACGGGTTTACTAATTTATTATAGTAATATTACTATATATATGGTAATATACGAATATATTAATATTAGTATAATATCTTACTATTACTATTTACAGGTTTACTAATCACTGATCTTTACTTCTTTGCAGTTGAAAATTTCATATATGTACTAAAGTAAATAATAAAAATAATTACTAGCTCTCAGCCACAACCTCACCTACCTCTGGTGTAGAAGAGAATTTTTGCTAAAACAAGTCACATGAGAAAATTGAAAAATTGCTTCTGTATTTGTTCAAAGAGGGCCTCAAATAAAGCAGGATTTTTCCATATACCATGAAGATCAAAGTTATCCTTTGTAAAGACCTAGTGGCCAAATAAAAAGAGCTGTGCTCAGGAGCTATGAGAAAACATCATATTTCCCCAAAAGGAAATGAAGTAAACTCCCCAGCACTTCCCAATTGTATATTTCATTTCTGCTATGGAGGCTACTGTTTAGCTTATCTTGACTATTTCTAACTCATCTAAGTGTTGTTTCTTTCAAATATCTTTTGCTTTTCATGTAAATCCAAGTTTCACTTTTTGTTTTGCAGGGGGCATTTGTGGGTCTTGTCAGTGGCTTCATTATTTCACTTTGGGTTGGAATTGGATCTCAGATTTATCCTCCACTTCCAGAGAGAACCAAGCCACTCTATCTCTCAACTGCGGGCTGTAATATATCCTCAGGAAATTTAACATCAACAGAAATTCCATTAACAACAATTTTCAGCACACCAGGTGCAGAAAGGTATATGAGTTCATCAAGTGCAGTAACAAAGCATGTATTTTCTTTAAAGAAGCACAAGTATTTGGGTTACTATAACAATCCCCTGGTTTATCTACCACACTGTTTGAGATGCAGCAGTTTTCTCTGATTTTTTTTTTTTTTCCTCTCAGACTGAAGTAGTTTATTTGAGTTATCCCACAACAGAAGTCAAAGTGAATATTTCTATTGATCTGAAAAGCTTCGGTTCAGTATTTGAGTTCACAAGCTTGGACATGTCTAACTGTGGGCCACAGTTTTAAACAAAGATATAATTTATAGTTATTGGATTAGCTTCCACAATCTGTCACATGAATTAGATAAATTGGCAGTTAAAGGGCAAAATGCCAGTTAGCAGCTCTACCTACAGCAACTTGTCTGTGCAGAACAGTTCTAATCAGCACGTTCAGAATGGGCACAATATACGGGATTTCCTCTGCTTTGCAACTGCCAAATGTCTTACTCTGGATGATCACAGTCAAGTTTAACGTGAATGGTAATACAGAGAGCAGCAGGAACAGAAAGAAGCTGAAAAACCATATTTCTAGGGTTTCCAAATCCTTACACCTTAGAGCATTGCACAATCAAGAGATACCTCGGTTTCATATTCCACACCTCTCGCATTGCTCCTGGCTGCCGGGAAGCACCTGTTGCAACAGAGCACATAGTCAGGGAGAGCAGAATGAGGTGTCAAGACAGTTTCTCTGCTCTTTAGAGCCACATGAGGCTGATTTCCTTGTTTGTTTTTTTTGTGTCCCTGCCTTTAAATAACATCACCTTTGCTAAATAATTTAATCCCTTCATCTGGATCACTAGAGTGTTCAGCTCTGCACTAGATTCATAGTAGAGACAGGACAGTCCTGTTTTACCTGCTCTGTCTCATGCATTGTCTCACTCTACTGGCTAGCCTTGTCTCTTACAAAGGAACTTGTTCTGCAAATTTTGGAACAAATTTTCACTGCATAAATGATTGTATGGAGGTGACTCAAGATTACCAGGTTGCTTGGTTTAAAAGTATCTCTGTATTTATATACTGTCTGGAAACAAGCACTTTCAAGTTTTTTGGAACAGAAAATTAACCCTTTTTCTGCTTTATTTTAGGCCTGCCCTGGCAGACAACTGGTATTCCTTGTCTTATCTCTACTTCAGCACACTTGGCACGCTTGTCACAGTAGTTGTGGGAATAATTATCAGCCTCCTAACAGGTACTAGTTTCAGAGCTGTGATTGAATGTGTCTCAGGTCTCTTTCAAACTAAGATGTCCTGAGAGCCACAGGAAGTGCCAGTAACCTATTGCAAACACTGTGTAAAGGTTACCATCCTAAATGGAATTTCTTCCCCTCAGCGCTTCTTCATCCCACTCCTGGTCTTTGCTCACAGCAAAACTTACTACAAATCTCTAAGGAGAAAGAAGTCTCAGCATATTTTTAAACCTAAGGGGCAAAAAAAGAAGAAGAATTAAAAAGACATCTGTCTTTTTGCAACATGGCAACAACTTGGAGCAAGGATATACACACATGCTTCTAGAGGACGAAAGCAGTTTTATTTTGAGTGAGTTCAGAGCACTCAAGGGCTGTGGTCTGCATCCATAGAGTGCATGCTTTTCACCACATTCCTGAAGAACATGCCTAAAGGCTGCAGAGCCTCTGCATGGCTATTTTAGCTTCTTTCTCAGTTTCCCAGTACTTTTGTGCAAAGGTAAAAAGCAACTTGCCATGGGTAAGAATAGGGCGTTCTGTTCCAGCCCATGGCCTCACTACTTCTGCATTCAGGTCAGATGCAAACTTCACTTGTCATTCACCTCATGCATGGCAGAAACAGCAAAAAACCAGCTGTTTCCACAGCTTCACCCAGTATCCCTAGTCAGATTCATATAACAGCCCTTATCTTTGAGGCTGTTAGATTTCAAATTTTTAGACTGATCCACAATGGCTCCAGGACTATGAAACTCCAAACTCAGTAGACAAACTCAGTTCTGTTAACTTCCCTATGCCTTGCAACTAATAAGCACAAGGTACATAATCTAATTGTCTTTTCCTTCTCAGTTTTTAGATTTGCTCCACACTTTCTTTCAAGCACTCTTTCAATGCTCTTCCCATTGCTATAGTGATGCTTGAACTCAAATTTTGCTTTTTACCAGATAGGGATCAGGTTACCTATAGGCCATGAAACAAAGCATGAAAACCAGAAAACTCAATAAATCTAGATGAGAAATACTCAGCCCAAGAACAGAAGCACAAAATAATTAACCCAGTCACAATGTCGCCCTTCTTCTCCTGGAGCACCTACATCTCTTTTGTTTTCCTTCCAAGAATAGTTACTCTTCCATGCCTTAAAAATGCCCAGACATTCCATTAACGCTCATCCCCCCCATCTTGGGGATGTTCTTAAAGAAGTCACTATAAAAATTGCTGGTGAGTTTGGAGACAGGAGTCTTCCTGACAGGGAGCTGAGAACTGGAGCTTAGGGTTCAGGGTAGCACTTGGTGCCACAGCTCCTGAACTGGCAGAGTTGTCCCAGACATCATTGTATGTGAATCATTCTTTTCTGGTGATTGCCAGATTCAATTTTTTCCAAAACAGGAAATCTAAGGAGGATCTAGGAAGCTGGGAAGTAGCTAAGGCATTTCAAATAGACTTCGAGGGATCATTTTATATATTGAGAGGAGCAGGATATGCATTTTTGTAAAGAAGTGATCTCTAAGGTCTTTGATTGCTTGATGGCTTTTGCTGCGTGACTCTGTCCTGCTTGCCTGGCCTGGGGTCTGATACATAGTTTGCATGTGTAAAACTGGCTGAATAAAACTTGTCTATTTTGTAGGAGGACTAAAGCAGAACACGGATCGTAAATTCCTGCTGACCAAGGAAGATTTTCTGTCCAACTTCTCATGGTCTGAAACTGAGCAAGTAAGTGTAACTGTGCATCTCTGATTTAAATCAATCTTTACTCCATGGTAAGAGGCAAACAAATTTCCTATTTTTTTCAATCAGGATGAATAGCACCTGATGCTGCCTGATAGGACTATCTGCTTTAAGGCAGTAGCAGAGCACAAGGTGCGTGGGAGTAAGGCAGCTGCTGCAGGCAAGGAAGCAGTTTTGCCACAGCTTAGCTTCAGTCAACAACAGAGAACCAACTGAGAAAAGGGAGAGTTTTCTCCATGTTTCTGCTAAAATACTCCCTAATTGTCCTCTGGGAAGCTGCCCCAAGGCACACCTTGGACTCAGCAAAGCTTCCTTTGTTTGTGAACATGTGTTCTTTAAAGTCAGATTTTTTTTGTAACTTTGGCTACTGTTTGAGAGAAAACATTTCTAGTCAGTGTATCTATGTCCTAGCTCTCATCCTAAGGGGAACTATTATGTAATAACATCCATTAGAAGGGAGAGTACAGGGAAATTACTTTTTAAAAATAAACTACAGATCATTTTTCAATCAGTATCATCAGCTGAACATTCAAGCTCAGCTTTATTCAGTAGTTCACACAATAATCATATCTTTAAGATGGTCCAGCTTGCAAAATGTTTTTCCTTGATACTGACAACTCCTTCTAGAATGATCCTATGTATTTCAGCTTCTGGATAAGAGTACCAGTGAAAAAAAGGGATATTTTACCATACTATTGTAATGCTATTTGCCCATGTCAGTACTGGAGATCAGCTATCCAGTTACTGTCTTTCACTGTCTTTAATGGGTCAACATCTGTTTCTACTTTCTGGGAATTTAATCCCTGAAGTATTTTGAAAAATATCAAAACAATCCAGCACCTACATGGAAGCTAATGTCCACAGCCATTCTTTTTTATGCCTGGAGTCAGAAACTAGTCTCTTTATGTATCTGTCTCTTATATGGCTAAGAGTTGAATAACAAGTAGTTGGTATCACAAATACTGCAGAAAATTGATGAGCTAAAAATCAGGGCTAACTGATTTTTATAAAAAACCAGGGCTAAGCAACTTTCTGCACGTGAGGAGCTCAATATCTCATTCCATTTAATAGAAATGTGACATCAAAGCAATGATGCATGTTAATCTGCTCTTCCTGTCGCAGATAGGGCAAGGAGGAAGGGTTGTGAGTCAATAGCTCAAAGACCTGGTGGTGACATATCAGTAGATATGAAAACAGCAATTAGAACTTTGCACACCCAAGCCAATTTGCAGGACAAGAACATTTTGTGTTACAAGAACATTTTACACAATTAGTACCTTATGCAACACAAAACTTTCCATGCCCCTAGAAAAATATCATCTACTGCAATGAGTAAGTATTTGTGCTCTGTCAGCAGCCAACATGTTTTCCTGCAAGGCAGCCCTCTGTGTCAGGCCTGACTCTGCTGGCCAAAGAGACGTCAAAGAGAGGTTTCTTCTGTTTCACAGCATTGCTTTTGTCTTTTGTTTTTTAGCCAGAGAAAGTGGAAGTGTTGAACTGGAAACCATTTACCATGGCAGACGAGGGAACTGACAACCCTGCCTTTAGCCACATTGAAATGGATGTTGCAAGTGACAAGAACAAAGTCAATGGTCTTCACATATGACACAAGGCCATGTCAGCCCATGAGGACAGTTTTGTTCATGTCAAGTACTGTTGACGTTCCTGCTCTGGGTCAGTTACCAGCTCTGCTGGGGTCATGGGCAGGCACAGCTGAGCTTTGTGGCACTATCGCCTTTGCATGACCTTGACATTAGTCAAGGAAGGAATCAGGTTTTTCTTGCACTTCCTCACACTCTCTGGTTCTTGGTGACAGAGCCTAAAGCAATGTTTCTCTGTGAAATATTTGCTTGATATTTTTGAGCCTCCTGGAAAATATTTGCTTTTAATCTCCTTTCACCCTCAAGGTGAATTTTTTATTTGGGAAGAGTACTGTTCACCCAGATATGGCTGTTTTTCTGGCCTGGTGGGGGTTTTTTTTGGGTTTTTTTTATTTTTTTTTAAATTTTTTTTTTTTTTTAGTTTTTTGGGGTTTTTTTAAGGCATTGGAAGTATGAAGAGATTAGGGTGTGGGACTTTATCAGATTGCAAGAAATAGTGGGTCTTTTTTTTTTTTTTTTTGTATAGGAGGAATATTTAGTGCTATCTGGTTCCTCTGTAGATCTGATTCTGAGATCATATTTATTTTGCTGGTTCTGTCATCTGTGGTTTTTTTAACCCACTTGTTTCTTGGCTACCTGTACCTTCTCCTCTGCGCTCACTGCTGGGAGCTGCAAGAGTGACTTTGGTGGTGGTAGAGGCAAGAGTCAGTACTGTCTTTCCCTTCATGCCCTGTCTCCCTGGTCTCCTCTGTCTTGCCCTTACAGAGCTGGTCCTCATGAAGAAAATAATCTATTTACACTTTTTATTCAGTGCCAGAGACAGAACCACAGCAGCTTTCTGCTGCATGACCAGCTTGCTGGCCTAGGATTGTTCTTGCACTGGCTGGGCACAGTGCAGCAGAGATGTTAATAAAGAAGATTCCCTATTGACTGTACTGGACAAGAGTGAAGGCTACATCTGCATTTGCCACAGCAGTTCTCTCCAGAGCTATGAGCTGAAACTTTCTTAGTCCTTTGTGTTCTTGCAGTCCTTGTTTTCACTCTGGGTACTCCTGTTCCAGGTTGGTTCAGATCAGGCAAATGCATACTGTGTTTTGGCAGGTGTGCAGAGTCCCCTGCACAATTCTCCAAGATGGAGAAGGGATCTCAAAGGATGTCATAGAGTGAAGGCTTCTCCAGGGCTGCAGGGCTTATGGAATGGCCTGTCCTCTGGTGGGGCTGCCAAGAAAGGTAAACAGCCCATCCACGTGAGACCATGCCCTGTGCTGGTGTTTTGGGAGTGTAAATACCACCATTGCTTTCTTCTCCTGCTTGCTTTTGGGTACAGTGGGGAACAGACTTGACCCACTGTGGTGTTTTTTTGCTTCAGACTTTTACTATGGCTATACAGGAATGTTTAAAACGCTTCTACAGCAGCAAAATTAAGTTGTAAAATTAAAGCCATTGCAGGAAAGATGAGCTGTGTTGCTTAGAAGGCAGTCATGCTTGGGAATCAAATTAAAAACTGACTGCATGCCTTAAACACTTTCTAAAAATTATACTGCATTTGTGCCAAGTACTGAGCTGCTGTAACTTGGAAAATGACACAGTGCCAGCTTAGTTACCTTGACTGGGTAGGATCTAAATAAATTGTTTTCTGTCCCCTTGTGACAGAGGGCACTTGATGATCTACTGCATAAGATGAACTGTTAGGATAGGTGAAAAAATGGGCTCCAAGGACCAGACCAGAAGAGGCCAGCCAGACGCTCTGTGGGTGCCACCAAGGCCATGACTCCATTGGCTAACTTAGTGCAAAACTATGTGGTGATGGAGGCAGGTTGCCCCCATGCCTCCTGAAGCATTTTTTTGCATTATCCAATGCAGAGTTTCGGGCCAGTCCCTTTTCTCACTCCTCTTCTGTAGCTTCAAGTTCAGGTCAGTGCCTAAAGGCACTGTGTGGAAGGGCTGTGATCAAGTGGGATAGATCCCACTATGAGTTATTGTCTTCTGTCCCTTTATCTGAGATCTGAGACAAACAATAGCATCCTGAATAAAGTTTTCTAGGATTCAGGACAGGAATATCTCTGTTTTGGGACTATGCAAGTTACTCTGAGACAATTAGCCCATTGACTGAATCAGCTGGCTATGCTTCTTAAGTCTCAGAAGATAAGTGCAGCTCATTCAACCTTGTGCCTTGTCTTCAAGACCCAGAAACAGATACTGCATTCTGTGCAATGGAATACTTCTTCAGCCTTGGAATATAATAAATTATATTTACCTGGTACTTTCAGCCCACAGATTTGAAACAGGGTAAGTACTGCTATCTCCACGCTGCTGCAGAGTGCTGAAGTGCACTGGTGTGCCTCTGTAAACCTGTGCTTTGTGAGAGAGAGTAAGCTGTAACAGAGAACAGAAGCCTGCAGCAAGCACTTGATCTGTGCCTGCCAGTATGGCTACGGCACTCCCAATCCAAATGCTGAATTCCAATCTGAATGTGCTTCTCCAGAGGGTGACTGGTCACTGCTGTGTGAAACAGCATCACCATGTCCTTTCAGGATCACTCTGTGTTGAAATTACTGTGCTGTAGTTGATGCTGCCTTAGATAATCTGTAATTTCTACCTGTTTTGTTCATGAAGACTAATCTTCATGGTTATCATACTTTAAAAATGTATTTTTCTTCTCCATGCTTTGAGTTTACTTAGTTGTTTAAAACAGAGAAAATGCGTAAATTAACATCTTACCTCCCCTTTATTGTTGAAGTCATTATTTAAGCATTGAGCAGTCATTTAACTTGAATTTTAGTATGAAGTGAAAGTTTGGGCCAAGTGATATTTATTGGTCCACAATAAAAACTCAGCAAGATGAGTTTAAACTGGGAAATATATCTTGCTATAAGCGGTTTAGAGACAAACACACTTATGGTTTGCAGGTGACCTAAGCAGCTACCCCATTTTTTGCTATCTAATCTCCCATGACTGCTGCAGACCTATAAAGTGACACTTTTCGCTTCATTTTTTCCTATATTCTTCTTAATTGGCATCATTAATTAAAACAATTAATTGATTTGCAATAATATTTTCTCTGGGAAAATATACTGTCCTCTGCTAGCTGAACTCTAAGCCAGGGCCTTCCTTGTCTGTGTAAAAGCAAGATAATTCTTGAAGTCTCCACCATACTCCTGCCCCCTGATCCTTCATTTCTCCCATCTAAAAGCTCACCTGATAAAGAAATGTGGGATGCTCAAAACTGATTCATTTCACAGGAGTGGTAGCACTCTGCAGTGTCCAAATTACATGCAGCATCTGGCAGAGTCACAAGACAAAACAATTAGGAATGTGTTTAAGTAAAAACATTAAAAAAACCCAACCATAAAACCACAACATTACAATATTTGACTATGTGACTATGCAAAAGAACCACAGAGAGAAAATAGTGATAGATTTTGTCTGGTTTTGGTCTGCATTTAAATTTTACTTCTATCTGACTGGTCAGTTTGCTTGCTGAACAAATAAGGTAAAAAAAAGAAACTCATGAATGACAAGCAGTAAATATTTCATATGCCTAATTTATTTTTGAAGTTTATTACATCACATTATACAAGCATTAAACATGGCTTTATGTTGATGATTTTTTTTAAAGTGTGAAAACTTGACATTCTTCTCCATAGAACTTTTCTATTTACAAATAAACAATCTCTCTATATACTTTAATATATATATATATATATATAATATATATGGTCAATAATGTAACTCCCCTCAGAAAGATTTAAAATAAAAAATAACTGATTTGTAAACATGTTTTCTGTCATAGTATTTGGTGGCTTGAATGTAGATGATGTTCTATTCCTAGATTTTTCTTTTGTCAGAGTATCCATGTTGTTAATTTACATTTTTTATTATAAGATCTGTAAAACCAGCATGGGACAGAATGCAAAAAACTTAGCAAATGGGCTGAAAAACAGTCCCAATATACATTTTTAACTTGGTTTTAAAAACTGGTGTGTAACTGCTCATGAAGTACATGCTGCTGTCAAGAATGGCCTATGGAGAACAATACTGTGCTGACTGCAAAATGATTTTACAGTAAATCCTCTGATGTGTGCTGTCCTGCTTGCTATGTAAAATGTCTGTGCCATGCATTGAGGTTGCAGTTTTTTCTCATTCCATTGAAGGTAGTGCTCTTGTGGAGCTGGAATAAGTAAACAACATACAGGACTGTCACATGGACATTTAAACAAAACCCATCATCAGATCAAGAATAAAATGGCATAAATTAGTTCTCTAGAGACTATTAAAATTCCATTTATTATTATACTATTATTTGTATTTTATTTTTATAGTAAATAAAAAGGGGCCATCTTTCTTGAGTGTTCTGCTATGTAGCTCTGAAGGACTCCAGGGAAATCTGTTCATCAGACCAGCAGCAGAGAAACCTCGATGGGTTGACTGGTCAAACTGAAGTGGCAGAGATGTACTCAGGGTTTGCCAGGGAGGTCAGGGCCCCTTGCAGCATCATACTCAGCACAAGCTTGGCAAGCAGCCAACCCATGGTCTCATTTACAGCAGAGCAGGACACATCTTCTAGCAAAGTGTTGTCAGGAAAATTCATCATAATGCAGCTGTCTTGAAAAGTACTCTCAAAAGCAATTATTATCTATTGCATTTCTGCTGTGCATTATTTGTTTTGGCACATTTTATTGCAGTGGTTCCTCTGGAGTGGAAATCAGTTTATATTCTACTGTGTTTCAGTTCAGCTCTCAAAGTTACTGAGATCTAAACTGACAAAGCTGCATCTTACTGCAGGGATTTGCAAAGGTTCATTCTGCTCGTATGGGTAGAACTGATTTTATGCATGGCTCATGTCTCACTTTACTACTTAGTAAACAGTTTCTAAGCTCTGGTCATTTGTTGGTTTAGACATCAAACAGAGGGTATCCAAAATAATAAAATTATTCATGAGAATTTGGTCTGAATATGATTTTGCACAGCTATTCTGCCCCAAAATTCCCAGGCTGCAACTGTAGGTGGTGGATGGTAAATACTAACCCATCTGGCATGTGTGTATTGGAGGCCAACACTGCCTGATCCCCACCCCATATTTGCAGAGACAGAAATACTCCTATTTCCCCACTGTCCTGTGGTCTGTGTCCACAACTGCTGTGAGCAGAAGCAAAGATGAACAAATTCACTTCCCCATTAGTCAGGATTTCACCCCACAATCACTAGTTGTGCTCCCCACTCAGTTTGGCACTGAGCCACCACAGAACAGACTAATCCTGAAATTCCTTCAGTGTTTATGTTGTCTCATGAGACTTTCAGGGCTGGGCTAGGAGCAGCTGATAAAAGGGAGCTGCTATGTCATTTATCCTCTTCAGGTAGGATGGTGGGTTGCTACTGGGGGAGGTTCCTTGCTTTTTTGTGTAGGCAGGCAGTGGCTACAGAGAGGAGGGTGCTCACATTTCCTTTCGCCCCTCTCCTTCCTCAAGTCATATTGCCTTTCATCAAAGCTCCCCCATCTCATGCAAATAGCACAGTTCTCCTTTGCAGTGGAAAAAAAGTTAATAGATGTAATTTGGTGATATTTGTCTTGGTGCAAATGGTCCTATTTTCATGTGGAGCTTGAGGTATCTATCCATAGGATCTTGCATTGTGTGGTTTGTCCAGAAGGGCAAACTCTACTCCTTCTATCAAATTACTTTTAGAATAACTTTTAGAAACTGATTGAAGAGCTTTCAAAACACTCAGTACTTTGATTCATGTTGCTCCATCCAGCACTTAGGATGTCTTCAAAGCTACAAGTCCACTCTTTTTGGGTTAATAGTCTGGAAATTTTTAATTTCTTAATTAAATAAAAAATTCTTAATTTCTCAATACTAAGGAATTTTCTAAAGGATATTGACAGTGGCTTTTTTTGCCCACGTCTAATTTACATCTGTGTAGACTTGCTCTGCATTAAGGATTTCAAGCTTTTTCATACTGTTGTTTTGTTGTTTTTTCATGACTGTTGTTTTCATGTCTGTTGTTTTGTTTTTTCCCTCCATCCCTTCATAGATAATGGAATGATGAATACAGAAAGTGCTACAAGTGTAGATATTCTGGATGACTGTGTTTTATTCTGCTGACCTTCTTAATCTGTCTTTGTTTGTTTGTTTGTTTTACTTAGGCAGATAGGTCTTTAAGACACACTGTCTGACATCTGTCTAGTGTGTCAGTACACCCTAATTCCTGACTAGGCCTCAATGTGATCTGGCAACACAAATACATGGGCAGTCCTGGGCAAGATGCCCTAACCTGATTTGATTCCTTCAGACACCAGACAATCTTATAGCTGAAAAGGCACTGTTCAAAACTTTAACATATATTACCAACTTTTCACAGTGTCATTTCCAAATAAATGACCCTACAGCTAGATACCTCTGGCTACATTTAGATGCTTGGCTATCTGCACTTCTGACGCCTACATTTTTCAGCGTTGTTTGACCAGCTGATCAGACTCATGATCATGCATTTCCTTCTAGATAATACTTCAGTATTGTGGAGCAATGGAAATGATCCTCCTACGTGACCTTAACTGGTGGCAAATGCAAACTAACACAGTTGGGTCCACTGTGGAAGGGAGCAACGCTGCCATGCACGTGCTGCAGGTGGTGCACACATACAAACACTGCCACATTGCCAAGGCGCAGTCACTGTCTATGAAGTAGCAACTTCATGAGAATGAGCCATAAGATCACCAAGTTCTGTAAAGCATTGGAAGTTTTGTAACTGCTTTGAAGTTCAGGACCTCAAATTTTAGTCAGGGCCTGGGAGCTTCCTGGCAAGAGTGCAGAGACTTAGTATTGATCTGATGTGCTCATGTTGACATCAGCTCTAGAGAAGACTAAGCCTTGGAAACACCTCTAATTTCAAAAGGCTTATGACAAAATCCACCCTACTGAAGATGGGCACACATGTGCTAAATGCACATAACATTACTGACTATTCTTTTCAATGCAGTCTCTGCTGTAGGAAACCAGGAAATTTTTTATAAACAAAAGTTCTCATCTTCTTTTAAGCAGTTTCTTCCTCATCCTGTCATGGCCACTCATTGTGATAAGATTTTCCATTCTTTTTCCTTTCCTTCCGCTCTTTTTGCAGACGTTCTAGCTCAGCTTCATACATCATTTCCTGAATCAGGTACTTTTCTCTCCTCATTCGATCTCTCAGATCTTTTGGAAGATCTGGAATTAAGTAGGAGATCAGATGCTTTATGCAAAAGACAAGGTGCTGTGAACACAAAAAGAAAGGAAAGAAAAATGTAAAACCTCAGGAAGAAAACAAGTAATTTTGTATCTTGTGAAAGCCATCTCTTTCTGATATGCAGACAGATGCTGTGTTTAAACTAAATCCATTACTAAATTTTAAGAAAGAAACATGAAGTTTTTTCCCCCCAAGAACTCCAGCCAAAGACAGTGGAGTGTGGGTCACAGCAGAAATTATGAGCAGGTGGGTTAAAATAAAGCTTCAGAACTGTTCTATGACCTGTGTGTTCAAAGCCCAGAGGTCACGATTTGTTGTAAGGTTGTTTGGACAGAGCCTGGTATTAGTTCTGGTATTAGTTTCTGCTCTGCAGGAAGAGGAGGCTTAAATGATGTAGCACTTTCCTGTTGCCATAAACACTTACATCAAAATTAGAAGTAGTGTATCTATACAAAAGCAGTAATGTGTCTATACAAAACAAAACCTAAACATTTTTTCTTACACTGTGTCTCTTATCCAAAGTCATATTCCTGTTTCTGTTTGATCAAAAATGCTGCTTGTAGATTTATTCACTTCACTTAAGAGGAGGAACAGATAAACAGAAAAATCCTCCATCTCAGAAAGGACACATATTCTAGATTGGAGAAATAAAGGTATTTCTTCTTCTCCAAGCAGAACCCTTCTTTTGAAAGCTACTGAAAAGAGAATGTAAAATGTTTTCCCATGTGTTCTTCCCTCATGATAAATAAATCAACAATACTCTAATTACTGGATTTTTTTTTTTTTTTTTTGCCAAACCTAAAAAGAGGGAAAAAAAAGCCTCTTCCGTCAGTTTAACCTGGACAAAGAATTCCTTTTGCAGTGATAAGAAATACTTCTGTTTGTTTTCAAAGGAAGTTAAGTTATCCAAAACAAACCACACTCAGAGTGCCAAAAAGGGGCCTGAGCTTAGACAGTTACTTAATTTGTGAAAAAACCTACCTTGAATCCCCTATCTCTTTGTTCAATCTTTATTGTAAGCACTGCAGCAATCACAATACAACCATTAGTATTTTCAAATAAAAAGGTTGTGGTTTCTGCTGCAATTACCTTTTTGATTTCATAGATATAGTTAAGTTACAGTTAAAATTTTATAGTTATTATTATAGTTTGCAGTGTCCATAAGCAGAGTGGCTCATGTGGAGGAAGGCAGGTGTAAGCCAGCCTATGGCTTTGGTTGAGACAAAGCAAAGTCAACTGAGATGTGCCTGGTAACAGGCAGACACTAAAAGTTGTTCCACAGCTGGTCACAAATTTGGTTAGACACTGAGACTTGAACAGGGCTTGTTGCACTATGACATGAAATAACTCATGCACTCACTCAAGATGTAAAAGAAGGAAAAGAGGAAGTTTTATTTCTGACTTTGCAATATGTAGAATTCTAAAAGTGACAGTGGATTGGAGGGTGAAATTGCCACCTCTCCAACCCCACTGGTTAAACTATCAGTCCATTAATTCTCTCTTCTTACAAAGAAGAATGCAAAACAATCATTATTTACATGAACAGTGTGTGAGAATTCTAGTAGAAATATGTAAACATCAGAAGGCATAGAAAACTTTTAAAAGAACTTTAAAACTTCTAAAATAACAGGGTGACAAGGGCTCATTTTTCTTGCCTCACTTCTCTTTGTGCCTATACTGGGCTGCCTTTATGTCAAGTGTGTATCAAGAGGCCAGACTCTCTCCAGTCTTTAAAATTCTTAGGCTGATCTGCCAAGACCATTCTTGTAGTCCTTTTTGGACGTGCATACCCTGACTTTCAGTACTGGCTGCTCATGAAGCTAGAAGAGATTACGCCCGGCCAGCCTCTATCAAATCTTTCTCTCTTTCTTTCCCTTAGTATTTCCCTGAGTGTGGAACAGACAATGGAAGAAATTATTTCCTTGGAAACCAACTGCTAATTAGTTACTCAGTGTAAAGGAAGAATAGAGCCCAACCTGCAATGCCATATTCCTTCACCTGGGAAGGTATGAAAATTGCAATCATGGGGAATGTGCTGAAGTACTTGGACTTCTGCTGAGCCACAAAGAATAGAAATAACAGTCTAGAAAATGTTTATTCTCCACCTTTGCTCTAACACAAATGCTTCTGTTGCGTTACCCAAAGACGTGTGTTGAAAGCTCAGTTCAGAACGAATTTACACTCTTCTATGAGCCAGAATGCAATATGTGCTCATGAACATTACACCATATGCCAGTATGGTGACTACAGGTTCCGTATCTGTGTTGAATGCCCTGTTGCTATGATTTCAGAGCAGAGGATTGAGTAAAGAATTTTTAAAAATCATATGTTCCTTCTTTGGCTTTTTCAACATGTAAAAAGCATTTCAAACTTCTTGTGCTGGAGAGGTGTTGAATTCTGGTGGGGATATTCAGGCGCATGAAATTAAACCTTAAGAGCTGCATTTTTTTTTGTTTGTTTGTTTTTGTTTTGTTTTTGGTAAATCAGTGCACCTTATTTTTTTACCCTTCTGGCTCTCTTTTTCAAAATCACCGTGGGAATACCACTCATGTGATGTTGGTATTATCTCCTTTGGTTTGCCTTAAAGACATCTGAGATACTGACAGTAAATACTAATATTATGAACATAGACAAAGATATTGAATCCTTTTCATTGTCATCATCTTTGTGATGCCAACCATTCTGGAGGAATGAGGGTCATTAAAAAAAAAACCCAAACAAACAAGAAAAAAAGCAATATGTGTAAATACTGTAACTTTAATTATCATTGTTTCTTCTCAGTTGCTCAGATTTAATATTTTCTTCTCATGTTCCTTCACTCTATCCTCACACAACAGTCAGCATATGGCTTCCCAACCTAGACCAGTTACCAAAAAAGTAAATAAAGGCTTCATTTATTTCTCCCTCTTTACAAATCACTGCTACAATTTTCAGTGTTATATTCCCTTTTCTGTAAGAACCTATGTGCCTCTGACTGTTCAGAAAACAAAGCTGAGAATACAAAGCACAATATAAGTAAAAGAAACGAAGACAAAAAACACGTCAACAGCTGCTATCATAGATCATCCCAATGCAAAGCTTCAGAGGGAAATTTGCATTCTTTTTGGTTTTGTTCTGCCTCCTGAATGGTTACTGACCTCAAACACAATGATGAAGGCCAAGCGCGCTGCTAGGACGTGCCAGAACTGCAGTGTGTAACCGTAGGGCACTGGGGAGTGCGGAGGGTCTCGGTAGTCCCTGTACCTGCAAGACGAGCACAGTTTGGGAGTTAGCAAGCTCTGCACTCCTGCCTGGGCAAAGGCAAAACCAAAATTTATCTTCTCTTGATCATGACATTCTCTGCCCCAAAAAGGAGCTCAGTCCGAACTGCACAGGTTACCCTAATGCTGCTTGCTTCTAAGGCTGGGCCTGTGCCAGTGTTTGATTTCAGGTCAGGTGCCTGCTTTTGGAGCAAGTGTGCTGATCACCTCCACTTACCACGCTTTTCTGCATGCAAATGGACTTTCTTTCAGCTGAAACCTACCAGTAAGATGCACTCCGTGAGTTCTAATGGAAGTTGGGTACAAAGGACCCAAACCAGTGTCTGTCTGAAGAAAACCCCTGAAACAAATGCACAGGATGGGAGGTGCTTTGACCCTACAGCATCTCCCTTGGCAGCATGACATGTATCTTTCAGGCAGCTCCTCAGAACTTGGAGGAGGGTGGGATGCTCTGCTCTTTTAAGGGACGCTTTATTCCCTTTATTCAAGGACATTTTAAACCCATAAATGTCCCCAGGTTTGCCAGCCTGATAGCTCTCCCAAAATCCATATAAAAATGCCCCATGGACTCCACCTGGCCCTTGATCAATTAGTTGGCCATCCCTGGTGTAAAATATGACTCATCCTAACTTCAGAAGAGCCAGCACTGCACCTCTTGGTATATCAAGAGGCGAGGACCATGTGAGAAAGTGATCTAGTGTCTTTTCTCACAGTGTTATTTGGAAGCCTTTAGGTCTCCAAAATTTAATTGTAGATATCTATTGGGAAAGTTGGATCCAGGAGCACACCAAGACTGTATTTACAAACCATGAATCTGTTTATGTCACACATTCTGGAGTCCATTTTTACTAGCAGTTTGTTAATTCTAAAATAGAACTATGGAAACCTTACTTAAAAGTAGTATAAAAATTGTTTGCTTCTTCATCTGTTTCCTAGATGGGACAAAAAACCCACTGCAAAAAGATATTGAAAATACCATAGTCAATATTACAGGTTGATCACTAAGTTAGTTTTAAGAAACTAATGAAAATGCAGATGAATAAAAGAAATAAACATTATTTAATCTCTATGATAATCTGTATTTCTCCATGAAGCTTCACCTTCTTAGGTTGCAGAGGATGCTATGCAAATGGAAATAAACTGTCATGACATCTTAGTCAGCATCAAATCTCTCAGAAATGGCAGCATTTTTAAAATAAGTTCTCAAAACTGAGAATATCTTTCCTTGTGCCAGTAGCATTCTGACTTCATAGTTTAGGATGTTTTACCATATCCTAAGCATCCCAAAAAGAGAAATACTTGGACCAAGTCCCAGTAGAGTATATACTTTCTTCTTTTTTTTATTTGTTAGGAATCCATTGTTACACATGAAAAAATGGGGAAGCCTTTTATAAACAACCAGAATAGCACAGCACTATCTGTGTTCCAGGCCACTAGAAGTTAACTGGGACTTTTTTTCAGACAAACTGCCTTCCTGGAAAAATACCTACACTATTACATAGTATAACGTAATATTTCCTTAACTGCCTATCAATATCTGCCTTGAATTGCAATCAAAATGACTGATGCTTTAGCAGAATGCAGTTTGGTAAGAAGCTGATAAACCCAGATAAATTAAAATGTTAATTTTCTTTCAAGGGTAGATATACATAACAATTCAGTGTCTCCCAAAAGAACAGATATATCTTTTGGAGATTTATCACACCAAATTTAATAGTGTTCTGTTTAGGCGATATTAAGCAGACTTTTTTTTTTTTTTTTTTTGGTGGGATTTCCATCATCAAATTTAAGGGGCAGCAACTTCATGCTAGAAACTGGGGAAGAAAGGAATTGAAGGAGGGGAAGAGAATAGTCAGAATGACAAAAAAATTAAATAATGCTATAGCAAATAATGTGGAATGGAATATTTTCAGTGTGGTTCTGTTCCACAGGTGAATTCAGCATTGGAATAATCTTTCTGCCAAAGAAGTTGCAACAGTCTTAAATATCAGTTAGTTAAATGGAAGCATAGGTGCCACCCCCTCCACCCATTTATTATGCTATACCACTCAAAATTCTTCCTATTAATAAAAACATCACAATATTGCAAGTATCACTGACTTTTGCTGCACCGCAGACCTTTGTAGTATCACAGAGTATTTTTGTTCTTTAGGCATTTCTAAAAGGATATTTTAATTATTCACAGTGAAAAATATTTGGACTAAATATCTGCTAAAAGGCTACCAGTTCTCATGTTTATAATGTAACATTGCAATTAAAAAATGGTAGCTGTATTTGTTTGGTATTTTTGGTTGAGACACTATTTAAGACTTTTATATAGACGCTTGAGGTTTTTTTCACTCAGGTGCAAATCTGCCATTACAGACTTTTCTCAGACTCCAATCTTTTGTTGAGGACGAAGACATGCAGATAATTAATCGCTCATCTTCCTTTGATTCAAACCACAAATATATGATTATTACTAATAGTTACACCAGTAAGCAATAACACAAACATATTAACAATCCAAAAAATTGGAAATGCTGGATTTGAGGTTTTGTAAAGACAGCTTATGACAGAGCCTGTGAAATCCCTCAGCGTGGCCTCTTCTGTGCAATCCTGACATGCTGTGCATGTCCTGTGATATCATCTCATCACAACTGAGTCTCACTGGTACCTAAGTAGTCAGGCACCTAATACTGGCCCTTTGATACTATATTTATCCATGATGATTGTGTCTGAGTCAAGCTATGACACCATAAAAATCCTGCAATAAGATACCCTCCAGATACCAGCTTTTTTGGCTAATCTTTTATCTGAGGAAGGAATTATGCAGGTAACAGCCAAACAGTACCAGGAAGAGCATGACCCTGAACACACAATTAAAACTTTCCATTTATAACTTCTAAAAATTAGTTTCAACTCCAGATTTATTATGATGCTTCTCCATTTCAATGTCCTAAAGCAGAGAAGTATGTTGACCAGAAACTTACCTGCAGTATTTTAATGGTGACCCAGAGAATTCACTTCCATTTGATGTTGGCTCTGAACGGTTTTCAAAGTCAGACACCAGAAATACTGATAAACTGGCATTAACATAGCCAATCATACACCTAGAGGGGACAAAATGCTGTCAGCAGGACACAGCAAGGTTTTTCCATTAACTGTTGTACCCAGGAGGATGTCTTTTCGGTTTCATAAAATCCAAAATTACAATTTTGATGCTTATTAATATTTGAAAGGGATGTTGAAGCAATATAAAAGAAATGCTAAAGTAGGTCAGATGAACAATAAAAGTGCAGCAATGGTAGATTTCTATGGGAGAAGGAATGTTGAAGATTGGGACTGGTTACTTTTGAAAAGTCACCTAAATGGTGAACAATAGGGGCAGAGAAAATAATGAGGAGTGTTAGGAAGATAATCAAAATATTCCCACTGTTACACTCATGGTACTAGCACAAAGGGAGACTAAATCAAATCGAAAGATAATGCACTTGAAACAGCTTTTATAAAATTTTATAAAATGTCCAGTTAATCAGAGGAACTCCATTCTAGAAAATCCCAGGGTGACTGAATACTGTGAGGCAAAATTTAGAGAACACTGAGTAGGAGAAGTTAGGTCCCCTGTTGAAGGGCTGTGGGTATATCAGTAGCAGGCTCAAGTTTGGTGTTAGTAGAGCTGAGGAGATCCAGCCAAATTGTGTTGTGCTGTTCATGCTGCACTAACTGCATGCAAACACAGTTAAGTGTAGGCACACAACTCATCTTGGTGCAGAGTATAATGCACCCTTAGGGTTGGGGGATTTTGGTTTTGGGTTGTGTTTTTCTAAATATGGACTTTACACTATTTGAGAAATTATATTCCAACACCATCTGGCTTTGTCTCCATACTGCTTACATTTGGAACTTAATTTAATCCCAGTGTTTTTCTAGTATCATTGTGTGTCATGTGGATCTAATACCTACAGACATTTTTTGAAAGAAAAGAGTACCTCTCTCTTTTAACTATTCAATAACAGATGGTCTTCATACCTTAATTTGAGAAAACTCACTATTCCTGTGGATTTTTGTAACAGTACTTACTAATAACGTTGTTCAGAATGCTGACATAAACAGTTTAAATATAGGTTAGCTCCTTCAAAATATTACTACCTGATGGCTTCATCTGGAAATTCACTCAAAAAAGCAGCAGAAGTTGAAAACATTGTACTAGAGTTTTGTGAAAAGAAGATAAGAGCCAAACAGTGAGCCAAACTAATTCCTCTGTGCACAACTAGTTTCAAAGACACTGAGACATATTTGAGTCTTAAGAGAAATATTTCTAAAGGCATTGTTTTTTCATCCACAGTGGTCCTGAGAAAATCCTTCCTTATGCTTTCCTTAGCAATGAGTTGCTTACAGTGCCACAATATCCTGTAAACCTTTGTAATGGCATGAGCAGAGGCACATGCTCAGGAACAACTGGCACCAGACCACTTTGCCCCTGAAGGGATTTTAACTCTTCATGAAAGTAAACAGAACATCCTCCCTGGGCCCAGCTAAAATGCCCAAATCCTTGCAGGACAGAAGTTAGTAGATCTGCTAATCAGAAGCTGCCACACCAGATGCCTTTCTTCTGCCAGTATGATTAAATGTATTGACAGTCAAAAGATGTCAAAAAGGCAGCAACAGGTGAACTCACTTTCTTCAGCAGGGAGTAAAAAAAAATCAATCTGCCATATGTCCAATAGCAGAATGCAAGCTCTCTGTCACTGTCTAGTGTTTAGCCTGGATTTCTTTGAACAGCAGGGTTCCTTGCTAATGGCACTGCTAGAATATTTGCAAACTGTCTGTGCTTGGCTGGATTCAGTGACCTTCCCGGAGCCCAGCAGCTGAGATTTCACAAGTGGCCAAGCAGTAACTATCTCCTGCTTGCTGGTAGTGTGCTCATACTAATATAATCTCAGTGTTTAGCAACACTGAAAGAAAATCCACTTAGGCAGCAGGGATTCAGATCACAAACATCTCCTGGAAGATTTAATCTAAGAACTCTAGTTTTAGAAGAAAAAGTAATTGCTCTATTGATGTATTAGTTGAAAATTTCTTCCTCTTGCTAGACACTACTTTTTAAAGTAATACATGCTGAATATTACATCGGGAAAAAACCCCAGTGTACAAGTTTAAGATGCTCAACAAATTCTTTACTAATTCGTATCAGCATTGGTTCAGAAAAAAACTAGGATTATATCCATGTACTACCAGCTGGGAAGTACAGCTTGGGCAGCATCCTGTCACACATAAAAAATCTCTGAAACAGCTCTGCCATGTTTGCCTTGAAGCAACCTCATGGATCACAGTCACTCAGCAACCCATTCTGTGAATATGCAGAGCATCAGTACCTGTGGCTGGTATCTCTTACCTAAACATAAACAATACATTTGGTTTAGTGGAATCAGAACATACACAGACAATAATACTGCATCTATTCAAGTAGTAAGCGATTTCCATGCGCATCTGTTCCCACCTCCCCCCCCAAACCCCCCAAAAAAGCCTTACTTTTGTCCTGCTTCTCCTTGGCCAGCACAAGGTCCATATTTGTAAGCATAAACGAGGCGAGGGATGAAATCTGATGTCACTGCTATAACAAATGCATTTGTGATAACTGAAAGAATTCCAATGCCTTCCAGGATCCCATACCAGATGCCTGTTCAACAAGAACAGTATGTTTGCTCCAGGAAAAATAAGAACCAAAGTGCTTGAAGTACTGCATGATCTGAAGTAGTTTTCCCTACTGCACAAGGTGTTTTTATGTAGTTTTTTTCCAAGAGTCCCCAGTACAAATTTTTACTGGGGACTCTTGGATAAAAACTTTACTGATGGATAAATAAAATAAGTAAAAATTCAGTAAAAGTAAAAATAAATTTTCTTACTGAACAGCTCATCACTGTTCTCATCACTGTGAATCACACCAAAGGAAGGTTAGACATACCCATTGATTTAATGAGGCATTAAATTGACCCTGAAACTTTGTTAGAATGCAATTTATTTTGAGAAATCACATCTGAATCAACATGATGAAAAGGTATTCTTCTGTGCTTCTATTAACTACATTATAGAGCTGCTTTTTTTACAAATTATGTCTGTAGCGTATACCATATATGGCTGTTGTACAGGCTTGTGCCAGAACCCACAGATTCACGCTGTTCTCATTCAAAGTTTTAATCAGACACAGACTTTAGGCACACAATAGAATGTTCTAAGAGCACAAAGCCTGATCTTCTCCTATTTCTTGGTGTAGGCTAGGGATTTTTGCAATGCAGTTGGTTAGTGAGATTCCCTATTTACCCCTCTGAAAACACCAGAGATTCAACATTGGGCAGATGAATTTGTTTTCGAGTTCTTCCTAAAGGTGTTGTGCTTTTGCACACTGCAAGGGCAGAAGAGATTTTTAGTCCAAATATGTTCAGAGATCCTTTGCAACAGTGTGTGGTTGGATGACCTCGGAGTTATGTGGACCTCGTGTTTAGCAATGCAGGTGTGACTCACTGAGAGCAAGTTGTCTGCTGGGGTCCAGACCCACCCTGTCTGACCCACCAGGGACCCAGTGGGCACAGCCCCTGAGTCACAGAGGAGCTTGGTTTTGGCCAGGTACATATAAAACATACAGGTTCCTTACAGGATGGTGGCCACTTTAACTTGGCTTTCATGTTTCATCTGATCTGTCTGGTTATTATATTCAAGTTGAGCAGCAGCACGTGTTTGCACAGTGTATCTGCCACAACAAAGCACCTGCAGAGAACATTGATCACTTTATACCTTGGCTGTTCAGTCCCCCAGAAAATAATTAAAATATGATAGACTATTAATTGCATAAGTAGATTGGCATCAGATACTTGAAGTTTTTTGAACAATCAAGGGATGAAAGTGACTGTAAATACCTTAATCTGCTCTTGCTTGAAGTGGTCAAAGCTTTGACAACTAACACATATATATAACAAACACCATACAAAGAGCTCACCTATATCTTTGGCTCTTGAAGCTAAAGGTCTTCTCCACTGAGTAACAAATTTGTAAGCATCAAGCCGAATTTCAATAATATTGTTTAGTAAGGCCAGAAGTGGTGCCAGTGGAAAAGCTGCCACAAAAATGGTTGTGAACCCAAACTGAAGAACTGGGAGAAAAAAAAGGAAATATCACAAAATACCTTTTAGGATCTAACCCCAATGTCTAATATACCTAACAGTGTATGCAAATAAGCAGTATGTACAAAGTATACAGACACTCATTATTATATTATACTATATGATGGTCTAGTGCCAGTTGTGCAGCAAGTCCTTGTCAAAAGTTAGAAGAAAGAGTGAAAAGACCCTGGAATGGTGGACAGCACCATCTAAATTTTGCAATTTGGAATTAAGTTCTGAAGTGGACAACTGTTCTTTTAGAAATAGACATTTTTACTCCAGCATCAACTAGGATCTCTCAGTGCTTGCAAAGATTTGGGATGAATACATTCCTTTTAATAATTCAGATGGGAAGCAGTTTGAAATTCTGTTTAAGTTTCTAGAGGTAGATTTTCAGAGTATGAGATTTCCCATTAATTTGAAAAGAATTGTGTGAGGGAGAAAAGGAAAAAACCAATCATGACATATGCAGTTCAGTCACATAGGGCAAAAGTTCATGTTTTTTTTTAATATATATTTTTGAGCAGTTATTCTCCTCTCTCCTCTGGATAGAGCAGTGCCTTTTGGCAGTAAGTAACTTTGTAAGTGTGAGGTAGTAAATGAGGGAGGATTTTAAACATAAATAAGCATGCTGGTCTGTACCATGCACTTCAAAGTAAAAACACGAGACAAGTTTCCTTAGAAAATAACAGCAAAGTTCTTCAGAAATGTATGCAGATAAAGAACTGGGCTCTGGTTTGGAAAACAAATCCAGAATGGGAAGTGTTTCATAGATGGGAGGTTAGCAGACCATCAGCAGTGTGCTTAACTACATTCCTTTGGTTCTTAAAAACTTACTCCCATTCCTCATCTGCTCTGTGAAAATAAAAACCTTTTTGCAGTTTCCTTAGCTTCAAATAGTGATAATTAAAAGAATTCACCAGCCTACATCAACAAAAAACCAACAACATTAAAATACAGTGAAAGAGAGAACGAAGGTTAGAGCCATACTCATTTCTAGGTATTCATCAAAGAGTCCATAAGCATTCATGGGCTGCAGATTATAGTCCTTTTCCCACTGTGGGAAGCTTGTTTTTCCCTGTGTGCCATACTCTTGCCGTAGTTTTCTCCTGGTCCACCAGTTTTGAATTAGCCTACATTTTAAATTAAATAAAAGAAACAAAGTAAAGGATATGAATGGCTATTTGCCACAAAATTGGAAGAGGTTAAGTGGGCACAACATATCCTGCAAAATTCATTTCCCAATGTACAGGAAAATAGAGCATTAGTAATACATGTGGCTGATGACACAACATAATAGGTATGAAAATAGATACAGCTGATGAGCTGTAATCCCAGCCTATATGTTGTTAAAATGGTGAAAGGATTTTGACATATTTTCATTATTTATTTACTTCTTTTTCTCTGGACGAAATGCCAAATCACTTCAGGGTTTGCTTATGTGGCAGAATGCAATGCTGCATGGAGATACTGAGCTCAGTAAATAAGAGTGCTAATGCTGCTTGATTCTTTCCTCTGTGTGTGACCTGGCATCTCTGCATGGCTCTACAGCGTGCAGGGTAACTGGGCAAGCCTGGAAGGAAAAGGCAGCCCTGAATGGTGTCTGCAGCCAAACATTCAGAGGAGAAAGAGGCAGAAAGAAATGTCTGAACTACAGACAGCACATGGTGGCTGAGAGATGGAAGGATGACATAGCAGCTACCTCCACCTCAACAAATGGGAGACCTGTACTGGAAATCAGGGGGAAGATACTTTTCCCAAAGAAATGCCTGTGTAAAACCACTGTGAAAGGCACTGAGCCAAAAGTGAAATGAATTCTCACATCTGAAATAAACACCTTTTCAGGGAGTTGCACTTGTTTGGCCAACAAAGGACACTAGTTAAGAGTTAGTATAGAGAGAAAAAAACCCCAAACCACAATGACAGAGATTTTCTCTGAATCTGTGATTAGCCACTTTGTCTCAGTGAGAAAAAACGTGATAGATCACCCAAATAATTCAGTCCTTTTCCTGACAATGCTTCACTTCTTGTCCTCACAGTGGCCTGCTGTGGTCTTTGAGTGGTGCAAAGTGACTGCAGATAGTCATTGGATTTGGATAAGGGTTTAGACAGCTGCTTTTTTTCTTGAATCTTAGAGATTATTTTTCCATTTACATAATTTATCAGAAAGATTACAGCTTTTCCTATCTTCCTCAAAGAAGCATAGGTGAAATTAAGTGCAGTTCAACTGAATTCAGGTACAGATGGCAGGGTTGCCTCCAAGCCCTCTGGCCATCCACACTGTGTTGGCTGCCATCAAGCTCTTAGTAGAAAGGTGTTTTTCACACAAAAAGAAATGTGCTTGCTTGCAGCATTTCAAGGCTAGAAGGTGAACTGAAGGGTCTGGAGGGCAAACACATCTCTCATCAGAATAAGTTGAAGCATTTTACAGTGTTGTGACTGTGTCTTTTATGTTGTGGTTTTCCTTGTGACTTTGAAGTGAAGATTCATTTCACCTGAAGCAGTTTATTCTTATTAAATCACTTGTTCTTAAACAATCTCCTCCTATCTCTATCAATCACCTTATTTTATTTCTCTTCTGTGCTCTTTGTTAAGTTTCAAAAATCTGTATTAATAGAAAGCAGAGTGTTCTAATGAAAACTGGCAGAAGTGGTAGGGAATGGAAAGAAAAGGATCAATACTGCTGCTACTGTTCCCTCCTGCCCATCCCAGCTAATCCCTGCAGCCCTAACAGCTGCAAAATACTGGCAAGCAGTGCTAGGCCCAGGAAAGATGGATAAATAGCAAATCTCTCTGAACTTTACAAGGGCAAATTTTCTGACAATATCAGCTCTCTCTTACATTTTCACACTTGATAATTTCCCTTGATGACCATCCACACTCTCTATCATCAACTAAACTGATCATATTAAGTCTATATTAATAATATAAAATATGCCCATTAAATACTAATCAATAAGGAATAAACCAATAGGAAAGGAGTAATTGACTACCTTTTAGCTAGGGCACAGCTTTATGTTACCTTGAAGATCACAAGGGAATGTGTCTACATACCAGTCAGTACATTTTTCTATCTTTCAGAGTGCATGTGCCAGCAGTGCATTTTTTCCAGCTCGTACCTGCTCTTTCAGGCATCTTTTATCACCCAACAAAAATAGGATTTAGAACTTACTAGTATAGCTAAGAAATGATACATGTATTTTTCATGTAAGCAACATAGTGGTCACACAGTTATTTTTAAGGAGTTTTAGAACATAGAATACAATTTAACAAAACCAAGTACTTCCCATGTAGTACTTATTTGTTAATATTTATATTACACTTTTGCTTTTGCAAACTGTGTCCAATGTGGAAAAAATCCCCAAACATCATTGATATATTTGGAGTTCTGTACCCTTGGGGAGGATTTTTTGCTGTAGTGACTACTGCATCTTGCTTTTATTAACTGGCAATAAGGAAAACATAAACTTAGTATTCTGTGACCTATAGAAGCATAGGTATTATATTTACTTACGGATATCCCAATTCCATGAAATTATTCCATGTCTGCTTTAACACCATTATAATACCCATTTGCATACAGAGATCAATAAGGCATCCACTAGGGTGGCACTACAGGAAAAAAAAAGAAACAAAATGTTACATGGGAATAATACTGAGTTTTAAAGCATTTCTTAAAGGCTATAAATGATAGTGGATCATTTACTAAAAGGAAATTAAATGTGTTCTCCTTATTTTTTAAAGAAGTGTAAACTCATGGGAGCAGATGACACTGTATCATACTGTCAGTATTTTAAGCTTATCACCTAATTCTCTGCAGAGGTCAGAGTCAGCTGAAACCAATGCAATTTTCACAGCAGTGCTTCAAACGTGCTGAGCAACTGTGGGCAGGGCAGAGGCAAAGACCACCAAGTTTCTCCATTGATTTAAATTGTTTTTGGGGAGCATGACTGTGCATCAAGTCAAAGAATGAAGAGAAAATTCCTCCTGGCTGCACATAAACCAAACAGTCCTTGCCTAGAGGATAGACCTAGAATTATTGATTTATACTATTTAACATCTATGACTGAGTAGACCATGCAAAGCTGTTTTCTTCTCAAAGAACTAAAAAGCTGTCTCTGCTCAGCAACAATTCTTAGTGTTTCTTCCTGAGTGCTTGCTTGCTTTAACAGTGGCTCCAGCCCCTGAAGCTGTGGTGCTGCTTTTGGGAAAGATCTTCAGATAGTACAAATGTAGGTAATTTTTTATCTGGTATTGGAACAAACAGAAAGGAATCAAAAGCTTTCTACCCTCAAACAGCACTTTGTGCAATTGGCTTTGCAGATCCAAACAGTGTATTTCAAACTGTATTTTAAAATCTTGGGTATTACAGATAAGTCAAACAAATCACTGTCACAGAACTGGAATTATTTCTCTCTAACTTTTAGGGAGAAAAATTGGTCATGACCTGGAATAAATATTAATTTCTTATACATACTTCATTATCCATCTCTCAGAACTTGGATCACTGCTGAGGTTTCTGCTGACCTAATTTAGCATCTCTTTAGATTAACAGGAAGATAGGAATGGGGTTTTTTTTTGTTGTTTCTGTTTTTGTTTTTGTTTTTTTTTTTATTTTTTTTACTTCTCTGTCATAAATACTAAATCATCATCCTTCTGTGTTTTAGGAATTGGTCACATGAGTGAATATATCCTGAGAGAGGCGGGTGCAGTGTTAATGAAGCAGCAGCCATGTTACAACCATAACATCAATAATATGTAAACTGTGGTCTAAGCATGTCCATGGACACTGGACTAGTGTTACTAAATGTCTTAGACTTGGCAAAATTCGACAGGTGAAGAGAGGGGTATTGGAGGGATATCTGGACATGGTATCCTAAAGCAGATTAGTTCTAATAAGAACTAGCAGAGGTCAATAAAGTTAAGACTTCTTTATTATTAGACTCTTTTTTTTTTATTATTAGACACTTTTTTTTCTCTGAGAAAAGCTAAACAGGACTACTAAGAATAGCTTTCACCAGCAACTGACCCAACCTGTAACACCTCACTGTTGCACTTTCCTCACAAACGTGGCTCTCTTTTCCTTCTATCTTGTCTCCTGCAGAAATATGAATTTCTTTCTGTGTTCTCTGATCCCTCTGTGAAATGAATCAGCCCACTGAATCAGCAGGAGACTAATTCAGCTAGAAAAAGGAAGCTTACTGCTGATACAAGGCTTCTCACAGGGCTGGACAAGTGAGAGCCAACGCAGAGGAGGAGGAAGGAGCAAGCCTCAGGGACAGGACTCAGAGGAAGACCAGAACTCCTTTCCTTTGACAGCAGCAAGTTTTTAGGTCAGCTCAGCCCCAGCCAGATTTTGGAGGGATGTTAAGCAAAAATCTGTCTGCCCATTTATCAAGTACGCTTTCCTTGAAGAAACAGACTTCTCTACAAAATTAAGATGGTTTTATTAAAATTCAAATACTTTTGTTTGTTTTGCTAATATTTGTATGGCCTTTATTATCCAAAATATTTATGTATCCAGATGTGTTTGAAAATTTAAGCTGGCAGGCATTTTCCACTTACCATTTGTCATTTATCTGCAAAGTTGTTTCAATTATTCATCTGTGAAGCAGGAAAGAAACCATGGGATTTCAGTGTGCACATAGCAGCACTGGAAAGTAAATGACAGGTCCAGAAACTGCTGCTGTTCATCTCCTATAACTGCCAAATGGGCTTTGAATTCTGAATGTATTTATTTAAAAAATAAATAAAATTTAATTGCTCCTTGAGTAACTTGCAAAGCCAAACTCTCATTGCTTTTCATATTAATTTGATTTTATAGACACGAGACATTACACCAGTATCTTGTTTGGGAAGTTTGTTAGTTGTTTTGGTAAAAATTCACATACATTTTATGTGTCTGGATTTTTAATTCATTACTTGATTATTTTAGCTCTTTGGTCTGCAAGGCAAGAAAAGCTGATACCACTGTTTGAATGTGATGCAAACACTAGAACTGCTAGCATTGAAAAGGGAATATATATATATATATATCAATGTGTATAGATGCTTTTGTAGCAGATGGTAGTGTCAATGGTGTGGAGTTAGACACACTATTGACACTACCAATAAAACCCAATAACACACTCAAAAGTGCCTAGGCAGATTTACATGTCTGCCTCTGCTTGCCTTCATGGCAACTGTGGGCTGTCGCTGTCGAGGCAGGACGGGAAGGAGAAGACTCTGACTCAGAAGGCTGTGAGAGTAAGACTACGATTTATTCAAAATACACTGCTCTTTTATACAGAGCTTCGTGAGGACCAAATCCATTGGTTCTGAAGTGAAAACAAGCTATAGCATTGGTGTAAAGTGCTTGACACACAGCGATAGAACTTAACTATAAACAATGTGAAAAACAAGAGAGATAAAGAATTATTTACATTCTTTCCCAGGCTTTTTGCCTGGCTAGAAACTCTCAGTTTCTTTCTTTGACTGAATCTGAGACCCACAGTGGGCAGCAGATAAATCAGATTGCAGTTATCAAGCACTCACCTCTTCCAGCCTCCACCGGTTTATCAGCCTTAAGTAGGCACCAGGGTGTCCTGTAAATCTTTAACACAGGAATATATATCAACTATGTTGTGTAAACAGTCTTTTCACAGTAGTACAAGAAAGCTCACACTCTTATTTTAATCTGGTGTTATCTTAATGTGACTGGTATATGTATAAAAGATACTATGCTGTAAAAAGTTTTATGGGTATTTTTGGAATAATCCTCATGAAGGACTACAGATATTTTTACTTCAGTTTTATTTCAATACCAACACTCCGCTGTTGGATATTCAACATAGGCAGAGCAAAGGGAAAATCTGACTGAAACTGCTCATGTCAGTTTGTAAAATGGCTTTCAATTGCCAGTCCATTTCCTTCCAATATAAAATGCTCTGTGATGTCTCCCTTCCTGTGAAATCAGTGAAAATTTTAGTTTTCAATAAAAAAAATTATTTTCTAACTATTCTCCTGTGTTTTCCCCCAGAGTTTTTCCTATATGTAAATAATCCATACTAATGGTTTCTTCTATTCAAACCTTCTCTACTAAAAAGGTCTTTTTTTAGGAGACTGACAGAAAGAGATATACAAATAATCACTATTTAGATAGATACATAAATACACAAAATACATGGATATAAAATATAAAATAAAAATATAATAGATATAGTAAATATATATGTGGGGAAAGCTCCCAAATGATAGCTCATAACTCACTCCTAACAGTTCAGATCATGTAATTGGAACAGTTAACTTCCAACTGAAGTTTCCTTTCCTTTCCTTTCCTTTCCTTTCCTTTCCTTTCCTTTCCTTTCCTTTCCTTTCCTTTCCTTTCCTTTCCTTTCCTTTCCTTTCCTTTCCTTTCCTTTCCTTTCCTTTCCTTTCCTTTCCTTTCCTTTCCTTTCCTTTCCTTTCCTCTTTCCTCTTTCCTCTTTCCTCTTTCCTCTTTCCTCTTTCCTCTTTCCTCTTTCCTCTTTCCTCTTTCCTCTTTCCTCTTTCCTCTTTCCTCTTTCCTCTTTCCTCTTTCCTCTTTCCTCTTTCCTCTTTCCTCTTTCCTCTTTCCTCTTTCCTCTTTCCTCTTTCCTCTTTCCTCTTTCCTCTTTCCTCTTTCCTCTTTCCTCTTTCCTCTTTCCTCTTTCCTCTTTCCTCTTTCCTCTTTCCTCTTTCCTCTTTCCTCTTTCCTCTTTCCTCTCCTCTTTCCTTTCCTTTCTTTTCCTTTCCATCTGTACAAATAACACACATAAAAACAGAGTGAAATGACCTGTGTGTATAGTATTGTGAGATGCATCTGTTTCCAATAATGAAATTGTTAAGTTAATGTTGAGACCATGTAGTAATAGGAAATGAAAACTGCATCTGTTTCTGGGCTTTTGAAAGGAGTATAAAACTGCAATCTGGTCTGCTTTGCTAGTACGGAATTTGCATTTTGATATGTGTGATAATATGGTCCATTTTGTTTCATTACAAACAATTTTATTTCTTCTCTCTACTTCATTTTGCACATATGAGTGTGCAGACATCAATCCTACCTTCCAAGGAAGAATGCTATATAAAAGGTAGAGCTGTTCAGATTGACAAACTGAAAAAGAAACATTTTCAGAGTGAAGCTGTTCTCCCACTCCGATTCCGTACGAGGCTGCTCTGTGAAGAAAATGATCAGAGTTTCAGAGGCTTATTCAAATATCAATTTCCCTTGGCACAAAGGCTGCACACACCTATAAGAGCTGGCAATATATTTTTAAATTAGCCTGCTGTTTTCAAAATATAACCTGGCAGAGGAAATTGTATCCAGAAGGAGCACTCAGCGAGTGAGCTTGTTGAGACTTAGAAATCTATTCTGCTGTCTGCATATATATGTATGAGACTGTAAGAAAGTAGTCAAGGTAATGCGTATATTAAACATCCCACCTGTATTTAAGTGATCTTTACAGGCTCAGGCTCTTCTCTTGTTTCCTTTTCTGTATCCTACCACAATGACATTGCCAGTCCACCAAAGCTATTTAAATGCCTTTTTGTTAGAGATGCCCCACTGAACTGAAGAAAATCCTCCTGTTTCATGGATTTGCTCACATATATCAGTGGAGTGCCACTGCATGACTCCCCTTCCTTGTCCCAGGGAGCTTGTAATAAAAATCCAAGAAAAAATATTGTTCAGTGAATGGGCTAAGGCAAACAGGAAATGGGATGACATATTCTTGCCTTTAGGTATTTTTCCCTTATTCTCCATCCCAAGAAATATCAAGACAGAAGTTAACAAAACAATGTCCATGCCAACACACCAGTTCCATATTCTGGAACTACTTTCCAGCTGGCAGGAGCTTGTTGTTAGCTGACCATTACTGTGAACAGGAGTAATCAGAGAAGAGGAGTTACTAATGGTGATTCTGAGTATCATAATGATAGTAATCATATACTGCTTCCAAAGCAGCCTCCAGTAAAGTACTAGAAGTACAGAAAAAGCAATAAACTTGATTCTCTTTGCATAGAGCTGCTCTTTCATTAGATGCCAGTCTGCAGGAAGGACAAGTGTGACCATAACAAGGCTGCTGCAGCTGAAGCTTTGCTCACATGCCCATCAGAGACAATGGTGATGCTCTGGAGGAACACAGATGTGAGTTCTGAAAAAGGTCATGTAAAAGCTGAAGGACATCATCAATGTCCTCAATGTACTTTTGCTGACAGTTCTTTGAGCTCATTACACTGTTAAAGATAATTCAGATCAAATCAGTTCCTTAGACCACCAGAGTAAAAATCACAAAACCATCTAAACAGGATCTAAAAAAACTTGACCTGCTGAATTTTCATACAAGTGCTTTCTGCAAAAAGCAGACCTACCTTGATGACAACCTAACAGAAAGTAATCAAGCTTCAAGGTCTCTAGAATTTATCTTACTGTCTGTCCCCAGGCTGTCAGGACATAGCTTGTACAATTCTCAAACTTGAAGGTTTTCATATTTCTCAACTGTAGTTAGGAGATATCTTCTCCATGGATATAGTATAGCAAAAATATTTTAAAACTACTGCATACAAATGAAGACTCTCAGTTTACTAAGGAATAAAAGAATAAAATTCTATTGTACAGATATGTTTTGAACACATTACCAATTACTTCTGGGATGTAGAAAAGCCCTGTGAGTAGCTAAAATCAGTTGTTTCCTTTGAGCATCAGAACATCAAAATCTGTCCATCTGGTCTAAAATAATTTAATGAGCATCATCAATGTACACAGGTTTCCAGTAGCTCAAAATAACCTCCTCAAACCTCAAAATTGTATATGTGCAATAATATAGTTTGCTTAATAGGCCTTCAGCCAGAGTCTCATTTCAGGCTTCTTGACACTAAAGAGCCCTTGCCAATTGCCACCAGCTACTGCAATCTTCCAAATATAGCAGGATCTCCACAGATCCTGTCTGAGCCATGGATATATGAATGACAGCTTGTTGCTACCCCATTGATGGTGGATGCTCTCCTTAGAAAACAGGTTTCCTTGCTCTAGCATAAAGACTGCCTTTGCAAGTGAGCTGAAAGGACCACTGAAGTTTAGAACATCATGCAGTTTAGGTATAGCAGAGTTGATGATTCACCTGGTCATTTTCCCTCCTTACTGCCCTTCTAAAAGTCAAATGCTTGATAGCCAGTCAGCACCTTATTTTCAAGGTATCAATTTGTTTTCCAGAAGTGACTCCCCTTTTCCATGTTTACAAACCCTGGAGGTTGTGAGTGCTAAGTCTGTCTGAAAACTCATGCCTTTTCCTCTAAGGTAAAAATTGTACATGTACTTATAGTAAACAAATTGTTTACATTCTAAGAGGGTAGAGAGTTGAAACAAGAACAAAGGTGGATGATTGTTGTCACCACTGGTTGAATGGCACAGTACTTTAGTTTATATACTTTCTTATTAGAAACTTAAGAAAAACATTAATTCCTATAGATTGCAAATTAGTTACGATTTTTCATATTTATGCAGTCATTTTGAATTTTATCATGGCGTATGGACGAATAATTCAGTACAATATTATTCAGTTTTATATTTAACATGACTTACCTAAATTTGTCAGGAAAAGAGCAACTTTTTCATACAGCTGTAACAGAGAAGAAACAGCCTCTTAGTTACATGGCTGGCACAAAAATGTAGAACTGCTTTCTAGGGAGAGAACATATTAAATCTGACATGCAGAAAATTTCTGTGATGTTCTGATAATCACAATAAAACTACATAATAATACAGCAATGATATAATCAAACAAAGAAAAGTTTTTATATCTCATGCTCATCCATAATATATGGAGAAAAAATGCTGTCACTGTCCCTATTTTATATACAGAGTGAAAAAGGGTGACAGAACTTTTCCAAAAAGAAAAGAGAAACAACAGCACAACTAAGATTTTTGTTTTAGTTACTTATGGAACATTCACCTCACAAGAAAAAAATCACCCTAGAAGAGCATGCTATGGTATGTTTGATATGTTGGTTATTTGGGGCTTTTTGGTTTTGTTTGGCACTTTGGTGCTGAGAAGAAAGACACAGGGGAAACAGGGTAACTTCAGAGAAAATCTTTAGTAATCCCCATGACCAGACACATTTCTTACTCTGAGCCAGTGTCTTTTTTTTTAATCCTAAATGGTACCTTCCACACTTTCAGGTACTGTGCTCTCAAACTCTCCAGGAGGCTCCAAACTTTGTTAAGATTACAAAACTAACTTGGAGGGTTTTCAGAATCTGTATTTGCAAAGGAGCTTTGAACCTATTAACTACATCACCAACACTATCAGTATTAGAGTAAATTAATGCAATTATTTTAATTTGTTTTAGATGAGTCTGGAGCCTGTTCCTACAAATAGCTAAATGCCCTTAACACTCACTGACACCTGCAGGAGTACAATCTTCTCATATTTCAGGCTCAAGTATTTACTTACTCCTACAGTGCATATCAGCAATGTTTCTTTTTATTTGCAGTTATCCTTAGAATCTCTTGCTTAAATTGAGTTATGTATTGTTCACAGATCAAACTGCCTGCTTAAGAGCTGAAGTCATCCTGAAATCTCTCATCCATGTTAATGACCACTTCATGTTTAGAATAGCTTTCCACTTCCTTTGGAGTAAATGGTTTTGTTTCAAGTAATGAAAAAGGTAGTTTCTTCTGAGTTTAAAAGCATCTCTTAAGGGCAACTGTAAATGTGCTAAATGTCTGAATCATTTATATCCTCATCTCAGCAAGGAGTGTGGGTTTTTACAAATGTTCACTGGTCTACAGAAGGGTTTATTAAAACTTTAATTTGTTGCTATTCCATTTGGAACAGTAAGACTGTGTTAGAGATTTTGTTAACAATGTTTGGATCTAATTATCTGCTACTGTCCTTTATCACTGCTACCTTCAAGGGACCCTGTTTGGGATCCCATTCTGTTCTCTGTTCATATTTTCCATGGGCAATATTATTGGAATTAACAGTTTTACATAGCGTAGGTAAAGCTAGTGATTGTTTTCAGGTCAGGCTGCAAGATTATCTGGGAGACATAATGCTTGAGGGTCATTTTGTTTCATTGTGATGGATGTGTCAGAATAGGTACCTAGTGCTCAGAACATCTGGTCTGGAATTTACTTGCGGTCTAGACCTTTCCCCTGATGCTTTGAGAGGCTGTCAACTTCTGTCAGAATCACTGCTGGTTTTCAAGGCTTCTAGCAATGAATTCTCTACTGCTATGCACATCTTGCTCTGTTCTGGGTTTATTACTGAATATTTTCTTGCTCTTCTGGCACTTTTCTTGAGTCATAGTTCATTCAGGATTCTCCTACCTGAATTGCTTCTGGGGATTTTTCTTCTCTCAAAAGAAATCCCACAATTGCCCTTCAGTAAACTACATTAATCCATCATGGAAGCAAGGGATTATGCTCCTAAAACCTTCCTTTAAAAAATGCTTGTAGTTTCAAATTTTGTGGATCTTTTTCTTCCATGAGCTATATCCAGATCTAAGCTTGTGGTGTTTATCAAATGGTGATGAGTACGAGGCTAGAGAAATCCATCTTTGCAGTACTCCACTTATTTGATTATTTTAGGAAATAAAGTTTCTCAAAAGGCACTTTCAAGCAATCTTCCATTATTTAAAAGAAAAATCTCAGAGCTGTAAAACTCTTTGGGAATGAAGAAATTTTGTTTGTGCAGCATTTTGTTGCTGCTTCACTGCATATACAATAACTTACACTGAGAACTTGAAGATGGATGTTGCACTGGCATAGCTATGTATATATAGTATTCTTTTTCTTTCTTTTATGCTTATTGTGTGCTCTAGGTGGAGTAAAGAAAATCCCCCAAAGGTGGAGACAAAACCCAGTAAAATAAAAATAACATAAAGGAAGAGAGCCCTCAGTACAATCTCAGAAAGAAAAACAGTTTTCTCCTTTCTGCCCTTTCTCAGCCTATAGTCCCACCTAAGGAAAATAACAGGAAAAACAACAGTTCTAGATAGACTGTCTTATTCACTAATCCAGTCTTTCCTATGCCAAAAGAAGAAGCAAAGTCCTGCAGCAAAGACTCTTGGAATTTCCTGCCATATAAAAAAGGACCCATCAAAAAGAATTTTTAGATCATGGAAATGTTTGGATATTGCATAGGAAAGAAAGAAGTCTTCAAGCCAGCCTTGGAAATTAGGAGACTTGAAATAACATCTCATCTTTTCGCTAGGAAGTAAATCAGCATATTTCCTGAAGTGAAGCTTAACAAACTGTTTGCAGAGGATGCTTGCTATTGAGTAGGCAGAGATGCTCCACCCTGGCTCCAGTACCCATCTGGTTTGTAGGCTGAACACTCCTTTCCCTAAAAGGCATTCTTATAATATCAGTTTACAAACCTAATAGTGAAAGGCCACACATGTTGTGCCAAGAGCAACAAAGAGCAGACACATTGCTATCAGAGAATGTAACGGGGTATCAGCATCTCAGTGGAAGGAGAAAGCTCATTCCCCATCTAATCTGTGCTATACTCACTTACTGGAACTGTTGCCACGTAGAAATTCCATTTCTGTCTTTGTCCCAGGTCTGGTTCCAAACCAGCTCACACTGACCTGCCATCAGCCAGCCCCACTGCAGTGCACCCAGGCCATGTCTCTGGTGCACGCTGGCAAAGGCTATGGGCAGCTCTGGAACAAATCACATCTGCTCAAGCCTCATGAAGCTTTCAGCTCAACAGAGTTCTGCTTATTGACATTGTGTCTCTATATGCATGTCCTCACTGGAAAATGACCATGACAGCTGAAATTGGAATTACTGAAAATAGTGTAAATAAGAACTTAACTTTGTCACTATATTTTTAAGAAAGCCATCAAAACACAATTAAAAAGAAGAATATTAATGAAGTGGACAGAAAACTGCATACATATAAAAGGGAAAGAAGTGGCAGGGGATAAAGCAGGGGTATGATCGTGTCTCCCTAAAATATTTTCAGAATATTCAAATGTACTTTACATAATATTTGGGGTTTGGAATGTGCTTTATATAAATAGTGAATGATGTCCATAAACAATAATTCCATGTCTGGCTTAGCAAGACACTCCATTCCTGCTGAAAAAGGAAGTGAAAGCATTTGGTTGTCTGCTGACTGAGATATCTACTGCTCTGGTGGCTTAAGTATGCCTTTGGATATGTTTCTTTTACTCACCACATTCAGCAGCATGATGATGCAAAAGTTGATGCACACTGCAGTCCCTGTAGTTGCAACCTGAGAGTTATTCCTGATTAAAGCCCACTTAAAGGCAGCAAAAGTGCTGACAGTCACAACACGGTAAATAACAATGCCAAAAACAGCAGCAATCACCACACAGATCTAAAGGAAGAAAAAATCAGAGAGAAGAACCTGAAAACTTACAGCGGAACAGGAGTTACTTTCTCCCTGAAACTCTCAAAATGAAATGAAATTAAAGACTTTAAAACTGCATTCCTTTTAATTCCAGAGGAAGGTTTCAACATGGTGATTTTTCTTGTTATGTTCTTTTTATTTCTCATAATGAAAAATATAGTTGAAATAATATTAAAATAATTTTTAGTTTTAAAATTTTTCTTGAAAATGTTCCTCCTCTTTAGCATTAATGTAGGAAACAGGATTGCCAGCTCTGGGAATTAGAAATTTTCCTTATCTTCACATGAAGTGCAAAGGCTAGTCTTAAGCTGCTGTTGCAGCTTGATGGTATCATACTTGGGATGGATTTTATGATTTGATGGACTTCACACCAATGTCTCCATTTGTAAGCACTGCCTCAAAAACAGCCCTGCCAAGCCAGCCTAGCTAGCTGTTTCTTCCTAAAGTTCTGGAAAGTTTCTACCTAGAGAAGGTAACCAGCTCAATTGCCCTTGTGATTTCTTCTCTGATGAAACTTTCAGGAAATGTGACAGAATGAGAAAGCCACAGCTGAGTCAGGCTGCTTAGTCACTTAATGTACCTTTTGCAACAGTTGAGCTGTATTATTTTACTAAACTGTGAGAGTCTATGCTGAGAAATTTTGAGAACTGCTCTAACTTGAAGTTTGGTAAGTGTTTATCTCCTGTTATAGATGTAATTTTAAAAAAATCTTATTTAAATGGTAAAAAAAAGTGTCATTTCTGATTTGCTGTAAGCCCAAGCTATGCCAACAATAAAAATAACTTAAGTGAAAATAATTTTTGTCCAGTTTTAAGGACTGTTATGGGGACAATAATTTGTGGTGTATGCATTTGAGAGCAAGGCTACACTCTGGCACTTTGAGTAAGATCTATCACTAGTCTAAGAAGATTAATGACTGAGTTTGTACAAGCTAAAATACTGCCACCCTTCAAGGGAAGAAACATGGGGAAAATACACAAAATATCATAGTTGTAGTATCAATTCTGAGCAGAGACTGCAGTCCTGAGTATGTGTCCTCAAGGGCTGAGTCAGGGTGTCCATCCACCTGATGTACCAGAGCCCAGTTCATCTCAATAAGGCTTTTGCCTTTCTTGACCTAGATTGTTTTGGACAATTTTGGAGCCATCAATTTCTTGCTGTCCTCTGCCCTGTTGCTGAGTTAGCTCACCTACCTGGCTCTCCACAGCTCCTGAGGCTGTACACATCTACCATTTTCTTGTCTCCTGGAAAAGCCCCAGTAAATTCCATGGCAGTCTGTTGGTTCCAGACCAGCACTGTGTTTTCAAGACCAACACTACCACGCCTGTTGTCATGTGAATAACAGCCCACATCTGCTTCACTGAAATTAGAGGATGGGGGCGTTTCTGCAGAAGTTCATGCAGCTCTCTGTTAGGAGATTTTGCTGCTCCTTTTAGTTTTGCATAACTAAAGGGATAAATACATCATTTTAATCAAGGAATATTGGTTTCTCCATTTTGACTGCACTAGGAATATGAAGTCTCTTTCCTCATCTCAATACACTGAGAAAGTAGGTTGTATTAACATCATTAAGCACTCTAGGCATCTTATTTAGATTCTCTGGGAAGTTTGAACAGCTGCTTCTCCCATGGCAACTTTCCCTGTCACTCTGCACTGTCTGCACAGGGGAGGCAACCAGTGAGCTAATTCAGCCACCTGAAGTTGGTGCCTGAATTATTCTGGTCACTATTCTGGCATATGTCACTACATACAGTGTCACAGGTGTAGCCTTGAAGAAGGGATTAGCTATCTGTGAGACCAATGTAGGACCTGACAGAAACTCAAGTGATTTGCTCTGTAGATTTCAACATGCACAGAGTTTATTCCACTTCCAAGCAGTCATATCCAATATTTACCTACTCTACTAGCAGAGATAATGATATTTTGTTCTTTTTCAACTGGTAAATAAATAAAAGTTCTCAAACCATAAAAAATATTCCAGATGCAGAAACGATGAGTCTGCTGCATTTATCTGCAAATGCTTGATAAGGCTCTGGCTTCCCAGATATGGGGTTCATTCGTTCTTTCTTGGAGTATTTGGCTTCAAACTGCGGACGTATTTCCTCCTAAAGAGCAAACAGATAATGTTCACATACAGCACAACTAGAAAAAACTCTGTAGGAAATTTCAGATCTTTTATCAGATCACTGTTCTGGGGAATTACATCTTTGAATTCAGCAGCTGGCACAGCTACTATAAAGGCTGAGCTGGGAAATCAGGTCTCCTTCATAAGAACTAGAATAAATCACTATACTCATAAAAGTAAGTACTAAAAGTATTTAGTAAAATCCCCAGTTAGCTATTCCTCTAAATAATGCTCTTTCAAAACTATGTGGCTGCATGAAAAATCATTTTAAGATTGATACGACAGAATTTTTCAGTCTGAAATTATCCTATTGATACTGGAAATTTACAACTAAGAAAAGAAAATCCCAAAACCAAACCTTCTTTTTCCAAGCCCAATTGCTGATTGTTAGGCATTTGGTTAGGCTTCCATTACCAGCAAAAGCTTCTTAGCATTTGAAGAAGGTTTCATGCCATCTGGTGCTGCTCAATTACTTCTTAACTCGGACAGTATTATTATTATTATTAGCAGGAACAACTTCCAGCAGCAGAAATGTCAAAGCCTGCTTTGCCATTAAAAACCCTCTTGTGAAATGAAACCTGGGGATTACTTGGGGAGAGATTTGGTTACATCTGTTTACAGCATTGCCAGAAGACAGGATCACCCCGGCGAAGGTGACACCTGCAGTAGCGCTACCCCTCTGCCCTAACATCACCAAGAGCCACGTGTCCTGTGCACCTCGTTCCAGTCTAGCATCCAGGACACTGTCAGAGGTGAGATAAAGCAGTAGGCTGGGAGGATGGACTTTCACAAATGCTAGCAGATATTAGAGCACTGCTTGTAGTACTCTACTGTATACTGGAGAGCTGCTCTGCAGTGCAGCTGGCTACAAGGGAGCAGACGAAAACCAGCTTACAAACTTCAGTCCCTTCCAGCCCTTCAGCTGCATGGACTGACTGAAGCTGGAAATGCCCAGACCTTAAATGACTGTACTGAAATAAGTGAATGTAATTGCTCACACAAGTCTTCAGAATGTGAATAAAGATGAGATAGCCTAAATCCTACATCCTTTTAAAGAAATTTCCTGAAGAGGAAGGGGGTAAGAAGTCATGTCTCATTCTCCTCATTCCAAGTTTTGAAGATGCTTTCTCAACACAGTTAATTTCCAAATTCATGCAGCAACCTGGTAACAAGTTATAAAAACAAATAAAGAGGCATATATGCCTAGCTGCAATGCCTCTGTAACTAATTATGTGCTTGAGGGAACCAGCCGTACCTGAGCTATACAAAAGGCTAAGCATGTTTCTATGGAGGCAGAGTAATACCTTCTTATTCTGTTTTGCTCAAGCTGTTCCTGCCATATCAGGGCTGAAGGAAGCTGAGCAGACTGTAATCTGGCAAAAGGAACAATGTAAGTAATATTCCTGTGTGCCCAGGGGCATGAAAAAGGACAGAGTGTTATATTTGTGAAGCATGGTTCCTGAGAATTTTACCCTGTAGATTGCACAAGGGCTCTGCCAGCTGGCTGACAAGAAACCTTTACTTCTTAGCACCTCTCTCTGAGCCAAGGTTTGATTACCTTTTACAATCTGCAGTGTAGGGAAGTTCTTATCATATCGACATGTCCTATAATCTCCAGCTGATGCAAGTAATGCAAATGCTATTTTTAGACATTCTCAAAAAAAAAAAATTGGAAATCTGGCATGACACTTTGTACCTGTTTAATGATACTCAGCAATGCTTGGACAAGTAAACAGTACTGTGTCTGGCTGAGGTTAATGATACAAAGAAGGTGACACTGAAGAAACAGAAAAAATATGCTACAAATAACAACAGAAGCCAGATTTCATCTGGGAGTGCCAGGAACTGCATGCTGTTGGTTTCTTGTGGTACACCCACCCAAGACACCTTTGCTCTCCATGTCTCCTACCTTGTACCTGGTTTGCAAGAACAGGAAATCCAGATATGTAGGGTTGAAAGAGCCATATCTCAGCTCATATCCCCAGACTGAGAGGCCTGAACATTGCAGGGGTTGCTGTATGCCTTTCTTGGGTAAGAATCTGAAGTGGTGAGGAATTCACAAGGTTGCATATCTGAATAAGTGCAATTATCCTTTCTATCGTCTTCATTGTTTAATTTACTTGTCTCTTCATTTAGAACAGGAAGGTGATAACCAAGAGATAGGAAGCCTTATAAATTGTGTTTTTTCAGTGTATTGTTGCTAGGAATTAATAAATTTCCCTTTGTAAGAAAACCTTATTTTTCAATTTGACAATGGAAATTAAAGAAAGCAAAGTCTAGACACATATTGTTAATAAAATAACAATCTTCATTATCAAAAGCCTGAGATTTAAAATGGTAATTAGAACTCTTTAATCGATGTCTTTGAAATAACTAATAAAGGCAATCAGCTGATTTTGTCTACTGATAACTTAATGGAAACCAGAGAGGAAATTTAATTAGCAGTGATTTTATTAGAAAGTAGCACTTTAGGAGAAAAATTTTCACCTTCTGGTGTCAAAATTCCCATTGACTTCTTACTGACATACAACTTCCCAGTGAAACTCCACAGGATTAATCTTTTCCAATCTACATAAAACAGTCTGTGCTCCTTCCTTCCCATTTCTCACACATGGATAATTCCAACTTTTTCATAAGATAAACACTATTGATTTCTGAAATATGAAATATGGAGTAATGTGAATTGCCTTAGACCAGGTATTCGTGCTCTAGAAGAGCTACTCTATATTTCTTTGTGAAATGCCTCCTTTTTCCCCCAAGAATTTTCTAATCCTTCAACAGGTAAATTATTGAAATAGTCCCATCCTTCCTAATCCAAGAATATTGTCCTCTATAGCCCAGACATAGAAAAAGAATTTGTAGATTGAAAATTTGAATCTTGATCACCAGTACAAGTATAGCATCTCCAGAAGTAAGTCTCCAAGGAAAGCCTGTGGTTTGCAGGTGAAGACAATGGCAAAGTGAAGAGGTGGGCTTTGAACCACAGAACAGGAAAATGTCTCCACACTTCCATCTGGAGCACCCACTCCCAAACTGTGTCTTTCTCAGGGGAGAGTGCAGTTCCACTGGAAAAGTGCAGCATTAGCTACACAAGCAGAGAAAGCAGTGCCATTGGGCTGACCCCGAAGCTGGGACATGCTCAGCTGTGCCATAGCTGTGGGCACTGGGGGCTGTAGCATCTTCAAAAAAGATACCTCTGGGAGGCAATCAGCTCATGCTCTTTGGATGCCACTGCATGCTGAACTGATGCCTCAAATGCCAATGAGATACTGATGTTCTAATTACTGGACACACAAATCTTTGAGAAGCAGCCTGTTGCGTTCCTATGAGCATCTTTAACCTCTAATTTGAGAAAGGTACAATCTGGCACACTGCTTCTGAAAAAACTTCTACCTCCTGCTGTAGAGACTAATAAGATTCCCTCTAGAACTGTAAGGAGGTGCACTGAATAGCTCTTGAACAGGTACAATCACCACTAGTCCTGACAGAGGTTTTGTTGACACAGTTTACTGGAAAAATTATGGTTTGAGAATAAAAGACCAGCTGACATCAACAGGGGGCAAGTATCCTCTGAAAATTGCCAACATGCAAATATCATCCTACAGGAAAAACTGAAATAATCTGCCAGGGGAAATAAATATATCTTATTCAAAATAAAAAAAAAGGGGGAAAAAAAAGAAGGGGAAAAGAAAAAAAATTTAAAGTGTCACTTAAGGACAACCTTACCAGGAAACTCAATGTTTGTAAATTAACTGATCATAGAAGATTCAGGTGGATGGCTTTATAATTCAGCATAATCCCAAATGCAGGTATGTTAAATGGTGAAAGATGAAGATATATAACATGCCAAACTATAAACATCTGCAAGACCAGGCTTCCTGGGAAAAACATAAAGAGGTTCTCATACTGCACTTACTTTTGTATTTTGCTTGTTTAAAGGCTCCTTCTCATTCTAGGGACACAGAGGAAGCTATAATTGTCAGTTGTAAATTGCAATTTGGTACAGCTTTTTCTTAGCTGTCAGCATCGGCAGCAGTGGCTTTTTTTGCAACTAGCCATGGGAAGACATGATCCCTGCAGACCAATCCTGAGCTCTATATGAACCTCAGGCAGGACTGTCTCAATCCCTTTGTGACTTGCCAGAATTGGCAAGAGCAGTCTGCTAATCTCAGAAGAGTTGAATCAGTATTAGAATATTTCCTATAATTAGGAAGATAGTCATGGGGTATCACCCAGAACTGACTGCACATGTGTATGGATAACAACATTCCTGTTGTTATAAAGAAATTAATTTCCAGTTGTGTAAGTTATTTCATGTTACATTCTTGGGTTATTTTCTTAGTAATTAATAATTTAAAAGAAAATCCTACCAGCAATTCCACCATTTCATGGCCTCATTGAGATACTTTGCCTCATACAGACAAAAATCCCATAACTCAGAAGTCTGTTTCTGTGCTGGCAAGACTGATAGAAAAGCAAATTTCCACCAAAGCAGGAATGTAGAGGTTCAATTTCACTGAGACCACTACAGCAGTCTCTTACCATCACTCCAAGAGCTTCTGTAGAGTAAGGAGAGCAGACTTATAGACACCTGTATGTCCAAATCCCACTGGAGGAGCAATTTTTCTTCAAAACTCATTGAATCTTGCTTTTCTCCTGCATGATAAAACCTTCTAGTTCTATTTAGACCTGAATTCTCAGTCCCAAGAGCATGTGGTTAATTTCTGGTGACCACCAGAGGAAAAGATTAAGGCTATTATCTGAATTTTAGTGGTTTGCCTAAGGGGATTTCCTGTACCAACACTGAATTAATTAAGTCCTCTCTCTCTCACTCTCTCTCTCTCTCTCTCTCTCAGATAACCAGCACCTGAAGGTTCAGATGCTGGTACAAGCCTCAAAAGGCTTTCCTTCCATCAGTACTCTCAGTGACAAACTAAAAGAATAGATAAAAACTCATTTTCCAAAATTCAAGGTCCCCTGGGCTGTCAAGAATTTCCAGCTTTCAAAATAAAAATGCAATTTCTCCCATAGTGCATTTCTTCCCTGAAAACTTTCAAATTAATTTAGATTTACAAAAGTGTGAAAAAAGAGGACAGTTTAGCCTGGGGAAAGTTTCTTTACATTCCAGAGGAAACATCTGAGGAGAAAAATCCTTATTTCATAGTTTATAAAAATTTAAAGAATGAACTGAAGATAAATGCAAAATAAAACCACACATTTTCAACCAAATGATTTTGTATTATAGATTAAGGAGTACATGTTTTTATACAAACCTCTTCTTCTTCCCAGTCTATCAAGTCCCAGTCATAAGCAATTACTGCTCTCCTTCTTTTCCAAAACTCCAGAAAAACAGTGGCTAGAGCAAGTAGGGAAAAAGATGCAAGATTGTTTTTCAGTCAAGAAATGTTAATGACTATCACAGAACTGTTAAATGAAGCTGTTACATTATTTTAATTTCTTTGCATAAATGGGTTCCTTTGAACAGCAAATCATGCTGATGATCAAAACTGCTTTCAAAAAGCATTGCTTTCTAAGGATTAGTTTGCTTGCTTCAAGTATGATTGAGGCTTTAGAGATTTCATTTAGTGCTAAATGAGAATGTTTAATTTCTAACCAACCAAGGGAGTGCTCTCAAAGAATAAAATTGTTCCTGTGAGTCATCACTGCTAGATAAAGCAGATTTCTGATGAAGCTAAGGGGTTTCTTGGGGCCATTGCACATAAAGGAGTAACTTTCTTTCTTTGAAGACCATTTACATTACACACAAACCAGAACCCAGAGGAAACACAGTCCGGTGCATTTGAAAATGTGTAGAGTACTACTGGGGAAATGGGAACTTCTGGTTTACACCTTTTTAATTCAACCCCCTTTTTTTTTACAGTATGTGAGTTTGTATATGGGGTGTTTATGTCTGATAGTTAAATATTGTGTAGTACAGCCCTTATTGATAGAGTTCAAGATGGAGTAAGAAGCCTGCACATGATTGCTATGGGAAGACAACTGTAAGTAAATTTAGAGAAAGCTGGGAGGTTATATTCACATTCTGAACAGAAGTTAGAACAGTACGGAAATTATAGGGTAAAATGCAGTTGCTGCTCCCTGGATGGAATGTGGGTGGCATGCCCGAAACCTATTCCACCATGACTCCACATATACCTAATCTGCAAATTTAAGCACATGCTAAGGGGAATGGAATGGAGGGTGGAGCAGAATGGAGACACAGAGGTCAAGCTCTGATGTAATCCTTGCCGGGAGGGGAACTAAATGGTCCTTTGCAGCTGATAAACGGCACAGCACCCATCAGCCAGGGGAGATAGGAGAAGGTGTATTGCTGCTGAGCCAACAACTGTGGTGGAATCCTTGTCCCTGAATGAACTGGGTTCATTAAAACCTAACTATATTAACACACACCCCCATCCCAAAGTTACCTGCCTTCAAGGTACGACCTCTCCTCACTGGGCATGCACTTTATATTTCATTGACTATATCTTTAAGAGAGAAGTGAGAGAATTTTACACCTATCAATAACAAAGGTGTGTATCACTAGAGCCACTCAAGCACCGTCTAAATGTAAACAGATAGTATAAAAGTAAGTTAAGAATGGGGAAAAGTTAGAGAAGACTCCACCATAACTTCTGAGATCAGGGGACAGGCTGAACTTGTCTCCTCCTCCAAAGGAATGTCTATTGGGTAATAATTCTATTCTATGCTTGCTGAAAAACTATCTTGAGCTAGGTTTGATTGATGATTAGACCTTGTCTGGATATTGCTTTGAATACATTTTTGCAGTCAGGTACTGTCACTGTCAGTCTTTGAACTTTAACCTGTCACTATTTTCCACAGACAGTGTGTATATTAATAAAGAATGTTGTCCCCATAACCGTTGGTGTGAGTCCTTCAAGGGCTCTGGCAGATTCCAGCAAAGGGTACACATGAATTTAAGTGTGAAGACCTGGGAGGGGTTCTCTCTTCTGCTGTTGGTGTGTGTCCCTGACCAAGTCAGTCAAACCATCCTCTGACCCAGTGGGCAGCTCAGTGGAGAGTCACCATAACAGGGCATTGACAGAGTGATCAGACACAAAAGTATTTGCTTTCCTGGAGCACTGAAAGACCAATCATATACAAAGGCTTTGAGGAAATTCCCACTTTGATATGACAACTGTGATCTCATTTTGTGATGGAAAGAAAAATCAAGGAAACAGTAATAGCAAAATATGTGCCTAATCCAAAGATTAACACTCAGCCCGCTTAAATATACAGCAGTGTTAAAAATGTATTTTGTGTAAAGGATCTAGAAACTACTTAAAGTTAACACAAATCAATGGGCAGGCTTCCTCTCCCCCTGTGAAGTGGAGAGGAAGGCTGCCCTTTATGGCTCACTGAGAAGCAGCAGCTTGATAACCAGAGAACATAAACCTCTTTGTTCATCAGCTAGCACAGTATCAGCTGTAACAGTGTCACAATAGTCTGGCAATATAATTCACATCCAGTCATAAAAGCATCTCCTTAATGGGCTGTTTGCCCTTCTGCAGCATATTGATAAAAATGGGACCTGATACTAAGTACTGGCAACAGTTTGGCAAAAGTTAATTTTTAGACGGTAAGAACTGTGTTTTATTGTACTAGCCAGTGCCGTGAAAGCGTGCTTAGGAGATAAATACTACAAGCAGACAAAGTAAGGTATCAAAAGCATGCGTAAGGAAGCAGATATTTGGTTTGAGGGAATTTTCATGTATCAGGTAATTATTTTTCTCCAAGCTGGAATTACACCAAGTAACAATCCCTTTGATTTTAGTCTAATAGAGAGTCATGAGCCTAATGCTTCTATAAATGATTGTAATAGTTACAGTATGATTAGTTGTGATCAGCAAAATCAGTAAATGCTAATGAGGCTCCACTGTTACTAAACCACAACATGGTTCATTCCTTGAGTTTTTTGGGTTTTTTTTCCTGGTAGAACTGCTTCTCGCCCATCAGCTCATATTCAATTATTTTGTTCAGGCTAAAGAAGCAGTCCTGCACTGTTTGGAAACCTAGGAGAAAGAAGCCTGATTGATTTCTGCCACTTTGTTTCCGTTCCGGAAAGCTGCTGGTAGCAGAACTCCAGTAGGTGTTTGAATCCCAGCCTTGAAAGTCTCATATATATCTATGTTGAACAATACTTCTTGTCCTTCTTGTTTTTCCCACACCTGGAGTGAAGAATTTATACATATTATGTTTAGCACATTAAGCACTGTCAGAGTAAGAATGTGAAGTTCCTGAAGCTTCTTTAGAAAGTTATTTTCTAATCGTTAAGTAGCAAATATGATGTTCTGTATAGTGCTGTTTTAGCTTTCACTGTGTTACACTTTTCTTCCGCTATTCAGGTCAGTATGCAGCTTTCCTTTGCTAGATATTTAAAAAATGTGCTATAAATAACTATCTTTGATTGATTCACTGTGCTACTGAGGTCTTCTAAAAGCACTGAATTTTCAAATTTCTCTGCTTATTCTCTAATTGTAATTTTAACTACAAATACCCTATACAAACTTTAGCATTCTTTTCTGATTTTGACGTTCAATAGGACACAGTTGTATTTTCCCATTTGTGTAAACCAGATCCTGAGTTTTCTCAAAAATTCCTGCTTGGAATTTTTCATTTCTTATTTGCCTTAGCTCTCAGATATTTTACTAGCTTTTCCTATACTACGTTTGTCCTACTTCAGAACTCAACCTTGCAGCTGGGTCCTCAATATCCACTTGTACAAGCAGCTGTCTTAACATCATTTCCTCAGATGCTTTTGTAGCAAGTTGTGATCTTATCTCAAAATGCAAATAGCCTCTTGTAGGAAATAGCTCTACCCTGACCTTCTCTCAGAAATCCTCTCTCTATTGTATTTCAGAGCACCATTTCATATATCCATCCTGACTCCTAGAATATATTCTATATACAAGGAGTATTGCTGAAGAACATCCTTAAATTCTATCTCCTTGGAGAGCAGATTAATGTCAACGTTTTATGCTAGAGGTAAGATTTGTACAAAAGTAATATCTTTTATTAGACTAACAGATACATACAGAAAAAATTGTTTTATGTTGGCATTTCTTATTGCTTGAAAAAAATGTTAAATTCTTCATGCCAGTCCTCTTTTTCCCTTCCCAATTTTGCCTTTCAGCTAGTGTTCTAAAGCTACATCCTTTATCAAAGGAAACATGCTACACAGGAAACAATTTCAGAAAGGATTTTTCTTGCATCCCTTAGCTCCCCAAAGATGTGCACAGAGAGAGAAACTACCACCAGCCTACCCTGTCTCCAGCATGGCTTTAGAAATGATGAATTGCTGGAGTTTCCTTCTGAACAGTTACAGAATTTTGGTCTAGAGTTTCAGGCAACATCTAGGCAGTAACAGCTTTGCAATAGATTTCCCCAGTACCTCAATTGGAAAAAGCAAAATCTACAATTCCATCTGGCTTTACTGAAACATGCTGGAGTCAACTGAGTATCAAATTTACCTTGAGTTTTCAAATGAGAACTACTTTTTCCTTCCTTCAGTTTAAATGTCAATATTTTTTTTAATTAACATCTTTCTCTCATTTTTCTGTCTTTGGTAAGAATCTAATTTAGGCAGTAAAAAGAGAGGAACTTTACCTTGATATGGCTTTATGCTTTATTGTCAAGCCAAACATTTCTCAAGGCATACATCAAAAATAAAGTGGAGGTGTTTCTCCCTAGCACAAAACCACAAAATATGATATGGCTTCCCTATTTTTGAAAGCTTTGAACATCTGGAAAATGTCATTAAAAAAAAATATCTTACAGCTTCTGAAATGATCATATCTCAGTCAGCATCAATGGCAATCTGTTCACCAATGAAAAATTTTTTAAAATATTAACGATTACAGGGACTCACTTTTTCCCTATAAACCACAAAGATTTATAGCTTCAATCTGTTTAAAAGGGTATCTCCTTCAAGAGAAACTTTAATATAGAAAAACTTATACAAATGAATAATGAATTCCTTAAGTGTGCTGAAGGGAGACTACCTTTTGTCCTTTGGTAAATCAGTTAAAAGCGAAAGTTTCCTTAAGTCATATGGCCACGCCTGGTTTTGAAACTCCAAAGCAAATGGCTGAGGAGTCTTTCTCAAGATGGGAGCTTACGAATGGATCTAAAGACAGTGAAGAAAATACTTTAGATAATAAAAGAGTAAACTCTGGCTAAAGGCAGCAGTTCTAGCTGCCTTTTCTTTTTGCTTTCATTGTCTTCTTATGAAAGCACTGCCTTAATTATTTAATATGTCAGAGTCTGTCAAACTGAGCTTGCCAGTTGTTTCATGCTGACAGAAAAAACATTTCCACAATCAAACTACTATCATAGATTCTTCTCTTCTTCTATGATTTACTGCCATGAAGGCAATGCCTGCAGCTGCCAGTAGGCCTACTGCAGTCTAAAAACCCATTTAACACAGGCAGTAAGCCAGCTCCTAAATACAGTACCAGAAAATCCCTGAAAAGTGTGGCTTCCCTTATTCGAATGTTGCTTTAGCCCTGTCTGTATGCAAAATATCACCACAATCTCACTGTTTCCCCTGCAAGCTCTTCTTTAAGGAAGTATGGTTTGTGTGGAGCCAGAGGATTGCCCCATTCCCCAAACCATACCCTAACTCACAGCTCCTGTTGGTGCTGCCCCTCCCTCCCTCTTGGCAGTCAGCTCCCAAGCACAGTGTAAGCCAACAGAAGTGCTGGGGAAAGCTCTCACCCCAGCTGCTGTCCTATAGTCTCTTCTCCATTAGCCAAATTATCTGGGGACAGCTTCTATTGTATTTTTTTCTTATCTCACTGTGGACTTCGGTGCTGTAGATGCACAGGTGGGCAGTGCATTGATCAGTCCTGGCAGGCTGGTGTGGAGATTCCTGGAGGGAATCGGGTTTGGGAATCTGACAAGGATGCTGAAGGAGGGGGAGGAAGGAGAGGCTAACCAGAGAGAGATGTGGTTCCTGCCAACTAAAGAGAGGACTTGCAACATTTTGTAGGCAGGCATGTTCAGCCTCCTCAGGCTTCTCGAAGGCAGTGACCACAAGGCAGGACCAGGCATGGTGACCTCTGTGAGGGACTGCCCTTACCTAGATCTACTTTTCCTACAGCCCTGGATCTGGGGACTGCTAAGACACGGAAACCATGCTGTGAGCACAGCTGTTTTCTGAGCACTGTTATTGTTAAGGAGAAACAAAAGCACTGGTGCAAAAATCTGCACTCCAAAGAAATGCTCACCAGCAGTTAGGAACATTGCCATAAATGTTCAGCAATTGTTAACCCATCAGTTTTCCTAGCTAGAGATGTCCCTGCTTGTACATTGTCTTGGAAATTCTCAATTTCAGTGAACACACGGAGAAAGAGTTTGGAAAAGCTGAGTAAGCATGCAAAATATATCTTTAAGGCTTGGAAATTTTTGGTGATTGTTAGCTCTATGTAGTTCTAAAACAAAGATGAAATATCAAGCGGAAATGTAAGGACTGCATGATCTGTATATTTTTTTCAAATGTAATCTGTAATATTTGAATATTTTCAGTATTACATGAAATGGCTTAAATAGACTTGATATTACCTAATTTAATTGGGGGAGGAACTGAGAGATGGATAAACTAATCTGTGTTGTTCTGGTGGCTCTCATGATGCCTCTTGGATATTTCTTGTGGTTCAGCAAAAAGATTTGCAGCTTAAAATTAAGGTTATAAGAATTACTTGGACACCTTTCCAAAGCAGTTTGAGATGTGTGAGTAAGAACAGGAGAACAATGACTAAATGTAAATAGCACAAGGACTTGAATGCTGTTTTGAGTCACATCGTTGAGCCATTTTCTACAGTTGTTAACCTTCTCTCACAATGGATTTGTAGCAGCTAAGAGCCTGGGCATGTTCAGGGATTGTTTGAAATAATTTTTTGTGCTGCCAGAAATTACTGGTTCCTCTTGCCTTCAATTCTGCCTACATGACATAGTAGGAAAAATAGTTGAGCCAAAAATAGAACATTTCTATGGGCAAAATTCAGCCTCCATGGCAACAGTTAGACCACACTCAGATCAATTTTCCATTCAATGACATATTTTATTTATTTCATTGGAAGTTTGCTTTAACTGCAACCAGCTTCCATGGATTTAAGTTTTTCTGCCTTTTTGTAAGGTAGGGAAAAAATATTACTCCATTTTAATACTGACACTAAACTGAGCTGCTCTAAGCTAGGAGAAGCCCTGAGCAGTAATAGAGAGAAGGCCTTAGTACCAATGTATTTAAAAATGGTTAGAAATTCCCACAGAATTATATATATATAAACTACATAGACACTATATAACTGCATTCATGTTTTTGTTTTAATTAAAATTATTATCAAGTGAAAACTTGATTCAACCAATTGCATCTTCCTTTTGCAGAAACAGAAAAGTCTCTGCCTATATTCTTTTTTTTAGTGTCAGACAAAAAGTGTGCTGGGAAATAAAAAGGCCTGTGTTGCATCATATTCTTTAAGAAAAAGATGGTGCAGTTATTTAATATAAAAATGAAAACTTACCCCATACTGCCATGAAAACAGCAAAAAAGACAGTAGCTCCATTGTCAAAAAGATGGGTTACCTGAGAGATATATTAATAAGGAGATCAATTTGTGATAATAGGCCTTTATTTTCAATTTTCATCTACTAAAATTAGTGTGATCATGAGTTTATCTGGCCTGACAATCCTGAGGAGCCTTCCCTTGACATGTGAAATCCACCTGTGAATTGACAGGACTATTTGCCAGCCTGGCATGGGACTGACCCCTGCCAACACCAGATGTGAGCATCATTTCAGACCCAAAGCATTAATTTTATAGGGCCACACGGAGAGGATGGATGAGAAGATAAAGGTGATGTCAAGGACACCGTAACACATAGCTCTGTAACACGACCTCTGACACTGCCTAATCTCCAAGTGCAAATTGGCTTCAAATATTTTGCAACCCAAATTAAACATTGGTGAAAGACAATGTTAATGTTGGCTGAACTTGATCTGTCTCATCAAGATTTCATCTATCCATGCTTGCTAAAGAGAAATGCAAAAGGCAAAATTCATGCTTTTACCAGGAAGTATCTCTGTTTGCATAGCATAAAACATACCTTGGCATAAATGCAGCTGTCCGACAACCTCATAAAGGGGCAGTATTTATCACATATAGGACACATTATGATATCTGTAGCTTGGCAGACTTCTTTACTGGAAAAATAGAAAAGAGAAAATTTACTAGCTTGATTACTACAAAAATTTGCACAACAATCTGTCTGGATTGATAGGCTTTGCTAATATTCAGTTACTTATTGAACAAAACTGGTCTGTAACTGAAGCCAACATGTTTATAATTGCAAGTGTATAATTAATATTTGTTAACTGTCTAAGACTACAGAGTTTATAGTCATAACTGCAGGGTGCAGTTCTCCAGGGACAACCTAGCAGCATCTCTTTGCCATTTCCAGCTTCTCCTTGAGTCAGAGTGACCTTTGGTAGGAGGAGGATGAGGATAACTTCAGACAAAGTTATCCTTGTGACTTAAGTGCACAAAAACTTAGAGACGCAGCACTCAGTAGAAGATCCAGGGATTTCTTCATCTGAGGAATGCCTCTCTGTGGTGGATCTTTGGGAAAGGCCTTATAGAGAGTGAAAATTCCTCATTTTTGTGCTGGCCTCTTAAAGAGCAATGAAGGAGTCTACTTTTCCCTACTTTGTTCTGACTTGCCAGCACCATTAGCAGCTGGAACTGGGCAAGAGGCATTTTCTTTAATCCTAATTCAGGAGCATAAAACATGGGAAGTTTCATACTGGGTACCTTATAACAACTAAGCATTCTTTTCTTGATTGTTCATTCAATAGCTCAAAATGACATAAGTAACAGCTTGTGGGAAGATCTCTCAAATTATTCACAATAACCCACATTTGCAATTTCTTTATAAAAGTTCCCATGTTACCTGACTTGGCAGTGGTTCAAAGTTGTGACTCCGTACAAAAAGACAAACAATCCAATGAAGGCAGCTGGGAAGAGCATCCCTGTGTACCAGCCTAACCAGGCAAAGTACAGCCCAATTTTCTCACCAAAATACCGTCTGTTTTAAAACAAAACACAGCAAAGTTACCTGCTAATTGGAATAATCTACTTAATCTTGCTCATTAGTAGAAAAAAATATTTCTATCATATGTGAAGAGTAGATTAAAGAGGAGAAAAAGCCTTCAGCTAAGCTTCTAAATACACACTGAGGTACTTACCTCAGTAATGAACTTAAAACATAATTTAAAAATTCAATAACCACAGTTTACAGTTAGATAAGTGGTGACCTCATGAAGGAAAAACTGAGTTACTTTTAGAAAGCTAGTTCTTTGTATTTGGGAAATTGTTGCTGTGCTTTGATTTTGGCTGTTTGACTTTATTGCCTGAATAATTACAGTGAAATAAATTTTATCCCTAAATCTTGTATAACAGCAAGAATTATTTGAGCTCAAATTAGTTCTAAGAAATCAATTAACCAGAGTTCATTCTTCAATACACTTTATTTTCATTTGTTTATTTATTTTCTTAGCTCAGTTCCTGGAAAACTAATTTTATTATTCTACTGCTGTAGAAAGTGAAGTACAGGTAAGGTCCATAATTTGCAATGGTTTGAGGAAAGCAGTCTGAATTGATCCTAATTTATTAGATATATTGCTCAAAAACTAGCAGCAAAGTAGCCAGAAATTCCGTCTTACTACATACATATTCATAAGCAATTTTCCTCCTCCCAAAGAACCAAACTTTATTTATGAGCTGGAGAATACATCAAGCACACAAAAACCTGCTGAACTCATCAGCAGAAGAGCAGACTCATGTTTTGTCTTATTGCTTTGTGCACAGTAGATTTTAGGGGATTATTTGCAAGATTTGTTTTAAAGAATGATGCAAGATGATATGCTTGTGTTTCAGAGATTTTGTAGACAACTCAAACTTGCATATCAACTCAATTTGAAAATAGCTGCTTCTGGAAACTCACCCTAATGATGCAGCTTCTGATCTATCTAGAAAATAAGTGCAGTGAGCCAGCACTGCAGGCTGCTCTATGCTACCAGAAAACACCATTGGCCAAACTTTCTCAGTGAGAATGGAAAGACCTAGGACTGCCTCTAGCACTGAGTGCACTGGAGGACACTTGGTCTGGACTGCACAAAATTAGCAGTTTTCAAGTTGTTATTAAAAATTGCCAGTGTGGGAAATCTGAGTTCATGCTCTGATGGAAGTTACTGATCTGCAGTGACTATTTTCATTTGAGTTTACCAGCTCTGTATAAGAAGCCAAGTACTGTCATTTTGTTTTCATTCTTCTGTCATTCAACAGAGACTCAAATTCACAGACTAAAAGCTAATGCTAACATGTTCTGACAAAGGCAGCAATTCTGATTGTAAAAAAACACACTGCAAACTGCTTTTTAAGGCCTGACTTAAGAGTGTAAATGAAAGCTTTGCCCTGATTATTTTCCTGACACCTAGGATGCCAGTTTGTGCCTGCACCTCCAAAAATGCAAACTCATTTGAGTTTACTTTCACTAAAAATGGATGTCCTATTTCTCTCCACGTACATAGTTCAAAGTCGTGAAGGCCCCCTAACCTTCAACAAGCTTTATTTTTTACTTCATTCCCTACACTCAAGAATGAATGCTTCCTCATTTCAACCCTCTAGATGACAAGCATCAATGGCAAAAACAATCTCCTATCCTGTTAAGCCCTTCAATCTAACATTGAAGTGCAAATCATAGTAATCTGATTGATCTAGAAATCAAACACCTTCATCATAGATGAAGACCCAAGCTAAGTTCAGTGTGTGCGTAAAGAAGACTGTCCATGATGGGGAGCAACCCATCTCTGAAAAGTAAGGAAAAAGCATCTGTGACAGGTTTTAAAAATAAATGACGAAATTTGACATTACTTTGATACATATTGGTTTACATATGGATAAACAGCCTCAATATTCCATTGTTGCTCTTTGCAACACAGCTGATATTCTACAGGCACAGGCTGTACTACTGTAAATTGTGTCAGGATCAACTTAATATATCAAGTCTTCTGGCCCCAGAGTTTTTGTATTTGCTCAGATACCACTCAGCTACATGCTATGGAAACAAACTATGCCAGTGAAAAGGTCCTTGGAGGCCTTCCTAGGTGCCATATTCAGAGCAGTCCCACATTTATTCCAATATGTAATTAATCTAGTTGGAACCATCATGACCCTCGGGAGATGAAAAATGTGTAGATGCCTTTGTCACTCCCTTCAATTTGCCCCAAATATTTATTTGAAGAACAAACTTGTTCCTTCTCTTCTTCTGTCACTATGAAAAGAACAGAAATTTCATGTAACTTGCTTCAGTGGTCGTAGTTCTCTCTGAGCCAGGGCTCAGCAATGTACACAAAGAATTCCAGAGGATTTTTTTTCCAGAATGCATCACTGTGAATGGCTAAATTTCGCCTGTTATCATTCTACTCATTTCAAGGCCTCTTTGAAATTTTCCAGTGTTGATAACATCTTTGTGTTCTTGTTAATTTTGCTGATTTATTACTACCCTTTTTTTCCCAGATTATTAATATGGACAGAAAAAAAAATTGTTTGAGTCTTTAATGATTCTCCCACAGAAAATTTTCTCCAAAACTAACCTAAAAAGCAAGACATAGAAAACCCCCAAGCACCTAATAGAATAATCCATCTTTCCTATCCTTATATGTGCTGTACCATCAAAATAATAATAAAAATGTAATTTTAGCTGTTCAGTTGTGAGCTAACCTGTATACTAGCCCTTCAATACCAGCTACTTTAATGGTGAACTGTATATCCCCTCAATCCATTCCAGTGGTAGACCTATGACTTATTTGGGTCAAGATTTCAATATCAATATTTATCAATAAGGCACATTTTTTGGAAAGTATTAAGCTACAAAGTCTAATTTCCAACCTATGAAACTGATATTGGATTATCCTATGTTTAATGACCCTCATTAAGAATATTTTGCTTTCAACATGCCTAGAAGGAAGCCATGGATCTAGAATATAGACATATCAGGGCTCGAGCCAAGAACCTATCTATTTTCATTAACTCTTTTGCGGGTAAGAAAGAAATCCTGTACAGAACTTTCTACACCACAGAAACCAGAGCTTTCCAGTAGGTGTTTTGGACATATGAAGCTCTCATGTCAGAAGCAATGGGGTGGGTAGGAAGGCTTGACAGGAGACTGAAAGGGAGTAGTCAGCTTGCAGTCAAGACATTTAATGGAAAGATGAAGCAAAATGCAGGTTACTTAGGCATCAGTTTTTGCTTCCAAGTTCATTTAGATACCTTTACAATCACTTAATAACCAGTTTGCTCCCTGCATTTTTGTCATGTCAATTACATGCACAAGCAACACCAGGAGCAATTTGTGCACAATCAAGAGGGAAGCAACAATACACAGAAGTGTGAAGGAGGTGATCCAAAGTCCCCAGGAATCACTGCAACTCTTTCTGTTGATTTACATGGTCCCAGAGCTGAGACCTGTTTCTATCCAATTATAATCAATTCTAAGGGTCATAAATTATTATTGTAAAGTATTCATGGACACTAAATTCCAAGAGATGTATCATTAAAGTCATGGTACCACATCTGTTGACTAATAGGAATGGCTTTGTAAATTATTCTAACTCTGTGCCATCATACTACCACATGTTTCAAAGCAGAGTGAAGCAGAATCATGCAATTTCCCTCAAATGATTTTTTTTCATTTATTTTTAGTGACTAGTATCTCCATAACAGCCAGCTGATGAGATTAAATGAAATCTGGAGTTGCCAAATTGGCAGTACAGGAGGTGGAAACCACATTTTAACATCTAAGGAAAAAAATAAACCAGCACTGGAGTATGAACATTTTCACTTAGCATTGTGGTAACTTGACTTTAAGATAGAAATAGCATATCTAGTGATGACATAAATGTACTATCTACATCTAATTTATTTCTTAGCCTTTCTAAAGCATTGTGTCAACTAGCAGCATAAGTTATGGCCAGGTGTCTGTGGAAGAATCAACATCCAGCCACTCATTTTGTACAGATGACCACACTACACCCTTCAAACACAATCCCACATAACTCATTATGGGGGGGGGAGCGGGGGAAGATTTTTCTGCAGTATAACTGGCACTGAAAAAAGCTTCTTTTTAAAATGTGCCCACTGAGATGTTTCCAAGTGAAATGAACAGCAGGTCTTGCTGGTGTCATCAGTTCTTCAAGGAAAAGTCTCCAGCTCAATAGACATGTGAACTGCTGAGAGTGGCTGTAGATGTGGAAGATTCATTCATGGATGCTGGGTTACTCACATTTCCCTGGCTTTTCCCAAATCTTCAAATCCTCTGAAAACTCAGCAGGAGCTGAGGAAATGTGAGTAATCCAGCATCTGTGAAGTGAGAAAGAAAAGGCATCCCCTTCTCTTTGTTGTCACCCTCCTTCAGTGAATTCATCGCAGCTGTGGATGTGTTCCAGGCAGCACGTGGCAGGCTGGGCTGGGGCTGCAGTGCAGCTTTGGACCTGCTGAGTTTGGTGGCTTGCAATTTAGGCTACTGCCAATGCTCAGGGAATCTCACAGTTCCCCCTGCCCCTCTCCTCTTCGGGTAAACACCTACTCTCAAAAACAGCAGGACATTCCTGACTTCAGCTAGGGGGTCTATAGTAATTGCCTCTTTTTTTTTTTTTTTTTGAGTATATTTTTAAAAATCTGTCTGATGAAAAAATAAACTTTCTTTAGAAATCTTTAATTTTAAATGCAGGCTATGTAAGAAGGCTGCTATCAAGGTCTAGAATAATCATATGGCTAACACTGCTGATTCTGTTACCGTTTATTCTCATACTTTATAAAACCTTTCAGATGCCTGACCACCAAATTGAACCAAACACCAGATATTGCCTCAAGAGCACTTTCACAAACAAGAAGTGATGAAGAACAGTAGCCTTGTCCACTATGGAAAAATGATTATAAAATTCTATAGAGATATACAGTTTGTACAGTAATAATAGTACCTTTTGTACTGGGAAATTAAAAGCAAAAAAACCCCTTAGTATAACTGTTGCCTCCTCCATAAATCAGCAATTTCTATTGTGCAATTTGACAAAAAATTCCAAATTTCTATCCAGTGTATTAAAAAAGAAATAAAAAGCTTTTGGGATTAAATGATTATATTTAATAAATTATTTTGTAAAGCATTAAAAAAATTATATGACCCGGTAAAACTTTTTATTGTATTTCTTGTTAGCTTTTTATCCATGGAAATGAAATTCTCTGTTTTATGAAATGGATATGTTTTATATGGCCTTAATCAGTAACACTGTCTGTCTCCAGGGCTATCGTCTATAAATCTTTCATCTGGAAACAATTTTGAGAATAAATAAGAGCAAAGTTTTCTATTAGTTACAGGACTTATGAAATGAGGCAATTAATAAGCTGGAGCAATTGCATGTTGGGGATGACCCTTCCTGATGGTCAGTGTATCTTCAATGATCCTGATACATCTGAAGACTTTATTAATAGACTCTTGTAGCTCCATATTCCTCTCTTCAAGCAGCAAAAGCCCATTACTGTCCAATAATAGTTCTGCCATCACAACCAGTAAAGGCTCTGGCTCTCTCTGTATGTGTAAGGAATATGTAATCCTCTATTAGTGCACACAAGGCTATTTGAAAACATTGTTTTAAAGGACTGTAAGAACTTGGAATCGCATCTCAGCTTTCTCAGTGTTTTTTTTTCTATGCATACTACTTCCAAGATGAATAAAAATCTGGAGAGTGGTGATGTGGCTGGTCTGAGTTAAAGGGTAGTGGTAGAGAGGAGACTCCCACCACTAGTGTTGCTGAACACGGCAGCACACTCAGCAACTGTAGGCTCTGCTCTGTGCCATTTGTAAGCACCATGAAACCTCATCCAGAGCTCATTCTGAGGTTGCTTTTTAGGTGAGAGCCTATCTTTCACCAAAGCCATGCTCTAAGGAGGAAGAACTCCTGTGAACAGAGGTCTCATCAGGTATATCCAGCCTCCACAGATTCTTCTCTTCCTTTTTTTTCTGTTAAATATCCTGTAAACACTTCATTACAAATTACAGTGTCAGGAAACTCTGGAAGAAAACTTCTCTTACTTTCAGGTCTTTCTACAAACTCCTCTATAGATATTTCTTTGGATGTAGTGTCACCATGAACTAAATATTTTCCCATGATTCAGGATCAGTTTTTTAAAACCACATGAATTAAATAAACTTTTCATGGTTTTGTCAGAAGTGAAACAACCTGTGCTCAATCTATAACGTGACACAGCAAAAACAGTAAGTCTTACCTTACAAGATCCAGTGGCTGGTATTTATACCACACTCCCCAGGAAGCCCAGCACTCATAGAGTAGGTGTCTGTGGTTTTCTGCTCCATGGGTTTTTATTGAATTCTTACTTCTGTAACTTCCCTAAAATACAGATCTGGACATTAATGAATAACAGCAGCAAAAAAGAATATTTAAGAAATCTCTCTTACTAGCACCATGGATAACACAATTTATGTATAACTACATACTTTTGCTCCAAAAGTTAAATATGGCATTAAAAAAAAATTGACTTATGTCACTAAGATTTGGAAATATTCTTCCTAAGAAATTTATAATGAGTTATATTCAAGTCATAGTCTGTAAATGCAAAGAAAATCTTTGGAAAATCTCAAAAAGCCCCACAGAGTGTGATGTTTTTCCTCTTTGAAAGCATACTGATACATCAACTCAAACAGTTCTTACAGAACAGATCCAGAACAACTCTCTTTACTCATCTCTTTTTGCAAGAAATTTTTCCCCGAGGAAAAAAGCATTGCTAAATGGAAGCATGTCAGAGGCAGACATTAATAAGATTAAGGATAAATAATTACACAATTAAGAATTAATTTTGTGGGAAATGTCTACTCAAAAAGAAAAAAAATAAGAGCAACATACCTCATGAAGAGGAAATGCAGCTTCATAGGAGCCATTACTGAGCAATCGATTCAGACCTAAGAATCAAAAGCATTCAATTCTTTACCAACAGGAGCAGAAAAATGGCCAAGTAAAAAGCAAAACATATATTCATAAACTGGCTTAATGAAGACTGAAGCAAATTGACAGTACACAATACATGTAGAAAAATTAATCTTCTATAAATTTTGATAATTCAGAAACAATACAGAGAAAGACTTGTTCAAATATTAATCAAAATCTATCATTCCTTATGCTAGAGGCTTAAAGAGTCATTTGCCAAATCCATTTTAGTGTAACTTCAGTGGAATTGGAGACTTCACACCAGGTTTAAAGTTTGATCTTCTAAAACATGGTATAACAAAGCTATTTAGATGAAAGGCTGCATTTCTTAGGATCTTAGAACTTCAGGGTAGGTCTTGACATTTTTTGAATTGCAGACCACCAAAGCAAAAGAAACTCATAATTTCCATATGATAACAACTTTTTAAAATGTGTTCGGCTTGCTGAACAGACAGAAAGGAACAAGATAAGCTGCAGTACTGCCAGAAAATAAAGTCCAGAAAATAAAATCATTCCTACGTGGCACAAAAAAGTAACCATACAACCCACTCATTCAAGCCATGTCCCTCTTTAATGGGAGCCTGGAGAAATAATGTTTGCTGAGATGTTGGTGCTTTTCACTTAGAAAATCACCAAAATAGGACTGTACTGTTACCAGGCAATGCAAAACATAATATCCATACTAAGAACCTGAAGGTATTTGAACCCTATTGACCCAGAGGCATAGAGTCTTGATTACTATCCTAATTCACAGGGGACAGACAGCAGCAAGAACACAGCAATGAGAAGTAATAAGTCAACATGAATAACACTTTCAGTGGTAGCATCAGTATCTGCCTGGCAAAATATGTCTTCTTCCAATGTCTCTGTCAGAAAAGTTAATCTTGTACAGCTGAGCTGGGCTTTGCTCTGCCCAGTGATCAGTGCAAGGTTGTGTTCACTACAGGTACAGCACAAGTTGACATGTGAGGGAGATTGAGATCTTGAGGTAGGCAGGGAATGCAGGTGTTTGGACTAGGTGCAACATCAGCTCTGCTCAGGGCTATTGCCACTGTCATCCCAGCAGCTGAGAAAGAAATAGAGGTGACCTTCTGGGGTATTTCTCTTCCTCTTCAGGAAATGAGAGGTTTAAACAGCAGGAAAATGAAATAGACTGCAGAGTTTTATGGAGATTGTCTCTACATTTGAATCTGTGTAGTACTCAAGCTGTATGACTTGGCAGAAGGTGGCCACTGTTTCATGTTCTATCCCTCCTCTGCCACTGCCTGCTCTCCGGGACCTGTGCCACTCCAAATTTCCACTCCACTTACTAAATGAAAATGAAGCCACAGTTATGCATAGCATTCTTTGCACTGGGGGCATCAATGGTGAACTCCCTTTTGACTTTCAGCAATACCAGAGATACAGGGTCCTCCATCTCCCTTAGGGATGGATAGGTATCCAGGGAAAAGTCCTGTAGCCTGAGATGTAGAGCAGCACAAATCTTGCCATCCTTCCAAGCATATTTTAATTGAAGGAATAAAGGTTTTCCTGTATAGTCTCCCTGCTTCTCCACTGCTTGTAATCTGTTAATATTTCATGTTTAAATCACCCTCTTCCTTTGCAGAGGTGATAAATTTCATATGGTGATGTGCCTGTGAAAACTGACTGATATTACAGGGAGAGAATCACATCTTCAGTGTAAAGCCCCTACCACAGCAGTGGGTGAGATGTAAACAGTCAAAAACAAGGTTGTTAAAGAGAAAGGAAAAGAGTCTGTTATGAGCCAGGCAGACTTTCTTTTTTGAAAGACACATTTAAAACCTATTTCTCAGTACTTACCAATTTTGTTTTTCCCTTCTTCATACTTCACTCTTTGTAAGATATGGTGTACAATTCTACTTCTTGTAGCATTATTGAAGAAAGTATCTTTGTTGTGTATTATGAAGCTACATGAAAATAAAAACCAAGGGCATCTCAGAAATATGTAATAACATATTTAAGGCAAATATTTAGTTCCATTACTTTCTGTAGCACTCTAAAAATGTATGTCAGCAAGTGCAAGGAGGATTAAAAACACTTGATTAAGAGATGTTTAGCCAGGTGAGATACTGTCAGTAACAGTATTCATTCTCTTACAAAGAATTACATGGAGAAGTCTGAAGAAAGATAGGAGATATTTAAGTATTCATTATGATATGCATAACTTAGATAATTCACTGAAAACTACAAAATTCTTGCACAAAAAAATTGCAAAAGCATATCTTTGTAAGTGCAGCAGTAGATTTTCACATCTTTTTTGTTATGCTTTACCATTAAGAGTCAGTTGGAAATATCTAGTTGGCAAACCATTCTTACTGAAAACTATTACTGAATACAACGTTAGGAATTGAAAGTATCATATACTTCTACATTTGGTCCTGGAAGCTAAACTACAGTAGAAAATTAGTCTCAGAAGCCACTTATTAAGTATGAATGCAGGTTCTATGTTCAATAGGCTAGATGCAACTGTGGTAAGCCCGAATAATTTTAAAAAACCCCAACAAACCCTGTGGATAGGAGGTAATATTTTTTTCCACATCTGTGTTTTTGAAGAGCTGCAGAATTGAATAAACTGATAAATAAAATGTTAAGGTCACAGAGCTGTCATAGAGAGATGAGTATGTAGGAGAGCATACTAGACAAATACAGCCTTAATGAGTTCATCTTAATCAGGAGCTTGGTGTGGATTCACTTCACCTTCTCTTTTGCACAATGTGAGATTCACTGCTCCGTTTTTCCCTCAGGTAATTTTACCCAAATGAAATTTTTTTTCCAGAATCAATCTTTACCCATGGGAAATAATATACAGCTTTGCACCTCCACAGTAATTTTGAAAAAAGAGGAGTCCAACTTCTGGACTTTGAGAACTTCATGTGCTCCCTCTTTATTATCAAAATTCTCAGCTGAATTTTCAATACAATACAATGTGTACATAAGTTCCTTATGTTCTGCTTCAAAGGCTGAGAGTAAAAAAAAAAATCCTAAAGTAAAGGTACGTAAGACAAATTGCTCCAAGAGCACCAGAAGTAATAAAACCTGGTTTTCTATAGATTACTATCTCATGTCTCCTTTGCCACTTCACCCCAGATACTCACAGGTCATTTCTGTGTCTACAATCTACTCACTACTGTACTCACCACTTCTGGCTTCCTACCATTTCCCTGCTATTCCCAAAGTCCTACTCATGCCCTACAGTACCTACCAAAAGTAATTAGATTTATGCATGCTGATTTACCGGGAGGCTGGTACCAAACAGCAAATGCAATTGGTGTCCTCTGCCTTTTCTGTATAGGAAGAGGTTTGGGCCACTATTCCATTTCAAGCTGCTATTACTCAAAAGGTATGTAACACTGAGCTTATCTTTCAGATACAGAAAGATATGTGGATATAAAGATGTATCTTTACTGCTACACCTGTATCAAATTAGTTGAAAATAATCAGTATGTAAAATAATAATGATTAAAAGTATTTTGAGAAAAAGGAAATACTGTATTCATGCAAATCTTAATGCTGATAGAAATTATATTTTAAAAAATCTAAACTCTGAAGCAGGTAGAAAATTGTTGTTTTCAGCTGAAGCTGGAACTCTATATTAGGCTGTTTTTGTAGCAGCAGAAACAAATTAAAAGGCAGGAGTAAAACAGAAATGAACAATTAGAGATTTTTGGTCTTTATTTAATTTTCTTTTACTGCATGACTATTCAAGACTTCACCTCCCAGACAGCACTAAATGTTAAAGAACTGTGAAGATAATTTCACAGATACCAAAACAGCACAGTAATTCTCATTCTGACTTAGCTTGACTCATTCTGATGAGCTCTTGTAGGATTCAATTGCAAATTGGATCATCTTATCTGGGAAACCTGCAACATGGAACCAGATAACATCTTAATCTATTTTCCATGTAATACAAGGTTATTTTGTTCATGTGTTATCACAACTTTCTCATACTGCAACTAGAGGTAGCCATTTGAACATCTTTTCTGAAGAATATGTTTAATAGTTTTGTTTGCATTTAAGAATTTCTATTTTCATGAGTCATGAATGCAAAAAGTCCAAAATCAAGGATTATATGAACTCTAAAAAACAAATAAATAATTGCTTGTTTCAAAAAACACTTTAGTAATTTGCATTCATTTGCAAACTTAGTAATTGTGTTATTATAGCTTTTGATCTCACATGCACAAGAAGAAATAACCAGACATGTCTGCGAAGCAGATGTAAACACCTCAGTATAATAACTGCCATGCAGAACTCTGCCTATGCCAGAATAGCTGAAGTAGTCCTAAAACACCTGTGAGAATACGAGCTGCAGAGGTTCTGTCCTGCCCAGTCTTGTGCCAGTAAGGGCAGGAGGGGGAGAGGAGAGAAAGGACTCACCATGATCAGAGTGGGTCAAAAACATGCTCTTGAGTGTTTTCCAAAGTTATCCATGAAGACATGGATAAAGAAGAGATGCTAGAGTTCAGCAAAGGAGAAAAAATAGTGGCAAAAATGAGTCCTCTGGATGTCCTGGATCATCCCTAACAATATCATTATTTTGGGATAGAATTGCATGTGGTAACATATAAAAAATAATCCTCCCTTATTTTTGAATATAAAAGTCATAGAGTTTTAAAAATCTGCTTAACTCAAATAGTCATTTTTTATTCTGTGAAATTGTCTGTAGAGTAGACCCAGAAAGAGCAGTATCACCATGATCAATGGGGCAGGGACCTCTGGCACAGGAAACAAAAAGGGGCAGACATGAGTGGAAGGCCTTGAAAGGTTGAGAATACCTCAGGCAGTTGTATCTGTGTTACAACATCCCAGCTGGACATTGACATAAATTAGGACAATATCAGGAAGGTTTCAATTTATCTCAAAAGTCACAGGAGTTGCTCTTGCCAGGTGATAATCAGGCAGCTCAGTGCCTTACCCCTTTCGACCACCTTCCTGTCTTCCCATGCTTCATGGACTTTTCTTCCCCTCAAATTTTTGTGCTTAATTTTGTCTTATTTCTGAATGTGGGTGGTAAATCCATATTCACAGAATAACCATCAAAGCTATCTCATGTTCCACAGCATCCAATGAAGAATTCAGAGGATAAAGATTTTCTCAGTCTGTGAAGAATCTCACACTTCAAATTTCAGTTCACGGGGGCCGGACCTGAAGACAATTTAAAACTAGGTACACACAAACATTTATCAGACATTACTGAGCTATGAACTGTATAAAGCAGAGGCTTTCTAGTGAGTTTTTTAACACTTGTTGCTTTTAGGTGGAAGAATTTCCTCAGCTGTTCTGTTTCTGCTGCCCTTGTTAGATTTTTTAACATGTACAAGGATTTGAATATTCATAAGAGCAATACAGCTTGTTTTCAGGCTCAATAAGGGTTTAGACTTCATTTATGAGACTCTTCACTCGTGGTTTTCATCATTTTGTTGCCTCATTTGTAAGACAAAAAGTAAGTAAGGATTAATACATTGTAATTTTTTTACCTATGAAGTTAATGTATAGGTAGATAAACGCAGTGATTTGTTCCACAACAGCTATATTCATTAACTTGGTCCTGTAAGTCTTATTTATGTGGGCTGTCCTTACTCAAAAGGAAAATCCCAATGAAGATAATGAGAATACTTTTGGAAGGAAAGCTTCCAGAGATGATCCTTAATTAAAGTCCCTTTCAAAAATGTCATTATGAAAATACTGCTCTTACATTTAATGCTGTAAGAGACATGAAGAGTCAGTGAAGGTTAATTGCTTTGAAGATATATTTGTAGCCTTTTTAATTAAATTGTGAAGTGGAAATTTCAAACTATCTTTCTGTGGATAGCAAAGCACAGCAAAGCTAACTGTTGTCTAAAGAAAGATCTCAAATTAGTGCAAATTCAACCAAGAAAAAATTACCAATGAATTCCTATTTCTACATTGTCTTTGGTAATTTTGCGGGTTGCACAAATCCTTAAAGGGTGAATTTAGCTCTTGAATCTTTGAACGCACATTTGAAAAATAGTGGGTCTACTTTTCTTGATTTATTTTACTTTTTATATTTTGGAAAGCAAAAGGCAGGAAAAAGCTGTTTTCTGCTTTAGTAGCAAGATAAACATGCTGAAATCTGAACACCTGTGGTCTGGTGACAAAGGTACAAAGGGAGGATGGATACATGCACAGATCCGTGTGTATCTTTGCACTGTAGGATCCACAGTCACTGAAATATTTGATGTCTGACACTCACCATATCTAAAATTGCCTTCTGCTGGAAGCAGTACAAACTAAGAGCACAGACATTGGAAATAGTGATCTCTATGTAAGTAGTGTATTCCTTAGCACAGGAAAAAATACCCAACCTTCTGTACTCCCAGATAAATCACTGAGCCAACAGCCAGCCTGTTGTTGGCTGAGGTAATAGCAGGTTTTTAGCTCATTTAACATAGAGAAAGTAAATAACCAGCTTTAGTAGCAGCAGCAACATGAACCTGCAGTATTCCCCTGAGAATAATACCACACATTTCTCTACTTTATTTGTATGAAAATGGCTATATTATTAGCACTTGCTGATTTCATTTTGCTTGACTTTTAAGATTGCAGCTAACTGTCTTGTTTAAGGGCATTTTTATTAATGGTTAGCAGGAGGTTTTCATATCATATGCCTAAAACAGAGTCACTTTGGGATGAAGAATGTTGTAGTGGCTCTCTGTGTTTCCAATTTGGCGCCACAGCCTCAAAACTGCCAAAGTAAAATAGAAAGTCATGAAAGAGCTGAATCTCTTCTCTGTTTTCCTCTACCTTTGCCCCAAATCAGTCTTCTCCCCAGATCACTTCTTAATTTAAATTAGTTCGCTTAGAAATATTCACCTGAGATAGAAGGAGGGAGCCTTTTGCATTTTTCAGGGATGCCCTGCTTCCTTCTATTTTTCATGCAATTAAAACTTCCAGAATCAGAGGGAATAAAAAAAATAAAAACAAACATTGTAGGGCATGTCCAAGTTTGGCAGCACAAATATTTGTCTGAGAGCAGGATTTACAAATCTGTGATTCCCCATTTATAAAAAGCCATTTAAAAATCTATAGTTATTATACTGTAGATGTATTTAAACACCAGAATGACCATCCTTGTTCAAAACAAGTAAGTGTCCATGCAGCCCTGTGCCATGTTGCAGCAGCTCCCTGATCTATCCGTGATTTTGGGGTGAGGGGGCTCAAGGGAATATGGGCACAGATCATCTTGGTAGAGATGGGGTTTGTTAAGATCACTTTGAACACCAGAAAAAGCTTGAAAAGACAAGCTGTCTTTGAGAGACACATATCTTTGAAATATGGAAAAAATACAAGACTCATATACCACAGGGGGACATAATATAAATGAGAAGACATCCATTAACCTCTGATATACAGGGCCATTTTTTGCTTAATTAATCAAGTTACTATCCTAGTCCTCCTAACTGAGTAAATTTTTAATCTTATTTTCACTAAGTAATAAATATTTATTTTAAGTGGTTATTAAATTATATATTAGATTAATATTTAATCAGAGAGTTTATGGCTTTCGAAAGAAAAAACAAAGGGGAGATAGCTCCTGATATAGAGTTTGAAATCTCTAAACAGCAATTAACATATTTTCCTAGCTAGTATGCAGTTATCTCAGAAATTGCTGCTAATTGCTGCTGTTACTATTCCCAAGTGACTAGCAGCTGACTACACAAAATAACTAAGATGTAGGAGAAGAACATCTAAGTGTGTCTAATGGTAAACATTTTTCACATCTTGTGCATTCTTGTAAGGGATAATTTTCAGAAGAAATACTTTGGTATAAGCACAGCCTTTTCCAAGCTGTGGCTTGCAGAAAAGAGACAGTACTCATTAGTCTATCTTGAAAATAATAATTTTGTATTCCACACAATTAAAAAAAAAAAAAGTGCTTGGCAGAACTTCTTTCCTTCAATAAGAGGTTTTCTATTGCTTAAGAAATAAGATGAATTTGGGTCTTCTCTTGTACTGACAATTTTGTGATATACCCCATGAAGTATACCACAATGCCTTTAAAAGAAAACCTGAAGCTGTGCTGCAAAAGTTATAGGCAGACCTCACAAATGTCATTCTTGTGTTTTCTTCTTTGCCAGTTTTGGAGGAACGACAGATGGCTATCTGTGCCTCTTAAAACAAACTTAATTTGTTTTTGGAAAGCTGAATTTCTCCACATATGGCTTGTTTCCATCTGAATGGGAAAGAAAAATGCAAGAAAGAAAAAGTCTTTTGATATGATCTACTAAAGTTGCACACACTTACTGTGCAACAATATTTTTAAAATATTATTTCCTATGGAAATAAGGTCTGGTCAGGTTTTTTCTTAATTATTTTCCATCCCAAAGACCAGATGGTAACTATTGTCACTTATTTGTCTTTCCATGCTTTTAAAAGAAACTACCACAAATGAAGTCTCCACTCAGGTCATGTTATAAAATTTGTATCAGACTGGAGCCCTCTATGTGGAAACTGTGGCTAGATTACAAAAGATAAAGTGCCTGTTCTTTAATGACGTGAAAGACATCTGAAGAAAGGAAGAAATAAGGACTTTTAGACCCAAACTGCAATATTTCAAATGCAGCCAAGCTCATATGAATATTTAAAGCATAATATTTTAGAAAATGAAAAGCCCATAAAACCAGGCAAAAAGGAAGAATTTGGCAGTCTCCAAGTAGGGTATGTGGCAAAATCTACTGTGAGACCATGGAGATCTTGTCTGAAAACTAAGAACATGGGGTTTTATGCTTTCCAGATCATTGTAATTGTGAGTGATTTATTTCATTGTCTTCATTAAGCATGTCTTGGATAAACAGTAATTTATGGCAACACAGAAATCCAAAATATTTTCGACTGCCAAAAGTACATATCTTGCTCTCCAGAAATACTTGTACAATAGCCAGAAAAATCCTCATTAGTGTAATTAAATGATTATATATTTTAGGCTCCTGTGGATATTTCTCAAAATACAGTTAAATGTACTTCCCACTCATCTCTTCTTCTCACTTAGGATTTGAGATTTCCAGGAAAATTTTATGGCTCCTACTATAAACTTAAAACTCAAAATCTGTACATAAGTTCTGACAAATAGCAGACACCAGTGGTGTTTTTCAGCTACCACCTTAATACAGTGCAAAAGGACTAAAAACTTGCATTTGTTCTGCATTTTCTGAGGACTTCAAGAACTGAACAAGTTACAAATATTTGCTTTGCTCAAAAAATGGCCATATGTTCAATGAAAAGTCTTAAACAACACTGAGGTCAGCCAGCTGCGCACTGGTGTGGTACTGGGACCTCTCCTGTCCTGTACCTGTTCTTTCTGAATCAGTTTTGGAACAACTGTGTGATGGAAGAGGAGGCAGAGTCACAGCAAAAGGCCCAAGAGTAGGAAAGAGACTGTCACTGTTCTTCTAGACTATAGGATGATGTGCTTGTGGAACACTGAACTCCACGAGTAACTGCCCATGACAATTTCGTAGCCTCCAGTATAATTACATTGTATTGGTAACATGGTGAGAGCACTCTAGCCAAACCTTAACTGTCCCAAATATCAAAATGTATGGACTTTTCTTACCACTGACAAAACGCAAGGTAAATTATCATAACATTACTGTAGATGGCAATTCTTTTCAGCATCTCATTAATTTCAGTGATTATTTATCTTCACATTCTTAAATATTTTTTGGGTTAAAAAATTTAAATACCTGCAGGCAACTCAGCAGAAAAATATTGAACAAGTAATTGTATTTCAAAATTCTAGTGAAACAAAACAAGGCAAACACAGAAAACAGGTTGAAGCACGATAGGAGCACCATTGCTGTCAGAACCAGCCTCTTTTGGGAGAAGGAGGCCAGCTCAGCCAACATTTTATAAGCCCCTACACAAAAGGATAGGAAGATTACACACAGAAAGCTAAGCATAAAATATCAGGTCTGCCAGGGAATAAAATTTCCAAGTCTGCAATGACGTAGAAGAAGCGCCAAACAACAGGAGGAGTATTAATGAAACCAACACTACTTAATAAACTCTCCTGCCCATTTACCAACATGAACATGAGCAAGGCAGAAGAATGAAAAAAAAATTCTAGTTCATATATGTCAATTTTCCTTTCAGCTACAAAAAAATCTCTCAGAACAAACCACCAACCCCTTTCCTACATGCAGTAATTTTAAGGGAAGTTAGCAGTTAATATTACTGGTAATAAGAACATTAATGCTGACATACTAATTTATTAGTTTTTTTAGTCTCACTGGTCTATTCTCAAACTAATTTGCACCTACTTTTTCTCTTGCAGGGCACAATAACTGACCCATCTCTGTATCAAACAGACTTCTGTTGAAATTTCCCTGGAGTTTTGCACCTGTTCTTGTTTTTCTGCTGTATTTGGAAAGATGCCATTTGTGGCAGAGGTTTATTTTACTGGCTTTTATTGCAGCTAGTAAATCAAATCCCTGAAAAATTATTCATTGAAAATTAGGTATTTCAGAGGTTCATCAGCCTGGATTCTCCCTGAATAAAACCACATATTTCAGAATTTTGAGTGACTTATAATTCGTTCTGTGTCTTCTTTTAGTACCCTCAACAGTGCTGCCTAATCTTTGCAGTTTTGCTGTCACTCAATGACTGTTTGCCATATCACAAACACTGTAACTACCCATAAGACATAAAAAATTTCACATACCTTAAATGCCATACGAGTTCTGAAAGTTATGTAGGGCTTTTTCTGTTCTTCATTTTGCAAGGGAAAATAAAGGCTTCTTGTAGCCAAGTGATTTCTCTGACACTTGTCCAACACTGGTGCTATTGGTGGAAAAGTGTCACTGCTAGATCTAAACACTGTCTGAACACTGCCATTTTGCAAGCAGTTTTGCTTCCATAAAATTGAAAGAGAAATGCAATCAAACGGCATTGTCTGTTTTCTTTATAGTTTTGTTTGTTGTACAGTCGTAACTAGGAATGAAATGCAAGTATCAGTATTACAACCATCAGTGATGAAGGACTACTTTTGATTATGCTAAAGACATAAGGAATGCTGAGAAAAGTTTTGATCACATCTTTAAGTAAAAAAAACAACTGCAATTTTGACCTGAGAGAAAATAGCCATTTGATCCCTTTAGAAACATCGTTGAAATTCCAGTGAATTAAAAGGAAATTTCCCATTGATTTCCTTAGCTTTGAGCTGGACCTTTAATTAATATAAATGTAGACTAGCTATCTCTCCCTTTCTGTGAAAAAAGACTAATATGAAGGCACTAGTCCTTAAGACATGAACAAAGAAATAATTGTTTTCCGAGGTGAATCCAGAAGGAAAAGTTGTCACCTTGCAGCTGAGATATGATAGAATACTCACTGATGGATCCTTTGTTGGCTGAATGGAGCAGTATAGCAGTCATTCTCCTCCAGATCTGGCAGTGTTTCCTTGTCCAGTTTCATTGGCTTTCTGGGCAACCATCCTCGGAACCTGCTTATCTGTTTCTCGATCCTGCAGCACATGATAAGTATGAGCATTTGTGATAATGGGTTTTTTCACGACATTATGAAGAACCATCCTGGTTGTCAAACCAGGATACTGAATATTTACAACTAGGAAAGGTGCAATGTCTTCTGATTTTTGTTGAGGCAGACCAAATTACATATGCTGAACTCAATTACTCATAACCAGCTTTTCGCAGAGGAGCATTTATTTTGTCTCATCAGAAGAACAATGCTGATGGTACATGCTGCCATAAATCTTATTAAGCCCAGTGAGTTCTTGACATGCCTCTAAATCTTTATTTCTCAGATTTTCAGTTAGTTTAAAATTCAGTTTTAACCAACATTAGATTTTGGCCACCTAAACATTAGAACAGTGATCTGTTCTGATCTGTTCTGGACAAAGATCTTTGGCAGCTAAACCCAGCAAGTTGCATCCCATTACTGCTCTCTGTATGGATTCTTACCTTGCAGTTGATGCTATTAAAAATAGACTACTTTGTTCATTTCGTTCAACTGTAGTTTCTTGCAACACTACAACCTCCATGACACCAGAACTCTGGGTGTATAGGCTAACAGGTGACTGCTATGCAGATTCTTAATTTGGAAGGTGAAAACAAACAGCAACTGGATAAAGGGCAGATTTAACTACAGGTGCACTCATGCAAAGATACACAGTGAAATGAACGGAAGAATCAGAGTTCACTGGAGAAGACAAACTAAACCAAATTCAAATCCATATTAGAATGTTATAATGAAAAGCACCTAAGAAAGCTATGTTTAGCACAGTGAGCCCTACTGCAAATCCTAACCACTGATCCCTGCAAAAATCATGGACTACAAATTATGGAGTGTGCGCATACTTCAGTCACTGGACTAATGTTTCCAGAAGTGGAGCTAAAGGACAAAAATTTACTTCCTTTGAATTTAAAACTCAGTTCTGAGAGAAACTCAAGGACTGGAAATATGGTTGAGGGAGGTTTTTTGTTATGTTTGTTTTGTGGGCGTTTTTTTGTTGTTGTTTTAGGTTTTTTTGTTTTTTTTTTTTTTAAACAGCCAACACAAGAACTCTTAAGACCAGCAAATGCTAGTACCTCTGCATAGTCAGTTTGAGGGAGGACAACCCATATCCAGGCAGCTGAATATATGGGGAAATGATGTGAAAATGTTATGTATTTTCATTTAAAATTCATATAGTTTTTCCTGGAATATTCAGCCTTCTTCCACCAGGTTTTATCTTGGATAAGGAAACTAATGCTCATTTTTAAACGTGGGCACATTTCAGAATTGTAAATAAATCAGCTGCACCTGTTTTAGTCTCATTTCCGCACTTCCAATTTGGAATAGCATGATGGGGCGAGGGGTGTCAGGTGTTGCATATGTATGCAAATTTCTCATCAGGACTGTTTGGGAAAACTGGAATATGTATGTAAGCTTAATATAAGATTCAATTACTTAATTAATCATAACCTCTCCATAGGCAGTGTTTGCACTGACCCAGCAGTTTGAGCACAGGAAAAGGTAGTTTGCAAATGTCTGTGCTGAATGCAGGTGAGATGTCAGATCCCAGGGCTCTAAAGGGTCTGATCCATTGTAGCTCTCCAGCTGCAGCATCCTGACAGCTTTGAGCTAGTCTGTGGAGGCAGATAGAAATGCCAACGGAAAGCAAGTTCTCTACAGGGGAAATCCCTGTCTTTTGGCCTTTGGTTTTTGCCCTGTAAATTCAGTGAGCCCTGTGTTACTGTATATTCAGCAGGCTTAGTGTGTCTGGGTATGGAAAAGGGAGGAGGGATTAGGAAGAGGGTTTTTCTAAATATCCTATTCCATTTATGTTAATTAAAGTCATCTGAATTCTCTAAGCTATTAACACCTCTGCCCATCTGCAATCCTTTCCCATTCATGCTGCAAGTCAATGTGCACGTTTGAGATACTGACTACTGCAGGTTTATCACACCACACAAGCACAGCACAAAGGGACTGAGTGCTTTCCCCACTTAACAGCAATGCATTATTCATGCTGGCTTCTCACTGAGTGTACCCAGAATTGCCATTCCCAGGACTCAGATTACTTGGCATGCTCAGTCAGCCTGCAGGCAAACGGGTCTGAGAAGGTTGCAAAACCTTACTGCAAAGCACAGAACATGCAGCACAGCCTTCTGCAGGGAAAGCAAGCCCCCCTAGTTATCTCCTTGGAAAAGAAAAATCACCAAGTTTTAAAATTTCCACCAGCTCATTACAACAGTGCTGTCAGACAGCAGTGCAGGTTTGTACTCTACAGGATCATCTCCCAAAAGGAAAAAGCTGAAAGAGTGGCATTGGTACTAACAAATACAGACATGCAGTGTTAAAAATCTATATTTCTTTAATCATTTCTTCAAGGTTATGTCTCATTTTCCCCACACTCAGCTGAATAGGGGAACGATGTTTGGAAAGCAGTGTGACCTACCCAGGAATAGGGTGATGGAGTGATAGAGAGGTTAGAGCTGCTTCACACAGTGCCTCAAAGGCAGAGTGTCTCCTACTTCAATCCTGCCTCTGCTCTACAAGTCTAGTCTTTACTCAGCACCCTCTTTCTAAGGATACATATTGTGTTTAACTCACACAAAGAGTTTCTCAAATAATTTAAAAGAAACTGTTTTCTCATCATAAAGTAGGGTAGGGATAGAAAAGTTTTTCATAGAAAAGTTACGAAAATAGAAAAAGGTTTTGCATTGAGACTGATTTTTATGAGTGGGCCAGCTTTCATTAACTTTATGCATATTGTGGTTCTAGCTATTTTATTAGTTCAGTTTTAAACCATGATGCAGGTGCTATAAGGTGTCCGATACCCCTCCTTTCCTTTAAGATAGGGATGTTTTGTAATTTGAAGTGTTGGGATCACTAGAATTTTTCAGAGAGAAAATTCAAGTCAGGTTCACAAGTTGCAAGAGACCTGCTCTGGGCTTTCCCTTGTGACGAAACTCCTCTCTAAAATAAATTTTGCCCAAATGTCAACATAATGTTTGTATTAACTCAAAAAATGAAGAAAGGCTTTGGGTACTTGTCATCTACACTGAACTATGAGTAGAGGAAATAGATACTTTTATTGAAGCCATATATCTAAGTTTCACATAAATGAAAATAAAGCTGAATATTTTTTTATTTTTCCCCTCTGGGGCCATTCAGTTACAGCTTTTCTTCTTCAAGTAGCTATTTATAGACATGAACATGAAAACTGAATTTAGGGTTTCTCTTCACTCAGGAACTAAATACCAGAAAAAGATCATATACCTCTTCGCATACTGATTTCAAATTGCATCCTGACTCATAAAAAAATGAATGTGAAACAAAACTTCATATAACACATATAAATGATGGAACCTTCACCTTCTCCTTCCTATCTATTGGTTTAGTCAGAGCAGACATATCTTCCTTAGAGTCAAGACCAATTACAAAGCTAACAGCCACTATACTATCTATTGTAAGGTGGGAATGGAAAGTGAGGCAGCAACAAAAATCTTTAGAAGATTTGTGTGCATTTATTACCACGTGCCAAAGAAGGACAAAATGCTTCAACTCCACAAAGTGCTCATTTGGTGCTTACTAATATGAAAAGGAAAATTCCACAATGTGATATCAGTGCTTATGCTGTCAAGTTACCAGTACACCGTGAAATAACTTAATATCCAAAATGCTTTTTAATATGCTCATATTGCAGAGTGATTATGCCATGGATGTAAATGTATTGACATTCTGTGCAAAATGGTATGGCTGTTTACTCCAAAATGCAGATTTTTCAAATTTAATTTTTCTCTCTTAGAGGTTCTTGGGAATATTTCCACTGACCTCAGTAAAAGAATAGATTAGGGACTGGACCATTGAAAAACTGCATCAAGAGCACCATGGCATTAAGTGCCACATACAGTGAGAGAGATAGTTGAGAGAGATAATTGTAGATATATAAATTATCTGGGTTTTTTTTGTCAAGTCTGTATAGTTTTTAGGCATTTTGGAGATATTTTCATTTAACTTTCCAAGGTATAAAAAAGAAAATGCAAACTGCTTCAGGAAAAGAGTTTCATTTCTTGAAGTCAGACATAACCTGGGCATCAAGCATAACCTTAAAGGTATTTAATAATTGAGTGAAAGCACTTCAAAAATTGTTGGAAAATACACATCTCTCAAGCTTGGTTCATTGGCTTCCTATCTACCAACAAAGTACTAAGCATCCCCACAGAGAAAGCAATAAATAAATAATGCCATCACTATTACAAGTAAGCAGGGTTCATAGAAATGGAAAAACCCTTCTAACTGTGGTACTCCAACCCCAAGAAACTCCTTAATGAGCTACATGGAAAGAAGAAGATACAGCATTTGCACTAACGTACTTCTATTTCTTTGAAGGCTCCATCGGTTGAAAAATATTTTCTTATTCCTAAAAAAAGGCAAAACTGACAAAATTAATTGCTTCTTTCACAATTCCTTAAAAATGCAACTTCTGTTTGGGTTTTTTTTGCAGATGTCCTAGTATGTAACCACTCCCTTCATCATTTCTACAAACACAGCTGATAAACGTTTCCTTCCAGCTTGACTTTAATTATTATTTTTGTTATTGGGTCAAAATTAGCATAAACTGGCATGAGAACTGTACTCACCTATTCATGAACTTGTATCGGCGATGCAGGTAATAGATTTTTCTCCTGGAAGAACAGCAAAAATGAAGCCAGTCGAGAAGAAAACCCATCGTCAGTTACAGTATGAACTAGCAAGGAAGGAAAGGAGATTGAAGACAGAAGCCTGTAAGAGGTGGAGGAAGAGACTAAAGGAGAGATTAACAGAACCATCACAGGAAGCCACACAGACACTGGTGGCATTTGAATTGTCAGAAGGTCATAATTTTCCCATTGTCTCCTCCTTTTCTGCTATTTGTCATGTGTGGAAGGTGGGGATCCGAAGATGTTTCTATTTCTGAGTTCATAAACTGTTTCAGGAATTCCATAGGACTGACACAAATACGGACAAGTTATATGACGTCTACTAGTGAGTTATTAAAGCTGCATTTGGTGAAACATAAGGGGGAAACTCTTAGAAAAGCCAGGAAAGCTGTACCTTATGCGGCAATATGCTGTAACACATGCAGTACCAAGCGGGGTCTGTGATTCCTGTTGGGATAACATCCCTTGAAACAGAATACAGGCTACACATGCCAATGCACATGTGCTCAGCACCCCGCCAAGTGTGCAGCCACTCCCTGTGCCCCTCATCCAGGCTGGTTTCTGTTGTCAGTGCAATAAGCTGTGTGTGAGAGCAAACGATCAGCAAGTGAGCAGACAAGGGGACACGAGCAGACACATGCTGAACCCACTCCCAGTCTGCCTCCTGACCAGCCCTGTGGTGCAGAGCAGCCCCTAACCACCATCTGGAGATCCAGGACTGGGAGTCCACGTCCTGTGCCACTCCCCTGCTGGCTGCTCTTGCTCTTCTCATAGACATCTATCATACCACAGCGGCCAGGATGTGACACATTGCCTTCAGCACAGAGATCGTATCTTCATGAGAGTTAAGAATATCTGAGGGTTCTTTACTGTGGATTTGGGACTCATACTCCTTACTGGAAGATTTGGGTGCCTGACCAACTCTGATTTCCTCCTCCAGAGGCTGACATTGCCATCCAATGAAGGTAATTGCTAAATCAGGGTGGTTTCTGTGTATTCTGAGAGGTTCCATTGTGTAATGCAGAACTGTACCACTTCTGGAAAATGAAGGCTTACACCACACATGTTCTAAATATTGTAGTAGATGTAGGGTAGGAATGTTGTTAGTGCCTTGGAAGCAAGTCCTCTAAAATAAGACAACACTAATGCTTTATAAAAATTTGAAAAATGTTGTTAGCATTTGAGGTTAATTTTCAGAACTTTTGATCATTTTTATTGTTAGAGTCCATATAGTGCAGGTGAAGTAAAATTTTTTAAACTATTTCATGTTGGCCAGCCTTCTTTGGATAGTGTTATTTATCTTGCTGTATTCAATATACTCAATATCTTGCTCTGCTCGACCTTTCTCAGCAGAGAAAGGTCAAAGCTAAGTGTTTCTGAAGATGCCATCCACTTCTTAGTTTTGCTTCCAATATTCAGAGGTATCCACCACTTTTTCCCTCCTGCTTTGAAGCAACAAGGATTTCATTCAGTGATGCATGTACCTTGCATAATTCCAGCCTGAATAATCAGGAGCAATAAGCAATCAGCAGCTCTTAAAACAAGGGCTTAGACAAAGATATCTGGGAACACACCATCTAGAGTTGTGGACACTTTGTAAAATTTTTTGAATTGGTAAATTTTACTGTTGTTTTTAAGAAAAAATTAAAGAGCCTGCCCAGCAGTCACTAGTGAATTACCATTACTTCCTCTTACCAGTGCTGTTGTAATTCTCTTTCTATAGATGTGGAAAGAATGAAGGCATGATCCTGAAGCCATGATCCTCAGTATTTTCAAAATATTCTATATAATCTGTATGACACCTACTGCTGAGTGATCAGGAAAGAACAAGCTGCTCCATGACTAAATTCAGAGTTCCTGGTGTATTTCTGAATCATGAGACCTCTCTCCACTGCCAGAGCGGGTCCATCTCAAGGAATGCCACAGAAGTCAAAGGCGGCACACTTTTGGCCTAATCCATTGTTTCTATGGCTGGAATACTTTTAAAAATTAATATTACTATCCTGCAATGGCTTGTGATTGCTTTTAGAATTTTCTCTTTGGCAATAAAAGCATAAGGAAGAACAGTTGAAGATTTGCTGTGAATATGAAAACAAAATAAATACAAAATAAGCCTGCAAGTTTGTCCTTTATATATATCAATTTTTCCGTATGAGTTCTCTACTGCTACAGGGTGTCTCATACCAGAGGCATTTTTCATACTTAGGTAAGAAAAAACAGAAGGAATCCTACAAAGGCACCAGCTCACTAGTTGCATATTCTGAGTCTAATTCTTTTCTTGTTCATGAGTAATTCCATTAAAATCAATGGAGCTTTTTATTGCAAACCCTGCTAACTGAAAGAAGAGTCAAGGCTTCTGAGTTCATGGGTTGTGGAAATTCCAGTGGAAGTCTTTATGCTACTTTAAAAGTTCTGATAACCAGCAGAGTAAAAGCAATATTTTACATAGGAAATTTCATAGCCCAACATGCAAATAATATTTAATCAATTATAAAAATAATCTGAATTTCAATGTGGAATTAATCTAGTTATCAATAGCATTTAATATAATTTCTCTATTTTCTCCACAGAAACAAACATTCATAACTTAAATTGTTTTCCTATTAGAAGAGATACTTATTTATACTTATTTATGGGATACTAACTACATACTATACAAGCAATTTACAGGTGCATACCAGATACGTCAAACAGACATGCACTTTCTGTGCTGCCTTACGTACCTGGATCTTCTTGACCTCCCATTGATTTCAATGAAATGTCCATTTAAAAAACAGCAGCGCACAAGTATGCAGGGGGCTCCAGCATTGAAGGGGTTAAAGGGCCTAAGGACAGAATACCCCATGAAAACAGCTGCACTGCTACAGCCCATCTTAATCTCAAACCAGTATTGTACGGAAATTGTACGCTTTAACAAGAAAGAGTAATGCATGTGGTATCTAAGGAACTCCATTTATATTTCCTAAAGGTGTCTGGTATCTTATAGAAAAGCTTTGCTATAGGCATTTTGGTGTGATCATCACATTAACTTTACAGTATAGTGTGGCTTTGGAGGTTGAGACAAAATACAGCTATACCTACCTGAAAGGCATTCTTACATTCATTAGTTCAGCATATTTGCCCAGGACCTCCCAAGGGGCATGCAGTTTCACAAACATGATGTCACTGTTTGTTAGGGATGACTGCAAAAGAGAAACAAAACAGCCACCAGAGCTTAATTTTTGAAGTAAAAAGGAAAGAAACCATAGTCAGCGGTCAATGTGATGTATCACGCTTCCCAATTCCTTCTTCTTCTTGAAATGTCGTATTGGTATTTTGTCAATGAATTTTTCTTCCGCTGTCCTGAAAGCCACGCTGTGACTCCCTTCTGGCCTGCATGTGTGCCTCCTTTACATGGAAAAGAGGACATGGAGGGCAGACAGATGCACCTATGGGTTAGCTGAGTGTACATAGCATGAAAGAATTTTATGCAGGGTGTGCACATCAGCATGGCTGCTACCTAACAGAAAGCTGTCAGGCAAAGACCAGAGGATGTGTGAAGAGCAAAGAGGAGAAGAGAAGGAATTTCACTCTGTTTGCACTCAGGACACAGAACCTAGCTACAGCTAGGTTGGCTGAAGCTGATGTGAGAACACAGAGAGCCACAGGATAATACTGGAAGATTAAATGTTCTATTTCTAATGAATATTAAATAAATTTTCATGAAGTTACATGCAATACAATTTTAGACAATCAAGTGGATGGCATTCCAAGAAATAGGTAAATATGTATGTAGTATGAGAAAAGGAAAATATGATGACAGAAAACCAGGCAAGAAAATTGTTAGCTTTGGGGATGATTTCCTAGTTTTTTAGATGTTGTCCTATATTCAATGTTTCTCACATAAATTCTTGGTTAACACAATTTGTTAGGAGTTCTTAAATCTAGTATTGTTTATCTGGAAACTACTGTGACTATATGGGTGGCAGGCTGACATTTATACTTTTTTACACTCTCCCTCCACTATCCTGATAGATGCTGATATTATTGAATTTGCATGTCCATATCCTTAGAGTGACAAAAATTCTATTATTACTTCATGACATGATAGGAATGAAAACTCCAACATTTAAGATACATATATATTATTTTATTCAGCACATCAAAAAACTCCAAAAAACCAAATAAACAAACAAAAAACCAAAGGAAAAAAACAAAAGAAAAAGCCCCACCCAACTCAATCACTATAGAGTTAACATTTTATAAACAACTACAGTATTGGACTATAAGGGACATAGATATTTGTACTCAAAATATTACTGGGGTGCAAATATGGATTTAACATATAAAGGAATGAGTGAGTTCATGGTGCTAAAAACTGCAGGAAAAAAATCTTTCTTCTTTGCTGATGAATTTTTGAAAAGTATTTCAATACAAAATGACACAACAGCAACAAAATGCCCCCAACAGACTTGCTTCTGACACAATGAATTCACTTGCACTCTTTCCCTGACTTTTATGGATTTTAAATCAGGCTTTAATTGTGTTTTACTTTATAGGTACACTTCACAAATTACCTTTTCTTTTCCCATGAGAATTTAGCAAGGAGATACCACAAAACCAAAACTAAATTCTGCTACTCTAAAAATCTCCTGCAAACTGCTCTCTCAAAGGTGAGGTTAAGTCAGCAGTGGATTGGCAATTTTGTCCTAAATAACTTGGTTTAAAAAACAGAACAAAATCCACCAAACCTCAAAAGAACTATATAAGAAGCCCAAAATACAGAAAGAAACTACAGTACTGACACACCAAAAAAAACTGATAAATGGGGGAAATTTGTTAAAAACAGCTTCTAAACATAATGATGGCTGTTAAACAAGAAGTTTATAGGTATTTTCCAGCATATTGTAGTTTGAACCTTACTAGATATGGGAGCCAAACATGACTTGTGAAGATGCTGTTTCACAAGTGAACACTATCTACATTTGGTATCTTATGTGTTACATATTTTCACGCAGAAACATGAAAAACTTCCGAATGGTTATCACAATACAGATGTTTAAAGAATATTTTTTACTCTGTATCTTGCGATATTGGCGCATTAAAATGTTTTCAAAATGACAATCAGCTTTGCTAACAGAAGATCTAAGCAACAGAAAATCTAATCAAAATACATTTGGCAGGTTAAGTTATGTTCAGAAAAAAAGAAATAATAATGCTAAATTATTAATATAAAAATACATTTCTCTTGGGTTTGTTCATGTTAAGTGTTCATAAAGGAAAGCACTAAGCAAGGCTGAGAAACACAAGGCTGGAACAAACAAGACTGGAAAGAGAAAAACAAATCCAGGTGGAGGATGCATTGAATGAGATGTCACATTCACCTAATCTAAGGAGTAAATAGCTAACCAAAATATCTGGAAAAAAGATAGCATGAAGACCATCTTCATTACAAAAATACTTTAGTAAATGGAATCTCCTAAACTGTCTTGGTTAGATTAGTATTTAGACTCAGTATCCTTCATCTTATAAATGTTCCAACTGAGAATAGAGGAATATTCTTCTGTTGTAATTGACTTTCAAGGGTTGGCACATTAAATGATTTGGAGAAGTAAACTAAATTTCACATTATGGGAACATGCAAACAAAAATCAATGTAACATTATTCCCCTTGGAAACTTAAATAGGACAGCTATTGACATGAGCAATCTGCTATAAAGTGATGTCCAGATGATGAAGAAAGAAGAACAGAGGAATTAAGGGGGCAGACCAATGAGATAAAGCACTTAACAAACACAGAAATGGAATAAATGTTTGGAATTGACTTGTAGCACCAGTGGATATAATTATCACAATCCAATAATTTTCAGGCCACCATTGTTCAAATAAATTAGTTTGTTTGAATGAATTTATTGAGAAGGAATATCCATTAAAAACCTGATTTTCTTCTGGTCACTAATAAACATTCTCAGCGGTCTTCAGAATAGTGTGAAACCAGGGTGACAAGAGACTTTCCAGAATCAGACAACTGTAGACTCATCTCGGGTGGAATGGACCTCTAGGGTTCATCTGGGCTGAGCCAGATAGGAGATTGTCCCATTGAGTACTGAATATCTCTACAGGCAGAGATTACACAGCCTTTTTGCAACCCACTGACTGAAACTGGCTGGAGAAAAGAATATGTTTTGTGGAAGAACTGCTCTCTTCCACAGAGAAATGTTGGCTTAAACATACCACTTTCTAGATTTGTTTTCCTCTACAAACATCCTTATTTATTACAAGAACTGTATTTAAATGTTATTCTCATTGAGAAGTGGTAGCAAGGTATATTTGGTTTAATTGGCCTGATCTTCAAAATAGGTTTGTACGGTAGAATTCAGAGTGCCAGAGTCTGGCTTACAGATAGTCAATATACATTTGGGCTTCACTGACAAGCATCATTAGTACTGTATCATTGCTGCCAGTCCTAAAATACAGGAAATACTATAGGTCCACATATTACAGACTTGCCCTTCTGGCAAGGCTACCTTTCTTTTACCATTAAGTTTGTGAAGACATTGCTATTTCCCAAAGAAATCCAAAAAACTGCAAACACATTTAAAAACAAAGACACATTTTCTTCTCCAATATCACTATGTAAGGAGTGAAAGAGACTAAAGCACAGGCCATTTATGTAACTCCAAACGCAGAAACACCTACTGTGGTGAGTTACAGTCATCAACTAGGTCAAGGAAAGGTTGTAAAAGGTAAGGTTGTCATTCTTCTAAAGCAGACACAGAGCGGTGCTAACTGCTGCTAAGTCATGGCTACTAAACTGCCATGTATTCCTGCAAGCATCCTAATGTCTTTTGATGACAGGATTAAAATATATATGTATTTGTTATTGACCTGACTCTGCTCATTCTGCACTTATCATTGCTAGTCTGAATAGAAGCAGAGTTATGCTGACATGGAATGTCTCTTGAAAAGCCCATATTTTGCTGTATTTGCAGGCTGCCTTCCAGGATCAACGCTAAAGATTAGTATCTTTTGTCAAATATTCGCTTGAACATTCTCCTCCTCCTTGCTAATTTTAGTTCATTATCAATAATATTGTTGAGTCATTTTAAAACAAAAGCTGTAAGTACTCACCTTGATATAAGCATTTCTTGAGTCTAAAAGTTAAGAAAGTTGAGAAAAGCTATTCATAGCATAGAACCTTGCTGAAGATTAAAATTACAGTGGCTCTAATTGAATGGTGCCATTGTTAATTTGCCTTGAAGCTACTAGACAAGTTTTCATTCATGTATGAAAAACAATAGGGTGAAAAAGAAAGTCAGGATTTACCATTAAGGTGTTTCCTCTATCATCATTTAAGAGAAAAAATCTCACGGTTGAATCTCTCTTCACCTTTAAAAGCCTTCCCCATAAAAGTAAAATGAGATAAGTAAGATTTTGAAACAGATTTAACAACCAGAATTAATGTCATCTACTTTAGGAAGATCTTACAAGGCAAGTTAAAAAAACAGAACAGAAACCGTTCTTTACGTTTTGGCAAATCTAGCTAATTTCTGGTAAGATCATAATGCAGGGAAAAACAGAAAAGGAGACAAAATCAACATACTTCTTCCAGTAATAATTCTCTCTGTAATTTAGCTCTGTATGATGTCTGAGTGCAGAGTAGTAAACAGTCACTACTACACGTTCCGCTGTTTTTGAGAATTACTTAACAGCACAGATTGATTTGCCATGTGGAGTGAATTAAGTGGAAAAACAAAACCCAGCAAATTTTAGTTGATTAAACTGTTCTTCCTCTGCAAGACCAAAGTAAATGTAAATTCACGTAGGCAATTCCATGGAGCTGGAAAAACAGAAGGTATATTCTGCCAGTACTTTTCCAGTGCGTACATTACTACTGGGCAATTATTTAGATACTATCAATATATGTCTGGTTTCAGGGAAAGTATTGCATACTCACAAACATTACCCTCCACATTCATGCTTCTGAGGAACCTAGTGAATAACAGGGCCAATATTTCTCACACCTATACCTTCAACAAAAGCATGGGTTTAGTGAAAAGGGGGAATATATTGTTCACATTTTAATTTGGATATTAAGAAGCCTTTGACTTGCAAGAAACTATAGGGCAAAAGCAGTAAGGTTGAAAACAAGAATAAAAAAGATAGCCCTATCCAAAAATAGGAAGCTGTTGATAAAAGCAATTTTGACTTGAGGACACTGACATGTGAAATGTAGAATAACTTGATCTAAGGAGACAGAGGCATATGATTACAATTGAGAATAATTTTTATGTGAAATCTCATGACAAAACGTGATGATGAAGTAAAGCTTATTTTTTTTTTACTTTGCAAAGTACTTGCAGAGGTTCTGCTCCAGCGGAGTTAGTAATGCAGGCAGGTGGCTGCTTCCTGCCAGCATTCAGGTAAATATGTCATCTAATCCAGCTCAGAGCAGGTGTCATTGTTACAGTGCTTAATTTCTGGCAGCATATGACAGGATCTCAATTGTGGAACAGAACAAGGGGAAATGCTTGCAATGTCCTTCTGTGTAGGCAAAAATATGTGAGTGGGAGGACAGCTTCAAGAACAGGGTAGGTTACTTGAGTAGAAGTAAAATGCAAATACTATCTCACTGCTCAAATTTACTGTGCAATGATGAGCTCACAATCTGCAGTAGAGAAATACAAATTCCTTTAAGATAAGAAGCGACATCAGAAGGAAGTCTTTAATTCCAACAAATGTCATCTAAATCCGCAGAATGGGTCTTACAGTAAGGTAACTTAGATGTAGTAAATCAGCCATGGTAACAATATCCTCTGACTTGGACTGCACTTCCGAGAGGAAAGAATTAGAACTATCTGCAGCATGACCATCTTAATGGAAAAGGTTGATATGACTGTGAGGTAATGATAAAACATTTATTGATAATTTCATCAGCAAATACTGAATGAATACAGGTTAGACCCATCTGGGTAAGATCTCTGTGACAAAATAGCTAATAATAGGGATTTTTATCGGACAAATATCCTTTAATTCCTTTGGACTGGAAAATTACTATAAATATGTGAAATCATTATTTACAAATTTAAAATGCAGATAGCTAAAATCTGTCGGCAGAATAGTGCACTTTTACTTATGGAAACAGTATTTGACATTGTCTCTTTATGTGAAACATGAGTTGTGAGATCAAATTATGATTTAAAAAGTTAGTACTTTATACAGTCATAGTTGATATCATCAAATCTTTTTGACTGTTTATGGGCCAAAGAAAAGCCTCTTAAGTACACCATTTTTCTTTTGCCATCACAGGTCATTAAAAATGCATCACACAATTGAACTACATTTTATAAGGCAGTTTCCTTTGTGATTTATCCCAAGTGTAAAATATAAAGCCAATATTTTTCCAATATGGATTTATTTCTCATTAATAATTTTTTGAAGTAGAGAATACTTACATTTAACGAATTTTCCATAAAATATTCATGTTTGTTTTTAGAGGCTTATTGGAAAAATATTGCTTTGGTAAAGAAAAAGTTTATTTTTTGTTCAACAGTTAATTTCACAAACATGGTAATTAGTAAAACACACAAAAAATTCAGGCAGGCTTATGATAGCTCTTTCATACACATAACCTAATGAAAACTGAATAAGCTGCTTATTGCATCATAGAATAATATAGGCCATCTAGTCAAATCTGCTCTAAGCAGGAACAACTAGAGTGGTTTGTGGGGTCTTGAATATCTCTGTGGCTAGAGACCTTGCAACCACTCCAGACACCAGAGTGTCTCTGGACAGAAAGGTCACAGCTGAATTTCCATGTGGATTCAGAAGTGTTGGCAGCAGCCCTGGTTCTGAGCACCTGCCCATGCTCCAGCAGTGTGAAGCTCTTTCTTTGGTTGTTCAACTCCCTCTGCAGTCTTGTTTCTCAGCTCATACAATCCAGAAAGACAAGAAATGCACACATGATTATCAATCTGGACTCCAAAGTCCTTTCAGCACCCACACTTTCCAGGATGCAGTGAACTGCCCTGCAGCTCTCTGTACACCTCTGTATTTGACGGTGCAGCTCAAAATTCTTTCTAAAGGGAGACATGCATGAGCTCAACCAGAGCACAGCTGAGGAAGAGACTACTCCTAAGATCACTGTCAGTTCAGTTCAGTTCACATGACACAAGCCCCAAGTTCTTCAATCCAGCTACACATGAGTAACTACAGACAGAGGTGTTAGCCCATACCGTAGGGGAAGCAGTTGGGTAATGCATACGCTTGTTAGCACACCTCGTTATCTTGGGTGCTGTCCCATGCTGGTATGAGTAGGATAACTACTTGGACTGGCCACACCATTCCTGGCTGTGCAGGACACACATGTGCCTCTGCTCTGCAGGAAAGTCACAGAAGCACACTCTCACTGCTCCTTCTCAGATGTAATACAGCTTCTCGTTTTCCAGGGAAGAAATAGCACCAAAGAAAAACCAAGATCCAGTTAAATGAAGGGGAAAGATGCATGAGAAGAATGTGAATCACTGACAACTCTACCAGTTACACTTACCCATAAACTCTGCTAGTCTGAGTGACTCAAATGCTTGTTCACTCAACTAATATCTCAGTTTTCTGTGCCTTACTTACCTTACTGTGATGATTATCAGAACTGGAAAGAGTTTGGGGAGCCATCTTCTAATAATTCATGTCACATTGTTCTAATCACTGCTACAAAAGTTTCCTGCCTTCCTCATTTAAAGGCAGAGACATGAACAAGACATTTTCCCTTTCTTCTTCCACTTTATGCAAACTGTTATACAGTTGTTATATTTCTTTAATAAAATGTACGAAGTTAATTTCTGAGCAAGTGTATTCTATAGTCTTACTAAGGTACTCAAGAGATCTGATATACTAAAAGGATGCAAACAAAATTTTACAAGGAAAATTTTCTCGTAAATATGCCAAAGCATATAGTAGAGGAGCCATCTCTTCAGATATACCACCATTAACACATGAAAGGGAAGTTCTTTCCAAAGCAAAATGTGATGTTGAGAATAGGCTTGATTACCAATATTCAGTTCACAATTCATATTAAAAAAATTAGATAGATTGAACTTCTTTTAAATCCTAAACCATGCTCATACTGTATAAGACTTCCCACAAAATTTAAATACAAAACTGCAAGAGACAAAGGTAAATCCATCTTAATGTGTCGTCTTCAGCAGACCACAATTTCATCTTGATCATAAAAAGAAATCTCATAATATAATGCAGAGTGGAAATTTCTAATAATCGATGAGGTACATGATTGTACTTTTATGACCTGTCTGCTCAGCTAAGCTCAATGGAATTTGACTTCCATGTAACTAGATCATTTGATGTTAAAAACACATACATCAGAAACAGAAGGAAACCCCCACTTTCTTAAGCAAAGATAGAGTAATTAGACTCTAACTGGAGACAAGGTGAAATTGAAATACATAATGTCTCTAAACTAAGAAGGCAAAACTCTGGCTCCTTTGTGCATGTGTGAACAAATCCCTTCAATTGTTAGACATGCTTTAAATGAAACAAGGTCAAAGTATGACAAGGGCAAATTATGAATTTGCTTCAGAATGTTCTAATTTATTGTGATAAAGCAATGCCCATACATGGCACAATGAATTGTCAAGGCAGACTCCTAAACATGAGCTCTGCTATTAATCAATTATTGCTGTTCCCAGTGTGCCTACTGACATAAAATGCTGGATGAAAACACCTCCTGTATGACACAGAAGAGCAGAGCAGCACCAGATGGAGCTCTTAATAGTATCTTAATGGTTCAGATAAATGTGATAGAGCACAGAGAGGATTTCCTCTCAGAGTTCAGAGCTCTAACATGCAGATTTAATGAGAGGAGTTGAAGAAAACAAACCAGTCCTCTTTTTCTTGAAAGACAACATCACTATCACATGAGATAATGTTAGTTTTGATCCAATTGCATATGTTGCAAAGAGGTGGTACTAACCCTGAAATTGTTTGCAGAAAATTTTGGGTTTTGAGATGTCTATGATGTGTGAAATGAAGGCCATAAGTAACACATGTATTGGCAAAGAATCCCCCTTTCCAAATTCACTTGTACCATGGAAACTGCTGAAATGAAGATTCTTTACTGAATAGACCATACTGTTCTTTTCTAGGGATAAAAAAAAAAATAAAATACTGTCTTTAAAAAGCCTCCAGTTTACAAAGGGCAGCTTGTTTAGCTTAGGAAAGTACAAATGCCTTTTTTATCTATTGAGAGACAAATATTTCTAGATTTTTTTAAAGTATTTTGCTCAATTTTTATAGGGGTTGTGCCTCTCAGAGCTGCAGCAGAGGATTCACTGCCCATAAGCGAAACAGAAGTTACAAAAGAGTTTTTAGCTCTGTGGTACTATTCAGATCCTTTTATTCAGTGCAAAATTTTGGAGTGGAATTGAAATTCTCATCTATTGTACCTCTGGAATGCATATGCTTACAGCAATCTGTTTTGTTCTCTTTTACAGGGGAGTAGAGAAATGTAACATGGAAATAAAATTAGTATCTCACTTCACTTAATAATCTCAGTTTTTCAAGCTCTGTATGGATGCACTGTAATAGACATTTTCTTCTATTACAGAGATTTCCTGATAGGAAAATTATAATTCCAACAGATAATTTTTGAAATAAGTCAATATGGCTCATACATCAATGGCTCTATAGATAATAATCATTTTGTTGAAAGGAATTTTCCTAAAAACATGGCATTTTGGGCCCAGTGAATATTATAAAAGATATTTTAAAATTGGAGGGAAATTCTATTAGCGTTACATCACTAGACAACAGGGAAAATTTTGCAAATTGCAAATACTATCTCATCAAACCACCTCTTAGAGTATTATAATTTCACATACACTGCAGGCTGTTGTTCCTGTTAAATATTTAAAAAATATCCAGCACATCAGAGAAATGTAATGTAGGAGTGCGCTTTGCATCATTTGATGCAACTTTGTAGAGTCACTATAATGGCTTGTGCAGTACAAACACACATACACTGTCATGCATAACCTCTTTTGAATGTCAGAGCAGAGTGGTGCATTGGTTAAGGAAGAAATGATATTAAAATTGTATAGCACATACCCCTCCTAGTTCTTGGTACTAGAGACTGAAAGCTTTGAACTGAATTGTTATCATCACAGTAGCACAGCTGGTGAATTTCTTTTCTAAAATACTGTCATTGCCCTACTGCCCACAATTGCCATATTGCTCTTCAAAAAAGGAAAGATTGAGAAATGACAAAAATTAACTAATTTCTTCAGCACAATATTTCAAAGTAACTCCCCCTGCCCCTTTCCGTGTCTTATACATATCCAGAAACACAACTGACAAATACTTCTCTCAGTGTTTGTTTCCGCCTCATATTTGTTTCCTCCCCCAGAATCCCATCTGCATCTTGCTTGCTTATCTCTTGATCAGCCAAAGCCCCATTTCTCTTACCAGGTTCCTCTCACCAGCACAGAGGGCAGCTAGTCCTGCTCATCACTCTGGCTGCATGTGATGTATGATGGAGGCAGCTCCAGTGTCAGATCTCTGCAACAGCAGCCTCTGGGGCACAACGAATTACATAGCCCTGTTTTTTTAAACTTCAGTTTGAAAAAGTAACAGGAAGTCACCTTCATTTTTGAACTGGAGGAACCTCATATAAAATACACATATACTAAAATTCCCAAACTACCAAGGGAACAAGAATATGGGGATTCTTGCTTTGTTCAGATGGTATTTAAGCCCAACATGGGAGAAAACTGAAAGCTTTGAAATATTTTTTTCTGTCAGATTTTAAATGAAGAGCTCATCTAACAGAGATGCCATCTCTCCTTTAAAACATGAAAGGTTAACAGGAGAATATCAAAATACTAATTAGGAAAGAGCTCTGGGTAACAACTGAGCAATCATCACCCCTGTACATTGTTGGTGGAAAGTGCAGTGGGAGCAACACTGAGAAGAAAATAGAAAGTCTAATGTTGGAAATGTCACCAAGTGCCTAAAGTGATGCACTTAGCTGATATATGAATATTTTTAATATATAATGAAGATTAAAAGAAAATGGGGCAGGGGGAAACCAGGCTCTGTTCTTAGGTAAATGACTTCTCATGTTACACTCTAATGTCTGACAAACACATTCTTGTAGGACAGAAGATAGAGAGGTGGCTGAGAGTTAAATTCAGAAAAGATGAACAAACAAAATATCACTGTTAGAATCAAGAAGAGAAGCCAAAAACAGAAGCCAGAATAGGGTAACGTTCATGAAGAGTAAAAAAAATCAAATTAAGAGCATACAGAACTCAAATTCCCCAGTCCTTTATTTTGTATAGCTATTCAGCAGGGTGCAAAGTACAGGCTGAGTAAGAAATAGATGGATTTATTAAGGAAGAGCAGGACAATAAGAATGATAAAGAGTTTTGGGAAATTTGACCTAGAGGAAAAAGATTGTTCAAAACACAGATGGAATTCAAAACACCAAAGAAAATGCTAAACGGAGACCACAGCATCATTTAAAAAATAAATAAAAAATAGTTATTAATAAGAAGGGAATAAACTGCACTCAAATTTTCTTCTTAATCAGGCAAGAAATAACTGGATTAAATTGTAGCAAAGGAGGCTTAGGTCAGATCCTATCTAACACCAGGCAAGAATTTCTAGGACTTGGCATGTGGGGCTGTAAGGAATATATGAGTGGTTGAGAGTGCTTAGCCTGGGATAAAAGGAGAAGCCCTATATTATGCTCTCATGTGGATATTACTGTAATAAACCCTGTCAAGAAGGCAGAAATGGTTCTATACTTAAACTCTTTGTCCACATCCACACACACATAGTTTGCTTTCACCATACTAAAATCAATAAAGAGCTATTTGATAAAAATCGCAGAGGACTCAGGCAAAAGTGGTATCAAAAGTACAAGTTTCTTCAAGCACATCTGATATCCTTCAGAGTTCCAACAGTATCTGTGTGCTGCACTTACTGTGGAATATGCTATTATTTTACTTAAAATTGCTTTCTGAGATCTTCAGTCTTACAGAAGATTTCAAGATCAAAATTTAGCTGTTAAGGCCACCAGAAACATATCTGTCCTTTGTTAGAGGCATACACTTAACTCAAAATACAAGAGGTGAGGAGGTCAAGAGTAACACAATGGAAGAGATCAGTGTTTTTGGATATTGGTAATAGTCTGTCGACAGCACTCCAGGACTTTGCTGTAGAGTTACATTGTTTGTCAGGTGTTTAGAGAGGTGCATACCTGCTGTTTAAAAATACAGATTCTAGGTATTCAAGAAAACCTGACATATTTTCAGGTGTTCCCATTTTAGTTTCAGGAACTGATTGTGATAATCTTGGAACACAGGATAAGGAATGTAAGTGCAAGTTGTCCATTCATGTTCAAGTACATCTTGATGAGATCTGAAGCAAATTGTGGCCCAGCACTATGTCCCAGGCTGTTGATCTAATTTTACTTTTCTGTAGTCACAGGAAATAAAATTCTGGTCCAGAGACCCTGATTGCAAAGGCTTCTGTTAGATTGTTCCTGCATCAAGAATCTAGTCACGAGTTTAGGAAATTAGGTTTTCTTTTATGTGACATATTGTCTAGTGGAAAATATCCTTTCATGCTCTACAAGTACTCTATTAAATGAATTAAGAAGATAGCATATAAAAACTTTGCTAGCAAGGCATGGTTAGTCCTGTATGAACATTCCAGTGATCAGCTGTGATGCCATTTAAGACAGAAAAGCATTTTGCTGGGACACCAAACAGAATAAATTTTATGAAAATGAAACAAATTGGACAAGGCTTCCAAAAATTCATCAGGAAACAAATTTTCCTGACAAATTTTCCTGAAACAAAGTTTCACTTTGATTTAGTTTAAAATAATGCTGATACAAAATAGCATGTTTGGGTATTTCACTGGATTAGATCTGTTTTCTCTTTTGCAAAGATAGCATTCTTAACAACTAGAACAACATTTTAATATGAGATATTTAATACTGAATCTGTTTAAATGAAATATTTTCACATATTCAAAATGTTTTGCTTTCCTCAGCTAAAACTCTTTGCTGAGTCTAATCTATACTAGTGATTATTAATTGCTTGCCTTTCTCCTGCTGTATTCTGGTAAGATGTTCTCCATAAATACAAAACAATTGTTTCAAGATGTTAAGGGCTTTTGTTGTATTTTCAAAGGGATTTCATAGCCACATTTTTATTGTGGGAGCTATACAATGAGAAGGGTGTTTTTCTTACATATCTGCCATGATTTAATGTGGATATGCCTCCACATTCTAATTGTAGTGTTCTCTTATGCTTTCTCACCATCATTCTAAATTCTTCCCTTTCCCAAAACTCTGAAGCACTCACCTTTCCCAAATAATTTTTGTGTTGTGCCTTTTGGCTGGAATAATACATTAGTAGGAGACATAAATTGTGTTTTTTTTTTCATAAGACAGACAAAAATCTAGCCCAAGATGGAAATGTAAATTGGCATTGGCAAGCCATGCCAATTCCCAGTCAAAACATCAAAGAACAAAAAATGTCAAATAATGGAAAAGCTGCAGAAACATTAATCCATTCCATAGCTTGGGGGGTTTTAGAATGGAAATTTTCAGTTGGCAGATAATTCCATTAGTTGCATACTTTACATTATACCAGTATTGGGGGTGATCTTGCAATCTACAGATCTATTAATATAAATTTATAGATAACATCTGGACAGAGAACAAACAAAAAAGCTTATTTTGAGTAATTTATATATATGATGTGTGACAGGTATCTGACCCAATTTTCCCTGATGGATACTGGCAGGCCACTATATTTGTATTAGAACACTGGCACTACCATGTCTCTAAGCCCACTGATCCAGAGAAGTTCCCTGAAGGCTTACTCCCAAGGAGCAGACACCACAGGTGTGATTCAGGGCAAGTAAGATTAGATGTCTCCAATGGAGAGGAACAGGCACCTTCAAGGTGTAATTGATTTGTTCTATTTTCCTCAGAATGAGATGAACTGATGCATATTAAGGGCTTGTCCCTACCTAGTCAGATCATGTACATTGTCAACAGCTACAGTCAATATGTTGGTTTGATTTTTACTCTTGGGGCTCTGCAGTAAAACCATCTTATTTTTCCTGGACTCCTGTTCCTCACCACCCACATCAACTTCTGCAGTGTCATAGACACATTACTGCCTACAACTGCACCTTCACGTGTGCCTCTAGTGCTCTGCTCAGCTGTCTGGGACACATCACAGCAGCAGCATTTGATTCAGAACATTCTACAAAGCCTTGGCTGCCATCCATTTCCCCCATCCCACCCTATTCATTATTCCCTCAGAGTAGACACAGGCAAATGCAGATCTTTAAATAACAAAGCTTCCCAACAGTGTCCTCTGTACTTTAAAAGGCCTCTTGAGTTTGGTCAGTACTTTCTGTATTTCATTACTCGAATTCTTCTCTCCTGTGAATTTCTGAAGCTAATGATGATAAAATCCATAAATTTGCACAAGAACATTGACCTGGAATGTTCTAAAACTCACAGTTTCTGTTCTCTCAACTGCTGTTTCAGGACATTTGTTTAATCCAATCTTGTCTCAGAAAGTCAGTTTCCAATAGCAAGAGCACTCACAGCACAACTTCAAGAACTCTAGTGATAAAGGGCCAGGCTGTTATCTATAGAAAACCTATAGAATTCTATAGAAAAAGCCATGGCCATCCTGATCTAGCTTTGGTGACCACTCTGCTTCACAAATTTGACCTTCAGACATGCCTTCCCACCAGCACTCTGGAGCTTCTCCAGATTCCCCAGAAACTGAGGTCACTGAATAGACTATTAACTTTTAAGGCACAAAAAGATGCAGAAGTCTAAATAGGAAAAGACGAATTTATTGAAAAGAATATGAATTTTGCATATTGCAAGACAAAGTATCATGGTTTCCAGATGTACACATCCCCATTTTGTTCTCCTATCTACATTTTCACTGTGGAGGCTTTGTTCTTTCTGAAAAATTTTGAAGTAAAAAAAAGTGTAAGAGATGGCTTTTAAACAAAAAAGTAAGCACGAAGTTCTCATATTTTAAGAAAGGAGAGTCAATCTTGTTATAAATGGAAAGGTCTATTTGAGTCTATTAACAAAAACAAGATGTACCTAAGACGAGTAGTGAGTACGATGAAGAGCTCCAAGAAGAAACAAAAGGGCTTTCACTGTTTTGTCTAAAATGTACTTTTATACATTTTTCCAAGAAGTTTCAGATAACAAAATAAAAGATAATTTGTGCACAGAAGAGTGTTCTGTAAGCCAGATAAGACTTTAAACAGGAGGATATGACTAACTGGCTGACAGAAGTTTCAGTTAGTGTGGCTATCTCAGAAACATTTTTCCCTCAGGTCAGGCTTTTTAAAACTTCATTTACAATACCACTTCATTACCACTCAAGCAGCAAGAAACAAATATGTAAATATGCAGTGGCTAATTCTGCATTTCATTTGGGCCCAGAGACCCATAAACTGAAAGGTCTTTTTCAAGAAAGATGAGCCCTGATATAATTAGTTCTATTTTGTTCTGTCCCCACAGCTGAGATACAGTTAATCCAAGGCACAGAGCACCAATGCTCCACTTGCTCCATCGAGGACTTAACCCTGTATAACAAAGAAAATCAGACAATCAGAGGGCCTGGAGTCATTGTGCCAAGAGCAGTGACAAAGGGAACTGTCCCTCCCAGGTTCATGCTTCCCTCTGGCACTACTTTCAGAGGAACAGCCTCACACCACCTCAGGCTTTAGGGGAAGATGAAAGTGTCCCTGAGACCAATCATTACTATTTGTTTTAAACACATAATGCTGTAAATACTGTGCTGTCTTCTCAAAACAAGTTCAACACCTAAATCATCAACATAAAATGAGAACACAAAGCCTATTGCTGGGTTTCTATATACTCTGTCTTTCTGTTCCCTAGAGACAACTTTAGATTTTTGCTTATTAAGCCATTACTGTAAGGGAGTATTGCAGAAAACCAGCCATGTCACCTTTAGGCAATGAAAGCTCTCACTGTGCATTAAGTGATTGTAGCCTTGTGCATTATGCTTATTCTTGATGCTGCTGGCAGGTGAAACAATACCTGAAAAATAATTTCAGTTTAAGACAAGTTAACTGTTAACTGTTTAAGATCAGTTATTGTAAAGGGAAAGGTGACTTTTGAAATTTAGGGGATATCTCTTATATAACCATGATAATTTTTTCTTAATCTATTGCCTGTCTGTTTTTTTTCCCCTTCGAAAGGTTTTTGATGCTCTGATTTGTAGATGTTGATGACAGTAAATTCTTCAACAAGAAATTTTACCTGTTCCTGAAAGAAATATGTCAAGGGCATTTAAATTCCTATTCAGTTACCTAAGTATTTTCTGTATTATCTCCCTATTCCTCAAAAAGGCCTCTTTTTTTTCTTTTTTTGAAAATTGGATCAAGTTTTCAGCAACGTTTGCTTAGTCTACTAGTTTTATAAAGCCCCGTTAAAGACTGGTACTTGTCAGCTCAGAAACATATTCATTTATGGTCTTCCTCAGATAATCAAGAAATTTATCTTTAAGAACTGCATTCTGAAATTTGAATTCAGACCCTATCTATCCAAACTTTCATTTATCTCCTCATTTTTTTTCTAATTTGCCATTGTGCTGTACAGTGGACATAGCATCTGAAATCTAAAACTTTTCTCTCAGAAGTTCAAGCAGCTGGAAACTGCTCTACTGTTTAGTGACCATGATTTTTTTGTACAGAACACTCCCTGAGAATGGATATTGTTCTGCTTGCACCAACACATTTTTCTGTAAGACACTGCTGAAAAGACACTCCTTTTGCTATTTGTATTAGATTATAAGATGAGTAGATAATAAGAGCAAATTTCCATTTGCTCTGGCTGAATTGGGATGAAATGAATAGCCCAATGTTTAAAATTAAATAGCTGGAAGCACTTTCATTTTTAATGCTTGTGGTAAGGTTTGCATTTCAGTCTGTCTCCCTTTTTGCAGGCATAGTTTACGTCATGTTGATGTCCCTGTCCCTGATTTGTGGATGCAACCAGATGCAGTGCTTAAAACATTAAATAACAAACTGTGCCTGCTAATAAATATAGTTATGCTGCTCATGAAAATACAGAGCCTGAAGGCTGCATAATTTGTACTGTAAGTTCATTAGCTGTAGATATTTACATATTGAATAATATGATCAGAAAAGTGGGACACTCAAACAACTTACAAGAGTCCATGAAAGCTATGGAATTTTGGTACTAGTCACAGTAGTGGGGTAACATTGAATTACACCTGCGGTGGATTGACCCTGGCTGCATGCCAGATACCCACTAAAGCCACTCCATCACTCCCTTTTTCATCAGGACATGGGAGAAAACAGAAAAGGAAGCTCACTGGTCTAGATAAGGACCAAGAGAAATCACCCACCTGTTACCATCATGGGTCAAACAGACGCATCTTGGAGAAATTAATTTAATTTACTATCAATCAAATTAGAATAGGATAATGAGAAATAAAACCAAACCATAAAACACCTTCCCCCAACCCTTCCATTTTCCAGGTTCAGTTTCACTCCAACTTTTATCTACCTCATCCTACCAGTGGTATGTAAGGACAGGGAATGGGGGCTGCAGTCAGGTCATTACATGTTGTCTCTGCTGCTCCTTTCTCCTCAGCAGGAGGACTCCTCACACTCTTCCCTTGATCCAGTATGGGGTCCCTTCCACAACAGACAGTGTTCCACTAACTTTTTGAACTTGGGTCCTTCCCACAAGCTGCAGTTCTTCGCAAACTTCTCCAGCATGTGTCTCTTTCATGGGATGCAGTCTGTCAGGAACAGATTGTTCTAGTGTGGGTCTCTTGCATGGGGTCAGAAGTCCTACCAACCAATCTGCTCCAGCATGGGCTCTTCCTTCCAGGAGGCCACAGGTCCTGCCAGGAGCCTGCTCCAGTGTGGACTTCCCACAGGCTCACAGCCTCCTTTTGGGCATCCACCTGCTCCAGAGTGGGGTTCTCAACAGGTTACAAGTGGATATTTGCTCTCCTGTGGACCTCCATGTGCTTCAGGGACACAGCTGCCTCACCACGGTCTGCACCATGAGCTGCAGATGAATCTCAGCTCCAGCAGCTAAAGCACCTCCTCCCCTTCCTTTTTCACTGACCTTGGTGACTGCAGAGTTGCTCCTCTTACATATTTTCATTCCTCTCTTTTGGCTGCTGTTCTGCAGCAGGCTTTTCCCTCTTTTTAAATACTTTATCACAGAGGTACTGCTGTTGACATTGCTCATTGTTGTTGACAAGCTCAGTCTTGGCAAACAGTGGGTTCATGTTGGAGGTATGTGACACTGGCTCTGACAGATGTCAGGGAAACTTCTAACAACTTCTCACAGAAGCCATCCCTGTAGCCCCACTTACCACCAAAATCTTGCTATGCAAGCCCAATACAAGGTCTCATCTTCTCCAAAGATCAAGAAAGCCTAGTTTTGACCAAATGGCAGTTTGGCCTAAAGGAAACCTGTTAGCCATAGGTGATATCCTGCATGTTGCTTGACCTACCATGCTTGCACAGTAGGGATAATTGCCACTCTCACCATTGACCCAGTGCTTCCTAGTACATATCTCACATAGGCATGCTCATAGCTATCTTTCTCTCTGTCAAAAAACTCAGAGGACAGCTGATATAATTTCAGAGGTGGAAGCTTTCCCTAGCCACCCTTTTCTCTAGTGGATGGGTGCTTCTTGATATGTGTATAAGTTCAATATGACAGGGGAAGGATACGAGCACCAAATAAAAACTATCAGTCAGGGAAAGGTTTTCCAGCTGACCTGCAGCTTGCTCCTGGCTACAACACAGCTCTCCTGGCAAGCTGCAAAAAGTCAGTTGACCATAGTCTAAGGACTCTGGTTTAAAATGTACGTCTGGTTGATTAAATTACATCTATAGGAGCAACAAACTACAAAAAAGTTATTGTTATTTCAATAACTGGATAAGCTGAAGTCATAACTGAAAAACAAACTTGGAATCAACTATAAAGGCACTGAGATTTTATTGTGTGTGGCTCAGAGAACCAAATTACATAAGCTACATTTATAAAACACCTTTTCTAACTCAGATCTGCAAGCACCACTTGGGGTCTGGAAGTCAGCTCAATTCTTTTCTACCCATGAATCACAATCAGAAAAAAAAAGTTTATGTAACAGGAATCTCATGAACAATTGCACTGATGACGCACAAACCAGAAAAAAGCAGATCAGTCTCTCACAACTGTTTTGGTTCTGCAGTACTAACAACAACAACAAAAAGGAGTAGATGCCATTTTTTTTCCAGAAAGTTGACAGTATTTAATTAAGTTCAGAAGCAATAGCTGTTGATTATAATGTCTCTTTCTCATCATCACTTTCTGAACACAGTTAGTGCTCAGAAGTTTCAGTCTTTGAAGTTCTTAGCTTTTTCTTGTTCTTTATTTCTAAGTCTTACCTTACTTTGACATGGTCATAGGTCTATTTTCCTTTTACACTCAGGGATGTGCTAAAAGTCACGGAGATACTCTGCGTGCTCTTTCTGTCATCTATAATTTCTCTCAACATTCATCATCTTGAAAGCAGACTCCAACTTGCTGCTAAATATAAGCACCTTACTGAATACATGTTTCTAGCTTCTTATGTCCTGCCCCACTAGCATGAAGTTACAGAGACATTTAAAGAAACTGTTTTACACAACTATTACTAGCTCTTCAGGAGCAAACTTGAAAAGTAATGAAATAATAGTATTCTGTAATTACATGGCATCAGCTACTGAAAAATATTTCAAAATATAACTTCTAAGGTCATGTTAATGAAACTTAAGACTCAGAGTATACCACTAGTAGATATTCTTTCATACAACACAACTAAAGCTTATAAAAAGCTTATTAAAGCTTTTTTTTCTTGTCCTTTTGGGTTTTCCCCAGAGAACACCTATTATGTATTTCTACTGCCTGTTGTATACACCAGCTGTATTTTTGCTGCCAGATGTTGCACCAGAAATGTCAGCATTGATTGAGGCAGGGAGTGAATGCAATTAGAGGTGCTCCAGTGACAGCTTGACACTTATGGCGGCAAAATGTAAATTTCTAAACAGGCATGTAACACAAAAACCCACACAACTTGGATTCTTCCAAAAGCTGGACCAGCGCTATGCTGCCATCATTTATCAGGGAGATGCAAAGATCTATGTGCCAGCAGAAGGCCAAATGATTTGGCTGTTACTTGTAAAATATCTGAAGCTAGTTTCTGAAGCACATTCTGCATGCAGTAACTGTGAGAAGTCCAGTTTTCCAGGGCAGTAAGGAATGCTATTGGTTTAAAGTAGTTAATTGTTTTTATACTGAGACATTTGTTACCATAAATATACAAAATAAATAAAATAAAAGGCCTGAATGTTATTTTCACTATTCATGTGATTAGTTCCCATTTACTACACTTCTATCACTCACTTTCTACTTGTCTGTCTACTTTTTCAAGTAAACTGCATGAAATCAACTTATAATCTATAAATTAAAACTTTGAATAAACTCATTAAGCATAATGTATCAGGTACATTTAGCAGCAGAAATACTCTGTATGATATAGTTTCGTGTAGTCATGTGTAATAGAAAAACCAAAACCAGTGCAGCTTAAAAAGTTTGCAAGTGACTGAGTAATACAAGTTAGCTGCTGCATGCTGGCTTCCACTGTGCATAACCCATTATAATAGTATAGTCTAAAGTATCTTACTGAAACATATCTGCAATACTGTATTTGTGTACCAGAACTGCGTAGATGCTTTTGACAGCAACTGAGTTCTACCTGGTAGTTTAGGTCAGGTAAACAGTAATCCATGCTGCAGGAATCATTTAGGAAAACGGTACTTCTCCAGATTTTGGCCAAGATTTGGCAAAGCTTTATAAATATTTATTCTTGTGGAAAATATAATGGGCTCAAAGCAATTCTGCCTCTTCATTCTCTCTTGAAAAGACAGGTTTTCCAGAAATTGCTGGGCCACAGGGAGGAACATTTAATTTGGAATGACAGACACTATCCATATTTTCTCCTCTTATAAAAGTGTTCACAAGTAATTTTCTTCTGCATGACAGTGGGTCAATCTAAGTCTCAGGTTTATCTTGTATTAAGTTAAATTTGAAACGTACCATCAGAATGAGGACAGTAGCACTCTGTGTACCTTTTGCACACCAATTCTGGAAGGGATGAGACTCGTTATATTTACAGGTGGTATCAGTGCCTACAAACTTACAGTGTGATTGGTACCTCATCTCCCATAAGAACCTGCTCCACTTGGAGACTGTCCTCTCCATTTTCCCCATACATAAGTCTTTTTCAAAGAGTATTGAAAAATGAGAGCAGCAGGGTCATTGAGGATCCCAGAGCCAGGATATCACAATTACTTATCTCACTTGTGAGACATTGGAAAAGATAATAAATCAACAAAGGAAATGTTTCACCTGGCTGAAAAGAAAATACAGTCTATTTTCAAGGAATTACCTACATTTTTGATTACCTTATTTGGGCATTTCTGCATGTGATCACATCTGTTGGATGTGGTCTGGAAATGTCTGGCTCTGACAGGGTCAACACACTCATCCTATCCAGAACCAATATACGCAGAAAAGCAGGGCAAGCATCATATAATGACTTGCACTGTACCACTAAATTAGCATTTACCTTTAGTGTTGCTTTCAATTCAAAATCTTTACTATTTAATTTTATTTTTACTATTTTTAATTTTTTTTCACTCTTTAAAATGCTTAATCACTATTTTTTCTCTTTTTTTTTTTTTTTTTTTTTTTTTTTTTTTTTTTGGTTAAAATTTTCATTATTTTAATTATATTTTCCTTGGTCTGGGATCTTCTAATTCTTTATTACTATATGTACTGAGCACCAAAACTGGCCGAACTTTCAAGGCAGAGTGGTGTGGTACAGTTGAACACTGAGTGTGAATTCATTGGGGAATATCTGCAAAACATTATCACCTTTTCTTGGAGTTAGAAACATATATCTGTTCAGACCTTTCTCAGTTACATGATCTTGACATTGTGCCTGAAGTTATCTCAGCTGTTGTGAATTTGTTTCAGATTCACTTTCTCATTTCATGCTGCTAAGTGAGCACTGCTCCCTGCATTCACCACTTCCTGGGAATTTCACTGTGCTGTGCTTGTCAGTGAGCCACTGCAGTGCACTTCTCCCTCCCTGCAGTGAGGCATATTGGGTTTGAAATTGCAGTGTGGATAGATCTGCAAGTTTTCCTCTCTGCCAATGGTTTCACATTACAAGGACAGGGCTAACATAATCAAATGCCAAGATATGAACAGCTGGTAGCCAAAGGAGAATGAACCAGCAACCACACAAAATTCACGGAAGTAAAAAATTCCTTTCAGTCCAACAGTTACTACCTATTGACTCTGAATATGTTCTGTGGCCAAAGCAATAGGTAGTTTTCTCGTTTCATCTGGGAACAAACTTTTTTTCAGTGAAAGCAGTATATTGCAAGTGAACAACTTGAAAAAAAAACCTGCAGTTAAAATTTTCCAGAATTAACACTCAAAATTATGTGTATTCTCAAAACTAGGAGAAGTAAAGAGAATGAGAAATAATCTAGACACTAAGTGATCACTCAGATTAGTTTAAAGATATGTGTTATGTAACACTGTTCTTAATCTCTGGGAACGGAGGAGAGAGTGTACTAAGAATGTACATATTTCCTTCAGGATTCTAATTAAATTTAGAAACTAACATGATCATAAAATGTACATGTTAGGGTTTAATTTTAGGTCAGAGTCATGTGTTAAAGAATATTGATACCCTTGATTTTAAAAACATTAGCCCGAATCATGTAGCACAACCTCATTTTGATAATTCCGTGTTTACAATTACTCATGCTGGCAAGAAGTCACACCAAGGGCAAATGAGATTAGTAAGAAATGAAACTGCATGTCAATAGCAAAATAGAAACCGAAATGAATAATCAAATTGGCAGATCATTCATGCAGCCTAGGCAGCAAAGCCCAAATAAATGGTCTTGAAAGCCAAAAAAAACCTCTATAGCAAGTGCTTAAATCATCAATTTGAAAAAGTTTTTAGCGCAGAATGTTGCAATAAATTTCATAATACTTAAAATATAAAGTGATTTCATAGCTTCCACTGCTGACCTTAGCACAGTAATAAATCTGCAAACAACACAAAGTATGAAAAAATTTATTTGAAACCATTGGACATATGTATTAATAGGGAAGATTCCTTCCCCATTACTTTTCTACAATGCCCAAATTCTAGAGACTTTGCCAGCATCTCTTCTGGTGGAAGCAGGGCAGAATTCTAGCATGTGAAGGTGAATAGCCGCAGCAACACTCCCATGCTCTTGACTGTTGGGTTACAACTCCTATAGGCAGCAGCACGTATACAGGAAATGTAATAATGAACAATCTCTGGCATTGAACACATCTATCAGTTACTGCAGCACTGAAGATGATGACTTCCAGCTTATTTGAAGGAATATGTTCATATAACTTTTGATGTAACCAGTAAAATGCTCTTAATACATTTACACAGTAATACAGTACATAGGTACATACAGTACTTATGTTCAGTCAAAAACATTTAAAGAAAAGAAAAATTAGAAAAATTCTCATTTTTCTGTAAAGGCTTCCCTTTTTTCCTCCCCAGTATTCTCCAAAGAAGTGTGCATGTCAAGAACACAGACAGAATATTTACATATATACCAAGAATTCAGTGAAAGAAAGGGAGATAATGTGTAACATCTACATAATTGGTCAAAGCCTATATCCCAAAAATCCCTCTTCTATTTCCATGACTGGCAGCATAACAATGCATATTAGAATGAGTGTGAATCCACCAGGCACAAATAAAAGTAAACACTAAGCAATACTTGTTCTGGATGGAAGTGAGGCTTAAGCCCTGCTTAAGCACATTATCAAAGTTAAAGGAAGATCATAGGCTTGGCAAAAGAGAGATGGTCTCTTTAAACCTACTCCTGCTACCTACCATATAAATACATTTTAGACACTTTGCATTAATTTCTATACTCTTGTCCATAAAAGGTCTACTAATTTAGAACATTGTGTTGGAAATGACATAGATATAAACGGTTCATATGTGCTACCCAATTATTTCAATGCTTAGGGTTAAGACAGAAGGAAAAACTTTAAGCTGTTTTCAAACTACTAAAATACTCCTCACGTCACTTTGCCTAAGCTGACAGATAAAGGAAGATAGGGATCTAGTTAGGTCTCTGGAAAGAGTACCAGGAGCCTCAGCAAATAGTGGAGCATATAGCTAGAAGAAAATGTAGGTGCAGAAAAATGGATTGCACTCAGTAGAATTCGGGCCATTCAAACCCAGCACTTGTTTTTCTGTATTGCACAGTACACCAGATGAAATTCTCTGGCCTACTTGTGCATAAGGTTGAAAAAGATGTCTGTAATGGCCTGTTTTGGCCTTCAGTTCCTGTGTCTGATTTTCCTTTAGGCTACACTTTTGCACTGCTCTGGCCTATATTTAGGCATGCTTAAAAGCATTTTTCTACTGCTACAACAGAGTGAAGGAGTTTCAGAGTAAGCAAATCATACCCCCAGATTCTATTTAGCTTCAACATAAAAGTTTTTATAGGAATATCTCTTACTTCTTTTTCCATTTGAAGTCCTTCTGCTCTGATATTTCTCTCAAATACTTCCCTCTTCTCTGTCTGTGGATTAGATTTTCTATACACAAGGATGTAGTCAATCCGACATTTCCCATCTCTAAAATATAGTCCGTTTGTTTTGTTCTTATCAGGTACTTCCTGCAAAGGGAAAATCAAGCAATTCAGTAATGCTAATTTTCCTTGATAATTGCTGCATTGCTGTTTGCATCATTGGTTTGCAATACTCAACTGGAAAGATAAGGAATCACAACAAACTGTTCAAGTTTTAGGCTGTTCACATACAGTGCTTCTGACTTCATCTGAGAGGAGCACAGACTTCCCTACTTAAAGGGATCTTAAGGGGCCTCAGGAGGTCTTAGGAAAATGCTTGAACATATGGGGATGGGATAGGAGAGAATAGAAAACACAAGCAAACCTCCCTCCCCCACCACTCTCCATAAGGTTAGGAGTAATTTCTTACTAATAAAATAGAGCAGAGAATAGTGTTACTGAAGCATACATTTAAAATTAAGAACTTAGTATGGCTGAATGTCTTTGTACATGTGAGAAGAGAAAACATTAGCATTATCATTGTTATTTACAGCAGTGAGAAACACTCAAACCTGGCATGGAGATTTTCATTACTTTGCCCTGTAGGACACAGACAACAATATGAAGGTTCTGTACTGACCTCACCATACCTCATCAAACTAACTACTGAATATTCCTTGCTTAAGGAATAGCCGAGGATGGATTTAGAAAGAATTACTGGTGTTAGGTATAGAAAAAAAAAAAAAAAAAAAAAAAAGGCCTGGCCTGTTCAAATGTTTGGTCTGACAGAAAAACACAACTTGATTTCACTGTTAATAGGAGGATAAACAGGTCACTCCTCTGAGAGTACTAAACTACTGGTCTTTTTCCAGTAAATCATGAGATTAAACTCTCTACAGATCCTCCTCACAATTTAACACTACTTTTACATTATACAAGTTCTGCCCAGTGTTTAGGCTTTCACTTTCAGACAAGCTGAAATTTTATGGCAGTTTGAATTGGTTGGAGTGTTTCACACAGGAAATGTACCCTGTGAAGAAACATGGGAACAAACACTCCCTCTGAGCAGTATAAAGGGCAAGGACCTCCAGGAACCTCAAGATCAGTCCAGATCTAAGCTGAAGGGAAGGCTAAGCTAATTTACCTCTGTTTTTCCAAAACTCACTCTGCTATTCCTGGCAAAAATAGCCCTTCCCTATAATATACAATCAAGTCTCTGAAAAAAAAAAGAATATTTTGACTTTCACATGTGGGGGAAGGAGGGAATTTTCAAAATACTTTCTCCATAAGAGAATTGCTTCTGAATTTAAATCACAGAGTGAACATTATAATAGGAAAAAATTATTTTTACAGGAAAATCCCCGAAAACCAATTTTCCCATTCAAATAGTTTTGTATAAGCTATCTTTCTGATTCTCAGCGGGCATTTTGATTAAATGGAAAAAACCAATGAAAACATCCCAAATGTCCCATCCCCTTGGTACAATCAGTTCAATAAAGGAAGAAGGGATTTTTTCTAAAATTCTTTCATTATAGTGCCTAACTTTAGACACAACTTAGGGCAGACTTGAAACAGTGGAACAATTCTTAGAGCCCAAAAAGAAGGCAAGAAAAAAGATTTAATCTCTAAGGAAAAAACAGTAGCAAACTATTTATATCTATACTTCATATCATGCTGACAAATGATATTATCAAGATATGAGAAGTATTTTTCATAGAACATTAAATGTGAAAACAGCTTAGGAGGTACATTTTATCTTTCTCCATTAAAAATCTCTGTGGAGAAGACATAAAAAGCCCCAACAGCCTAAAGGGTATTTAAGGTTATTTAAATAAAGGAAGGGTGTAGTAGGAGATTTAGAGGCTGTGGGTCACCTTGGTGGTCCTGTTGTGATTTCTAACCCTCCTGACAAGCCTCTTGTACAGTAGTCAGAGTCAACATGTATTTTTAGTGTAATAGAAAAAGAGCTGTAGAGCAAAACAATCCATGCTGAGGATCTGCTGTGTATGCTATGTAGGCTTAAGGGCTCACTTTGGGCCCACTGTAATCTGGACCAAAGGACTCACTGGATTTACATCCATAAGGAATACAGGTTTAAAATCCAGCACTGCTGGACCACAAAGAAATCATAAGTAGGGGCAATTGAGAGATCCACTTCAAATGTACACTCCTCATTCCAGAAGTGATTCCACTGGAAAAATTGATTTGCCCCTTCCTATGTTTCTTCTTTCTCTGAAGAAAATTGGTTTGCCCTGCACTGACTTATCAGTGAATGCAGAACCTTATATTAAAGAATACTTATGAGATTCAGACAAGGTATTTGGCTTGTCAGACTTCTTCCACTACCAATATGACTGCTGGGAACAATTACTTCTCTTGGACTTGTGAAACACTACCAACTACAGTGTTGTAATTTTTCACTCAGAAAGGTGGCTTGGACACCTTTATCTGTACTTGAAGATCGTTTTCATTTTAGGAACACTGTATGTCAAACCCAGATTCATAAACCCTATTAGACTCTTACAACCACTGGGAAAGAACCCTTTCTTTGGCCCTCTGTTACAGACTCTAAGGCAACTTTAAAGACTGGGTCTAGACTTGCAAGATCTCTTGAGATCTAACATGATACAGAGACATTCAGGCTGGTTCAGCAGTGTCAGCTGCAAGACCTCTGCATCATCTAAGTATTACAGGTTTATGCTATGCCAGACAGAAATTTGTCCTACCTTCCTCCAGATATTGCATCTGCCTTACCTGTGTTACAATATCAAAGTTCAGTTTTCCTAAACTGAAGAAGAAAAAATTTATAGCACTAGATCTGACTGCTGGTTTTCGTGAAAAAGTGTATCATGTATGTCAAATCTCCATTGTTTCATCTTAAAAAGGATGCTGGAAAAAAGTAGAACAATGAAGACTTCACTCTAACAAGAAGCTCAGCATTTCTATCTTTGTACTGTAATACGTGTTGTATAATTTTCACTTGTTTTCCAAGGCATACAGTAGTTTTATATATTCTCAGGTGCTCAGCTGGGAGCCATCAGCATTCAGACATGACTCATATACAAGCTAGGAGAGCTTTAGGTCAAAGGGCTTACCAACACATATCCATACAAAGCATACAATATCTGAACAGTGTATCTTTTCCTTCTAGAGTTCAGCAGGGACTAAGTACTTTGAAACTTTTTTTGGTAGGCTGCAGCATCCCTTAAGTCCCATTAGGACTTTCAATTTCCATATTTTTCCCCCATCTTACACCTATATGTGACCTATATTGCTATTTTCCTCAGTAATGATTACAAAAAGGTGCCTTAAATCTGTTCATATTCCTCAAAGATTTTCCCTTTCCCTTTAAAAAACTAAAAAAAAGAACACATCTAAGAGAAAAAAAAAGGTTTTGAGGTATTGTTTTTTCAATATTATTACATTAACAGCAGTGTGTCCTTCTGATCATTTTCTGTTATTTTTTCCTCTTTAACTTACAAAACTCATGTTTCACCTGTTCCTTTTTGCTAAAGACCATATGGTACATGGTCCCAAAATGCAACATGGGACTATCATGTCAGATTAGCCTATTATGGAGCAACCAGGCAAAGAGAGTCCTTTGTACGTTGTATGGGAAGCTAAGGAAGAGCTATGATTAAAGAAGATGAAACTGTGAGCAAGGTCAAACATATTCAGGGTGCCCTGAATTTTGTTGCTTTAATTATCTGTCTAAATATTCGAGGAGTGCAGCTCTCTATGGGCTGAATTTCTAGAACAAAGAAAATCTCTGTCTCTCTCCTCAGCAGTGTTGCAAAAAAGAATTTGCACCACAAAACTCTATAGCTCCTTAAAAAGATAATCTCTAATTGCCTGTTCTAAACTCTATCAAAACTAGTAAACAAAAGAAGGGCAGGGCAGGGCCTTCAGCAATGTCCTGTGGTTTTCCACTCTTTTTTAATTACTAGCATGGTCCCTGCCAGTTCTGATCTGTTCCAGTCATCCCTCTGCCAAAAATTCCTTAGGCACAACTTGAAGGTAACATCAGACCAGTCCAGTAAGTAGCCTAAATGTAGCTCCATTTCTGAGGTGGAAGAAAAGAGAGAAGTCCCTGGTGTCTTCACTTACTGAGGAAACAACCCTAACATCCATGGGTGTCAGGGCAGTGGGAGGCACAATTAAAGGACATATTGTTCCTTTCTTCACAAAAGACACAGGAAGAAATTAAGACCCAAATTTTCATCATGGGTCCATGACACTTTGCCTGATTTTTAGGCAAAGTTTTTTAGGACAGATTTTAAAAGGGACTATGTTCTGAATATTTCCTCCCTGCTATGTTCTCTGAATCACCATTGTGCACCATCAGGTGATAATTCTTCATTGGAAGGGAATGTGTCTCATAGCTGACACCCAATGCTTCTCATGGAGTTCTGGATAAATCCCACCCACACTCCTTCCCCTTAAAGGACGAATACAGGGGAAACTTTTCCAGCATTTTCAGAAGCATTGCAATCTTAGATTTGTATAGATGTTTCACTGAGGGTGCATGAAATCAAAACTTTTGAATTTGAGATATTTTATATTTCAGCATTACAATATTAGAATGGGAAAGCAGTTCTCATGGGAAAGATTAGACACAATTTGATGGTAGAGATAAAGATTTTAAATAAAATTCCATTTATTACATCTTTATAATAGCATGACTAAATACTGTATTAATAACTCTGCGTTTCCTTACCTCTCCTACAACTTCCAGCCTGCTGGCATCATCAGAAGTACTGGTCAAATTACCATGGTGAAGCAGGGAATCATCATCTTTGGAAGGACTGTTCACACCTTCTAACTCATCAAAAAAAATGTTGACATCCTTAGCTACTAAAAAACAAAAATAAAAAAATACATTCAAATCACCACTGAACCAAATGAAGACAGCAAGTATAACCCGTCAATAATTTCACTTTTTAGCTCTGGTATAAGTATATACCATTTAATTTTAAAATCTGATGAACATTGTTGGAATGCTTTCTTCATCAATGAGCCACATAAAGATTTAGGACATCACAACATCTCTCATGAAAAATAAACAATCTGCTGTCACAGCAAAACAGATATTATCTATCTTCTCAGCTTCTTTTGGGGCAAATGGCTTAAATGACTACCTTCTGGATTAGTATTGTCTCTGAAAGTTTCTTAGGAGGCAGAATTTTAACCTACTATACAAAGTGTGAAGTTTGAAGTTATACAGACCTGTGAGGCAGCCAGAGGCAGAAGGCCTTAAATAAATACTGTTTCTTGAAAGGTATTGAGTAAACAAACCTGAGCAGATATTTCTCTTTTCACAGTTTGGCATGTTTAGATGTATATAAATCTGACACTTTCAGATCCACCTACCACACAGCCCTCACTCTTGCATGAAGCAATCACTTACATGTACAGATTTAAGCTGTGGTAAACCAATCCTGATACAGATATTAAGCTCTGGAGTGACTGCCAGAAGCAAGGAGCAGGGCAGGCAGGTTCACTCTACACTCCATGCACTACAGGTCTGATGAAGAGATGTGTGCCAGGAGAATAAAAATGCCTTAGCTGAGGATCATGCTTCAGCTGTGGATGGACTTCAGCTCTCCAATCTCATGCCTCATCAGCAAAATCCAAAATTATGAAAGTAAAATTATAACTGTTAGAAGGGACCCCCAAAGGTCCTAGATACTGAGCCTCTTCCACTGAATACAGTGGTAGCAAATATCTAATAGTCTTAATAGAAATTAGTCCAACCCCCTACACCTACTCACATTTCTTGCAAGCTTGACTGACTTTTGGAATCATTTGTGCAATAAACTCCTGTTGCTTTTGCTTGTCCTCAGCTCCCCTCATTTAGTGACAGGCAATTGTAATTCCTATTGGTGAGAATCTATAGTAACAGCCAAAATGCTCTAATTGCTGGCAGCAACTTAGTTCTATTTCTAACTACTGGCTGCAGGTGTAAAAATCCATTCCCCCACTGTGGAGAGACTGGGTAGCTGCCAGAAATTAACAGCTACTAACTGTTCCCAGTGATCATGAGCATTTTGTGATCTCCTTTTCACCTTTCCCTTCTTCAGGGGTCATAGCCCAGTTTCAGAATCCTTTTTAAAAATCGTTGATGATACTAAATCCCCAGTCTCTGCAAGTGGCCTATTTTTCATTCTCACAAGCAGGAAAGCCTTATCCATAATATTCATCCTTAAAACAGACATATGTTGCAATTTATATATACTACTTTTCCCTGTCAGTCATGAGAATGGGGAAAAGCTTCCTCCCTTTTGGTACATGTCTTTTAGAACATCTAAAATTTATTATTGCATTGGTAGGTAATAAAAAAGAAAACCCTATCAAAATATTCAAGAATCCTTCCTCTTCCTTTACATTAATATAATATGAACAAGGTTAATGAAAAACCTTGTAATTTTACCTACAAGAGTTTTGTTTGGAAAATGACTGAAAGTTTCATAAACAACAGAAAAGTTCTCATATCCAGATTAATCTGATTAAACTATAGGCTAATTTGCTAAATTAAGCAGCATAGTTTGTAAGAGAGATTCTGAGTTTCTGGTGTTTAGTTATATCTGATGAGAGCCTGCAGCTCCTCAGTGTCACTGTGGCTGCTTCCAACTTGTCCTAGGGGAAACCACAGAGGCTTTAGGAGACTTACAAGGCAACAAAGAAATTCCAGTTTGTAGCACATGCAGCAGTAATATTGCAATTTTTTTTCCCAAGTTTCTTCATTTAAATCTACAAAAATCATACTAGAGATGCTTATAAAAGAGGTGAACTGACACGACAATGCACAGCACAGCCTAACCTCATGTCCTTCACTGTCCCTACTCTTTCAAATGTCACAACTAGAAACATTCCACCCTATCAGACAATAATGTGGATGTAGATCATGACCAGATTTTGCACGAATGAGAGAAGAATAAATCTCAATATTCATCAGAAAGAGCAACTGAAAACATTTTGAAATTACTTGAATTTCACTGAATTAAAACCCATCAGTGCCTCTATGACAGTGGCACCTAAATGTGTATATGGTTAAAACCTCAATATAATCTAAAAACAACTGTGAAAAAACCCAAAAATAATTAAATAGTGAAGCTTTCTGAAGATTATTTAGGGTACATTTATCTATTGCAGGCAGCATCATTGAAAGCTGTAAAAATTAAAGTTTTGCCTGTTCACTATACTCGAGGGAATTGAAACTATCTTTGTTCTGACTGCTTTGGTATAAAAGATGAGGCTTCAGGGATACTAGAATTGCTGCTTATGCTTTGGGTTGCAAAATTCATAGTTTTTAAGTGGATGCTTTGAGATACAGAGTTTGGTGCACAAGACAGTGAATGTATCAGTAGCCTTAAAACACAGAATTACAGGATTATCCCGAGGACTTGTGAGGAGCCAAAAAATCTTATTTTAAGATCATTTTAAAATACATTCCATCTCAGCAGTGAAGAAGTTGTGGAAGCAATTCTCATCTGGTTAGTGAAATTAGCTACCAGGACTTGTCCAGATTGTTTGCAGTGGAAAATTGTTTATATCAGAGATACACAGAAAATTGGCATGTTGGTTGATCACCACAGAAAATATGGACCCCCAACATTTGCTGAGTTAATTTTTCTACCCCAAGTCTCCTTATATTCTTAAAAATAAATTAATAAAATACTGTTACACAAAATCAAATAGATAATAGATAGCAGCTCCTGTTTGGTTTACATTAGTAATGGTGATGCTACTTCCACCATAACTCTCCTGCTGCTGGTAGGTAGCTCAGCCCTTCCACTCCAATGGACTGAACACCTACATGGCCAAATGTTGCTAAAAGGATAATCAGGGCTCCATCTTTCTTGTCCTCTTCAGACCCTGACATGCATGTACCCACAAATGCCCTTAACAGAATGATATATAATGGCTTTATTATATACACAAATGTCATTTGGGAGACAGACTGGTGCTACTGTACAGTCATGTATTTTTAAACAGTGATATTTAACAGGAATACAGAGCAGCACATGCATTGCTACAGGAGATATTAAGAATTCTCCCTCTGGTTTTAGATAAGCTTAAATATGAAAACTCTTTTCTCCCCCTCATTTTCTATTTTGCAGAAAAAAAAATCAAAATAACTTGATAATTCAGAATCTCTTGAAGAATAAAAGGAAAAAAAAAGTGAGTATACAAATAGTTTTTATCTCAAATACAGTAAAACTACATCTTCTGAAAACTGGATGCTGATAAAGTCTGAGCAGGAGTCTGCACACAGTCTCAGTGGGTCCACAAGTCACTTCAGATCAAGATGCTGATGTAAGGTGGGACCCAAAAACAAGATAACTCCTTTAACTTTCTGAAGGTGGATGCTGAAACTGAAGTGCCTAAAAATAAGAACTTTCATTAAAAAATGGGACCTGATTATGTTATTGTGTGAGAAGATGGAAACATGCTCAGAGATTATGTTTCTGTTCATTTTCATTTTATTAGCAGAAGTTCCACCAAGCCATACTCTCGCTTTGGATAATGCTAGCTGAAGATCAATATTCCAAGCTTATCTTAGCAAGAAAAAATTATTTGGTTTCTAAAAGCATCATTAGCCTGTTTTCAAATTATCATTCAATGCTAACAACTGTGAATAAAAGTAACATTGACTGTTCAGATCAACTATCCTAGAAGGAATATTTAGACATGTTTATGATATTTGCAACAGACTGCAGGTGACAACACCCCCCTGGACACAACAACAAGCCTCTGCAAAGTGGGTAGTTCAGAATTCCTTCTGTCTTTGATGAAGGAAATGTAGCTAAAGGACATAGAGGTTTACTTCCCAACAGCACCTATGTCTGGTCTAGATAAAGCAAAAACCCTCTCTCCAAAGCAGTAAAAGCTGCATCCTTCTCAAATGGCTTGTGAATAATCCATAAATCAAAATGTTAATCTTGAAACCCTCCCAGATTAAATTGCTTATCCATGTTTAGCCATTTTGTTTATTCACCTCTGAAAGACTCTACAGTGCCTTTTCAGGCTCTCCAGTCTGCATCCCGACTGCCCCCAGGCCTATATCTGGGCTGTGCTGGTGTGGAGAAGGGAGAAGACAAAACCTCATATTAAGATTTCTGATGGGAAAAGCTTTTTAAATCAGAAAACATGGAATTCATCCAAAACCTGTAGCTTAAGTAATAAGGTGATTCCATTTCAAATTATTACCCCCATCATCTAACCTGAGCATTTTCCTTCCACCCCCAAACTCGTACCATCACTAAACAGCCTGATTCTACCACTGTGTGGTTCCTTATTCATGTGGCAAAAATCAGGCAGAGTCTGGGTTTTTACACATTCTTATTCATCCTTTATCACTCTAAAATATAAGCTGCTGTTTCTCACTCTGGGAAATTGCTATACCAAACATGCAGTTTTAACTCAAACTAGAAAATAAGGAAGCCAGGAAGCCATGGCCTGCATTTTGACTCTCAGCCTACATAAGAATTTCAAACTATTATGAAATATTCTCACTGAAATTCAGATTTTATTGGATTCCAGAATAACAGCAGTTTGGGTAGGGGGGGGTGTCTTCCACTGTTATTAACAAGAGTAGCACTACTTCTAGCACAAGAGTTGAGATCATTCTGCAGTTGGACTTAAGAAGAGTGAACCTATTAATTCTTAGTACATAGCTCATTATATATAAAAAGAGATAATTTTGTGCAGTATCTAAGACACATGGACCTTCACTTGTGACAGCCTCATGACTCTGTCAAAAAATACCGGCTGCAAAAACGTGAATACAGCCCAAAATTTTGGAAGAACTGGAACTTCGAATCCAGTCTTCAAACCCCAACTGCAGCATTTTAATAATATTATTAGTTCACACAGCTACTGAGGAGTACAAAGCACTGAATAAACTATCAGGAATCTTACTATTTCTGATTATGTCTGCATAGAAAATATATACTGCTGAAATCCTTTGAGACACAGCAATTCAAATCTTACTATGACTTCTCTGATAGCAAAAGATTCTTACTAGCCTTCAATAATCCATTGAACTTCCTAAGAGATTTTAATAATAGATACTTATCATTCGATTCATCACTTTATGTGTGCCTTCAGTTATAATTTCAATACATCTCAATTGAATCTTCTACTGTAAACACAATTTTGCATCCAAGGAAGAACTTACTTTCTTGTATTGCATTAAGAATTTCTGAAAAGTCCACATCTGTCTTCTGTATTTCTGGTTTTATCCATATTTGCGTTTCCAGCTGGTTAACCTGCAAATCCTCTCTTCCTTCTGAAGAAATTGAAGAGATTGATGGGGTTTGTGACAGTGCAGTAGTAAATCCAGCCAAGGGGCTTCAGGTGAGGAAACATGCACATTGAATGAAGGTATTTCCATTTTTCCTCCTTAGCAGAACCCAATTTTCTTCAAACCAAGGAGCTTCAGATAGAATATGGGCTGATTTAAAGCTAAATAGAATGAAACAACAACATTCTCTGCTATCAGAAATGATGCAGAGTCACCACTGACAAGTCCCTCATTCAGGTGACCATATACTGCCATGCCATAAGCATCACCTCACCATACTATCTACAAAACCAGCTCCCAAATGTGAAAACAATCAAGAGATGTTACAAATGACACAGGAACAAACAGACTAAAATAAAACATACACACACAAAGTTGCAAGATAGAAAACAACCATTAGGACAAAAACAACATGGACAGAGTGTTTCAGACACAGGGTACCATAAGTTCTTATATGCCAACTGATGGCTGACACAGTCGAGGAAGGAGTCCAGCACTGGAGTCCATTTCAAATGGATTCACATCGGTATGCAATGGTTGCGGTTTAAAAGCATTGCAGAATAAAAACTTACTCTGGCAGGTCACAGTTTCAAACCTATTTACAAACAAAAATAGATACAATATTTTCCCATTTCAATGCTCTTTCAACATGAGCAAAGAGAGCAGAAAGTTTTGAAAACAGAGAAAGGTGTCTGCATATCGAGAGCAGACAGAAAATGGCCAAACAGGCACAAGATGCTAGCTACAGGGTATTTGGATACAGACAGAGAGAAAGAGGGAACTACTGGGAATACCTCTGGTTTTTGAAGATTAGCTGGAAAAGCTTTCACAAAGGCATCTGTTAGACATTATGCTCTTGAGGACCTAAAGCACAGAGTTAACAGAGACTTTCAGTGGTCAGACAGATATCTGAGAAAGGAGTTCATGACAAAAAGGCCAAGTTGGAAGAACAAACCTTCAGGTCATTTAGATTACTGTGCTTCACTAGAAACTATCATTCATGCTTTAGAAAGATGCATTTTTCTTTTATCTGCAGTCTGCCTTATTGCTGCTGCTCTTATTGTGAATTCTGGGCTAGTCCATTGTATTTTCCTAAGCACAAAATTACTCAAAAGTGTTTTAAATGCCCTTCTTCACTTTTTGGAAGTACAGATCCCAAAATGGGTACACTTTGACCAGCTTCATCTTTTATTATTTTTCAGTGTTAAAATATAAATTCAAATTGTCTTGTGCTTGCTTCAGTGTATTATTTTGTTCCACAGAAAAGATTTGCTGTTAACATCAGAGACAACTCCCCTTGTAGATTCCTGTAAAGCAATCTGTCATAGCAGCAGCAGGAGTCAGCATTTAATGATGTAGAACAAAGATAATTTCTTAAGTGAGACAACTGATTATTCATACAATAGCAGCCTAAGGAAATCTGCAGATCGTCTCAGAGATGAGAGGCTAAGACTTGCCCCAAAAGAGATTTCTAATGCCCAAGAAAAAATAAGCCAACTGCTGAAAAATACATACAAACATTATGATGGAAATAGAAAAGTAATCAATGGATAGCAATTCAGCTAAGCAGCTTCGCAAATTATATAATTCACTTTCTTCTTAAATACTCAGCCACCACCTTTAACATAAGCCATTTCATACTTGCATCCTCACATCCAAGAGCCTTTGTTCTGTATTTCAACCCTAGTTAGAGCAAATTAATGACAATGTGGACAAATATAAAATACCCTTAGTTTCCTCAAGCCCTCCATCCTCGTAACATTTAAGTCGCTTTTCCTCAGAAGAGATGAAGGTAGCAGATCTATGCAGCATCTCCAGCAGATCTGAACTAATTGGGCCAGGAACAAAGGAAGTGGCAGTCAGCTGTGGAGGTCCCAAAGTGCTGATATCTGATGGACTATCTAACCATAGACCTATTAATAAAGTTATACTCTTGGAGAATGTACATAGCTGACTTCAAAGCCCCTCTTTAAATAACAAAAGCCAAAATGCCTAGGAAGTGGTCAGAAAATTACCATCCTAAATCTGACTGTATTTCAGACAATTAAGTCAAGACAATTTTGCTTTTTGAATTTCCTCTCCTGTATTTGACCCTCTTGCAATATAGGGACCTTGCAGCAATCCACAGAAATGACAGTGTTCTATGCTTGTCTGATTCACAGTAACCTTAATATCTGGCCTCACTGCACAAGTCATCCAGCACCCAGTCTGACTTGAGACTGTAGGGGTAATATTCTACCAATCATTTGTGATAAAACACATAGCTAATTACAAACTTGCCTTCACCAACACAAGGGGAAAAAAAAAAAATCTATCTACCAACAACATAGCTTTTAAATTAGGGGTTGCGGGAATGTTTTCTTCTCCCGTGACCTTAATGATGTCAATAAAGACTTGAATTAGGGCACTTGGGCTTCCATCCTCCTCCCTCTCTGTCAGCAACTACTTTTCAGGAGGGACTAGCGCATTTTTTTAGCTGAGAGAAACATCACCTATATGATGGGCTGTGGACTGCCCAAATTAATGATTTCTGACTTGTTGTCAGACAGAGGTATTAAACTAGTAGCTCTTTGGAAATAGCTACAGTGACCTCATCCATATTCCAGAGATTTATTTTCTTTACCTTACCACAGATCTCCAATACTGCATGCAAAATATGTGATGTCAGTGTTGCTATTGATGGATCATTCACCTGTCTAGCATTTCCTTCTTGCTTTAGCAGCTGCTGATTTATGCTTTATCAATGACATATCCCACTGAGTAAAATCTAAGCAGTATTGTCTGAGAGGATGGTAAAGACTTTCTTTTCACAGAAGTGTGAAAATAAACACATATAAATGCATATAAAAATGAATTAAATATTAGATTTTAAAATGTTTATAATTTTTTGTAAAGATCAGTCTCAATTTTTTCTCAGTTTATCGAGACTTCCTAGTTCAAATGAAATAATATTTTCAATTAGGTTATGGCACTCCCTCTGATTTACTCATTGATGCATAAAGTTTTGCATAAAATAATATACTTTTTCCTTTATTTGTTTAAAAGGATATGGGGTGTGTGGTGAGTTCTCCTTTCATTTTGATGCTTGTTTCCTGTTCTGGGCTCCTTTTGAAGGTGGTAGTGGGGGTAAGGCCAGGAAAACTCATGTGCTAATTTTCTGTTTCTGAGAACTTGCTGGCATACTTTTACATTTAATGCAGTGCAGCATCAGAGTAAGACCAGCAGTCTGCCACATCTACAGATGCCCATGTAGTGACCAAATGGAATATCTTAAAGTCTCAGTTTTTCACAATACAAGGTACTTACTTTTACCAATGTATGTCACAGGATTTGCCCCATCTAGATACAAACATCCACAGTTTTGGAAAAATTTTAAGTAACTTTTAATGAATGCACATTGAGAGGCCTTTGGAGACTTCTGATTTAAGACAAAGTACTCCATAATAATAGCATTAATACACAATGTGTTTCCAAGACTAAAAAGACTGGGTACACTGTAGAATTACTTACAGACCTTTGAAAAACTTCTGACCTTGTAGATTGCCATAGATGTCTATAAATACTTAAGAATTTCCATATAACTTTTGATATTCTTAATTGGTTTATTAACTACCTTAAAACAATACTTTATAGTCTATCACTATTTGGTATACCTAAACACACCTTCTTCTAGTATGCAGACAACACCATTTATATTAAATGGTTTTCCCATTGTTTATGAATAAAATAATATGTCTGCCTGTTAGCATCCAAGCGGAGTGTAAAAGCACAAAAATGTCTTTTTGGTTGTGAAAATTATTGGAATAAAAATATAGGGCTTCTTTGTTTTCAATTAGAAAGCCCAAGAAATATGAGGAAAAGAAATTTTGAACCCCAAATAATTCTGTCTAAATTAAGGCACCTATGCCATAGCAGTCTGTGCATGGTCATATGCATGGTTGTGTCACAGGCACAGCAATAAAATTACTGGAATTATTTTTGAAAAGAAATTTAAAAATATATTCCCTTTGCATTGTAATACATGACATATGCAAGACATGACATATATTTAATTATTGTTAGAACAAACTCTTTTCTTATCTTCCAGAAGCAGTGGTAGTGAAGGGGAGATTTCTGAACACATAATATTACTAATTTATCACAAACCATGGTATTTTGATGGCATATGGTGTCCACTCTCCCCTCCGTTAAAACCTGGCTGGCATCAAACACAATTTGTGCCATTTGACCATAAAGATGCAGGCAGTTCTATGTTCAGCACCTCCTTCTCTTTCATGCTGTGAGTGCCTTTTCCAGAGACAACGGTAGGAAAAATGGACAGATGGCCCTTGGTGCAAAGCAATACCTTGAAAATGTCCTCTGCTGTCACAACAGCCTGAACGTCAGACTATAGGGACAGAGTTCTGCTTGCGTAAAATTCTCGAATTTCCAATTCCATCACTGCCCAGAACGAGCTGTGGGCATGAGTGCAGTCAACCCCATCAACACTGTGCTCATATCATCAAGGGAGAGGCATCTCTTAAGCAGGTGAGTTTGAACTGGACAACAACTGCAGGGAGCTGATAATCCACATCTGCCACATGTGCAGAATCCACATGGGCAAACTACTGGACTGCTCTGCAAAAGCCCACAGCCTCTTTCTTCATTTTCCATCTATGCTCAGAGGATGCCCCAATGTTCTGGTTACTGAAACAACCTGAATGTTCAACAGAAGCCCCAGGCACAGAATGTCACACATCTCTGTGCCTAACATTTCCAATCACTTGGCTCTATTTGGCCATGGTTCAGATTCTTCAGCAACCAGCAGAGAAACAGAGTGGCAAAACAAGCCTTTGGAATTACTTTCTAAAAGGACTTCAGTGATTATACAAAGAGACAGGGAACCAAAGTGTCCCTCCTATGGGGAGCAAAGCTATCCTCTTCAAGTGTCACATGCCTAAAATGGGTATTCACAAGATATACTCTGAAAATGGCACAAAGCCACAGAGTACAACTAAGACATTTAGTTGTACTAAATGAAAAGACTTTTATCCACAGTTGTATATTGCAAATAAGGATCTTGAAAGAAATCTAAGATCTAAACACATTGAGGAATTCAGTCCATTTCCTACTACCCTTATTTCTATAAAAATAATAAGAAGAATGATTGTTAGCTTCTCCTCTTTCCTCTTGCACGGTGAGCACACATATAAAAACACAACTATCAAAGATCACTATCGCATGTGTTCAATCATTTGTCCATGTTTGAAAAATCAAACTACTTGTGAATGATAAATCCTTTTACCAATATCAGGAGTCATTACCAGGTCATTCATAAAGGAGAGAAGAGAAAAACCTTTGCTGAACAGTTTTTTGTTTATAAACCCTCACCCAGTTCTTAAATCAGTAGTTTATTGAGACAAACAGAAAAACTGGCTGCACAGGTAGCAACCTAACAGAAAACTTCAGAGCACCAAATATTTATTATAATGTGGGACATCAAGACAGTATTAAAAAGATCCCAGGTGTCTCTTTCGGGTGTGTTTTAATGTAACAACCAGTTATACTCCCATTGTACCACAGCACTGCCTTCAGAGTCTAAACATTACCTGGTAATTAATTCTGGCAGAAAGTACCAATAGCTAGACCATTTAAGGATTTTCAGCTGTTCTAAGACTGCTGAGGAATGAACATAACTTAGGATTGTGAAAATGGTTATCCTGAAGATAGGATAGCAGAACAGAGGTCTGTGCAGGGCAGGATCCTATTTCTGACAACAAATGCTTAGCCAAAGGGAGTAAGAACAGTTCAAGTTCTTACTCCAGTCCATCCCCAGTCCATCCCTTCCAGTTTGGAAATATTTAGAGATTTTTGGAGAGGAAGGTTTCATTTGCTACCAACATCCCTTTTCCCACAGATTTGTTCTTTCTATATTCTCTGTCACTTTTGAGCTAACAGGTCGTCATCAAATTCCTCCCTCCTTTTTTTACTTACCTTGTTTCCAGTTTTCATGAGCTAGAGGACCTGCTCCTGAGTTACAGCATCATAAGTCCTTTCCCAGGCTAGGGCAGTGAAGCCCAGAAATCCACTGTCATCACAAAGTCTTTCTTACTTTTGTCTCAGACAAGAGCTGCCACGCAGACCCCATGAAATATACCTTCCTGTACAGAAACTAAACACAGATCAATGGATCCCACCCTAGTTTATTACAGAGAGAGGATATGGGTCTAACCTACCAGCCTGAATGTGTGGAGACCTAATTAGGGGGAGGTTATGATAAATATAATCATTCAGTTACAAACTGGAGGGGAAGAATGGAACCAATAGTTATAGAATATTTTGTGAAAACATTCTTTCTCAAAATTTTAATTTATCATTGAGAGAATCTTACAAACAGCAGGAATCATGCCCTGCACCATATTGGTGCAGTTGGCCTTCCTTAGATAGCCTTGCAACCTACTATAGTTACCAAAACCTGCAAAGGAGAAATAGAGCACTATGACGTTAAAATGCATGGAGCAGTACTGGGCTGTTCACAAAAGATGCCTACCCAAATGAGATTATTTTCAGCAACTGGCACTAAGCAGAGTCTCCCTCACAAGGAGTAGGAGAGTATTGTAATAGCAAGGGTCATAATTTTCAAGCATTCTGGCAACACAGAAGGTGCAGTTGAAAAAAATGTGCAGTTTTGATGACCCTTAAAAATCTTTCATCAGTGTAATAAATCCTGAATTCCTTTTCTGTGTTTCGTGCATTCCTAAAGCAAAGTCTAAATAAAGTACCAAAATCCAGTGCCATCTCTCTTTTTCTATTTTAACCACCCTGAATGTTACCAGTAATGAAGAACACCTGAAAAAGTCAGATGCTTTGTGCTCTGTTGGACCTCTAAACCATAAAATAGTACAAAATTGCACTCCCAATGACAGGAGCAGCAAATATTGTGCCTCTGTGAAGATCCCAACATGCAGAGGACACATTTGCTTTCCTGAGACATCCATCCACACATGGCGCAGGAACAGTCAGGGGTCTGTGTGACACAAAGGAAGTTCTCAGAAACAAAAGACAGATTAGAAATGACATCACTTTCTTGCTTTGCTGCTTCCTTATACCTGATCTAAGTTGTGATGAGTTTTATGCAGCTCTTTAGGGCTTTTGAGCCTTCTCAGTACCACAGTACATTGGTTGGAATTTCTAGTGGGTCCATTAGAACCCTAGAAGCAGTTACCTATAGAATGTCTACTCATACAAGGAAACAAAACTGATTTGTTTTGTTTTGGTTTAGGTTGGTTGGTTTTGGGTTTGTTTGTTAGGTTTGGGTTTTTTTGGGGGTTTTTTGTGGGTTTTTTGTTTGTTTGTTTGTTTGTTGTTTTGGGTTTTTTTTAATTGTACAGGAAGGTCTGGTTGAATTTTGAGATATCAGAATGAACCAGCAGACTTGGTCTTAGGAAAGAGGTCTTGCTATCTGTTGGAATGATACAAACCTTTTGAAGAAATCAGTAACGCTATGCAGTCCTATTTTAGTCAAAACCCTTTTCTGACTTTAAAAGCATCTCTGCCAAAGTAGAAACTAGTTTGTTCCATCTTTTGACAGTCTTCCTGCAAGAATCTTTCTTTGGAATATATGTAACATATTTAACATTAGAAATAGAGTCTTACATAACACTAAACCCCTTTAAGCAAGAATTATAGAGCTAAGAAAAAACCCCATTTTTCAGTCAAGCATTACAGGATCATAATAACTGATTATTCAAAGTCTCTCTCACTGTTCCTTGAATTATAGGTTATCTTTTAGATTAAATGGGACATTATTTTTTTTACATTACAGAAACTTTGCAAAATTTTATATATTGTCTATTTTCTTCAGAATAGAATAGTCAAATTATTTTAAGACAGCTATGTTACACTGGCCTCGGAACATTATAACCTTACTTTAGGATCAGTGAGTTTAATCTTAAGCCTTTTCCTGTTTTTTCACCTTGAAAGGAAATTCTCTGATGGTAGAACAATCAGGAACATCCACAGAGAGAGGCATTTTACAGCCTTTGTGAGGTGACTACATATTGTAAACTAACAACAGCCAGGAGAGCTGAAATCTGAGGGTGGATTGTACTGATTTTAAAGTAACCATGCATAATTGATTGCAGGGATGAATGAAAGATTGTTTTATAACAGCAAATAGGAGAGTGATCAAAGCAGGAAGGAAAAAAAAGTAGTTGAAAATAATTGAGTTTAAAAACACCCTCAAAGAGAAGAAAAACACCCTCAAAGTCACCACTTAATACTATTAATATTATTTTTGAAGCCCCTTATTGAGGGCATACACAGGTCCCTCGCAGATAGATTCACTACTTGTGTGTGCCACATGCAGCACAAATTGATACAGAGGGATGCAACTTCTGCCTGCATCAAATACATTTAAATTAAGCAAGACAGCATTGAAAAACAATGCTTTATGTGCTAGCATTTCTTTTTTGTTAGCATGCTGTTGCAAAAGTGTTCTCCAAAGTGCTAGAATGAGCATTCCAGGAGACTTGATACCTTAGGACCAGGAATTTTCAAAGTAGTTACTTTTGTCGTAGAAAAGTAATGGGCTGAATGAAATAGGCTGAATGACGAAGCAAAGTGATAGAAGATTTCAAGCTCTGCATCATCTGCTAGCTAGCTCAGCTCTTAATTTCAAAGTACTGTGTAATCACCATGTGATGTCCTGCCACTCAGTCTGGTGACAAAAGGTCCTCATGGTAATTGAGGCAAACTGTTGTACTCGTTAGGAGCTTTGCTTTGCAGAGCACCCAGAGGCAGGAGAATGAACAGTCTGTGTTCAGCAGGGAAGTGTTCCTAGATCACGCTTGAAATACCAGCATGGGAGAAATTCTGCTCCACGCACTGAGCTTACATTGCTTTGAACACAGGCTGTAGATAAAGAGAAAAGTTAAATATGCAGGCCAGTCTCTTTGATGTTAATGTCCAAATTATATTAACAATTTAAAATTAGATGGAACAAACCCCTACAAACTTACTGTATACAGTAGCAGAATGACAGCTTAGAAAAGACTGCTGTAAGATCTGGTATCTGAGTAATTAATATACATAAGAACACTGTCTTTCTAAAATATCAAGCTGCTTGTGATATCTGAGATAAGGTACTGCCACTGGACAGCTGATGGCTTAATCTGATTATGAAGCTACAGTTGTTAATTTGTGACTGACTTTGAGTAAAGAACATACGATTCTTTGTTTTAATTAGAATTTCCTCTTAGGAGTGCTATTCATTGATGCTGCTGCCAGCCGTTATCTTTCTTAGATCTACTTGCATACAGCTCAAATGGTTGCAGTTTAGCCTGGACACAAACACAAACATAGTGGTCTCAGTTAGAATTGAAAAGGCAGACACAAATCATAGAAATGATTCTTCATTTGAGATGAAAAAATGGGACTGCAAGATAGTCAAGAGAAGACTCCTGCCATACAAAAAGTGTTTTCCATAAGTGATAGATTCTCCTATTGTCCTAAGAGGAGAATATGACAGATAAAACTAATCTCTATATACTGAAATATAATAATTAACCAAATGGTCACCAGTGAGCTCCATTTTAGGAAACATCTGGGGTCTACCTAAAAAGGGATCTTTTTCCCAATCAGAGTCTTGAATTTGCTGCATGAACATTGTTTAATATTAAAGCACAGGACCTACTTATGAATAGATCACTATAGAATATGCAGCATTTCAAAATGAGTGTTACTGTGCACATTCAAGATACTTTTTTAAAAAACTTGTCAATTTCTTAACATGCTGCATACGTCATTGTATATCTTTAGTAACAGCAACATTTCAGTAGTAGCAATTTCTCTACATCAATTAAAAGACAGAAGCTGAATAAACAGGACAAACAAGTGAACAGAAGAATTAAAATAAACAAAACATATGGTTATGAGTCACTGTAAATTCTTTAATCTGTGTTGACAAAGACTATGGTGACTAAATACTATGAGTGCATGAAACTCATGGCGGTAGACCTGTATAGCAATTTACAATAGATAATCTAAAATTTAAACTTCTATAAAAAATTAAGCCATTAATTAGACCTGCAAGTTAAGGGGGATGCACTAAGAGTTTGCAGGCAGAACTGTCTGTGTCACACAAACAGACTCTGCATCCCAGCACCCAAGTAGCTGCATATATCACATATCATGCTCTTTTCTGGGCTGCAACACTGGAAGATAATTGCAACCCTCCAATAAATATGCTACAAAATTGACTTCATGGACAGCTTTAATTTGCTCTGCTCAGGAAAGAAATTTAGAGTTTAATTTTCACTGTGAAGAATGACTGAACATGGCCAATACAAATGTACTCCCCTGCTATAAGAAAATATATTTCTAAAATAGAACTGGCAGTTATCATAACAAGGAATGAATTCGTGATGCCAATTCGAATTTGATGGATCCCTGGAGATTTTGACTTTCTTTTGAAAAGTTTCATTTTGTTAACCAGTTAATCTATGTTATAAGATCTCATGCAGATCCACAGGTTTTGTTAGTGTTATAGCAAGAAAGAGTTTGATCTACACCCTGGATTGTGTATTTGATCAAAACCAATTTTAGTGTCAATTATTGAATTGCATGGGGGATGCCTGTAGCCTCTAGAGCAATTAGCTCAAGGCTTATAAAAATTAAATATATATAAGGGAAGCAGTATTAAAAAGCAGTATCCCAAATCTCTCTTCATTAGCATTTTGGATACCACTGCACAGCGTAGGGGCTTTTATGATTAAACTTATATTTTTATCGCCACTTTCAGCTGTCCCAACTGCTGTTACTCCCTATAATCTATAATTGACCAAAACATCAAATGTGAACAAAACACATTTCCTAATTCTGACAATTAATAGATTGATCTCTGCACAAGCATGACCTGGTGCTATTAACACCAGCTTCACCGTGTCATGTGTGAAATGGGTGTCAGGGGAAATCTGTTACCTGGCTGATGGGTTTTTGCTTTTCCACCAGTGACTGATGAAATTGTAGATCCGGAAGATGAAGCTTCCATTTTTATTGACCCTCTGACTTGTGGGATGGAGGGATGCCCATCCACAGGGGGATGCTGTGACACTGGGTAGCTTGCTGCAGTCCTCCTCTGACAGATTTGCACACACTTTTCAGCCCCATGAATAGACAAATTTATACCTGATAGAAATAAGAATTATACTGTTAGATACGAGAGATCAATATGGAATAACTAAAATATAAATTGTTAGTGTTTAAAATGGAGCTGCAAGAACCTTCATAAAGAAAAAAAAAAGAAAGTAAGAAAAGCAAAAAGAGAACTTCAAAATAGTAATTTTCTTGGAAAATTAAAAACGTGACTATCTTTTCTGCTGTATTGTAGGCATCAGATTCAGCCACAGTAATAGATATTTAAATTAATACACAGTCATGGTTTAACAATTTACTGTTCTGCAGGAGGAGATATCTTCCATTCCTTCAAACTATCCACATAGGTTACAAAGGACAATATTAATGAGGTAACTACCATAGAGTTTATTAAATGACAGTTTTCTGATTGATGGATTAGCATCTGTCAGAAGTTATTTCTTTTCTTCTGAGACTTTACTAATACTAGGAAGTCTCATCATATGAAAAAGATATTACAAGTGAGGTATTAAATAGCTTTTAAGGAAAAAATAAAGGTCTGCTTTGAGGAAAGCAGTAAGGCTGCAAACGACAATAGTAACCCCTTAGGCCTGGAAAAAATTCCACTTTCTCCTGTCTTGTGAAACCCTATCTGCAGTACTGGAAATTGTTTTTCACACCAAAATTTTCAAATTTGTCCCATTTTTTTATACCAAAATTGTTATTTAAAAACAGCTTTTTTATTTTTTCCAAAGAGAAAAGTGGAGTTGAAATTTCCTATGTGGCTAATGCACAGTCTTAGAAAGAAATGAGATCTTACAGTTAATTGCTGTTTCTGATTTCTTCCTGTTTACATTGATGCAATTGCTCCAACCCCACTTGAATTGCTTTCAGCATACTCTGCTTTGAAAATCTTGAGACAATCTCTTTTGGGCAAGAAGGTTGAATGATAGTTCTACACTACTGTTTTACACTTAAGTTACTTGTGACTCTTATTGCTTCTGTCAGCAAACTATCTTCGTTTTTAAAGAAACCAAATGAAACACCCAAACCAGATACAAATAAGCAAACTAAAAAGCAGATGGAAAAGCAGACCCTAAAAATTGAAAATGTCGATATTGTAAGCACATTGTAAAGTGCAGTCACTCAAAATCATTAGATTTTATCAATTAGATTGCTCAGTTTTTTGAACTGAAATGTCCAAGAATGTATTAATGACTCTGCCCTTCTAGCTCCCCTGGAAGTCAAAGTATGTGAACCTCCAAGTCATGGAAGAGGTTTTGAATCTATGAAACATTAATGCACTTTGATCCATGATATACTAGCAAGAGGAAGAGAGCTACCACTCTTGACTCCAGAGCTGATTTCCTGCAGGAAATGTGAAGGCATGAGGAGTTTCCTGCAGCAGCTGCTCACCTACTTCCTGGTTTTAGGCCTAATGTAACCTCCAGCTTCTAAAGACTTGAAATCACATCCTTCGGATACAGAGCAAATCCCAGTCACCTTATTCTTGTGAAAGGCAGCATATCAACACATGTGAACAGAATGACAATGAACTTGCCTGGACAACATGTTTCTTTGACCATGCTAGCTGTAATGGGCTTCAAAAGGTGATAAGCCAAGCCCCAGCTGTAAAATGAACTCTTTACTTCTCTTGCAGTCACTAGAACATTGTGATATTCAAAATATTGAGCAATTATCCCTAAGGTATTACAAAATTAACTACAACCATTTTCTTTAAGCATCACCACAGGTTGTTGCATCATTTAAAACAATCATCCCTCTGAAGTTTACGGTGGAGTCAGCCAATGTTCAGCACTAAACCTGAGCCTGTCATCAACACGTGCTTTCTAGCTGGATCTCAGTAAGGCTGTGCTTTCATTTGGTCATGAAAATAGAGCTCTATTTTAGGAACTGGTTCCAAACATAAACTGACTGCTACAGTACTCGGAGGTTCAAGTTATGTTGCTTCTTTACATTCTGAAAATGGTCTGTAAACTCTTGTGCAGCTGTGACCGAACTTCCTAAACTATTTCTGCAGCATGTTTTTTTTCAGACATCAAAATAAAGGATACTGCTGCCAGATTGCCATTCCTAAGAACTGCAAAATTTGCAGATTGATCATATCCAAAATTAGGTTCCATCAACAACTTGCTGCTGGTTATATGCAACCTTTTGCATCTTCCACTACAGAAAGATGATAAATCATACCTCCAAACTACATGAGGAAGAATGTTCCAGCATCACTGAAAACTTTACATTTACACTTTTCTTTAGACATATTTAAAATTTAAAAGTGCCTAAAACCAACCACAGAAAGAGTGTCACAAATGTATACAGTATATTTGGAAGTTTTTCACTCCAGTCTCATTGGTACTGCAGTTATTTTATCATGTTATTTTATAATTTTATCCTTTTATTAGGAGAATTAATTTATATTATTTTCCTGAGAATGAGATACAGGACAAAGATGCAAGTGTCCTTATTTAATTATGATTTCAGGTTTTTCCAGAGAAAGATCAGGTCTTTCTTTCTTTTCTATGCGTGTTTCTTTTGTTAAACTACAAGTCTAAAAAGACGTAAGACAGTAATACTACTGCAAGCTGCAGTATTACCTTGTTTTCATGTGGGCAAAAGTTCTTTTAAAAGAGATATTGGTAGTCAAAAATACATTTCCAGATAACATGGAGAAAAGCACAGACAGGGAGGGGGAATCAGAAGATGAAAACCTGGTGAACTACTGGCACTAAGGAGACTCAAGAGAAAACTCTCCCTAGTCTTCCTGCAAATAACCCCCACTGCTGATGAATCCTGGGGTTTGTGGAACAGAGACGTGAGAAAACAGCAGAGAGGTCTCTGAAGAGTAGATGTTAAATTTGACATCACTTTGTTGCAGCGTGACAATACCCACACATGACATCTAGAAAGAAAGATAAGTTCTCCAGCAGCACACTGCAGTCTGGGTCTTCGACTAATTGTATTTGGTGGAGTTTTTCTCTTGCCTTTAGGCTTGGCCATATAGCTGCTGACACCAAAATCCCCTTACCATTGTGTGCCTGGCTGTGTGGCCTTTGGTTGTACCTGTTCCTGCAGCATGGTGATTTTTAAGTGAGCTTGGCATTCATGCTCATTAGCTGGGTACAGTCACACTGGCATGCTCTGACAGGTAGCATAGATGCCAAAAAGATCAGGGATTTCTCCTGCCTTACCCTCTGACTTAATATATAATGGCTCACAAGCACCACTTTGAGCCAGGGCTTCAGTGCAAATGCAAGTGAAAGACTTAAATACTGACACAGCTGACTTTTCAATTTGGAGGCTGCTGGACAGGGCTCAGCCACCTGCACCTGGCTGGCTGCAATAAGAGTGGGAAGTAGTTTAGTGTTTTGAAGCTGGATGAGATTTGAGCCTCTAAGAATTTACATAGCACTCAGCTCTTTACCTTTCCTGCATGCATCAAAAATCCTTCTCTGTATTTTCAAATCTTCGTGTGCCTTACCTGTATTTCTTTTCTTTTTTTTTTTCTTATTCAAGCTTTTAGTCTCCATGAGGAGCTGCTCTTCTTACTGACCTTTTGTTCTCCCATGACTCTGACCTTGCAGGTTCATATAAGACAAACACCTTCACTACCTTCCTGCCAATATATCTTAGCTGTGCAGTTTGCCAGCAGAGAAGAGCAGCTTCTATCCTGCTTCTGGATAAATCTTATTGCTCCAAGTCTTTTTATTATAGAATTTTTCAAACCATCAATCCTTTCACATTGAGCATATTTTGTCTCTTATAAAGTGGTAATATTATGACGCTTAGGGATTTATAATGGTCCAGATAAAACCCGCATATGCGAACATTAAAAGGGAGTGATGAAGTACGTGCAAGTCATGAAGCAGTAAAATCAAACATAAAGAATAAAAAGGAGGGAGAAATTATTAACATTCTGAACATTACAGTGTACCTGCATGCAAAGTTGTGTGTGACTGATATTTGTTTTTTTGGCTCATCAGATGCTACAAAGATGAACAACAACATCCTGCACTAGAAGAATCACTCTGCGAATGCGTCTGATGGACATCTGCTTTGTTTGTGTACCATGCACCTCTGCTTTGGCTGTGCACCTATGTGCCTGAGCACAGAGACGTTGGCTCTGGTGCCAAAGGAGAAGTCTCTTGCCCCTGAATTTGGGTCAGAAAGGCCATGTGTCCAAATTAGAGTGTGCAGGGACTGGGACACCTCTCCACCTGGGAAGGCATCTCCAAAGTGACTGTCGGGCTTGTGTAAGGCCCAGTTTTCTTGTACCACTTGGGTTACAGGCATTTATTTATAGGTTCCTTTCTGAAGTGTTTGTCTCTAGACAAAGATTATATGAACATGAATAGGCAATAATAAGACAGTGCAGAGTTACAAAGTTGTACAAACCATCCATTAGCTAACAGTGCTTGATTAGCCTCAAGTTTCCTGACCTGCTTTGTAGATCTTCCCTGGGATAACAAAGTAGTTCTGGCAAGTGCAGGAAGTCCTTTCAGTTTTGTATCACTAGCGCCAGTGCTACTGTTGGAGACCAATTACTCCATCTATTTCTCTTTTCTGTGTGTGTCTTTTATTTTGTTTCCGCCCTATATGGAGGCCTTAGGAGCAGATTGCGGTAGGCCCTTTTTTCAAGGCTCTTTTCACAGCAGACCAAGTACAGGGGAACACAAAGAAGTAAGGAAGAAAATCTCAGCTACTCTATCACATATGGCCACAAAAAGTAAAGAACTCTGAAAAGTCTGCAGCCATCAAGGCAGAAATAAGCAAGATCATAAGGAAGCACTTCATAAGCAGGAGCAGAGAGCAGAAAATGAGGCTTTAAGGAGCAGTATATAAATGGGAAAATTAGATATTTAGTTCCTTTCAGCTTTTACACACAGGGAAAGAGAAAGTGAGCTAATTTGTCCACCTTAATAAGCTAAGTATTCTTTCCTTTCCTTGTGCAAATTGCCACATTTCCCATTAAAGTCAATGATGCACTGCAGACAGCTTCAGCTTTTTCACATTTAAAAGATAGCTTTGATAAAGGAGATCTCAGAAAGAGAAGCAATGTAAAAGGTTTCTCATGCAAACCCATTTTAATTTGAGATTCAGCAGAGAAACATGTACTTGATGCCATGATGAACTCTTTTGCTTGCCCTGAATTCTAGGTGAAAATGAAGGAACATGAGAGAAAAATTCTCCTGCTGTCCTCTGTACACATGCCTGAAAGCATAGTCCAAAGGCAGTTCTCTTTTTCTTCTTGCCCTATGTATTACTTAGGTAACAAATACATCCAGAAAGCATCCTTAACTTGGTGAAAAATGTTAGTTACATCATTAGGATTCGCATATTAGACTAAATCAGTTCTTAAAAGTTTAAATAAAATCTCTTTAATGCAGCATCAAGCCCCTTGCCACTGATAACATGGGATTATGAAATAATATCTAAGATCAGGTTATGCTTCAAATATAGCTTTGGAAATGTTGAAATACTTATGACTACATCAGATGTAAAAAACACCTCATAACTGCAAGCCTTCAGGTAAGCAAAGAGAAAAGCTACTACTTACAGAATTTCCCAGGAACTGCACTGGCTGGAGAGAAGGACTAATACTGTACATCTTGACAAGCTACATGTGTTCAGTTTTCTGAGATTTTTCATTATTGCTCCTCCCAGCTTGCTTCCTCTCAAATATTTGAGACATTACAGGATTTCCAAATTCTGTAGTAGTTTCAGATGATGTTCCCTAAACGTAACTTTCTTTCTTATTTTTTATCAAATTTTTTTTCCAGTTGGTTTCTGCATTTACATCCATTTTTAGGGTATATAATTTTTCCATGGAAAGAAACCACAGAGCATACCGTTGGTAGAGGAATAACTTTTTTTTTTTTTTTTTTTTTTTTTTTTTTTTTTTTTTTTTTCCTGAGACATGTTATCCATGGAAGTATTGCTTAGGAGACCTAATTTAAACTGTTGCTCCTTACTAATAAACTGGTGTATGAATCCAATCATACCTGGTCACTCTTCTGTTCCTTGCCTTTTTCAAAGGATGAAGACCTGCAATGGACACTAAGAAAGGTTCAAGAAGCAACATCAGAAATGCCTATGGTGCTCAGGCTGTGCTTTCCCCAAGGATTTACACAGTGACACAACAAAATTTCTCATTTTATTCTTTTTCTTGTAATTCCACTTCCCCCAAGATACTTGTAGATGGATTCTGCCTCCCTGTCATATCTGGCAGCTCATTGGGCAATTTTTCAGTGACTCAGGACTCTTTCTTCTAACCATTTGCTTGAGGTTCCTATATTATTCTTTCTTACAAAAGTGGCTACATTACCTGTGGTAAAACTGCATCCAGAGCCAGTGTTATTTTAAGTCTGTCAAAGTCCTAATGAATAAAAAGATCATGCCCACCTTAGGCCTGCTCTCAAAGGGTTGTTTTTATAGCCCTTAACATGATGTATTGAATTATAACAAGCTAACATTCAACTGTGATTATTTAGCGTAACTGAAAAACTCCCATAGTGCTCAAGGAGAGGCAAGATTACAACCTGAGGCCATGAAAATGTTTTGGAGAGAGTCATAATAGTCCTACATAATGGACTACATGACACTGAAAAACTACTTGTCTGCCTTTGGTGTGAAAAGTTTAGCTAAGTGAATATAAGGCTCTTTAGGGTTGCTGTTGAACTAATGGTGATTGCTGCAAGTGTGTTGCAGAGTCACGGTGCTGAACACAAGATGATGCCTATACAAGTTGTATGAACTCAGGTGAATAAATGGAACTTTTTTCCATCCCCAAGGTGCCTAATTTGATGAATTTTTAAGTCTTGTACTTTTATTTCTGTCTGAAATTCATTCTTTAGTTCCTCTGTATAAAAAACAAACACATTGTAGAGTGCATATATGTTATATTTACCAGGCTACTGGAATAAATGTCTAACAATTGTGTGTAAAATGTACCTCACTTAATTTCACCCAGAAACTTGAAACCAGTGTAATTTGTCACTATCCCAGCTGCCTGAACTCTTCTGGAGATTGCCTGCATTTTTATTGTTATAGTCTTTACTGTTCTCTTTCTGTTTGTTTAGTATTTATTGTGATTTACTTTATTGTTCCTATTAGACTTTCACTAGTATTAGAACCACATGCATGCTGTAGAGTAATTTTTTTAAAAAAGGCATTTAAAAAAGTTCCTTTTCTTGGCCCAGTATGAAAATTGAAGTGAGGAAAAACACCATGCCTTGAAATCTGATAAACACAATAGAAATCAAAAACTGAGGCCAATAAAACATTTTTTGTAAAGTGCTTTTCTATCAGAAAATTGCCTTTTTTTCAGGAGAAGAAAACCCCAAAGTCAAGAATTGCTGTCAAAAGTTTTGTTCAGTTATTTTGAACTTATCTGGACTGGAATATATTGCTTTTTTTTTTTTTTTTTTTTTTTAAACTACTTGATGCTTTGTAAAATGTAATCTAACAAATTGAGTAGAATACAAATTACAATGTAGAATATCAGTTACCTCTGAGCATGCCAAAAAACAATTATAATTTCAATTACTGGAACACCATCTGTATTGCCAATCATCAATTAATTTTACTTTAATATACAAATACAAGAATATAATTAAAACCATAAACATCCAAACCAGAGAGCAAAACAAATCAAAATAATATAACAAAATACAACAAATACCAGAAGTCAGACCAAGATGCAATATTTCAATTGTCCAAAAGCAAATTCTGATATAAATATTTTAAGCATTATGTAGAAATGTGCTCAGAATAAATTTAAAGGTGGGAGAAGGTAAACAGGAATATCAGAATTTCTGTGGATTGGATATTCCAGATTTTGATTCACTGTTTCTATAATCAAGGGGAATAGATTTGCATTAGAATGAATGTAGGATCATACAAAAAACAATAGATTCATATTGCAGTTTCTGTCACAACAAACAACATCACATCAACACTTCTTTCTTTGAGGCAGTTTTTCCTAGGAAAGAATAATAGAAGATTGACTATGTCTCCTTAAGTGTCTGTTATTGATTTGGAAACTATAGGAGGCAGATAATCTTGTCTTATTAATTTTAATATATATACACAGCATTTACTGAAAATAGATTCAATACTGAGATGATTTAATACTTACTTTCACCTGTGGTAAGCACTGCATTTAAGAAAATTTTATTTCTTAGCAAGTAGCTATTATTCTGATCTTCAAAATCAAGAGCATTCAATTAAACTTGCTTGTGCTGCTTTTGTTCTTTTTACCCATAGAATAAAAGTTAAATGCACACATAGCAGAAATACATGGTACAGACATTGGGGTAAATCACAGTGCTCTGTGAAACAAAGCATCAAGTCAAGTCCCAGATGCTTTTTACTGGCTGAGAAATGAAAAGCAGCAGTAACTATGCAGATGTGTTCTAAGTGTAGGTAGATTTAAAAGCAGAGAATTCTCTTTTTTTCCTCCATTTTAATTTGCTGCCTGCATGTCAACTGCTACATTGCAAATACCACAAGTCTTATTTTATCTGATTTGATCAGATATTCTCCATAATGCAGAACAGTGCAATCAATCTCAGACATCATCTCTGAAACAGGATAAACACCTCAGGAGACTTCACAGATGGGAAAAGAAGGTATCTCAGGATACGTCTCAATGTGTCTGCCCCATGGCACAGATAGTAATGATTTTCACATAGCTTAGCACAGCAACTAGGCTTAATTTAACTTTCTCTTTTTGGATCCCATTCCAGGGGACTGGTCTGTCATCAGTGCCTTTTTGCTCTTCCAGTGTCAGGCCGTAGTCATGCTCTCTGGGGCACCCTCAAGCAGCAGATCAAGTGCACTTCCCTGTCTTCACCTAGCCTGTGCTAAAGTCCTGGGTATGGGGCCTTTTACAGGCTTGGTGTCTAAATCCTCCATGCTCACAGTTACCTTCATCAACCATCAATTGACATTCACTTTCAATGATATATTATCGAAATTACATAGCCAATGTCTTCAGGGGCAGGCCTTAACACAATAAAATTTACTTCTACTTCTCTCTCCACCAAATAGAAAAAGTTATCTTAGGTAATGTTGCAGCAAAGTATCAACTTTACTAAAATGTTTTTAAAGTAAATATACATCTGGACAGATATGTATCTGAGTAAACAGGTCACATGTGTTGGGTCAAGTCCAGTGCCTGAGAGGGTTTTTGGCCTCTGAAACAGCTGTCCATTGCGGGCATGTCCCAGGCTTTAGCATCTAATGTGTGCAGGATTTGATGCTGGATCCCCACTGGGAGGAGGCCCAGGAGTCCCCCATCCCTTCTGGGAAAGGCTCTCATATGGGCTGGAAGGACGTGCTGTGGTACGTTCTGTCAGAGCTTGGATGGGCATTGCTCTGCAAGGAAGAAGCACCAGCCTCCACAGCCTTGCTTGCTGCACCTGTGCCTGGATCAGGCTCTTCCATGGAAGAAATATTAACAAGGGTCAGTTTTACCAGAAATGTTGAGGCATGTGTAGTACTTGTCATTCCTTTGTGCGTCATTAGTTTTCAGCACACTCCCTCTTGGCAGGTAATGATTTTGGTTGTAATAAAGCCTATGGTGCCAAGCTTTCCTAAGTGGCCATAAAGTGAAGATGATCCCCAGAAGAGGTGCAGATGTAGTGTGCAGCAGATGCCAGTGAACGTCTGTGTTCATCTGACACCTCATCTTTCTGGCAAAATTCAGACCATGAACAGTAACAAAATGCCATTGAAAAGAGTATGTAAATCTGCCATGCTTACACATATGTTCCTCACAGGCACCCAGTTGATTGTTCTCAGCTTATGCTCATCTGGATAGAACAAAGCACAGGTCTTGCTTATTCTTCTGAGCTAGACTGTATTTCTGATGGAAGACTAATAAACCCTGAAAGACATAGAATTGTCTGAATTTGGCAGATTCCATAGACATGAAAAAAGCTCTATGTTGATAAATAGGTTTGAATCCTTGAGCTCTTTATGGCAGAATGAGAAGAAATGGTTGAACACTACAAAAATGCAGTAGCTGCATTATAGGGTGTAAGGTATCTAACAGCTTTGGTTTTTTAAAAGACAGTCCATGTTCTAACTCCTTCACTGAATAATAGCCTTGTGTAAGGGCAAGACCTACTGTTCTTTAGTAAATAATTTTCTGATATGTTAGCAATTCAGAAAAAAAATGCAAATCATGCAAGACAGACTTTCAGGTATGTTTTATGCACTACATAAAACACTGGATATTAATTTGATGTTCCTACTTTTTAAAAGGAGGCACAGAAGAGACACAAATTTTCTGAATCCACCTAAATCAGCTTGATTATAGAATGAACCTATAATAAAAGAAACCAATGCCTAAATTTAGCTCCTGTGATTGATATCTTCTCAGTGAAAGGGCATTCATTAAGATTCTTTCATAAAACTTTTCCTTTCTTTGCTCATAACCCTGACACTCAATGTCATACTTTTTAAAAACCACCAAGTGAAAGTAAAAAAGCATGCTTTAAAAAATCTCACTACATATGTAAAAAACAGTATTATAAATATCTCTAAGTTACACTTGCAAGTATTGCAAATATACTGAAAATTATATTTTTAAGAACATTCCAGTCTGACAATGATGCTGAATTTGTTCTGAATGTCATAGCTCTTTTGAGGGTTCAAACCAGCAAACAGTTCAGGCAGAGAGTCAGTTTATATTGACATGTACCATTTTGTCCACAGTTAAGTAGCTTCACTGAAAGATGTGTAGAACACAATCTTTATGAACAAATTCTAAACTGAAATTTCATCACCAAAACTGCCTATAAAATCCTGAAGTGATTCTGAGATCTTAGCATGTTGTAATAGGGTCCGTCTTTGAGCAATACACAGTATCTGAATGATTAAAAGGGGCTGTGCACTCTGCTCCTATGATGATACAGCTTCTATAAAAAGAAATCTCAAATACACAAGCAGCAGTCTACTGAGAAACCAAGAGAATAGTCTACTAGTAGGGCAATTTAAAGAAACTGATAGGTAGCTGGTCAGTGGAAAAAAAAAAAAAAACCCAAACAAGTATAACATCAAGTCTTCTACATGCAAAATGCATTTTTGTTAAAAACTAACAAAACACCCAAGTCCCAACAACATAAAAAACCCCAAACAATCTACCTGCCTCATTCCTTCCCAGAGGAGATGCCTAGTAAGACATAACTCCATAAAGGTGTTTTATATACTCCTTGAAAGAAAGAGCCAAGAGTACTTTTCACATTATATCTGCTCTACAGAATCAAAATGGCACTGCAAACCACGGGTCCCACTGGACTCATCTCTTTCTTCTATTCCTTTATGAACACAATTCTAAATCCTGAAAAGTCTGGTTTAGAAACAATAGTCTTGTTAAATTTCTATGAATAGTTAACCACCAACCAGAAATATTTTTCTTCATTTACAAAGCAATATGAGCAATATGAGCCAGCTAACAAGAGGCTTTTGATGAATCACAGCAGTCATAATTACAATTACATGAACAGAAATCTGGGAATCAATTTCCATATATGATTTTAACGCTTCAATCAATAAAGCATACTGTCTGTCTAGAAGTCAAATATGTAGATGAGTTAGAACTGAAGAAGATGAAAGTGTAAGAAAATTAATATTAGATAGGAATATAATCTGTTAGCATTTTCTCTAATTCCAGATAGGAATATAATCTGTTAGCATTTTCTCTAATTCCAGATAATGTTCATGATGTTTTTCATCTCCTTATGTGGCACCTCTCCTTGTTGAAAACTGGGCATAGTATTCATTTAATGACTTCTGATAATAACACCTTCAGTGATCAAGCCATGGCAAGGAACTGATTGTGACACATTCTCTTTTTCAAAAACTGCTGGGTTTTGGGTTTAGTTCTGCCTTTTCAACTCTGAAAATTTATTCCTCTCAAAATGCATTTTTCCATTATGGGACTTTTTTTGAAAAGTGAATCTAAGATAGTCAAGGTAAAAACAACTCCATCATTGACAATACTGAGCCTTTAATTATTTTTCTTTCAAGTCTTCCAGTTAACAATCCATTTTATACATAAATTCGTCAGAACCAAAACATGATGTCAAATTCAAAGAGGATGCATAAGCATTCCCAAGTCCTAAAAATTGCTATCCAAATATGCTATATTTGGTGCCTCTATCAGTTCCATAACTGTTTTTTCCTTCTTGGAATTTAAAGGTATATGTCAAAATGTTTTCTATATTAGCTTCAATCAAAAGAAAATATCTCAAAGCAGTTACTTCAATCCAGTCTCTGAATATCTACAATTTAGAATTCAGTGATAATTTTCACTGACTCTAAATTCACATTCAATGAATTAACAGACCATATATGTTATTAATTCATGCAAAGTGATAAATCCCTCTCTGCTTCCTTTCTCATTTTCACAAGTGCAAGATACTATAAATGTATGAAGATTCTTTTTTTCCTCTCTTATTTTGCTATTTCATCTCATCTACTGTATTCTAAAACTGTGATTATTATTTATGCTGCACAAAGTCTACTGTTCATCCTTTCAATAGAAATGAACATGTAGTGTCTGTAAATGCAGGACCACATGACTTTCTCAGTAAAGATGATTATGCACTAGGTTTTACTACGTGCTGACGGATATTATGAGAAAGATTGTGACCCAGCAATAATCCCATCCATCAGAAGGGCTGGGGAAGGAGAATATCTGCCAACCTGCATATGGTCAAGTTGTCAGCCAATTTTTCAGAAACTTGCCCACAGTAATTCACAACAGTCACTTTTTTGAAAAATTCTTGTTCAGCTTGCAGTCACTTGGCATGACCCACTATCAGCTTTCTTTGCAGACACCATCCCATGCCACAATGGTGTTTTGCAAATGTACTGCTTACTAAACTGCTTGCTGACCTAACACCATGTCAACCTTCAGCTGACTTTGGAATTGAATATAAAGCTCTTCACAGGATCCTGTACACATAACAAAAAACAGCCCTTCAGATCACACTAATCCTATCCTATATTACAAAAGCACAAGAGGCAATCTTCTACTTACCCACATTTCACATGAAATAAAAATACCACTGCATGATGGCAGAACATCTCAAAAGAGCATGCATTTCAGATAAGTGTTAATAACTTTATTGTTAAGTTTGCCCTAAAAGTTAAACTTTTCTGAAGATATTACATAACATGAATAATGCAGTAATTGAGCTTATTTTTAACTGCTCTTATTTTTAATTGAGCTACTCAGGTATTGAACTTAAGGCTGTCACCTTTACATGACTCTCTACATTAATGTAATAAATTTTTAAAAGTATTTCTAAAACTTTCATCTGCTTAGAGGTGCTTTGTAATCTGTTTCTTCCAGATATGTAGTGCATGGAGAAGTACTGGAGTGTTTACAGCATCAGCTAGCCCTAATCCCAGCAGAACCAGCTTGCTTTTTTCAAGCAGGGAACAAGACCAGTGAAATACAACTATGGCCATATAGCTAAATAAATAAACCTGAGTGGTGATCTCATGCTCACCCCAGAATCTGGCCATGTGTTTCAGACAGCCTCCCATGGGCAGCTCAAGACCTCACAATTACAGATTGCATGAAAGGAGAAAAGAAAGTCCTCTTCTGACCTGCCCTCCTGCTTCCTACATGCAGTGTGGGAACACTCCCACACACCCTGGTACACTTTTGGATCATTATATTCAACCTTGGTAGAACCAATTGGATGGTGGGTTTTTTTTTTTTAGTTTTCCATGGTATTTTTGCAATTTGATAAAAAGTGGCTTTCTCTTGCCAGTCCATCAGCCTCCTACCTGAAAATCTGAAATCTGCCCAGAGACTGAAGTTCTCTGGATGTAAACTCCTTCTCCCAGTCTTACAACTACTTTGGACATAGAAAGTTTAATTCTAAAATGCTCTTATTTAGATTATTTCAGAACAACACTCCAGAGTTACCATTTCATAGAAAATGTCAGAATTCCATCTGATGTACAATATGTTCACTGGGGAAATTACTGTGGGAAAAGAAATTACATATTCCTTGGATCTAATACATACCAAAAATAGAATATAAGATAATCAAGCTGAGTACTGAGAGAAATCAGATATGACTGTTAAAGTTACATTTCACTGAACTCTAATGTATGAAGGATTTTCTTCTTTTAATGCATAAACAACTTGTTTTCTCCTGCTCTATTCTGTTACCTCCCATTCCTTTCCAATTTTAAAAACATTTCTCACTAAGATTCTGAATATGCATGAAAAGGCAGTCCAGAAGTAGAAAAAAAGAAAGATAATATTTTAAGTGTGAGAGAAATATTGGGAAATTTTTAACTAAATAGCTGCTTAGATTAAATCTAGTGATATCACAAGCGTTACCACCAAGCTCTATCTAGTTCTCCAAGTCTATTTTAAGCCAGCATTGAGATCAGTTAGCATACAGCATCCTTATAAAAAATAAAATTAAAACCCCCAGGATCATTTAACTTCCTTTTGCATATGAAAGTCCCTCTAACAGATTCTTGCAAAACCTTATATTCTATGATAATGTTGCTAGAAGCTGTAAAAACTCACCTTTCTCTTAGCTGAGGATGCTTCTTAAAGGCAACTTCCTATGTTTGGAAACTCACTGTAAAGGTTGCCATGGTGATTAATTTTAAAAGTGAAATTCTCCCTTTTTAAAGTTTTTTCTTTAAAGAAGAACTGTGCTATGGCTTAGCTCTCAGCAAGACAATTGGAAATGAAAACTCTACCTTAATCTTGGAGATTTAAGGGCATAACCTCTCTGTAACTGCAATTTCATCAGTAGAGATGTTTTCAGAAAAATTTTTGAAATATCTGTTTTTACCTAAAGATGAAAGAAAAAGACATCCATAAGCAAAATAATTGAAGGTAAAAAGCAATATTTTCCCATGGTCAGACTGCAGCCTTCAGGCTAGTTTATACTACTGATAGGATGGAGGAAAGGCAAGGAAAGAATGGTTGGGGTAGCTGAAGCTCAATAGAAAAACTGGCAGCCAGCTTGGGATAGTGACATTGTGTGGCAAGAGAAAGAAGTGAAATGCATCTCCAATGAAAAAGCCTAGAAACCAAAGGTCACTACTGAAAAGCTCTTTACCTAAGTCACTGTCCATTTTATTTCCATGGCTCAAGTTGTAATTCACATGGAAGTTTCCATCTATCAACTTCTCCTCTCCCCAGTGATGTGCAAAGCTACATTAAACCTTGGCTGTCTACACAGCTGTGTTAGCTGTCAGGGAACAAACAACTGCACAGCTCTGTTCCTGCACTAGGAGATGGAAAAGTACCATTTCTTCTCTAAAAAACATACAATTTTCAACATTACATCATCCAACTTTCCTCTGCATAAGCTGTCACTGCAGAAATCACTGGCAAATTAAACTGGGAAATGTTGTGCCAGTTCAATACCCAGGCAATTTATGGCTACTTTATTCACATAAAGATCACAGTACTGTGAGACAGCTGCATTATTCATTATGTGTTTAATACTTTATTTCTCTAGGTAAAAGTATCTGTACATGCACAATTAAAAGGTCTGACGTAGGCAGAGTTGATTTTAATACAAAGAATCAAATTTGTTTCAGAGACCTGCTTGACCGTAAAGCTCTATGGTTTAAATCAATGGAAGGAAAACAAGGCTGAGACTTACGTGGTGCGGTGCCTGGGCATTACTCGTTTTGCTTTGAATGACTACCAAAGAAGGCCTCTTTACTTGATCTTATCACATTAGTCATAGTAAATATAAGATAGTCTAAGTTATATAGAATTATTTTACACTCAACACACCTGGTCACAATGAAAACAAAACACATTTTTTAAAATGGAAGAACAAGCAAATAATTACTATTGCTTCTTTGCCATTATTATAAAGTTTAGTAAGTCCATGTGTTTTGTAATTACCTATTATGACTTCTAGGGAAAAATACCCCATTATCTTCCTGGCATCAGAGTTACAGGTATGAACACAATACAAATAGAGTAGGAAACAGTCACCATCTCATTCCTCAGACCCCAGAGCAGCAATGCTACTCCTAAATTAGTGATCCCCACACCTTTTTGCCTTCTCTTGCAGGGACAGATCACACCTATTGGCAACTGCATGCCCCCTAAATAAAATCCAGCTTGTTTTTATTGTCCCAGAGAACTGTGCTTTTCAGCACACAGAGTTTCAGCAATGAAAAATCAATTTTCTGTGCAAGGGGAAAACAGTAATTCAATGTGCAAACAGCTAGACTGGTACAAATATTTCAAGGTTGTCATCTCTGTCATTAACCGAGATGTTCATCCTTTTACCCACTAATCTTTACAGAGAATATAGTTAGGTTAAACTACAACTATTCTCCATACTCTCTCTTGAGAAGGGTCTTTGTAAGAATTATGGAGACAAGTCACACTCCAGGCATTCTTCCTTAAGAGTTTCAACCTCCCTATGTACTCACAGGAGAGAAGTTGCTCAAGGTCTCCACAGAGCACCTTATAGCTCAGAACAAAGCTGAGATTGACCACTCTTCAATCATTGCATGATGTGTCTTTGAAGACTGAGGCTAATTCTGCATTCAGGAGTAAGTTAAGCTACAAAGAGTAGTGAAGCATAGTTCATGTGCTTAGTACCTTTTTTTTATTTTTCACCTGTATTTTTCCTTTATTTTTCCTGTGTCTCTGTCCTTTTCTTGTGACTGGCATTTTCTTGAGGCCGTGATTTGCTTCTCATTTACTCAACATGAGCAAGTTGCAGAACAGTAAATGGATCTTAAATAGTGTGTTTGAGAATTTCTTTGCAGCCTGAAGTTGGAAGTGTGTTTTCATCTAATAAAAGACTAAATAAACCAAATAAACCAAAACAAAATGTAGTGGGTTTAGCTGAACCTTCTCTTTCATCACCCTTGCTCAAGATGATGATGTTTCTCTCATGACATCACCAATATGTTAGTACCAGCTCCTTGCTGGTACAAAAAGCAATTCAAGGAAACCCAGCACACAGAGGAAGAGAGAATGGCACTGGGGGCAGATGACTGGAGAACCAGCTTGGGATATCCCTGGGCCAACACAGGCAGACACATATGCCAGCTCAGCACCATATTGTGATTTCCCTCCCCTCCTTAAGATGTATCTGACATCTTCCCAGGAGCTTGCCCACTCAAACATGAAGGTACAAAGCAAGTGAGGACACAGTGGCTGAGTACAGTGTTTGAAACATTTGAACACACAGTAAAATTTCTGGACAATTTCTGTTGCACAGAATGGTATTAAAAAAAGACATTGGATTGTTATACCCTACTCTCAAAAAACAGGGAAAGACTCAGCACAAGAAATTAATACTTACATTATAAACTTGGAAGTTCCATGCTATAGATAACCTTGGAAAAACAAAGGAATAATTTAATCAGAGACAAAACTCTTGTGGGTGTTTCCAGCTTACAAGGCACCACTGCAGAGATACAATCCAAACATACATAAATACTTCCAGACAGGAAGGTCACCCTGGGACTAACTAAAAATGAGCTGTGTTAATGGCACAGGATGATGACACTAGGCTTAAACTGAGAGAACACAGAAATAAGAAAAGAGGAATGAATTTGCCTGTCAAGGGAGAAAGACACAGCTTATTCCCTTCTGCCAGTGTTTCCTCATTATCACAGAACAGTGTGACTGGTCAAGCTCTTTCTCTCCAATCCAGACCATAGTTGTACCTACCTCATCATTTCCAGATGGGAGTGAGCTGCAGTGTGAATGTCGTGAAGAACAAGGTATTCAGCACTACCAGAACCAGCCGCCAGCAGTTCAGCTGTTAAATTTGCAAATTTGCTATTAGACCAGTATGACCAATTAGTTTTCTAGCTGGATGAGGGAATCACTGAAATGTAATCTCCTGCAGCACTCCTAAATGGCACAATTAGCCTGAAGAATGGTGACCAAGCATTATTAATATGTCACGGAGGCAATCTGTGACTGCTACACAAAAATATGGCCCTTAGGATAGCCATGAAAGAGCAGGCTGCCTTTCAGTGTCTGCAGAAGAAGACATGAGGGACATCCTCCACATGGCAGAAATGCAGGGTAAGCCAAGGTGTGAGAGCAGTTCTGGCAGATGACGGCAAGATGGTGCCCTCAAGGTGCTGGGTGATCAGAGCTCAAGCAATAAGTCTTCTGCTTTCTCTCTATGCAGCCCAAGCTTCCTGAAACACTTGATTATATTAACCACAAAGGAGTCATTAAGACTGGTCTGACAGTAATGCAGTCATAACTACTGAGAGAGTCAACAGCCTACTTTCAGGGAGGAGAACCTCTGGCTAGAAGGCTTCACAGTCCTGAAATTAGAGATCAAAGTTCTGAATGTAAATTCCTATTTAGTAGGAAAAATTCCTATCTAGAACCTATCAAAAACAAAACACCCTGTTTACCCTAGGACAAAATTATCACTTCCTGTGGCATTAAGAAGTCCCATCATATTGAGAAAGGCAATGAGGCTCATCAGTTTATTTGACAGAGATTTCATAAGTGCTGCTGACTTAAATCTGTTTTAACACCAGTCAGGGTCTAGAGGTGAAGTGTAAACTGAACCAAGTGTCAAAGCTTCATCAAGAACACTTGCAGAAGAAATAAGGCTGATGTAGAGACATCGAGGAGTGTGACATTAAGTTACATTCAATTCTTTACAGGTATTTTGGGAACCTCAAGGGGGTGGGTCTGTCTATCCATCAAACATCAGGTATCTGAGGACATGTGAAAGACTCCAGCCAAGTATCCAGGAAATGCTCAGACCAATGAGGCAAAAGGGCTCAAATAACAATCAAATAACACCTCTGTATCTTCCACACAGTTTAGCAGACTCTGAGGGTGCTCAGGCAGCTAGCACATGCCAATGAACAGCGGGGATGGTCCAAGACCTGGCACCAGACATTTGTCTGAGTTAATGAAGAACTAAGCAAACCAGTAGTGCTATCATATTACTTTATGATTTATACTAGTGGAGAGCTCACCCATTAACTAACCAGTACTGAACCACTATGCCACAGAGGCCAGCCATGGCAGACTCAGCCCAAAGCCACTAGCTCAGCACACGATAGCAGTCCTGATGAAACAGAAGGCCTCATACAAGAAACTGAAACTTCTTGCTCATTGGTGGCAGTAGAAATACCAAGCAGCATAAACTTTCTACATTGCCACACCATTAATTATTGGAACAGAAGAAAAAGATTGAGCCTCTGTCAATAACTTATCATGCCTTGCTGAAGGCTAAAGGTAATCTGGGGAAATGGCAAAAATTAAGTGCTCTTACAGGTGCTCAAAAATTTTCACTGCATGCCTATGCAGATTGCAAGGGGCAAAATCTACATCCTGTATCTCCTTCTACCTGCTGAGAAATGAGGCCTCTCTTCAAGACTGGATTTTGTCTGAGGGGACTTGAGCACTGCCCCAGCAGATTTATGGAATGACATCCTGAGATGAACAGCATCTCATGAGAAAGGACAAGAGAAAGCAAAGTAGTAAAGCAGTTTACCTGCCCTAGGGCATGAGAGACGCTGGTATCATACAGTGCAAATTGAGGAAAAGAGCAGAGGGGAGCTTCCTAAATCTGGGAAAAACCAGAGAGTCTCTGTTCACTTTCAGTGGCAGGAGGCATGTAACACAGCAGGTGACTACTTCACAGTCTAAGACCTGGCTTATGCAAATACATTTTGATCCTTTGGCTAGAAATATCATGTGTAAACAGAACTGTTTTCTAATAGCCAACTAAACTTCCCCTGACACACCTTCAGGTCATTCCCTTGTGTCCTATCACTGGTCACCACAGAGTAGAGATCAGTGTCTACCCCTCCTCTTCCCATCACAAGAAGTTGTTACTTCAGTGAGGTTTTTCCCCAGTCTCCTCCAGGCTGAACAGAACAAGTGACCTCAGCCATTCCGCATACACCTTCCTCTCAATGCTTTTCACCATCTTTGTTGCCCTCCTTTGGATGTTCTCTAATTCTGCCTCGTGGAGGGCCAATGGGAGGCTCCCCAATTCCATGCAATGCAGCAGAGAATCTTTAAGATGACAGACAGAATTTTACTATCTCAGAAAGATGAACTAGAAGTGGTAGATTGTTAAGAACTTAGAGGAATTTGAAACCCAGCATTTTGTCTGGGTTTATCTGTGAAGCACTAGCCACCTCCGGCCTCAAAAGAGTAAACATTTTCAAAAAAAACTCCACCCATCCAGCAAAGACAAAAATGAAAATAGAAACCTGTAGCAACCTGCATACCACTTGAAGGGAGAAATAGATCTTATAGAAAAAGTAGATTGAAGACTGATCAGTCTATGTATATCTCAGTGGATGGAACTGAAGCTATGCATCCAACACCTCTGCAAACAGCTAATTCAGGGGCACATTGTTACGTGACTCACAAAAAAAGGTGATTTTCTTTTCCTTGCTGGGAAAGATGAGAACCTTACTTCTACATAGACAATACAAGGAATTTTGAAGTTATTAAAAGAAAAGTGAGCTTAAATTTTCCCCTGCTATGTTCCACTTCTGTAATTAGTCATTCTTAGTTCTCTCTAGTTCTTATTTTTCCTCCCTAGGTTTTTAGTAAAAGAAAAATTCTCCTTTCCTGCTTTTATATTTGCTAATGATTTATCACAGACAATAGGAAGTATGTAACCTCTAAAATTCAGTCATGTATCTACCAGTTCTGGAACCTGCAATACAGAGTGTCAGAGAGAGCAAGAATAAACATTCTCATATTAAATGTTAAAATTATTATTAGTATTACTATACTCATTGACTTAAGAACAGATGTAGAATGCATTCACCACAGATTCTTTTCACCAGGTTACCTGTAATCATAAGAAATTACTGCCAGGCAACTTAGGAAATAGCACATGAAGAAACAACAGTGAAGGTGATGATTTTTCTTACACATCTCCTTATGAAAGTCTCCCATCTTCGAAGTTGAGAGGGGCAGACCCCGACCTCAGAAACAGAGGGAAAATGCAAAGAAAAAGAAGGAAAGATCCCTGCCAATTATTATGTATCTTTTAGTAAGAGACTTGTTTGGGAGCCTATTAATCATTTATCACTCCCAAAGAATCATTTTTCCTCAGCAGAGTCACACCATAAGAAATGTCACATTGTAACAGATGATGCAGCACTGCTGACATGCTGTAATTTTCTCTGAATGCAGACATTTATGGTTTCATACTAACATACCTCATGCTGATGTTGTAATAATCTTGACCTGCAGTTTTTACAAGGAAAGAAGAAAGTATTAAATCACTGACAAGTGACCGCAAAAGCAAATGTCCCTGTTTGCCAGAGAGGCTCTGCTCTTGTTAATGACACGTCCTGTTAGCCAGCTCAGTATCAAATGACATGTTTAAAATGTGAAGTTGGCAGTGTTTTCCTGGAGGTCTCACTACCCAGAAGAATCATGCCATCACACGCAGCAAAGACCTTGCAAAGAGCTCCTGACAGGGAGGGGCAGCCCTGATTCAGGCTGGTGCCACCAGTGTTGTGACCTTGGGCCAAGACAACAGAGGGCCAAATCAGCTCCAAAATGGGGAGAGCTGGAGTCTGCTTCTCTGCCCAGGGGATGAAGGGGTGCAGTGCAACCTTATTTCTGAGAAGTCAGCTCAACCTGAAATGGTGCTGCTTCATGTCCCCCTGTCTTGCCCACAGGCTGCCTGTCCAGGGCTTGGGCAGAAGCACAGAAAATAAAACTGGCTGTTCCCTCCTGCAGTCCTCAGTGGCTGCTCAAGGTACCTCTGCCAGGAGGCAGCCCTGTCCTCCTGGCCCTCTGCCCCTGGCTTTGCTCAATTCTGACTCACACTGCGTGGTCTCTGGGGCTACTTTGTCTTCCTGGGCAGCTCTGCCTCTTGGGAGCCTGATACCCTTTTGCCACCCAGTCTTATCTATCACTCAACGATTTTACTTCTTTCAAAAAAAAGTCTTCCATTTCACTTGTTCTCTGTCTCCTTTCAGATCCCTTAAAATGTACATTCCTTCATTTCCTCTATCTTTGATCTTTTAATTAATCTGGTTGCCTTTGTTCAAGTGCAGTAAAATGTCTTTGCAGCACTATTTTTTGTGATGTATATTGCCTTGGTTATTTAATTCTCTAAAGCCTTCTGGAGACAGCTTATTTACAGGACATCATATAATTATAGGAAGGTTTTTAGATTGTGCTGGAAATGAAGCTGTCATTGGGAAAGTAGCTCTGAAATATGCTGTGGATTTAACCCACTGTTTCAAATCTTACATCCAGATACAAACAACACCTAAATGCCAAAACATGAATATAAATTTCATAGTAAAAGCAATTTGCTCCCAAAAAGAACAAAAACATCCTCATATAATTGCCCTCAGTAAAAGTATCTATTAATTACATTTTTAAATCAGAATTTGGAAAAAAAACCATTTCTAGTAGGTGGTAAACTTTGTGTTATTTGCAAATATTTCAGTATGCTGAGTATTATTTAGGTATAGTATTTAATGAAAGCAGATGCCTGCTTCTCCTTTAACAGCTGGGAAATAGCACTTCTGGGATGAGTATAACAGAGGACAAATCTGTTCTGAAGCCTTTGTGGCCCACTCCTCTCCTTATATGCAGGAAAATTCTTAGGTACACAACATATTTCTGCCTTATACACAACATATCCATACACAACATATTTCTACCTCAGGCTGCCTGGCTTCCAGAGAAAACTGACCTTTATTTAAATTAAAAAAATAAAGAAGCATGCTAAATACCCCCTCTCCTGCAACCCAGCCAACAAATAAACAACTCACCCCAAAGCCAAACCAACTACAAAAAACCAGCCTAGAGAATAAAACTTATCTATTAAAAGTCTCTGTCCTACTCATGAGAAATTAATCAGAAAACAAAACCAAAGTGAATCTGCAGAAAAAGGATTTTTCTGCTCCTCTCCTTCTTTGTATATACTCTTACGCACCTTTGAAAAAACCCATATATATATATATATATATATGTAACAAGTCATCAGTCATCATAAATATTACTACAGCAGCAGTCATACTTCCTATCTCTACAAAATATAGTCACAATGATATTCTACACCTAACATTAACATTAACATTCCTGATTTAGGGAACGCTGTGGCAAGAAGGAGGATCTGCCAGGCTCAGGTAAAATTTAGAGCACTGCACAGTTACCTCAGGGTAATCTGTTTCAAAAAAAGTTGCAAAAATAATGACAAGGAAGGTAGAGTAACACTTCCAAACAAAACGACATAGCATCCCAGAGCTGAAGGTTACTCATAAGGTTATTAACTTGCATGGCCCTTGGCAAAGCAGACCATTTCTAATGACATGGGTTCATTCAACATAGAGCTTTTGAGCAACTGACTACAACAAAAGTAATTTCAAGGCTGAAAATTATGCAGTGTATAAATAAGCTGGCATAAGCTAATAAAAATATAAAGACCAAGAGAAATCAGGGAGGGAAGTGGGGTTAAGAGATGTGCAGGATGAGTCTCTTGCCAAAATTAGGAGCCTTCCTACAAATGTAGGACTTGAAATCGGATAAAAAGCCACTCATTTTGTAGTAAGAAATCTGACAAAAAAGAACATTTTACATTACATCCTTTCTTGAACACATATTTTTCTCTAGCACTATTGTATTTCCTTCTAAGAGAGTAAAAATTACTATTCCCAAGTCTTTTGCAACAAAGTTCAAATTTCCTTATTAAAAATTCTGTTACCTGTAGGCTACGAAACACAATGAACTAATGGAGCCTTCTTCACTCATAAGTTGCCTCACAGAGTAAGATTCATTTTAATTTGAGTGGAGTGATTTTTGACTACATAATTACCACCTGGGATGCCTCTAGAATGATTTTGCTATACAGTTTTTAAAAATGTCAGTGAATTGCTTATACAATTTTACACATGTTGTAAAACTTCAGAGTCACAATAGCAAGGCAGAGGTAATACTATACCGAGCCTATACAAAAGCTGAAGACAGATAAAAGATGCCAAGTGAACTAAACCTTTTGTTGTCAACACAGACCTGAATTAAAATGTCATCAGAGGTTCCTTGCAAGGAGTTTTATGTCATTTTCCACCTTATACCCTTAGAATCCATCCTTTTTCTTGTTTAAAGCACCATAAGCATTGCTAATAAGTTTACTTAAATTTGTTCGGTTTTACTGAGCTGTCACCAGCTTTTATTGGATCGTTTAGAAATTATCAGTGAAAATGTGACCACTCCATACCACGCAAGCACTTTGAAACATTGAGTGATATTTGGCCAAAAGACAGCAGATTGTTGTACAGTGCTATATCGACAGCAGGTGAGTGACTGCAGGGGCAGCCAAACTCTCACAGAGATGTTCCACTGTAACCTCTCAGGAAGACACAATTTCTGAGCCACAGCTGTTCTCAGATGTAGCAAGGGATGTTTAAAAAGTAATATGTAAGAAAGATCAAACTCATTATGTGAAATGAGGTTGCACAGTAACTGGGACTCTTTTAAAGTATTACCTGGACACATGCACCTTAAAGCCTCATATCTTGCAAAGTTGACACATTAGCAGGAGTTAGAGTACTAATCCTAGCAGACACAAAGCATCACAAGGACCACAGGCATGAAAGCACACCTAGCTCAGAGCCTGACAGCTTGCCTGGATCCAAAAGGTCAGAGTCTAGTCTGATGTAAAGCTGCTCTGCAGCATCATAAAAGATACTCTGAGACCTTGTTTGTTTAACAGGAGCAGGTAATGCCTATAATGATATTTAAATGGTGCCCAAAATCTGGTGCTGTAATGGTGCCCCAACAGCACCAGGTGGGTGATGATTGTGTTGAGCTGTCTTGCTGTGGAGTTAAGCAGGTGACAGGTTTTCGGGGAAATACAAACCCTGCTTTGACAGGTAGAGCCAGAGCAACACAGGAAACAGGAAGGAAAGGAGCTTGCAAGGTCATCCAGCCTCTGCTCTACCTTCTCTATTGAGAGACCAAACTCATGCAGCTACTTTAACCCACCCTAGAGACCTTCCAGGAGAGATGGCACAGGCCCCTGCCTGTTCCCAGGCAGTCTCCTCTAGTATCTCACTCTCCTCACGATTAGAAAGTTTTCCTTCATGTCTGAAGCTCCTTTACTGCAGGTTAAGGTGTCTTCTCCTCGAGTTACTCGCTGTGGACAGAGAGATCAGACTACTCCTTTCCTGTCTGCCACCACCTTTGATGTAACATTACAGAAGGGACAAACACACTCTCTCTCAGTCTCGACTCTGCCAGATGGAGCTCCTTGGCTGAACTCCTGCACACCTTGTTTTCCAGCTGCTCTCGCTGCTCTCTCCCAAAATTTCTTCCATTGGCTTTTCCACCTCCTCCTAGAAGGGAACTGCCTTAAACTAGGCAAATTACTACAGCTGAGATCTTCTGTGTGCCAGCAACAGAAGGAGGATTTCTCCAGGTATTTTCCACACAGCCATCCTCCTCCTACACCCCAGTATGTTGCCTGTTTGCAGCAGTACAACATTATTGGCTCATACTCAGTTTTTGTATCACTGTAACTCCCCCACCCCCAGATCTTTTTCCAGAAAGCAGCCACTTCTTGTTCCCCATCCTCCACACTTGCAGCTGATTTTTTTTTTTTTTTGTCATCCCAGATGAATAGTATCCAGTATTTTTCCAGACAATTTATTTAGTTTATCATGGCTATTTGGGTTTGACTCCTGCCCTTCAACATTCCTGCAGCATATATAACAGGTTTGTGTAATGTGTACATATACTTAGAATTGAATAGATATAAAACATATAATGGAATATCATATTACATATGCCATAGATTGTGATGTTCTATCAGTAATTGCATAGCACCAAACTCCAGGTGACTTCTGTGAAAAGTTCTGTGCTGCACAGCATTTCAGGGCAACTGGCTTGACATCTGTTCTGTGCCTGTTCTTTTCCAGAACATTCTAGTACAATACTACACTTTGTAAGAGTTTCATGAGCATCAGGCTTCAGTAGTTTGCAAATGAGTGTCATGAAAGACTCAGTGAAAACTGCTACTGAGCCAAGAAATATGTCAACTATTATTTCTCCCATAGCCAGTAAACATGATGTTCTCTCACATGAGAAAATCAGATGGCTTCCATGAAATTTCTTCTTGACATGATCTAAAGATTGCTGCTCATCTCCTTGATACCTTCTTGAGCTTACTTGCTCAGTAACTTTTCCTGTTTTTTCTTTTCAGGGATTAATCCCAAACTAACTAGTTAACAAATTCCAGGCTTCTCTTTTTCTTCCTTCACAAAGGTGCTATTTATTTTCCCCTTCCCTTTTTTATTTTCTTTTACCAGTATAACAGTCCTATACAGTATCAATGGATCAATAATTCTTTAACATATTAAGATCAAATTAGCCTGAACAGTTGAACAAGCAAGCCTCCTTGGCAGTATTGTGCTTTCCCTCTCATTACACTAACAGCTCTTTTTAAGCCCGTCTCTCCTCTTTCTCTCCTTTCTGCCTTTGAAAGTGTCTTTCTCCGAGTTGCTAAAATGTACTTACTTTCTACTAGGACTCCACACTTGGAAACTTCGTTTGAAAGATCTAAAAGGCATTTTAGCCTGGCTTAGAAGCGCTTTGCTCAGTCTTTACTTAATTTACATACAAGTCTGGCCTATAGCCCTTACCTTGGAAGTGTCAGAATATTGAGACTCTGGAATTTTACAGAGATGTTTCCTTTGAATATTGAATTGCCCTCCAATGTAACCTTACTTTGTGAGCACCAGAATTTGGGATGTGGGGGAGGGAAGAGTTTAGAAATTATATTTGTTCTGTTAGAGAATGCAGCAACATTTTGCTGCTGAGGTGAATGGGGACAGGCTGAAGGGCCTCACTTCTGTTGAAACAAGATCTCAAAAAACTGCAATTTCCTAAATTATTTTCTATTTGTTTCATGAGGCTCTAACTGCTGAATTGGACATAAATTTGCAAATAATTTAAATCAACATAAAACTACATATGCTGTAATTTAGTTTTGGGCAAATAAATTCTGAAATGTTTGATTTTTGCCTCCTTTTCCTCTCTCAAAGCATAATTTTATAAATTTTCCTTTCCCTATGAATTAATCCTGATTTTTAAGGTTTTGTGTTTTGGCAAAGCATGAATAGTTTTTCATCAATGCAGCAAAGACATACCACTCTGTTGAAAAGCATTTGTTACAAACCAAAAATTTTCTACAAAGAAAAGAGTCTCAAAAACAATTCAACAGAATTTATATTAAGATGTTGTTAACATGAGCAGAACAACATTTCTATAATGGTATAAAAAATAACTAAACACTTTAGCAGATACTTCAGAGAGGCAAAAATATCTGTCAGAAAAAATCAGAGGGATTTTTTTATGTAATCTACCCTCTTCCTTCACCCTCACTTTGCTGCTGCCACTCACATATCAAATAACAAAAAGCCCAACTGCTCACAGATGCACAGATGAGTTTTGCCCAGAGAAACAGCTGTTCAGTGCCATCTCTGACACTCATCTGCAGCTTTTCAAGACACCAGGCTAGAACTGTTCTGTTGCTCCTAACAGAAGAGACAGGAGCTGTAAGAGGCACGGTTTGGGGATTTTTACATAAAGAATATGGGGCTTAAGTAACTGTATGAGAGGGAGGAAGGTAAGTATGGATACATCAAGGTTATCAGTAGAGAACAAAAAGCACTAATCCCAGGTTTGACCTGAATTTTCCTAATGTTGGATTAGCTTAGATATTTTGCATTAATCTTTTTCACCAGACATTTTCATTCTGTGATCTGAAAGTGCCTGGTTTTGTATAGCTTCTATCCTCATTACTTATATTAACTTAAAATTATACATATCTATTGCGAAAGAGATAATGGTCTGCTCTATTTATCCATTTTACTTCCCACTAACTAAATTGGATTCTGTTTGCCTTCTGAAATGTTTTATGTAACCTTCTATTTATCTACAGCCAAGCTGCCTGAGGGAATAAATTCTTGTACTTCCCAGGAAGATATATGTGCTCCCTGCAGTACATGGCCCATGTAATGAAAAAAAATTACTACTATAATTACAAGGTTTCAGGACTTTGTCAAAACCCTATAAATGTTTTCTTTGGCCATCCACAATGAAGAACAAACTGTCAATTCATAGAAAATAATACAGAAAATGTTCTTTCAGGAGATGTATACTTGGCTGATACTCAGCCCTGTTGTCAAAAGTCTTCATGAATGGATTACAGTATAGCTAGTATATGATGAACCTTGTGTGCCTTATATTGATCATGGATAACTCCTTGGTGTGGGAGTTTGGGGGAGCCAAACTGAAGGTGAATGGGAAAAAAAGAATGAATGAGTAGATGAATCATTTGCCAGAAAAGAAAGAAACAACAGACTTACAGTTTAACAGCAGTATGATTACCTTTGTGATAGGCTAAGAATATAGCATTTAATTATTCACATTTCTTTAAAGAAAAAATAAATATGTCAATTAAAAGGATATATATTGTAATGGAAATTGCAGATTCTGAGAGATAATACTATTTTTCAACAGTTACACTTGCACAAAGAAATCTGGGTTTTTTTAAAGCAGAGAAATAAAAGATTTGCAAAAGTGCCTGAATTTTCTTTATAAGTTTTAGCAATCAGAGAAAAAAATGGAAGGACCAGCTGGCAGAGGGTGTAAGAGAAACATCAGCAGTGCCAAGCTTTCCTTGGCTTCTCTCCCCTATAACCTTTGGCCTTTGTCTGCAAGCACTGTTCTCCCTTGTGTTACTCACCAAAAAAGCAAGTTGTAAATTTTAGAAGGAAAAACCCAAAAAGGCAATGTCAGGAAACCCTTACTGAAAAAAAAAAAAAAAAAAAAAAAAAAAAAAAAAAAAAAAGTAGGTCCCTACTGTTGTAGTTAAGGGAGCAGAGGGACAACATAGTGTGAAATACCTCTCTTTCCACTGTGTTTCAGCATATTTCACGGATAAGAATTTGTTTTGCTTTTGAGTGGAGGTGAGAATGAGCTCTGCGGAATTATGGTGCCACTGCTTTAAGTTCCAAAGAGATAAATATATTAATGTTCTAAATAAATATTAAAATTTTTTTCAGTTTCCAGCTGATTCAAGTTGCTACTGGTTTTCCTCAATCCTGCCACAAATAGATGATCTGCTCAGAGTATACAGTAAGGTCACCTGGCATTCAAAAATACTGTACTGAAAAGAATATAAGCAGTATCAAAATCTAATAATCTCTTATGCATTAAGAAAAATGTGTCTTTTCCAGTAGTTGCTGCTAAGTTACTCATAATAACATCATTTTAAGTACCTCCATGATTGCTATCTAGATGTCTTTCCAGCTGAGGGAACTTCTGCACTGAGAATTATATTCAATATTAACAATAGCAAAGTATTCTTAGTGTTTATTTGTAGCTTGCCCGCAATTTTTACTGCAACTCTTTCTCTTTTTATCCAAATTTCCTATTATTTTGGGGCTTTCTTCTGAGACCGACAAGTCCAACATCCAGATAAAGTAAATTGCTATAAGACCATAGAGTTGAAAAGGCATTTTGGAGCAGTACAGAATAACCAAAACATGGAGAGTGGAAACCCAATCTACAAACCATGGTTCTGTCAATAGGAGCAGCAGCTGATGCACTGCCCTTGTCCTGGGGGACACCTGGGAAGAGTCCTGTGGCACCTGGGAACAGCCCTGTTTCTGCCTTCACTAGTGGGACTGTCAATTACTTGAGTCACAGTCCACTTGCTGACAGCAGCTGCCACGCTTGGACCCTCAAAGCCACGACCTGAAAGTAATTTGTTGTTAACATATAAGAGATAGGACTTTCAGAAAGTAGTCCTAACAGCATTTGCTACAGAGGGATAAAGAAATTCCATCTGCTGTGTTGTCCCAGCTACTGCTGATTTTTTCTCCAGTTTCTGGAGATCTGCTTTGGGCATCAGGTCAGCTCACTCAAATATGAGTGAGCAAGGACAAAGGACATAATGAATATTTGGTACAAAAAACAGCAGGCATTTTCCAGCTAGCCTAGGCCTGCAGCACCTTGCAGCAGGAACAGCCAAACAGAAAACACATTTATATTTTTGGTTTTTCTGCTTCTTAATGTACAGCCTGGTTTGGTGAGTAAACCCAGCACATTCAAAGCTCATTTCTAATAGCAAACAGATACAACACTGGGAGAAGCAGCTGACTCCCTCGAGGGCATGGAGGCCCTGCAGAGAGACCTCAACAACTTAGAGGCCTGGGCATCACCAACTATATAAAGTCCAACAAGGGGAAGTGCTGGATTCTGCAATTGGGATGGGACAGACAGACTGGATGTACAGACAGACTGGGGAATGAACCACTGGAAAGCAGTGCCAAGGAAACAGACCTGAGGGTCCTGGTTGGTGGCAAGCTGAACATGAGCCCCGGGAGCCAGGAGGGCCAGCCCTGTCCTGGGGACATCAGGCACAGCATCACCAGCTGGGCAAGGGAGGAGATTGTTCCCTCTGCTGTGCACTGGTTGGCCTCACCTCTAGTGCTGCGTGCAGCTTTGGGTGCCACAATAGAAAAGATACGAAGAGAACATCCAAACGAGGGTGAGGAAGATGGTGAACCTTGTGGGGAAGATGTATGAGAAGCAGCTGAGGTCACTTGCTCTGTTCAGCCTGGAGAGGAGGAGACTGAGAGCAGACTCTGCAGCTTCCTCAAGAGGGGAAGAGCAAAGGCAGGCACTCTTCTTCATGGCGACCAGTGACAGGACTTGAGGGAATGACCTGAAGTTGTGTCAGGGAAGGTTTAGGTTGGGTATTAGATAAAGTTTCTTCACCCAGAGGGCATTTGGCCTCTGGAACAGGTTCCCCAGGGAAGTGGTCACAACACCAGCCTGACAGAGCTCAGGAAGGGTTTGGACAATATTTTCAGGCACACAGTATGACATCCTGACCTAGGGATGGTCCTGTGCAGGGCCAGGAGTTGACTTCAATGATCCTTGTGGGTCCCTTCCAACTTTGCATATTCTGTGATTCTGTGAACATGGATCTGCTACACCAGCCCCTGAAAGTGACACCAAGGTTGCAAAGCAAATGACAAAATACTTCCAGAAGAATTCCTTGTCTGTGAGAGGAATTGATGCTGCTCTCCCAATACATGCTGCAAACTAGACAGGTAGGAATTAGCCCTACCTTGCTATTTGCATTGAAGACAATGGTCCATTTCCCCTAAGACTTCATGACCCTCTAGCCTCATGGACTTTCTATATACATTCACAAGTCAAATTTTTCTTTCTTAGAACCTGACTCTCAGTTTAAAACCTACGAGTCTGATAAGGCCCTGGGTAACCTGTTCCAGCATATTAACTCCCCACAGGAGCGTTGCCTTCATACATAGAGCAGGACAGACCAATGCTCACAGTGAAAGAGGCACCATAACAAAAAGCAGAAACTCAGAATTTCCATTCACAGTGCCAGGCAGCAAGGATTCTGTATATTATCTCCCACCACATTCATTTTTTGAATAGGCTTGGTCTTGCAGACTCATAGACACATCAGCAATCTTAGCTAACAAAAAAGCAAAGAAAATAGTCACATGTAGAAGAAATTGCAAGCTCAAGCCCATTATTTACCAAAGTACACAGCTGGTAACAAAATCAGTCATTCTTACACTCATGAAGAAGGCCCTTAAGCACCAGGCCTGCTGATATTAATTTTATTTTTTTTTTTTTAGTTTTCATGGACTCAGTTTATTTCTTTGAATTGCTTAGCTTTTGAGACTAATTAAATAATAAAAATGTTTTGTTTGCAAAATTGCAGCATGTTGCTCCCACACAATGCGAAGAACCAGATGGGTATTTGTTTGGTTGCTAAAGTCAGTAGTTGTTTTTTGTCTTGCTTTTGCTTAAGAAACTGTTAATATTTAGGACGCAGTTTTTTCAGCCTAAATGTGCATGAGTACTTATTTTCAGACTATAAGCAAGGTTTTTGGTACTCTCATTACAGAGTTAACCTCTCTCTTGCAGGAGTCTGTGGATAACTCTTAGTGCTTGTCTCTTTTGGGAATAAGATAATTTACTTAATTTCCAAAGACACAGACCTGAGAGCATTGTTTTTCTAAAATGCTGTCTTAATCAAAAAAAATATGACACCTCTGCTGTTTTCTAAGGCATTTACCAAAATAAACATTTATCCACTTTGACCTATAGATTTTACAGCGCATTGAGAGAAAAACCCTGTAGTGTGTTGGTGACCCCTTTGCTGGAAGTACAAATGAAAATGAATACTTTCAAATCAGTATTTGGCATCTGGCATTTTTTGACCAAAGAGTCATAAAAAATTCTTACTCCTGAGAAAAGATGGGAGTACTTCACCCACATCATAATACATGTGTAATGTGAACATAAGAATATGTGAATAGGTGAGATACCTTGTGGGCTTCCTAATAACTTATGGTAAACACATTTTTAAAAAGACATGAAAGAATTACTTCAACCCCATTAAATGATGCCATAGAAAGACATACTGCTTTTGTTCCTAGCATTAATCAATCTCAGGTATTTGACTCAGCCCCCAGAGGAACTGAATATCTTAGAGTCTTGAATGGGTTTACCCTTATAAAGAAAACATGAGACAGAAAATTTCTTTGCTTACTTACACTGCTAAATGCACACAACCTCAGTGATCCCCCTTTGGTCACCCTAGAAGAATATGGGCAGTCCAGAAACATCTACTGTGAAGACCTGTTCATGCAACATTGTTGAATGTATAATTTTCAACCTATAGATGCAGCAAAATGAAAATAAATATATTCAGAAAAGTAGAAAAATTCAACATTGCCAAGCTAATAGCTCATCTACTAAAAGAGTCAGTCACAGACCTACCAATGGAATTAAAATGGTTCTTGATTCTCTGTTTTAGTGTTAGCAGAATGCTAATAAACAAGTACACTTGATCTTGCTAGAAATATTTAGTTAATTTCCTGGAATTAACTAAATTTATTAGTGCTTCTGTGTTCAAATAATCCATGGGTACATGTGTGTTTGTATGCCTGTGTGCAAAACTCCACTTGAATTTTTGCTCATTGTCTTTCAAAAACTATCGTGTATTTCACGTTTTTCTTCAACTGGAACCGGTATATTTCCTGGGAAGCCAAGTGCTTCCCTTGAGAACACATTGTATGTCTGGGATGGTGTCAGGACTTGCAGCCATAACTTGAAAGTCTGCAGAGAAATTCTCTGTCCATACACATCTTAGCTGTGTTTCTTCTGCTTCTCCTGACCTTATAGCTACTTCTGGATTCAGGTGTGGTTTGGAGGATCAATATCAGTGACAAAATTGCTACAGAATATTAATGAGTTTGGTGTACAAAGCTTGTTTTTTGACAGCTCCTTCCCTGTCATCACTGAATATTTAAATGAAATGTGATTAGACCCACAAACAATAAGAAATGTTGGGTAACACTCCTGAGAAAGAACCACCATAAATGGCACAAAATGAAGGTTTAGACAAGAGTCCAAATGCAAAGTAAAAGACTGTCAGCAAATTCAATAGGATCATTGCTTCCTGAGTTTTGCATGTGCATGTAACTGTGTGGATCCCTATAGACATTTTGATTGGGAAACACATTAAAATTTGGATTTGTTTGCTTTGGGTACCCCTGGTTTCTACCTTTTAAGGAACAATGTGCATGTATACTCAGCAAGAAAAGCAATGTCTAATGTCTCAATCTAACAGGTGCACATAAAGCCAAGTAGAAACTCAATATTTTCTGAGAAGTTCACTGTACATTGCCAACAGGACTCTTGTTACATCAATAGTGGATGTAATCCAGGCTCAATCCATCTTCTTTTTTTGTTATTTTAATGAAATTCTAATTTCACAAGGCATACTCCAGTTGAGAAAGTAAAGAAATCCTCAATTTTCTTTTCTGGGCTCCAGTTCAGAAAACAGGAACATAGAGAGGATCTCAATTTTTTTATCTCTCTATTGTCTTTCAGCATTGTCCTTCCATTTGATGATGCATCAGCAATTAGCATTTTTGGGAAAAAAAAGAGAAAAGAGAAAAGACATCTTTTGAATTGCTTGATGTTTTCATTATGTTCTGCAGTAGCTCTAGTAGCTCTTCAGAAGTAGCAAATTAGCCTGCAGCACTGATTTTTCCCAAGACACCTCTGTTACTTTGAATTTGCATCCTTATCATGTATATTATGTATGCCTGTGCGTCACTGTGCCTGAATTAGACTACAAGTTCCTTGCGACAGAATACCTTATTCTGTTCACAGCACTACATTCAATTTTGGTGCTCAAATAATAAAGTTAACATAAGAGACATAATGGCAAGAAAAATCAACCACAATATGCCTAATTCAAGACTGATTATAGGTCCAAGAGCTACTAGACAAAAAGTAATAGACAGCACAGCCTGGAGGTTAACAGCTGAAGACTTCTAAAAGTACCCCCACAGACTTTATGATCATTTATTTCCCCAAACACACGTTGTGGGAGCTCTTCTACCAAGGGACAGCAACTCTTTAGAAAATAACTTCCCACACAGAAGTAGTTATTCTGAGTTCCTACTAATTAATTACTGTCTCCCCATTTTCTTGGCTCTCTGCAAGGATGATGGGAAGAGAGGGGTCACATCCCACCTCATGGCTGATTTTCAGAGGGAAATAAATACTTCCTTTGTCTCTCACTCAGGAGCTTGTAGGTTTCCATTTGCAGTTCAGTGCAAGGTAGCAGGAAGGAAATATCCCAGGGCTAAGACTCCAGGTAAAAGAGAGTCCTTCAAGCTTATGCCAATATGGGACAGTTCATATGGGCTCTGTTATATTTTCCTACTTTCTCTGTCTTGATTCCTGCCCTTCTGACATTAAGAACTGCTGGCCTGAAGCAATTGGATCAATAACAGGGTTTTGGCTCATTTTAGATCCATTACATGGACAATATTCTGAGAAACAAGCACCAACAATGGCAACAGAACAAAATGATTCCTACATGTCCTGGGTCAATGTGTTAGCAATTTTGCAAGTTCTGACAATGAATGCCACATGGGATAATAGACCTTGTCTTTCAGAGAAGTAAACTATTTCTCTCAAAGAGTAAAAAAGGCCTAATTTTCTTAGGTATCACCATAGTATGATGCTAATCATACAACCTGTTATATAACCATAATTTATTCTGAAGAAGCTTCACTCTTCTTTATAACATTAAGAGCAGTCCATTGCCAACCACAATTATGTAGATGAATAAATAGTCCGATTTAGCAGTTTCTGCTCCACTTTGTAGTATTCACAGATTTGCTTAATCTACAGTACTGATTTGATAATCTCAATTTTTCCATCAGGACCATGGTTTTTGAAGGTAAAGAGACGTTCTGTAACCGCACCGTTGTGTATTAAATTATCATTACCCTAAGCAGTCCCTGGGATTACTGAAAATGTGCAGAATCAGAGGAAGGAAATGGTATTTTCTGTCTAATTAGTAGTTTTATTCTAGTTGCAATGGACAGTGCTCCACATATGGTTTGTTTCCCAGTGGTGCTGACTCCTTTTTTCATTAAGTGTTCTCCTGCATTAATACCTTACAAGCTCTGCCTTCCTGGCACAGCTGTGGCTGTCCTGTCTATGACAGAAGTGGATACAGCCTTCTCATTTAGCAAAATGATTTTTTAAAGATTTATGCCTGTGTAAAGTGTTTATGCATGCTGCTATAATTAAGGAGCAAGCACAAGTTGTATTACATGGAAGTAATTCCTTGCACCTCACCAAACAAAGAGGAGTCAGTAATTTAAAAAGCTGGAAGGATGCATTCTCATTTCCCAGCAATGTTTCCTGCCCTCTCTTCACCTGCTCCTGTGTCTTGCCTGCTTGGAGCTGAGCAGAGCACAGGGACAGGAGAAGTGCTACATCAGCTGTGGGGTGATACAGCAGTTGTTTCAATGACAGCAATCCTTTCAAAATGGAGATTAGAGCTTAATCAGCAAATAGCTAGTGACCTGGAAAGTCAGGTAATTTAGTGCTTGGCTGCAAGATGAACACTTAATTGAAATCTTATCAAGTGCTTGCAGAATTTACTCCCAGAGTTTACAAGCAGGCTCAAATGCCCTGTGAAGCAAAAGGGATTGTTGTTATCTTACTCCATCCAAACCAGTTGACTTGCATTTCTGAAGAGCCATACAATCCAGATGGATATAGATGGGGTTTCCTCACACTCTTCTGCTTCCTCTTGCTGTCAGAGTTTTCAGTGATATCAAATTTGTCGCAGACTAAGCACTGCAACATAAGCACCAAAGCTTGACTTGAGTAATGTTCAAGTTCTTGAGACATACCAGTATCCATGCAGCTCTTCAGTTCTTGGTTAAGACATGGCTGCAGCAGAATAAAAACCATCAGTTTATTTCTCTTCTACCACTAGAAAGGTGACCTCCAGCCTTGCACAGCCTTCAATGCACAATCAAGCAGCAAAAAAAAAAAAAAAAAAATTCCGAACCCAGTGGACATGTGCTGATAAATTACCTATTCTGTTAGGCTTATGCACTCTTGTGGACTGGCTTAGAAAATTGGTCTTGGCCCTGTGGATGCTTTCATAGATACTGCCATAATGTCTCCAACTATCTTTTCCTATAGAATAATACATTAAAACCTCCAAATCAGAAAAAGTAGGAGGATAAAAATCTTGTACCATTTTTCCTGGAGCTTCAACACAGGTTGTTTTTTTTTTGTTTGCTTGGGGGTTTTTTTTGGGTTTTTTTTTTTGTTTGTTTGTTTTTTGTTTGTTTGGTTTTTTGGTTTTTTTTCTGCAACTATATGTGGGGGGAAAACATTTAAAGAATAACTGAGTAAATGCTTCCTTACTTTACCGCCCATAACTCCCTTTCCTGCCTTGTCAGTGTTTGACACAAGACGAATCACTTCCCAGGTAAGATGCTTTGTTTGGAAATTTTGCTAGTGTTTCTTTGCTGATCAGCAAGCAAGGCTTCAGAAAGATGAATACAAAAATCATCAACTGTTATCCAAAACTGAAACATATGTTTATCACATGTGCTATACTCAACTAGAATCTGAAGATGTGTTCCTTTGTTTCCTCAGCCTTGTAAGTATATAAAGAGAAATCAGCTAGCAGCTAACTGTGCCACTTTCTAAGCGATTTTATTTTTGTGTGTGTGCATGCACTGATAAGAGTCCTGAATTTAATTTTTTAATTGACTTTGGGAATGAATAAGAAATGTTCTGAATTATCCCCTAGGGTAGCAGCACTCCCCTGTGGAATAGAGTCCTGTCATTGGTGCTGTCAACCAGAAATGCCAAATGTCAACTAACAGAAATGCCAGGCTTTGCAGTGGTCTTGACCAAACTAATTATAAATCAGTTCTTTCACCTCTACGTCATCTGAAAAGTACAAATAGGACATAACTTGGTGCTAGCTGCCAAATGGAGATCAGTAGTGATGGAGGGGAACACTGAGCAGGCAGGAAAGTAGTGGGTGCTGTGCCCTGCAGAGTGGGCAGAGGCAGTGGGCTAAAGCAGAAGGCAGAAATCCTTGCTTGCTCTTTGCTGGTGCTGACCAAGCAGATGCATTTGCTAAGTCAGGTATCAAGATGGTAGTACAAGAACTGGGAACTGTTGCTCTGACTATTTTTACCCTTCTTCCAAGCCAAGAACAGCATTTGAGAAAATCAAGACTAATACTTTGAATATTTCCCCTTACAAAGACAGGAATCCATTTACAATTTAGCAATAGGCTTCAGCTGCAAAAGACTTGTTTTGCACATGGCCCTGGATATATTCTCCATAACAAAACAGTATGATGAGGACAGAGCTTTAAATATCTTCCTCAGCAAGAATAGTGTAGTAATGGAGGTCTTAGCAACAATATGGACATGAACACCACCTGACTGAGTGAACTTGTAAGAACAACTCAGACATTAAGTTGAAAGTCAAAACAAAACCGCATTTTCTAGAGGTTCATTAGTTTTAAGACATAATTAAAACCTTGTGGCCTTTCCTTATGATTCTCTCAAATGTGAATTATTGTAGTAATGGCTGAGGCACTACACTTGCAGCTCTTCTGAAACTTCTGCTGTTCTTGCAAAATACACAGTCAATTTAGTTTACTGCACTGGATTAGAGATAAACCTGCTGATCTTAAGAAGCGACCTTCAATTTATTTTTATCAGAAGCTCAGGAAGTCTTGGATGTCATTGGTTTGACAGCATGGCAGAGCATTTCTCTAACTCACTTGCAAGTGTAAGTAAAAATGCCCTAAAAGTAAGGTGATCAACTCCAGTTTAACTCAAGGATTGTGCTCAGTGCAGCATCCAGTGCTGAATCTGCACACTACATATTGCTGCATCATCAGTGACCTTCTTTTGACTCTCATTCCCATAGTCCACTGCAGATGCTAAATTCTGATCAGGTACAGCTATTACTGATAAACATGCCTGTAGGCAGATAATTAAATTAAGCAAACCTGTGCTATTTCCCACGCAATTCAGAACCAAGTTTTTTCAATGGAAATTTACAACTCCCAATTTAGACATTTATCCTCTATTTTCAAACTTTGGCTGATCCATCCTTCAAACCTCTCCTACACAATAAACTTTATTTTACACACAAGAAGGTAAGACATGAAGGACAGACTTGTCTGTGCTCCAGTCATCAGTGTAGCATTCACCACTAATGTGTGGTGAATGTGTTCTTCTTGTGATTCCACACAAGAAGAACAAGAAAAGCTGCACCTCTCCCACCTGTGCTGCTCATTCCTATATGGATCTGGTGCAGCTATAGCAGTGGCTGTCACTGAGCCTAATCAGCAAAGCTGTAGTTAGGCCCAAGTGATTTGACCAAAACCCAAATAGCAAAATATTGGCAGAATCACACAGAAGGTTCCCATCTTCCAGATATGCTATGCTGAGATCAGCCTCATACCTCATTTTCTGTATCTCTCCAGAAAAAAATTAAAATAAATGAGCCATTAAATAATTAAGGAGAACCTCAGTGATTTGCTAAAGTTTCAAATACTGATCAAATACTGTAATAAGAAATTGATCTAAAGAAATCTACCAACAATGCATTTTGGTGAAAAGGTAGCCCAAAGAAGCTCATACTTACAATTATCTTCCTGCATCTACTGATACATTAGGAGGATTTTGTCACCATCCTGCTACTGACACAGCTTTGTGCTGTTTGGTATGACCGTGGCATTAGTGAAGAAGTTTTGTTCAAGTTGATGATGAAACCAACAGCAATGTACACTGTCCCTGTGTTCATTGCCTCTGGGAAACACCACTAAAATAAATTATCTCAACACAACACAAGTTAGCCAAAGTCGGCAGACATCCACAAGCCAGTGCTTTTCTCCCCTAATCTGCAGCATGTGAAGTATCCCTGCAGCTCCTCTGGATCTGGGATTCAAGAGCAGGGTAAGGAGTCTGGCTGCTTTGCACTGCAGCTTTTCAGAAGCAAACACACACTGCAAAATCCATTGAAACTGATTCAAATAGTAGAATTTTTTTTCTACACTTAGGGGTGGATTTCTGAACAAGAGACAATTTACTGTACCTATAGTTGGATCTCCCTGGAAAGACTCCTTGATTGTTCCATATATTAAATCCTAGTGGGTATAGGATTTCTCTCTAAAATCCTATACATCCATTATGTCCCACATGAAACTGCATTATGAAGTTCAAAAATTATTTTACCGTTACTTATACTCCTTGCCTAAATCTCAAAATGCAAACCAGGATCATATACATGGCAATTTTGTTTTAAAATTATAATTCCAAATTATTTCTTTAAGTCAAAAATAATTCTGAAAAAAAGCAGTTTCTACCAGAAGTGCTCTGTGAACAGGTAGAGAACTATAATTCAATCTAGATTTTCAAGAACCCTCCCTTAAAAATTTGCAAGATCCTTCATCTTGAAGCTAGCATTCATATTTTATGTTTCTTACACTGTCTTGTTATGACTGTGCAAAGGTCACAGTGTGGGAACTGCAGTATTTTTAAAAACTCTATAATTGTCTTCTACTTTTCTCCTTATTTTAGTTCATTCACTGTGTAAGGGAGCTATAAAAATGTACAAGTTCTGTCCAAATACTTTAACATGTTTATGGGACAAAAACATTTTTTATTTACTAGCTTTATTATACTTTTTTAGTGTCAGATTTGCCCCTATGTATTTATTTTCACACCAGTATAAAATAAACTGAGAGGCAATCCAAACCTTCTTTAGGACAATGTTGAAAAAATGACTACGTGGCAAAAAACTTTAAAAAGAGCTTAGCTTCCTTATGATAATACTTAAATTATGTTCAAATTAATTCTGTGCAAATTTAACCTGCAAGTTTTGTGTGGGTTTACAGAGGATCTGCACTGAGCCTGCCTAGTTTAAATGGTGCTTTTGCCCATGCTGAGTTAGCTTCCCCTGTGGGCTGTCAGCAAATGTTAGGACTGTCCCAGCTAAGCATGGTCAGCATCAATAGGTCCAGAGATGGAAATCTTTCTTCTCAGTTTCATGCTGTGGTAGAATAACCTCTTTATCCCTTTCAATTTCCTTAAAAAGTCTCCTCAGAAACCCCACTGTTACAAGCTCACAGATACGACCATGGCAAGAAACAGTCTCCACTTCAATCCTGAATTAAGCATTGGGACCATGGTTTATCTCTGGAAACTGCAAAATGAATGACTATGGGCTAAATCAGATCATCTCTGAACACAAATTGCCACACCTGAGATTTCTGCAGTAGAAGCACATTGACTTAAGCCCGCTGAAATTGTGTTCCTTCCAGTTGGGAAAGAGCCCAAGGCTAGGATTGCATTAAAACATTTAAGGTTAGTTTTCTTTAGCAATCTGGAAGCATGTAGGTTTTAGTCCAGAGAAAAAAAGAATAATTGCTCTTCTCCATCAAAAATGATAGCATAGGGTGTCCACAGCACAGAGGACAGCATCAATAAAGTTAGCAGTGTGTGAACAAAATAGTCAGGGTCTTTATCTCCAGTGACCATTACGCATATCCAGCAATTCTCCTAGTTAGAACAAAGGTACTCTTTCTGTCTACAAGTGAATACCTCACAATAAAATGAATTGTCAAATTAAGCTGTTGATTAATTCAGGGCTATTTCTATCCAGTGATCCTGAAATAATACTATTAAAGCAGAAAAGTATTTTTTTCTTTTATTAGTTGATTGTTCAATAGACTTTAAGCAAGAAATTGTTAGGTTCTATCAATTTAGCCTTCAAACTCAATGTAGAATTTAGAGTCCATAAAATCCATGAGTCTTCTGTGATTATAACATGAAGATTTAGACCATTTATTTGACTAATTACCTATTTTTTTTTTGTGCTGACTGAGTATGGCTCTGAAAGAGAAAAATGTACATCGAGAAAAAGTTAGAATTTAAAGCAGTGAAAAATGCAATTTTCATTACATTATATCCTATCCTCATTCACACATTCCTCAATTTTTCTGTGCAAATTCCATATCTAAAATATACTTCCTACCCTATTTCATTATTCTTTACCTTCAATCCTCTTTTAAAATAAACCACATTTTTTCCTAAATGGAGAGAAAGGGAAAAAACTCCCCTCTCACCTTGTTATTTATTTTTCAACCCTGAGGAATATAAAAGTCTATTTAAGCGCAAAATGATACAGCACTGATTTTTATAGCCTTATACATTGTTCCTACATCAGGTAACTGCTTGTTTAGACTATCCTTGTATGGACCAAGTCTCCTGCCTCTGGACTCCAGAGTGTCGAGAAGACTGGATGATCTATGGAGTGAGACTAAATCATCACCATGAATAACTGCTAATTAACATCACTAAGTGACCTTTCTGCTGCAGGCAAGAGAAATTTCAAAAAAACAACTCTGCTTTTTTCCCAGATACCTGACTTGAATGTCCACAGAAAGATCCAGATTCAAGTTCTCTACATCTGTGCTGCTCACAAACTGCAAACTGTGCTGACAAAACTCTTGACCCTGCTGCTCCTCATCATTCACACTTCCACTTGTTACTGCCATTCATTTCTGGTGCATTAGCAGCATCATTACTTTTCAAACAGCAGAAATTAGAATTAGTCAAAAAATTGCACAGAAATGAGGAGATATTCCATGTCCCAGCTCCACAAAGGATTTCTACTCAAGACAACCATTCATTGAAAAAACCAGACACAGAGCTGCTCAATCCTTGTCCCCTCTGTACCAGCTGCTGTGCTGACCTCAGTATTTTATGGGACTTTCTGTAAGAAATGGAGATTTCTCTCTCAGGACTTTGACATTACCCAAAACAGACTAAAGAATGATAGATCTTAGAAATCTGTACAAGGCACAAAAATTATTCGGTTTCCAACAGGGTCCAAGGTCCCACAATCTCAGGTGCTAGACATCACATACTTTTAAAAAAACTAAAATTGTCTTGGTTTTTGCTCACTGTCTTTGTATGAAAGAGAAAAATTGAGCAAAAGAATGAAACTAGGGGGTTCTTAATGTGCCAAGCAGGAATGAGACAAAGCTCATTTGCTCTCACTCACTCCCCTTTACTGTTAATTGCATGGATCATTTACTAAAACCTTCAATATGGTGTGCTTTATAGAAACTGATACCCATCCATTAAGGAAGAGGTGACTACAATCAAAAATATTGCACCAAGCTGGGTTTGAATTTTAAACTTTTTTTTTGGTTGTGAATTTATTCTAAAATAGCCAGACAGGTATCACTGCATGCTGTAAATTCCAACTACTGGAGTACTGTTGACTACAAATTAGCAGTATCTTCCCTCAACCAGGCAATATTTTTGCAAGAATGAAAATGGCAAACATGCATTTTTACTTGTAGTTGATTTCCCAACAAACACAGCATTGGATTCTCTCTCACTTTTTCAAAGATTTTAAATTATATAAATTCCTACTGACACACAGAAGATCTGCAATGTGTCTTGCATGACTCCATTTTTTGAAAGCACCTGTCTCTGAATTATTTTATCACACTTGCAGTCTGAGCTTGCTCAGCAAAATGGCAGCACTAGACCCAGAGGATTAACATTGCACCAAAGTGCTCAGCATCTGGCAGTTAACAGGGTAATATTAGTGGTGTGTCAGGCTTTTTATATGAAGAGTCAGAAAAAATTTCTCCAGACTTTCACAAAGTATGAAATCAACACAGAGGTGACCCTTGGCTTAGTTATTGAAGGTTGCAAGCCTGGCTTGTCCTAAATCAGCTAATAAATGTCTTCTTACGCTGAAAGGAAATGGTCTGTGTGGGAAAATGAGCATTTTATGTATATCCTTTAGAGGAAATCAATAAGTCTCTAATTTCCTTGACACAGAATTAGATGCTTAGTGCCTTAAAACTGCTATATAGAGTAAATAAACCCACCATCCTGCTCTGCATACTTCCATTTATGCAAATAGCTCCCTCCACCTCCTGAGCATTAGTATTTTTAGCTTACAATAGTTAGTATGATTACATGTAAAAATATTTAAATTATGCATTCAAGTTACACTTCTAAGTGATAAACAATGATTGAAGCAACATCCTTAGTACTGTTTCCTGAGTTCTGCAATCCTCTGGTTTTGGCTTCAGAGTATATTCAGCCCATGATATTCCCTGATATATCTCAATCACTAAAGTAATTAAAATAAATTATTGTAAAGCATGAAAAATTAGCTCATAATTTTCCTTCAGCTGAAGTTAGAGTAAGGTGTATACTGGACCCCAACAGACAGACCACTTCAGGCCCTTTCCTGGGATTATGCATTAAATAGAATTCTTGTTCTTGCCCTGGAACAGCAAAATGCAGGTGACAAACCACCTCAAAGCCACAGGCATTGTAGGATGCCATGCTGTGACATCTTCCTGCCAACAACACTCCAGCAGCGTTTAGTAGGCAATTGATGATTCAAAATTTGCATTCCCGTAGCCTTGTCCAGCCCGTGGCCAGATGCTGGCAAAGCTTCTGAAACTGGACAGTGCCCAGGCTAGTTTCAAGGGCACATGAGCAAAGTATTAGTTGCTTTACTCACAGCACTTAGGACAGAAGATTTTTTTTTTTTTTAACTTGATCAATTGCAATTTTACTACTTGTGTAAAGTCCTTTGCTAAAACTATTTGAATGAGAAGGCATGAAAACACTTCCACAATTTAACTGGATTTACTTATAACACTGAAACTGTAAAGATAGAATCTGTGCTCACATAATAGTTAATCAACATCAATTTTTCATTTTAAAAAGCAGCTTTAAAGTATTAACCACATCAATGAATATGCTATAAAATCACTAATCATGCATACACAAACACAGATGCCTTGAGATTTAAAATGCCATTTCTGACTTGGGAAATCTGCTCAGGCAAATTTAAAACATCTTCGTTGGAAATTCAGAGGGAGAACATTAGGTTTAGGATGGACATTATGAAGAAGTTCTTCACAGAAGAAGTAATTGGGCATTGGAATGGGCTGCCCACAGAGGTAATGCAGTCATCATTGCTGGTGGGAGGCATTTAAGAAAAGACTGGATGTGGCACTCAGTCCCGGGATCTGGTTGACAACGTGGTGGTAGGTCACAGGTTGGACTTGATGATCTCCAAGGTCTTTTCTCACCTAATTGATTCTGTGAATGCCTATCTATCTATCTAATCTCTGAGAGATGGTTATTACTGTAGAAAAATATAAAATTACCTTAAGCTATAGGCTGCCTAATTATATACTTTTTTTTTTGTCAGCAATAGATGTGGTGTATTTTTCCCCTCTTACAGCTCAAGGGCATCACTGTAATGGTAGAAGAATAGAGACCTTCTCTCCCAGGATCTCACAGCTAGCAGACATCACATCATGAAGGAGGAGGAATGTCAAGATAAAAAGGTCTGTGGCAGTATGGAACACTTAGTTTCATTAAAATGCCATCAACAGGAAGTTTTGTAGCAAAAGATGTACTTCCCTCTCCTGACAGGTCTACCAGCCCTGGAATGTCAACCACAGCTACAAAGCTGACCCCTCACCATGCTCAAGACAAGGAAGATGAAAATTGAAACTCTCAAATACCTTACATATATAGCCATCATTTTTCTCAATATCAGAGGATGAAAACACTGGATTTTATGAAGTCTTTTAAAATATTTAGGTGTTGACATGTAATACAACTATATCAGAAGGTTGTTGAGTTTGCAGTGTCAAGTGCCTGAAAAGTGCCAGGAATAAGGCCACATCTGTGAAATACACTCAGCACTTCTGTGCTTATGCAACATGATGGGAGTCTTAATTTCAGCCCACACAGAAAATTTTATCCTCAGTGTGCACTTAGGATGGACATTTCCATGATAAGCATCACCTCCACCTGGCCTCTGCCCAGTCTCTGTGCACAGGAAAAGCCATACAGAAACACACATTGAAACTTCATGAAGACAAAGGTTTGTCTCAGGATCAAAGATCTTGGGTTTTAATATGGGGTACTCAACTGCCTACCCTCCTCTGCTTTCTATGCTGCTAAGGAAGGGACTTCAGAGGAAGTATTTCACTGTCCAAGCACCCAGCAGACAACACCAAAGTTATGGCACTCATAGCTGCAGTCAGTGACCACTTATTTTGAAGCATTATTTTGATTATATAAAATGCTATAATGTGATAAAGGCATTAAAAAAATCATGCCCTTGATGTTTCACATTCAGGACCCTAAGCTAATGAGCATTTCTCCATTTCACATCAAAAACCTCAGCTCCATATTTATGAAGTAATAAGAACAGATGACACCAAGAATGGAAATAACATCTTAGTTTCCATGAAGGATAATTATTTGCCATTTAGACATTAGAAGAAGTTTTGGTGATTGCAATAAAAATACAAATATCAGGAAATATTTGGTTTTTGTTTGGAGCCTGGTTTGGATCAGAGACAGAATGAAATATTTCACATGGAAAATAAAAAGAAACCAAGACAACTCAGGGAAAACACCGCATGTGAACATACGACTAAAGTCTCCAGGATATTGCATAATACAGCCAACCAATATTCTAGCATTATTAATTCCTAAATGCTCAGCGCTGCCTCCTCCCACAGTATTCAGGAAAATAAAACTAGCAATACTAGAATCGAAGAGTTCAATAACGTACCCACAAAGCCATACCCAAGGTTTAAAACTGATTGACAGGCTTACAGATGTTTCTAAAAGTGCAGTTCAAAAGATGTAAGTTCTGACAGTGTGGCCTCAGAACACGTTTTCCCCTGGACCCCATTCAACAAACACGACATATGCTTGACAACAGTGAAAGAGAAACACAGCAATTGCAAGTTACTTAGCCTGGAGTGCACTGCAATCAGAGCACATCAAAAACTAACCTGGCATCATGATATGCCCTGGAACAAACAACTGGAATTTTTAAACAGGCAGTGACAAGCTGCAACATTATCAAAGTTACTTAGCAAATATCCTAAATATTTCTCCACACTCTGTAACAATATTATTTTGTCTTTAGAAGAACTTTTATTTAAAAATAAAACCTTTAATTTTTTAAAAAAATTTTTGAGGTCCCTTACTTGTTTTAGAAACTAGAAGACTGAAAGTTTTTTTCCTTTACCTTGTGTATTTGAATGTGGCTTATTTAGAATTATCTGTTAATATTAAAATTTTCACTTCCCCTATATTGTCACTCTGGGAAAACAGGCTAGCCTGGGATGGGCAGGGTCATGGCACAGGTTTCAGGAGTCGTGGTTTGAACCAAGACATATTCCTGTCTGATCTTGAGTGAGGCACTTAATTTTTTGACAATGAACAAGTTCCTGTGCAATAATTGCCATGCTATCACATGATAGCTGAAAGCATATAGAAATTCCCAAATGCACAGTTTCTTTCATCACAACCTGATTCTGAAGCAAAATGTCATAAAGAAAAAAAACACCAAGAAATAAACAAACAAACAAAAAACCAAACCAAAACAAAAAAACCCCAAAAAATCCCACCAAACCCCAGTGGATATATGCCACATCTATCTTTCTTCTTTCTTCCCTTCTCCCTCCTGGAACTGACAAGGAGTACATGTCCTGAGCCTATCTTCCTTCTCAACTTAGAAGCAGAGGTGATACCCTCTAGCAACCAACCTCACACAAGGAGAATCAGGACAAGCACAGACCTATTATGCCTCCTCACTGCAACATATATTAAATTTCAATTCAAGCAGTGTATCTTAAGGTAAGGAAATTACTTAATAACATTGAAATCTGAGCTCCCACTTCTGTATTGGCATGTCACCCTTAACACCTGTTGCATTGTTTCACAAACGATTCATAGAAAGTTTTGGCTGCTGTTGCAAAGAATGGTGACAAGCACAAGTGCTGCTGAAGTATCACAGTTCTGTGGTCTGAGTTCATATTTGCATTAAGGCTCAAAACTTTAAGCAAAAAACAAACACCATGTGTGAGTGGGACACAGTCTGGAAGAGCAGGTAAAGGACAGAAGGAGCAGACAGAGAAATGCTGGAGGCAGAATGGAGCAGAGCTTGGAAGAGGGTCAAAGGACAGGAGGTCCAGCAAGAAGCAGAAGCACAAAGTGAAGAATTTTAAGAAATAAGATCAGACACAGAAATTGAAATATAAGAGGCAGAATTAAAACTGCAGGAAGAGAGTTACCTGAATGCTGATCTTACTGAGCTTTACAGGAAGCAACTGGATAATTTAGACCTAAATTTTGTCACAAAAGCTGTGGTATATTAACATAATGTACTAATCAAAAAACATGTTATGTGATTAGTATGTATGAGTCATGTTAGTTTTTAGGTAAAAAAGGAATATAAGGTTGTATTTTTCTTACATAAGACATATATTTTTGCAGAACTATTCCAGGTGACAATAGTGCAATGAGAAATTGTAGTAACAACTTCATCATAGGACACGGAGTACTGATGGAAACTTGTTTGTATCATCAGAATTCTACCATCATATATTAATCAGAATAGTTCAGAGTCTAATATTATTAGAAATATAAATTAAGTAAACCTCATGAAGCATGCTGAAGTAGAAGGCTATCCAATAATTTACCAAGGCGTTTCTGAAATCCAAATCACAAATCCTACATTATAAAGGAAAATAGGGAAATTCTGTCTATGGCTCAACAGTAATTTCAAGTATGATCAGTTAGAAAGAATTTCTTATGCAAAGGCTCATCTCGTGGTTATCACAAAGAGACAGAGAACAGAACAACTATTAGCAGCACTCAGCATCATTCAAAACAAAAATAAGTCTGTGGGTAGAAACTTGACTACCCTGTATTTAATTTAAATGAGATCAGAAATTTTCACCAGTCTGGAAGAGTTCATCTAAATGGCATAGGCTAGAAAATCAAATGATGCAGGTGTTTCTCTGGGAACAAAGGACAACAAGAATTAGAAGAGGTAATACTTTTCCTTCCCTTGAGGGCAGAGGAGCATTCAACTTAATTCATTTTCTCCTCCTCATCTAAAATAAATAATTTTTATGGCAATAACCTCTAAAACACTAAACATAAACCAAAGCAGTAATATCTGCATGAAACTGCAGAGAGGTTGAAATAACTCAGACCAGTATCACCTGCTTGATTCTTCTTTGCTGTGGTTCTTTGATCTCAGATTCCACAGTTACAAAATATATTATTTTCCTGCCAGATTAAGGAAAAGAGTATTCATGCTAACAAGGCTGACATTTTACTTGACTCTTAAGTTCCAGCCCTTTTGTCCTGCCAAACCTGCTTGTCATTGCCTTTTGTTCTCCATTTTTCTATGCATTCTTCTCAATATATTGGGACTGCAGTCCCTAGGCACTGATTCAGAGCACTGGTCTGCCTAGATGAAACTCAGCACAGGGTGGCAACTAGCATGGTTATAACCCTCCCCACCCCCCCCCCCCCCAATACAAAAAAAACCCCAAAACTAAGGAAAATATGATGGCAAATCAATATGTAAGAAGGCAAAAAAGTACATACCAGGGGAAAATAGTGGAGAGAGAGTGACACAGAGAATAAACAAGAAAATAATTGAATTGAGGCTGGGGGATAGATGAACGATATATACAAAGGTTGTATGTCTACCAGGATACATAGACAAATACCAATGGGCTTCACAAAGCTCTGGATTTTAACCGGCATTTTACAGGGAGTGGTTTCCCAAGAAGTATCAAGCCTATTTAGACAAAGTCTCCAGTGGTCTGATACATAATGTATAAAATATTATGCTTAATTTTAATGAAAACCAGTTTCTTCAAAGAAAATTATCAAAAATGGGAATATATCTCTTGCTGATCCAAAACAGCTAATCACCAAGCCAGTTAATCACCAGCTTTTCCATACAGCAAACTGGCTCAGAGGAGATTCTGTCTTTCTCATCTCAAGTGATTTTGTTAATTAACTTCATCATCCAAAAATTAAGGAATGCAGAAAATTTTTTCTATATTTGAAGCCTGTAAGCACTATATAAAATAGGAAATTAATGTCAATACTGCAGGGGGTTGCAACAAGAACAAAAGGACAAAGGTAGAAAAGCTGTTTTGATGCGGGCTCTATTTTAATATCCTCCCAGCACTAGTGACATAAAGTCTATAGATAAATTATACAGAAGCCTACTCTTCCTTGCTTCATGTTAAACAGCAATAATTTTCTAAAGAAGATTAGGACATCTCTTTTTGACATATTTCCAACCACCCTCTGGAAGTGCAAACTTTTGGTATTCTACCTCTGTAGAGAGCACAAGAAACTCATCTCCCATGATCATCATCAATACCTACATAATCCTGGAATCTTAAAACTCACTTATGTCCAGAGAATGCATTCAGAAGATTTAATTTGTTTATCTTTAAAAAAATACTTATCTATGGTAGTATGGGCTTTTGAGGGACCAAATTGTCCAAAATTCACGGACAGCAAGCCTCCCTTTGGACAATCAGATTGCAAATGCTGAGTCTGGAAATTTCTGGATTTACGTTCAAAGTTCACCATTTGGTGGGAACTAGTCTTCTCTAAGAGCTGAATTTGGAGGCCAGACTGCTGTAACTCTTCCTGAAGTCATAAAGGGAAACTGTTTTGAAGGATTGGTCTTGTAGCATTATTAGTAACTACATACAGCTCTTAGAAATGTGAGGCTTTTCTGAACACATTCTCTCAGATCTGTGCTTTCCTAGAGTAAAATCCATGTAAATGTGAAGAGCTACAGCCATTACCTCCCTTATTTGGGGATCTAATTGTAGCTTTAGTGATATTCATCCTGCTCAGGGCGTTTTTCATGAAGATTAAAACACTTGCATTGCCTGCTCCAGTGCCAAGATCCTACTTGAATACTGAAGAACTAACTCATAACTCCTAACAAAACTGTTATTTATCCTTTCCACAATGAGAAGTTCTTGATTCTGAACCAAGCTCACATTACCAGAATGTGAACGCCTAATATTGGTCGAGTCAAACAGGCCTAGTGCTGCTCCGTTGTTACCACATTGAGACTGGAATAACATAATTGTGACTTCTGCTATGCAGGAGAAAGTTCTGTAACACACAGAACACCTCTCACTTTATGGTCCAGTGTTTCCTATGCAAAAGTTACAAAAGAACAAACCTGCACAACATGAAGTGAAAGACCATTGTTTCCATGAAGCATCAGACAGATCTACACAAAGCACTATGCACTTGTACAAAAGCAGAAAATGCAATCCCCTCCCGAGATATGACAGGCATGGGATGCAAGCACTTATTAAGAAGGCAGGATGTGCACAGGAGCCACAGAACACACGTAAGAATGTCTGAAAGCTAATCCTTCCCCACTGACATAGAGAAAGCACGTAGCACACACACACCCCCTGCCTAGTACTTCCCCAAAGCACTAAACTTCTGACAGATTATGCAGCAGAGTGTTCACACACAGGATTTCCAGACATTCATAAACTGCAAAAGTAGCAACTGCACTGAAGAGAGCTCACCTGTTAAAGCTGCAAAACATATAGACACAGGTTTGTAATACCTTCAACCTTAGAGCTACAACGTCCTTGAAATCATCCTGGACAAAATCTGCAGACTAAGTGGGATAATATGTCCAGGAACACCTTTAAAGTTAGCTCTATGAAAAAGGGAGAAAGCCTAGAAAGTGCAGCCAGCTTTTGATTATTTATGTGGGTCATTAGTGGGTAAGGATGGATGAAGAAATAGCCAGGTTAAATCATAACTGATACAGCATGAAAAAAAATCACCAGCCAGAGTGCTGCCGAGATGACTTCAGCTCTGCAGCATGCATATCTCAGTATTACTTTCCAGTCTGGGGCAGAGAGGGAAGTTGGAGCATGGCTAATTCACTGCCTGAATTCTTCAGCCAGTGATAATCAATAGCTGTCTGCATAAGTTTTGTCAGAAAGGATATGAGCAGATAGCAAGCATAAAATTACTGAAGCAGGATGGATAAATGAGTGAGCTTTCTGTAAAAACATACCAATTTATATTCCCAATATAAATGTATATTTTTGAGTATTTGTGGAGTAAAAAGCTTTAAAAAACTTGCTTCTACAGACAAGTGGATGAAGACTGCATATTGATCATAATACAAGAAAAAAAATGCAATGACTTCATCAGACCATTGGGTGATTTTGGCTGGCTAAGGAACAGAGCTTTTTTTTTTCTTTCCCTGCAGTTGTTTTCTATGCAGTCTTCAGCCACCCTGCAAAGGAATTAACATGACACCATGCTGTGAAACAAGGAAGTACTATGCATGCATTCCCTATTAGAGCATTCACAGAATTCCCAAGAAATGGACAGCACATCTACCTACTTGAATTTCATGTAATTTGGGGAATTTCACTCTTCTCTATACCTCTCAAGACTGTTACAGAGGATTGCATCTTTATTTTTCAAGCCTTTAGCCTGCAACAAGATGTGCTGGCAAGGATTTTAGATGCACAGACTTCTCTGTTGCAGTACACAGATGTTAGGTTCCAAATGCAAACATCCCATTGCAAGCTCATATAGCTTAAACTGGAAAAAATACTTCAGGATAATTTTCCTCTCTTCCTTTTCCCTCAAGGTTATTGAAAAATCACATTACATTATGTGCTTTAGCTTTAAATTGTTTATTGGAAAAAAACAGATATGATCATGCATTTATGTTCCAAATCAGATTTTACATGATTATTTTACTTAAACATTAGTAATTTTTGAGTGACAACCACACTTTTGATAAATTGTTGGGTAGGAATGTAGATTATTTTAGGGCATAGGAATATCTGAACTTACAATAATATTTTAAAACATAATAACTGTAAGACCTCACTGAAGACCTCACTGTAATTAACTGTGAGGTCTTCAGGATATTTTAAGTGCCGCATGTATTTTGCAAAACCTCTTGGTTTTAGGTTTACAGTAATTTTATATGGAGAAAATGATAAAAAATGCCAAGTTCAAATAGATGCACAAAATTACTTTTTACATTTAATCAGGAAAAGCCTAAGCCTAATTCCTCCAAGGCAATATCACAACCTGCAGGTTGTGCAGGGTCTCAGGACTGCTTCTGTGTGTATGTTACCAGGAGACCTGCGTATCTTCCACAGCAAAAAGTTTCCTTGCTGCTGTCATAGTGCCAGCACTCTCTGAAACTGGGAGAGAACAAACTCGGGCACCTTCATTATTGATACAAAAGAGTTAAGTAACACATAGACCAGTCATACTGCCAAAGTCTTTCTGTAGTAGACAGTGGGGAAGGCTGCTCTAGAGGTAAATGTTTTTAGGCAGTTCCTTGAGCTGCACAATTGCCAAAACTGGCCTGTTCCCTACCAGAGTAGGAGGTTTGCAGCATGTCCTCACTGCACCAGTGAGAAGGTAAACCAAGCTCAGGATCAACTGCACCAGTGGGTTCTACATGATGCCAAAACACAAGATCTGATGGGGGAGATGACTCAGAGCACTGAGATCTGGGTTATGTGCTGGCCATTGCTTGTTCTGAGGGCAATGCAGCAGGTACCTCGCTGCACCATGAAGTCCTCTACCTGCAGATCTGGGTAAGCCTCCCCCTTCTCCTAGTGCCTCTTGCCTAACCTGGGCTTCCCCCTCCCCCACCACACACATACATGCTTATCAACACAACGGGACATTACACCCAAGCACAGAAAAGAAATTAAGGGTATTGAAAACAACAGCAGTGTTCTGAAGTTTTTACTCATTAGGGAGGGAAAAGGAGGCACACAGACTCTGTTCAACTAATCAGCTCATGTGAAGCAAAACTCTCTGAAATACAGGATAAATCAGGAACAAAATTGTTTTATTAAGTCACAATAGTAGCTACATTAAACCAGGAAAAAATCCCAGACACCAGCGTATCTCTTGTTAAACCCAGAAAAGCAATGAAGAGACAGAATAAAAGCTTTCTTCTTATCCTACTTCAGTAAAACAAAAGAACACATCTCCTCTTTGCTCTGCTTGAAGTCAGACCACCCTGTGACAAGTTTGAGCCAGTGTTATACCTATCCCTTCAGTGGACCTTTGAAGATGTAGCAGAGTCTTTATTATTCCTGCAGTCTGTAAGGGCTATGCATAGTCAATCCATATAATGAATCCACAGCATGAAACACATTCAAGTGAAAATAAATACTTTTGTAGTTCTCTCATAACAAAAGCAAAGAAAAACATCTATCTACCAGAAAGTGCATATTTGTTTTACTTTAAATCTCATGTAACAAACTAGAAAAAAAAAAAAAAAAAAAAAACCACAAAAAAAACCCAAAAAACCAAACCAATCAAAACTAAGGGCACAGTTTACTATGGTCTAAATAACAACCTTTACTATTTATAAAATCAGAGCTGTTAAAATAGCTTAGAGCCAGAACAGATTTTCAGACATTTAAAAGCACTTTTTTTCTACTGCAGAGATGTAAAAGCACTTCAAAAAGCCAAAAAGCTAAGAATTTGCAACTAGATAGGGATGAGGGTTATTAGGCTACCTAGTCTGTAACTTGTCCCAGCTAGTGTGGACTTGTAAAATGCAAAAGGTCCAACTTTAAAACACCTGATGACATAGGCTCATACAGAAACGCTAACAGAGCCCATCTGTCCCATGCCAACGACAGCACACCCCGGCTCAAACCACATGCTCACATTTGGACACTGAGGGGCCTCAGAGTTTTCTAGGTGGCTGCTCAAGCAGGGGATATCTGTGCCCTCAGTGCAAGGGTACAGACCTAGAGAAACGAGCCAGTCACCTTTACTCAGTCTCTATTCCAGTTCCCCAGAAGCGGATCCCGTTGGTGCCACAGGCGATCGGGAGCAATGCTCAAGCCTCCCGTTTCAAGGACAAAGAGGCACTACTCGGCTCGCAGTCAATACTTCAGAGCTCCGGGTCAGAGGAGGGAAAGAGCAAAATAAAGAGAAAACTTGTATTTGACTTAGCCGGTATCTGCTACGAAGATGCTGAAAATTATGACGAGATATTAAGTGAAGGTCACGAGGCTTATCTAAGACTATAGGGGGAGAAAAACAGATGGGGAAGGGGGAGGGAGAGAGGGAGAGCACGAGCACTGCAGCAAAGAAGCTACGCTCAGCCAATATATGCTGGCACTTACCATAAAAATAGAAAGATCGAAAGAGAATCAGATTACGGATCCTTTTTATCTCTCTTCAGTAGAAAGATTCCCACATGTAGCTCTGAACACAGCTGTCCAGGGGAAAAGCAAGGTAATATGACGATAGACAGAAAACACTATCACACAAACGGTAAGTCCTTTCACAGCCTTCGAAAACCTGCAAGCAGTTTGTGCCGAAAAACCAAAGGTAAGAAGTCTGAAGACGACTCCTACATAACACTGCAGCTAAACCAGGCTGCTGTATTTCCAGTCACTCACACCGCGCTGTTTCCATCCTCATCTTCTCACCATTACTTACATCCTAGAGGTGGGCTTGGGGGTGGGGACAAGAGATTTCTCCTCCGAGTGGAAAGGATCGCAGAAGCGGCATCAGCATTTGTGATCGGTCGCTGGGAGCACCCAATCAGAGGACCTGAGGGGTGGCAGCGCGGCAGCTGTCCAAGGCAGGGCAGCCCGACGCGACAGCGGCCGGCGCGGTGCTGCCCCGCCCGGGATCGCTGCGGGGCCCCGCAGCCCCGCGGGGATTTCCGCACGCACGGGCGGACGGAGCGCCTCCAGCGCTGTGCCTGCTCCTCCGAGCTGCGGCGCTCGGAAAGGCACCGGCTTCTCTGCCTGCTGCTCTGGCAGGCTGTTAGCGCGTCCCCGCAGTCCTACACAGGCAGGAAAAGTTTGGAGGTTTGGATATCAGCGTCATTTACCTTGTAATTTTATTACCCGGTAGCTTGCCTATATAAAACATATATTAATCCTCGCTTCCTCTTCAAAGGTATCTTTTTGAAGGAAAAAGAAGTCTGTAAGAGATTTTACAGCGTTGTCCCATTGTTGTGAATGGCCTGGTCCGAGCCAGTGCTGGTTTTGACATGACATCACAGACCCCACACACCATCAAATCCACAGAAAATACACGAAGTTCCTCTCCCTGTGCCTGTCGAAATGAAAACTAGATTAAATGTTTTCCTGCTTTCTACCATATTATTTGATGCAAAAAAATATTTAAAAAAAAAAAAAAAAGACAGACATCAACTTAATTTTCAGTAATGATATCTAGGATCTGGGGAGAAATATTCCCATAGTATTTAAACCATTGAACTGAGTCAACAGTAAAGTGATGCAGTCAGATTTAAAGCTGCCAAGGATTGTAATTTTCAAGGAATAGTCCCGATCCTAAGATACAAGTGACTGCATTTGACTATGAGGAAGTAATTTTTCTGATCCAGCTCACAATGCAGTCCATAGTGGAGGAAACCTAAACACAGCATGGAAATTTGTGTTTACTTAAAGTTGACACTCTGCCAGTAGCAAAAGTTAGATGCCTACCTTTTCAAAACATTTTTAGAACAGTCAGTCCTGAATTTTTGCTGTATCACAAAGTAATCATGAATATCATACATCTGATATTCACATTTCAAAAGATGAAAAGGCCATGTGGTGTAAGGGGGGAGCATGGGGAAAACAGACATCAAAGCACTCACAGCAGTGGCACCCGTATTACTTGATCAGTATCAGGTACTTGTAGATCACACCAGGTAACAACATAAGCCCATCAGGTAAAGAGGATGCCTAACAACAACAATATTAAAAAAAAAAAAATAGTAAATCACAGCTTCTACATCTTGAAGTAGACTAAAAATATAAAGGCCAATTTAATACAGTTAATCTGTTCCAAAATTTTTGAAAGTATAAATATAGTGCAGGAGCATACAAATTCCAGTAGCAATAACAGCAGAACACCAGGCTGTCATCCCATATTGGTCGGAAGATATTACCTTTCTGTATGTTTTCTTTTTTTTTTTTTTTTCTCTTTTGTTTTGGTTTGGTTTTACCTTTTTTTAATAAAAATCTTTTCCCCTACGATGACAGGACATTGGAAGACCCATTACTTTCTTATATTTTATTTAGGTTTTAATTAGCTGATTTCATCCTGTCAACAGGACATGCGTGATATTTATTCCTCCCTTTTCATAAACATAATTAGCCCAAAGAACATGAGATCTACTCAAGAGGGAGTAAGTACAGGTGAAGGCAGATAAAAAGAGTAAATGACAAAGGAGGGCAATTACCATTTCCAACTAATGTACTAAGATATATACAGATAATAACACATATATAGGTAACCAAAAATAAAAATATAGCCAGTATAGGAGTGGACATGACAAAATAAGGAAGCAGCAGAAGAAAACACATTTAAACTCTACAGTAAGCTTTCAAAACAGACTGCAATACTAACAGAAGGAGTATTACTTGGCACCTGTGAGTGTTCCCAAGCCCAGATCCCGTGCCTGGTGTTGAGGAGGGTTATGAGAACAACAACTTTCTGCAAACTCAATCTTGCCTGAAAGTAACTTAGGAAAATCAGCTCTTGGTACTGCTCAACTTGAACATCCTTCAACTTTCTGAATTTTCTATTTTTATTATGCATCAGATCGAAGTGCTTTCAGTTATCAGCTTTTTAACCTCTATATTGATTTATTGAGAATTGACAAAAATCCCTGCTTAGTTGTCATATTGGTAAATGTAGATGTTTTCTGATCTTTTCCTCTGTCACGTGGCTCCTTTGCAATTTTTCAGGACCTTTTTTTTTAGCTCAATTAGGAATTTAAACAATTCTTTTAAAGTACTATAAAAGAAGTCATCTTTCTACTTATTCTAAAATAATTTGTGGTTTCTAATTAGAAACTATTGAGTGAGCATTGGAATTAAGTGTTTGAGGTTATGATATCAGTTTTCCCTTTAAATACAGAACAGAAATATTTATTTAATATTTCTGCTTTTAACATTGTCATGGAAAATTCTGCTTTTCTCCATCAGAACTCTAAAAGACTAACACATTTTGAGTTAAAGATCAACTCCTAATATACTGTTATTTCCATTTATAAGAGAAACCTTATTTATTTTCTAGTGAATTAACATGCAATAATATTCATGGCTGTCAATACAGCAATTTTTTTTTCTATTTTATCCTTTTTATCTTACAGTTATGAAATTAATATCATTTTATTGTTAAGACTTCATTCTTTAAAATATTATTTCCTTGGAAAACATAGAATTTTCTTAAATTACTTCCAGATAAATAAAAAATCATAATTATAAAAAACTGACTTCATTTTTCAAATCTCTTAGCCATGAAACAGGAATTATCAATGTCAATTCAAGTAGAAATTTTATCACTCTCTTTTTCAAGAGAAGTGGGTGGTCCACAAGCTTTTGCTCATGTTGCTGCTGAATCATTTGAAATTGCATAAGGGAGGTTCTGAACAACACATACATATGGAAAGGAAGCTAAAAAGTATGATGGACTTCAATAAAAATATATTAGTTCAGCAAAATCAAAATGACTATTAATAATAAAAAAAAAATCCATATAGCCATTTCTAAAGCACTAAAAACATCAAGATAGAGGAAAAGAGAATAAGTAATCACCTAGAGAGACTTTCATTTCAGCAGTGTAAGTTTAAATCTAATGCAGGTGGGAAGCAGTACAGGACTGACAAGACTGCGTGGAGAGAAACGGCTGCTGCTCACTGAGGCATCTTTCATTCTGGTAAGAGAGCTTCTAAGACCATTGCTGTAACAATTTTTTTAGAAATGGAAAAAACCAAAACCCAAACAACAAACAAGCTTTTCAGTGATAAAATCAAACCCCCTGGCAGAAAAGCTGTTCATAAGAAACCCCCAAAACCTCAAAAAAACTCCCCAAACCAATATCTCTTAGCCATCTTTTGGCTGAAAAATCAGTAATGGCCCTGTCTGCATTCCAAAGACTTTATCTAAAAGGAATTTATCTAGGAAATAGTAGCAAGATGCTATTTAGGGATTGTTTCACTTATGGAGAATTTTCCTGAATGTCTTATATGAGAGAAATAGCTTCATTGTGGCTGTCCATGTACCCACATGTGACGTATGTACCCACTTTTGTCAAACAAAAAAAAACCTAAAAACCAAAGAGATCCACATCAAAACACCCCAATATTCTACAATTTAGGAACAAAGAGACAGTGAGAATGTTCTCCCCACCTTTTCTCCTCCTTTGTAAAGGGACAGTAAAATCAATGCCATACAGAGGTAGCTGAGTGACACAAATCATACCAAGAGCACCATTACCAGTACCAGTATCTACAATATCATTTGTCTTCAACTCAGGGCCCCACAGTAAGACTTTCCATAAATTAAGCAAGAAAATTATAGACAGGTAGTATTTCTCAAAGCATAAAGAACAGGTTTTGTTAAAGCAACTTCAAGGGGGCTCTAACAAATCAATTTCTGTCTGCAGCCCAAGCCTGTAGCTATAAGCTCTAAACACACATAGACCAACAAATTGAAGTTTTTATTTAAAGTTGTTCTTCAAAAAAGAAAAAAAAATTAAATATTCAAATATTAAATTCATAACTCCATATTAGCTATATTTTGTACCATGCACCCTTAAAAGAAACAAGTGTCATAACATATGAAGCAGTTAAAGCACTCTTAACAGATTGTAATTTAATGGTACAGAATATTCCTTTTATATCTAGCTATTCCCTTAACTAAGTAAATTAAACTAATAACAGCTAGACAAATTTTATGATAGCCCAAAGAAAACTACCTTTGTGAAAGTTTTTAAGCACTGAACTACCAGCAGTAGAAGATGGTGAGATAAAGAAGTTGGTGAAGATTCAGAAATAACAACAAGCCTTTAACAAAGCAAGTAAGAAAAGTTTATATATATATATATATATGTATATGTATATATGTATATATATGTGTGTATATATATATATGTATTTACTTTTTTTTTTTTTTTCTTCACATACGGATCATGCAGATCCCTTTCAGACTGTAAACTAGAGAGGAGTTGGTAGGACTTTTCTAACCTGCAAGGAGACAGGCAGGTTACATCAGGTCACACAGGATGGAGAGGCTGAGATACTGAGGTCCTGGGAGGAATAAAGGGAAAGATGAGATCTGGAAAGCAGGAGGCCACCTTGCAGGAACAGACAGGCCCCAGACACCTATAAGGGCTTTCCACCCACTCCTAAAGCAGGTGTCCTAGAGCTGTGTCAGACCTGTAGCCAAATTGCAGGTAACCATATACTAATCCCCCAACTTCTTGGAAGTAAAACATGACCTGAAGTTAATGCTGAAGCAGAGAGGAAGGACCCAGCACAGGTAAATGATCACAGCAGCCCCAGTAGAGCATCCCTGGTAGTTTGTGCCCTGTATCCAGGTGTACTGCTGGTTCAGTGATATGGTTTCATAGCTGCATCCAGACCTACTTCTAATACAACTTGTATACTAGATCATGAGAGTATTTACAAACAAAACATTAAGAATGTAGCACAGGGATATGGGGGAGAGTGTTAGATGTCATGAACAGGCCACTGAGATTTGAAAGGCCTTTAGGGTCAGACACCCCAAAATGACACATACATGTGACAAACATTTGAGAGCTTACAATAGTAGAGAGTGTTGCTGAGCATTTAAACACTTGACATGCTCACTGCTGACCCTTAAGATGTTTAAATAAAGAATAATTTAAAATAAAACATAATAATTAAAAATGCATGATCTCTGTGAAGAGACAAAGAGTTTTATTAACTTCTGATTTGAGGTTTACCATTCCCTTATTAAAGAGTAGGAATTAATCTCTTTTGAAACAATAAAAATCTAAACTGAATTAAACTGTTCCTGATACAGGAGCTGGACAAGATGATTTCAAGATGCCTTCTAACCTAAATTACTCTACAACTCTAAAACAGCCCACCAAACTGCAAGAAAAATCAACCAAGGGAATTGTTCAAGTAGAAACAAACAGCAGCAAAACTGTTAGTGATAACCACCACATAATAATATCCACTGGTGAATATACACACATATGCACACAATATTCAAAGAGCCCAAATTCCTTCAACAGGTGTTTCAGGTATTCAGAAAATAAGAGATTTTTATACTGGGTTCTTTCTCCCAGTGCAGAGAGAAGTTTCAAAAGTTGGCTGAGCAGACTCTGAAAGTGACTCCATGTGATGCTGACCTTTTAAATACCACCACACCTACCAAGGCTGGGGTGAGTTCCCCATATCTTAGTTTCCTTTATTGAAGTTTAAAGGAGTTTCTCTTTTACAGAAAAATTTTAAGTGCATCTTACAAATAACAATGGGATTATTAAGTGATCTTTCAGAAAGTTATTTTTTAAATTAACTTTCTACCTAATTAGCTGGTTCAGTATTCCAGCTCATTCAGAAGCAAAGACCATTTTCAGGCATTCAACCATTAAAATGTTGGGTATGAAACAAAAAACATAATAACCATAAAATTGATTATTTATTTGAGCTTTCCAGGTTTTCATGGATTTTTAATGTAAGAAAAAGAAATTCTAGAAATGTCACCATTAATAATCCTGTTGGATCGCTACAATACCAAAAAGCAAAAGGAAATGAAAATAGAAATCCTTAAGTAGTGTACATAACTGAAACTATACTTGCAAATGAATCTCTTCAGGACACATTCATAAATACTGCCAGTCACTGACAACAGTAATTCAAAACAACCTTTTAATAACAGCTTGCATCCCCCTGTAAAATGCCTTATAAAAGGAGCTCAAAAGAACTGGGCTCCCACCAAGGAATTAATCTTACCACATGGCACTTAAGACCTAATGCAATGGACAAAATGCAATAAAATTAGTATCTACTTGTGACAAACTTTGTATTTTTTGTGTATTTACTGATTACTATGCCTATACTGAGGTGATCCATAAAACCTGTGAACTAATATATACAATATTTTTAGACCACTGTTGGTTCTCCAGTGTAGAATGAGTCTAAAAATGTCAGCACAATGGTTTCTTCAGCTTGGCAGGTAAACTGAATAGAGTTTATTATAGAGTGAGTTATAGTGAGGACAACAAGACAAGGGTTTTCTGCAATATGTTTACAGATTCTTCTGGTTTAGTTAAGTGAACAATCTTTATGGGACAGTGTAAGCTATCTTGACTGAAGCAAACAGAAGTGCTTTATTTAATTCTTGCTTTACTAAACCCTTGTATTGATTTCCTCTCTTCCCTGTTAATTTAGATGCATTTCCTTTTTTTTTTTTTTTTTGATTGTGAAAAAAATTAAAACAATTCAATTTCAAAACTGTTTTTCAAATTTTCAAAATATATTTTTGTATGAGAGACTAGTGGTCTCTCTGTAGTGTAACACTGTGCTCTTCCAACACCTATACTGGAAGCTCAGTGGGAAATTAGTAACCTCAGGACACCTAGAAGCCAAAAGTACAGTACAATAACTCCTGCATATAAGCACAGATCTGCTGCTTGACATACAGGACTAGTCTAGCAAGTTTTGGAATATCTGTCACGTGTCTAAATTTTAATCTAGGGGGAAAAAGAACCAAAAACCCAAAACTTTGGGAAATATCAGTATTTCCCAAGTGGAACACCTCAGTCTGAAAGCATGAGGAGCAAAAAGGCACTGACATTGCAACAGTTTTTCTTGAATAATACCATTCACTAGGTTTGATCTGTATTCACTGTTTTATTCCCATTTCGCTTCTACATACACACACATCCAAATCCCTTCTAGTGGAGCACTTATAATTTACTATTTTCTTATTATTTTCATTGTAACTGCTGTTATATTTAATGTAAAAATATTTCACCCACTCTGGAGTGCTTTCTCCTTTGTAGTGAAGAAAAGGAAAAAGTGCTTGCTGGGAAAATGGAAGACACTTATACATTGATGTGCCAGCCTTGGAAGACAGAATAAGCACCAAGTCCTACACAGTTCAACAGAAAGATTCATTAAGAAAATCCACATGTAACCCAACAAGACTATTCCTGTAAGGGCCTACAAAGAATTTCTATTGATATCTGGAACTAACATTGCTTAAGTCTTAAGCAAGAGTTGCCTGGGACCCCCATAAATGATATGCAAGGAAAGAAGATTCGAGGGACTTGAATATATCTGGTGGAAAAAGCTGTTGTGTTACTTGGAGATTTGACAACTGCTGCTATGACATGAAACTACGACTGGGTGGAAAGACTGCTGACTTAGGTGCTGATTACTCTGCTGTTAAAGCATCATGCAAGCAGCAGTGTCCAGCTGGCACTAATGATACATCACAACACTCCATCTGCAGCTCACCATGCACGCTGTGGGGGGAATGTCCTGTGCAAAGTACAAGAGGCAAATAGGCAAGAGAAGATAGAAATACAAACCAAACAAACACTACTTGCTTATTGTGGTACACTCCTAGCCTCCCCAGTACTACCAAAGAATGATGAATGACCAGTGAACACATGGAAATATTAACTTCCATTTATTATTATGTTTTTTCAATTTAAATATTACTATCATCTGAAGTAAAACACTATTTGAAGACACTCCTGAAAGCAGCAGTAGGTTTTGTGTGCAGCCACACTCTGGTTCCCTTTTCCTGTCGTCACCTGAGAAAGGCTCTTTAAAATAAAAAATTCTCCATATTGATTTTTGACATGCTCCACGCTTCCTAGAGACAGATTCAGAGCAGCAATCTTCAAATGTTCCTTTGTTTCACCTCTCATTTTTTCTATACAAGAGCTATTTGAGTGCTATTGTGACCCTGAAAGAAGGAATGGTTTTGTTATTCAGATTAATCGCCATTTCCACACTAAACAAAGACCATCAGGAAGAAAGTGACTTAAGAAAATATGATCACCAGAAGCAGCTGTAGAGCAAGAGGTAGAAAAAAGATAATTTTTCACCTACGCATATGGAACTCCAAACGAGGCTCATCAATTGGCTGAAATAATCTATGACATGAGAAAGATAAATGATTAATATCAACTTTTGCTATAAAGCTCTTTTCTTCTTTCCTTTCACCTTCCTTCCTCACATTTCTGTCACTTTGTGTTGCCTGGGGCTCGGAAAGGAAGATTTTGTTAAATTTCCATAATGCAGCAGAACCATTAATCTCATAGCCATAGACTCAGAAAAAAAATTGGTAAGTTTACAGGGAGTAAAACTTAGTGTACAGTTACAATCAGGAAAACAACTTACATTTATGATTTCATATGTCCCCAGGACAATGTGGGAGTCAGGCTGTCCTGACTGCTGCCACTATAGAATGGACTGCAAGAAAGTGACATGGGTTTTGCTCCCCTGTATCTTCCAATTTACCCTTGGTTTCCCTTTGGAGAGCTAGATCAGGTGAAAAATTCCTGACTAGATGAAGCACCCCTGTTTTCTTGTCCCAGCAGGGATCTGACCAAAGCAATGACAGAACAACTCGCCATCATCAAGTCAGATTGGTGAGGAAGGTGACTGGGAGACTGCCACCATGAGCAGCATGGGCAGAGCCCAGTCTCCATGTTCTGCTCTTTGGCCGAGCTGGGCTTTCTGCCCCTTGCATGTGCCTGCGTCAAACAGTGTGCTTTTGTCATCTCTGTCTGAGCAGCTGGGGGAGTGAGCTGAAGGAGACTGCCATGGGTCAGCCTGCAGCTTTCATCATAGCAGTGCCAGGCTCAGGTCACCTGAAAAAGCACTGCTGCTCCTTTTCCTGCACAGTCCCTCTTGCCATGCCTGCCCCCATGGCTGCTCTGCTGAGGCAGCAGCACATTCCCGAGGGGAAAGGGGCTGCAAGCCACAAACCCCACTGACGAGATCCCAGTGGCTGTGCCAGAACAGCATAAGTGAATCCTCAGCACAAAAATCAAATCCTCTCAACAGACCAGCATGGAAGCAAAGCAACTACAGCTTCCACACCACCCTCTTCAAACATGACATGAGGCACCCAAGAAAGATTTGAGCTGGTTTTCCACAGCCTCTGCCTATGAGGACACACTAATGTCTTCCAGACAGGAAGATTTCTCCCTGTAACTTGGCTTCTCGTGACACCAGTCCTTAAACTGTCCTTGCAGCTTGGCAGAAGGTCTCCTTTTTACCTCCCAAGTGGCTGCCTGTACATACTGACTGTAACTGGAGGGGCAATAGACATTAAGTTTGCCAGCTTCACTGGGATTCATTTTTAATAATGAGATTGAAAAGGTGAAAGGAGTACAATTTTATTCTGTCAGAGCCAAAAGCTTTTTTCCGATGACAAAGTTGCAGAGGAGGACAAAAGGACCAAAACCTATTTTATAAGATGACACAACCTTCCCAGAGCTATCACTTGAAACTCCTGAAGCGCCTTTTTTGCTGTAGGGGGAAAGAAATGGGACAGCTGCATTCCCCTAGAGCTAAGCCCTGTGGGCATTCCAGGGGCTGCTGCATCAAACCACTTTCCTCCTGCCCAAGCAGAGCCTCCCAGCTCCCATATCTACATTCAGTGGCAGCTTCCTGACCTTCTGTTGTTGCTCTCTGCTTTTTAGCGAGCAGCAAAACCACTCCTGGCTGCTTTTTCCTTAACAAGTAGAGCTGCCATTTCCCAAGTTTTATCCCCAGACTCTAGAATATCAAAGTGCAGGAGTGATGTCTCTCTTGGCCCTCCAGGCCCTCTGATCACAGAGTGCCATCATGCTCTCTAATACATTTCTCCAAGCTTTTGAGGTATTTTCAGTCCCCTCAGGACAATCTCACTTTTTGATAAATAATAAACCATCTGGAATATTTGTTGCATGCTTACCTTACAAATCTTTCCATTTTCAGTCTGCTTTCACCCCTCCACTGGGATCAACCACATTGCAGAAAAAAAAAACAAACAAACATAGGAGACAGATCTGGCCTGTAAAGGAAGCCTTCCAGGTGTCCCTTTGACTCTGAGTTCAGAGAAATTTGTACTCGTAGTAGAGACTTTCTCAGCACACCTACCTTCGTACACAGTGGAGTCAACCACAGAGTTTCTCAGCTGAAAATTGTTATAAAATAAATGAAGAGGTAAAATCCTTCTGAAGCTTCAAAGAGGATGTCAATCATCAGAAGACTTGATGATTTTTAAATACATGTGCTGCTGCAGCAGCATTGCAGAATGTCAATGTTTCTCAAGAATAAATGCATGAGACTGTTAAGTCCAACCTCTTGGTAAAAAGTTGTTGAATTAGTAAAAGGATTTTGTTTCTATTTCAATGAAGACTAAATTCTTCCATTACTTCAGCTGCCAAAGCAGTTTTTATAAAGAAAACCTCCCAGAAGACTCCAACTGGCAAGTTTCCTTACAACTGGCAAAGATGCACTCCTAGGTCATCTGCACAGACAACCAAATCCTGTCCCTGGAGTGGCATCAACCACCCTGAGCATTTGAGACTTAATTGATCAAAACATTTGAATATCAAACCTAAGGCTCATGAAAGCGCCACTAAAGTAAAAAGATTGCTTGTATGCTAAAAAATACACATTAGCTAAAATATTTTGCTAGGTCATCCACCATGGTCCCACCAGAATTTATGATTAATTAGCTTATTCCACTTGGAAAATTCAGGGCCTTTACAGAGGACTGACTAAAAGGTCTAGACCTTAAAAATATGCCTATGTTTTAATTCAGTTACAAATGTCAAAACAACTATTTAAATAACATAAAGTAATGTAAATGTGAATAATCAGATATTAATATTTTCAGACTGGTTTACTAACACATTTACACTGATTAACCATTTATTTTTTCCAGAAGTGCTCTGCATAAAGATACATTAATATAGAAAATTAGCCCAGCTTACTAAACTAATATATTTGTCACCATCATAGAAAATCCTAGATTTATTAAGCAGGAGCTATTTTACCTTGTAAAAGCAAGGAATAGATTGCAAAAAAATGTATGAATTTAACAAAAATCAGTGTTTTATATGCAACAAAACAAATACTATTGCATATAGAGCTGGAGGGGCTTTTTTGCTTTTTAAAGACAGCCATGCACAGGATCTGTAGAGTCAAATATTTATTTGCCATGTAAAGCTCAAGAATAATCATATATTTAAATGAAATACCAAAATATCAAAACTGCAACTAATTGCAGTTAACTAACTGCAAGTATGCAAACAATTTCTAGACACTGACATGCTTAATGTTGTGCATTGCTAAGTTTCTTCAAAATCTAAATCAATGTAAAGCAATATTAAGAAAAAAAACTTCTACTAAGACCTTCATGTCTATGCCAAATCTCCTCAGTTGCCAAAGAAAAATTTAAACAGTATACCTGAAAGAAAAAATGAGGCTTTTTTTCTCTGAGCCAGACTCTCCTCCGTATATGCTATATTTTGAAGAATTAGGAAACAAGGTTCTACAGTCTTCCACTAAAAAATGGTTCTACCAATAAAAGTAAAAACATGTCTGATTACTCTTTAGATAGAGGTCATAGGGGCAAGTCATTCTACAGAACCTCAACAGACCCTGTCTACTTCAAAACAGTAACGTGGCAAAATCTTGGAGTACTTTCCACAGCTAAAGAAGGAAGATGAGACTTTGAACATCCACAAGATATAGTGAATGTAGATAAGGTTCTGATCAGAAATATTTCCACCTGACCAGGAAATAATACACTAAAAAAACCTTATATTAAAAGTAGTAAAGCATAGTATTAAAACTATAGTATAAATAGTTAAAATAGACATTAAATAAACTTTGGTAAGGGAATAATAGTTGTTAATAAAAATTCCTTATTTAAAGAAAAATGTATTATCAATCACATTTATGTGTATGAACATTTAGATTTAATTTTTTTCACCATTAATTTTACTATTATTTTAGCATTCAGTTAAGTTGCTCAAAATAAGAATGAACAGTGTTCATGATGCAAGAACATTATCACTTGCTTGCAAGTCTTAGGACAATATAATGGCTGCATCTGAAAAGATGCACTGAAACTATCTCAGACCTGGATCAGGTCTCCTCTATACATAAGTCCATTAAATGAGAATTTCCCACTCCTATGAAGATGACCTTATAATGTTATTCTGAAGTGTCTCAGAAGCTGTTTTACTGAAGCTTGCATCGGTCAATCCCCAGATTTTTGTGTAAAACCATTTTTATTCAGTCATTACTGGTTCTTCTAGTTCAGCTTTCAAATATTCACTGCCTGATTCATAGATGTGAGCTCAACAGAAAAATTTCAATAATATATTTTCAATAAAAGTTTCTAACACAGCACAAAATTCAGGGTTGCTGAGTTATACAAGATGGTCATTCTGGACTAAGCCCACAGTGTGCATCAATAACTTCAGTGAGATCCTGAGACTGTGCTGGATGTCTGGATGTTTACAAATGCAGAGGCATTATTTCTGCAATTACTGGTTTTAGATGCTGCCTTATTCACAGAATTTTGGACATATTCTTTGAAGCAATTGGCCTTTAAGCTTGATGCGTGTCCAAAGAGTTGTTAAGTCTTGAATTCCTTTGCCATCACTTCCATGTGCATGTTCTAGCCTTACATAAAAACCTTGTTTCAGCAAAATGGATTCCTATTTTGCTGAAATAAGTATTTCTTCTGTACTTTAAAAGCAAATATTTTCCAGCTTTTCCCTTTCTATCTTCTAAAAAGTAAATTGTGGAGCAGAAGAGGATGTGAAACAATTTTTTAAAATGTAGATTTTTGTTGTAATCAGAACTCAGTACAAAGTATTACCAGATATACAACCTCTTCATCAAAAGCCTGGTTTCCACGGTGACCAAGCACATCGTCTGCTGGTTTGTTTTAGTTTTTAAAAAAAGTTGCTTTTTAATGTCACCCATCCCCAAAATTAGGATAGAAAATAAGCTTAGAGAAATGTAATTTTTTTTTCCCCTACAGTATCTAAACCAAACTGAGGACTTAGTTGCCCACACAGCAGCAGCATAATGCATCATTCTTTTTATCTAAAGCTCACTCATCCAACCCAGGTACTAGCAGCTACTCTGCTCTGGCAAAAATGCTCATCAAGGAATTTTTTAAGCCATATGAATGACAGTGACAAGTAGGTGAACCACCGCTCAAGCTCAATGCCTTTAACCTAAAATTTGGTAAGCTGGATCAGGCTAGAAGCCTTCTAGTCTGCTGGCTGAAGCAGTAGTAGCCAGAGGTCATAATTTCTACCACCCTTATAATTAAAAGTGAGCACTTCTTTCCTCACCCTATGAACTGAATTACTGCATCCCCTTAGCCATGAGAGAAATCCCATTCTAACCAGACATAACGTAAAACCAAGTTGAGTTCATGATTTTATATATATATATATATATATCAAAATAGCTGATTTTTACTTTTGCTATTTCCGCTTGGCTTATACAGTCAGTTCCCCACTTGCTACTCATGGTATTCAATATAAAGAAAGACTAAAAAGCCTTGTGCCTCATTTCCCTGCCTGGGAGGAAATGCCTATCACTGGACCAGTCAGATGGTCTTGTCCCTTTCTTGTCCTTAGTCACTATGTATTTACGTAGTAATCAACATTAATATAGAATAGACACTGTCTATTTCTCACTGCAAATTTCATCCTCTATTCAGCTGCCCAGCACATTCAACATTTAATTCAATCCCACGTCCTATTTTTAACAATGACTCATTTAATTTCATCCTCACCCTCTTGCAGTCTTAGTTCAAGACTATTACATAACTCAAACCAATAAAATATACAACTACATTTTTTACTGTTGCAGCTTAATTGCTTATAATTTCTGCCAAAGATGCCTTTTATTTTAATGCAACATTGGATGTTTACTAATACAGGTTCTCAACAACCAGCTGTACTGATAACAAGAGATAATACTTGAAGATCACCTAGAGACATCTGAGTTCTGCTTTGACGTGATAAACACTACCCTTGTGATCATGCAGAATATTTGAATATTAGCTTCACCTTTCTGTTTCTTTCTCCCTCGCCTACTATACACAGAATGGCATAGTTCAATATCTGCCTAAGGAAAAAAAAATATAATAAAAGCCTGTTTTCAGCAAGCCTGAGGTACAGCATGTTCTTATCTTTATGCATAGACCTGCATGAACACTCTCCATTCTCCCACTAAATTAATCTTCAAAAATTTATTTTTACTCTTCAATATTTTCATCTTAAAAGCTGAAGTGCTTCAAGGATATGAATGACAGTATTTTTGGCAAGAGAGAAAAAGGCACCCAGGGGAAGCACTTAGAAAAATGACAAAAAAGTATGTAGGTATTTCTGCATGAAGTGTGTTTGCAGGTTTTAGTCCTGATGTGGAAAAGATTACTGGGCTTTGAGAACTTTTCATTTGAAAAGCAGCAATTACTTCTGTAACCCCAGAGTGATGTCTGACATGCACCTCATTTTTTTTTTTCTATGCAGACAACAGATAGTCAAGTACCCATTTCAGATTACTGCAGTTTTATTTCCAGGATAGAAGGGGAAAATGATGTAGGAAACAATGGACAAAAGGAAGCATAGACAGAGAAGAGAGAGAGAAGTCATATATTTGAAAAGCAACTTTGTTTATCATAGGTTCAATTACCACATGCTGCAGTGCAAGTGAGTCTTTCTATTGATTCCAACAGAGTTTAAACAAAGTCCTGACTTGCAAGATAACACTCAGCATTAAGGGGGCTCCAGCAGCCTGGTAATCAGGATTCAACTAGAAGCAAGTCAGCAGACATAGGAATTCTGTCCAAGAGGTTTTTTTGCCCTTTGCAATGAATGCTACTTGGTCTTCTTGACCAAAAGACATGGCTTAGATATAAATGCCATGGCAAAACTGAAAGTAATCAGACATAAGCACTAAGGAGCAAATATTCTATTGGACACCAGATCAACACCTGCCAAACAACCCCTCTGCTTATCTGTTATAGGAATAGGCTCCCAGCTAGAAGCTGGCCACGGACCAGCTCTCTGGAGTGAGGCAATCCACTCTCCCTTTGGCCCTCAGCAGCAGCCTGCCACCTCCATGAGCATCTTCCATCCTGGCTGAGAGGTACAGACAACACTGGCTCTCTGTGCTCATTGACTCCGTTTGAACCTTTCAGTCGCCTAAAGGCACAAGGGAAGCAAAGCACCTCACCTGTGACCAGGCATGGGAAACCGCAGGAAGTGTGAGAGGAAAAGCTGCATACATGGAGCTTCCTCCAGCCATCACCTCCTCAGAGCTGAACAGAAGCAGACTGAGGGCAAGCAGAGATGCATAGCTGGAAGCTCATTTTCCCTGGAAATGCTATAAATGAAGAATGAAAAATAGGTAGAGAATGAGGAACAAATTCACAATATGTACACAGAACAAGTAGGTGGTCTGGAAGAAGAAGGAAAATAGGAAGAGATTTTCAGAGGTATACAATTAGGGGAATGACTGAAGAGGAAGAAATGTAAAAATAAATGTTAAAAAATGGCAAAAAGATGGAAATACAGTAGCTGAAAGGGTAGACAGGATGGCATTTTTCAAATTGGTAACTCCAGATTTTTGCTTGAACTTGATTACTCTTCTTTCAATGAGGGGACTGATGAGACACAAAGCTTTGTTACCTTAAACCAAGCTTTAAAGACAGAGGTGAAAAAGAAATAAGGGCTTTACTGGAGCTACTTTACTTCGTTCATTCCATCTCAGTTATACAGCTCCTGCTCTCTGGCTCAGTCTTGTACTGCAGTGCTACACATGAACGCTTCCCACTTGACATCTGAAACTCTTGACACATCCTTTCTCTTTTAAAAGAGCAAGGCTTCATTATCCACAGAAAAATGAAACAGCTCATTTTAAAAAATCTGAAAAAAATAAAGAAAACACATTAGCTATTTGGGTTTTTTTTGTTCATGCTCTTTGATGTGACTACCAAAAGTGGATTTATTACAATATTGGGGGTTTTTCATCGTTTTTCTGCTCAAGGATATATCAGTTACTTACATATAGAACACTTCAAGATTTAACTGTGTTATATTCTCTAATGAGAAATAAAATAAAAAGCATTCTATTGTTAGACCCTTAATTTCTATGGAAGTAAATTTGGAAAAGTCCTATTTTGATTCTGTAAAGTTAACAAGCAGATACTTAAAAATAATTTTATGCTTATCTTTTAGTAGTATTTTGATTATAAAATATGCAAGATAAATATACTGTTGAGAGGGAAAGGCATGTCACTGAGAGGAGAATGAAACAGATTGCTGTTCACAAAACCATCTTTGATTTAAAGACCTAATTAAACATTTCCTTCTTGCACTAAGCCTTGAAGATCCTCTAGCACTAGAAGGGTGCAATTGGAAGAGTGGTATGAAGACACATCCTTAGGTAAAATGGAGTTCTTCTATTACTGATTCAAACTCCATCCTCAACCTTTTCTTCATTAATTGACTAGCTTACGAAACCAAAATATTGCCCAGAGAAAAAGAGTCTCCATGAAATCTGATATTCAAAATAATTCTTATTGCCCCAACAGTTCTCAATTGACAGTGCAGAAATATATTCAAGAAAAAAAAATAAGGCGATCAAAAAGAATTGAATCTTATAAGTCTAAGTCTGTGTTAGCTAAGTGGTGATGTGAGGAGGAAATTGTGTATTACAGTCAAGGGACTGAGTTTAGGCTCACACAAAGCACCAGCTGTAAGAAAACAGGGATAACATCAGACTCCTGCTTGAACTCGTGCAATGATGTGCCAATCTCAGATCAACAAAAAGGGCAAATATCCACATTGTAGATAAATAGGAAGGTCAGGTCTTGCAGCTATTTTCAAAATTAGCACAAAGAGAACACAGGAGAGTAAATGCACTTCCAGCTCTAAGGATGCTCTCTGAAGACAAGTTTGAAGCACACTGGTACAACAGTTCAGGAGGCAGTTCAGTGTTAGCATTGCCAATTTTAAATGCCTTGAACCAACAGCATGATCAGTGCTGGCTGGCATTTCCAAATACATTTTTACAGGAATTACCAGCTCATTGTATTTAGGCAGATTTTAGTTTCTCATTCATAAGTGGTAAGAATAATTAGAGAAGCAGATAAATTGATCTCCATGGCACAACTTTCAAGTTCATTAAGCATCCACTTCATTGCTTTGCTGGATCATAATCAGGAAGTTCAGCAGCTTCTAGACTTGAGCCTACAATAATGTCAGAAGAGTACAGAAGTTTGACAGGTTTTATTTTCTTCCTTTTAAACATGAGTGTTTTAGAATGGTCTGTGCACTTAATGTCAGCCAGAATTTTGAGTAAACAATATTACACTTTGAATCAAAAGCAATTCTACTGGTAGCCAAAGTTTTGAAACTGATTAAGTACATGCACTTAGATATTTGGAAGTATAGATTTAATGGCACTCTGTCCCAAGACTCAGCAAGGACATTCTTTGTAAGATCCTAACTTATCATAATTATTGAATGTAGTATGCATTTCAGTCATTTCAGGTATAAACTTAAACACATTTAGTCTCATTTTATTAAAAGGAAAAATGCATATGCTGCATTTCAGGAGCAAAAGATGACATAGCACTGGAAGAAAGGAACTCTATAGTGCTTAGCACTTCCAAAATTGCACTGCCTTCATTTTTGAGAAAAGTAGTGAATCATTGCCTTTCCTAACAGTGAAAGATTCTGCTGGTGGCTGAATGAAACAATTAAGAAGGGTAAGCCTCCCCTCTTCATGGCCACAATGATTCGTGAACAGAGGCGTGATGCTTTTGCTGGCAGACAGGAGAGAAGGGTAGGGAAGGCGGGCTGTTCCCAGGGCAGTGACACAAGTTTATGTAGTTGTCAACATTGTTTCTCAGGCACAGCTGACTGCAAAGTTTCTGAGGAACATTTTTTGCTAACAGTGTTTTTCCTCTTTACAAACCCCACCAGGAGCTCTCTATTAGACTGCAATAAAGTGCAGAAACCTGTCTCTCTTTCACTTCTTTCAAGATGCTCCAAAAACGGCCCATGCCTTGATACAAGCACAAAAGGAAAACAGGTAGAGAACCACAAGTAGTCAACAACGCTGTGGGCATGGCAGATTTTGTCCTGGGCATTTAAAAAGCACTGAAATTCAAGTGAGGCTTCTAATCAGAGATAACAAATATGTTTTCTTTCTACTTCTCAATTTCATCATTTCATCAATCACTCCGCAACTGAAAAGCAAAACAGGTTACAACCTCAGAAATAACCATCATCCTTCTAATTCCTTTCATTCCCTCTTTCCCTCCAATATACTAAGAATGCATTAGGACTTTTTTACCAAAAATCAATGCTTAACAAAAAACTGCAACCTGAAGTGATCCACTGACTTTATTGCTTTAAATTTGTTTGCAGTTTAATACACACCAAACTCCATGGAAATTTTGTCTGGTTGCACCCAGACCGCTGCATATTCTGCCAAATTTCTCACGATGCCTTCAACCACAGTAAGGCGTGTCAGCACCATCTTGTGGCTTTCTTGTACAACTTTTGTACAGCATCCCCAGGAGTTGGTCAGTTTGTGACCTCTCCATATCAAGACTTGCAACTGGAACACAAACTGTAAGAGTTAAAATAAGTAGTTGCATCTCTAGGGTAATTTTGCAGTTTCCTCAGACTCTGAAGGCTGCTGGTCAGGATAAATGGATGGATCAGATGCCTGTTCTTCAGACTCAGCTATTTCCCCAAACTTTACAAACATTAGATTATTAAGTAAACAGAAACCTACTGCTTGATTTTTCTTTCTTTAAATGGCTTTTGTTTTGCGAGTCTAAACATAGTAAAATTTTTTTACTCTCTTCTCCCATATTGTTCTGGTAGTTTTTCCTCTGCTTAAGCTCCAGTAAATCTCTACTCTCATTGAAAATAAACAGTCAGTTTAGGTAAAAATCTTCTATCTCTCCCTCTGTAGCAAATACTTCACATGAAATATCCCAAGCCTCTGTTTGTTTTTTTCATAGCTGCAGCCCACTTCCAATTAGTAGCTGAATTTATCTTCCTCTACTCTTTCTTGCTGAGGATTCACAGCTTACTGGAGAAAAAGAAAAAATCCTGCTATGCACAATAGCAAAACCTGCACCATTATTTTCCATAACTTTTCCCTTATTGTGTTCCCAAAAGCCATCAATTTCTTCCTGCCTGACATTCTGAATGTCCTTTTGCAGTGGTGATGTCTCCTACCTTAGACTCATCAGCATCTCATCAATGCACTCCTCCTTTCCAGGCAAAAATCCTTCATAAAAATATTAACCTTGTTTCCAAACCAATACTGGGAAAACTCTACTATTCATCTTCCTCCTGTTTAGCACTCCCCCTCCCAAGACTGTTGTCATGTCCCCCTCAATCATTGCCTTATTCACATTATAATTCTTTTAAGTATCATTTTTCTTCAGAGGAACAAATAAATTCCTAGACAGGCCAATATAACTCCTTTTACAGATTCCAGTCAACACTGGATCTACTTCCTTTGCATCTACCTTATCAAATAGATTTAACTGGAATCCTGTACCACACTAGAAAGCAGGCAACATCACAAATTATGTCTTTATATGGGTTTTCATTGTCATCACACAATTTAAAACTTAAAAGTTGCACAAGACAAGACAACTGCAGAATCAAAGAATACATATAAGTATGCCCTTGCCTACAAATCAATAAATACATATAAAAATAATTATATTTTTGCCTATGTCAAATACAGCATTCACAGCAGCTGCAATGTCTTGCGGTGTAGTAACAAAAGGCAAAGGTTTCATGCCATGATTTCACATGCAAAATAAAATGAAGTGGTCATGGGAATTAATGTAAATAAAAGAGGGGTCATGAGCTGCAGTCAGACTTCCAGTAGATTTGAGGAATAAACCTGGAACAATATTTCAGGTTTACCTTATGGTTGCAAAAGTTGTGTATTATGACCATCATATTATTTTTTTCCAAAGTGTGTGTTTCTGTCTAACAGGCTCAAATGCATCCCTGAGGAGGGTCCATCTTGAGTCTTCTGCATTTTCCCTGTCCCTGCTGTGAAATACAAGCTCTCCTGAAATAGCTCTGTTCTGGACATTCACATACAAGGGACCAGGCCCAGACTAAGGAAAATAATATAACTGCCTACTTTACCTTTCAGTCGCTTTGCTGGGATTTAGTAGCCTGAATGCATTTTTGGGATTATTCCATTGAAGTAAGGATAGAGTAAGGTCCCGTAACAGTGAAGAAGGTCAAGTAAAGTAGTTCAGGTAATTACAGTCCAATCCGCCAAACATCAATATTTGAAAAGAGATAGTGACAAATTAGAAGTAAGCAACATATTAAACTGTCTTTAACCACCTTGAAGAAAACAAGATTTTAACAAAGTTGACATATTTGTCAGGAACAATTCATGGCAAATCAATATAATTGCTTTCAAAACAGCTGATCTAGCATACAAGGGGACAGGTCCCTGTAATGAGCAAACAAGAGAAATACAGTTCATATGAAGGTGCACTAATTTCAGGTCAAAGCAGTTGAATGAAATTATTCAGATTATTATTGGAAAAATGGAATACGTTTCAAAAAGGCACAGATTTCTTGTTATATCCAGTATTTTAATGAATTATGGTATTTTGTATTTCTTTAAAATTTGTAGCTGACACAAATTTGACGGGTATTGTTCAGCTCTTGACTCATTTCTACCCAGTGCAAATCTATTCATCTCAATCCAGCTGGTGTTGTCTCGCAAATCTTCTGAATATTCTGGAATATAGTGTTCAATGTAATTAAGCATTGAATAATGATCATAAGAAGAGACAAAGCTAATCAACAGGAACTCTTCTTGACTCAGCTAAAAACCAATATGCAGTTATGAAATATTTACCATAATGACCTTCCTCTCTGGTACTCCCTCACAAAGTTTTCAGGTTAGAAAATGAGCAAAGAATAACTCATGCTTTGTCTCATTCTAAACAGAAGCCTGGCTTTTATTGACCAGAGCAATCCTCTCAAAACCCCATTATTTCAAATCACAACTAATACTAGAAATTTTAAAACTCTGTTCCATAGTCCATGAAATTGATTAATTCTGGTGTCTATTATACGTCTATATCCAAGGACAAAATTTGACACTACTCTCTAATTTATCTAGCATTGCAAAATGCTACAAAGCAGTACAAGCAGTAAATTGAGACTAATGTTTCAAGTAGGAGGCAAAGCATCCACTAAAACCATCTGCAGATTTATCTCTTTCATACTGTGTATCAGAATACACGGAGGTTTTCTATGTTGTTATCTTATTTTGAACATTGAAATCTAGCTCAAACATCACCATGCACAGTTTATTACAAGATCCCAAACATGCCCTATTCAAATGGAAGCAGACAGAATTTTTCCACCATCAGTAGTTAAAAAAGAATTCTTTTGAACTATGATGTGTGTGTTGAGTGCATTATATACTGGTGGTTTAGCATAGTTTGTTTTTTAAAGAATTTGCTACTAAAATGTTATAGAGAGTTTAATTGTAAATGCACAGACAAGAAGCACAGTAAGCCTGTGGCATTCTTCTGCATTTCAAGTTCTCATAAATAATCTGATCAAGTAGTCTTGGAAATAAATGAGTGTGGATATAACTTTAAGATTTACCCTGCCTCATTAATCTGTCTCTAAGTTACCCTCTGTCTTTCCAAGAACTCCCCCATTTCAGCTGACACTGTACTCTTGCCTGAGCTTCCATAGAAGTGCTGTATGCTGCAAACAAGCTTTTCATCCATGGCAAGACAGTCCCTGAAAACTGATGTAGTTTAAAACCCTCGAGGAATCTTTGCATTACTAGTGTTATAATGAAGCCCGGGGATAGGGTTTAACACTGGAGTTACAGACATGACATCCAGCCTTAAGGAGTAGCTGCTGACACAACACCATTCTACCCCTGAGCAGTAATGGTAGAACACCCTGGTTACATGCAGTACCCTCTACTCTGCTACAGGATTAGATTTAAAAATTAGATTTAAAAAAATCCCACAGATTATAAATTGTTTCATTGGATAAAGGAATTAAGATATTAATGATCAAGATGGAGAGTGTACCTTCTTGTGCTAGAAGTTGTACTTTGAAACAGCAACACCACCCTGCCCTGCTGAAAATGGACATTATTTGAGTGCCAACATGTACTGCCACCTGAGTAGCACCATGCTGCCATGCTGCTTTTCAGCATGACATTTTCATAAACATCTCAGTGTGAACTCTTCAAGGACCTTGTAGCTTTTTAAATTAGGGTGAAAATTAGGGCATTTGTACTTGGCTTGCTAATATAATATCCTAATGCTGTCTTTGGCTATATGAATCCGTACTTTAGAACTGGGAAATTGTTCTGCAATACCAACAGGTTCTTATCAAGCTTTACTACTGCTTTATTATACTACTACTATTTTCTTTTATTTTAAATTAAAATTTCTTCCCTTCTCCACATAACCTCTAGGTGTCAAGTGCCTCCTCGCTTGTCACCTCACTGTCCCAAAACCACTTCAAATTAAAACCAGAGTTGTCACTCATCATGTGGGAAAATATTAAGTGTCTTACAGTACTTGTATCAGTAAAACAGATGGTGATGTAAACCAAGATGCAAATTAAGCCTACAGAATATAGTCACAGAGTTAATACAATCAAACTTCCACTGAAGAAGGATGTGCATATTTACACAGCTCTTAACTGGAAACAGAAAAAAGGTAAATAAATGAAAGCCATAACATTTAACCTTCCTGAAGCTGCTCAGCATTTGTCCTAATGCGCTTAGCAAGTGTCACCATCAAAGCAGATATTAGGAATGGTACTTGAAGTGCTGGAACCTGGTATTCCAGCTGCCATGAGTATCCAGACAGGTTCAGAAGATGAGCCATTAGATCAGAAACTTCTGGGAAGGGCCAAATGGGTTTTGAGTTGATTTCAGCACCACCACAGAGTTTCAGGCCCATTATCTTTTGGTAACATGCAGTAATGTCTTCATCAGTTACACTAAATTACATTAATGTACTGCAATACTTAAAATTAAAAGAGCAGTAATACAAACCACAGTAATATACATATTTTACTATCATTTTTTACTACGGATTATATTCAGCCACTGTTGCCAGCAATCATTACAATTTTAAGAACTCTATCAGCACTAGCTATTCATAGCAGCTCTAAGTATGAATAGAATATTCAGACTTTTCTGAATATTTAGACTTTTCCAGCATTATGCCTTTCAATATTGGATCCACTAATACCTCTCTCTCCATATATTCTTTTACCTGGCACCTAGGAAGAACCTTCTAATTCTTCACTCAGTAACACAACTTAGGCAGCAGGAATTAAAATCCTTTTACAGGGGTTCAGTTGGGAAGGCTATAGATGAGAGACTCATTGATAGCCAGAAAATTTCACTGAGCTCATGACCCACTTCCTATCATCATTGTCATTAAGAACTCCCAGACACAAATGCAATCAGACTGTGGGTCGTGACTTGTCCTAACATAACAACTCTTTACCAACTGTCATCTTTCCATCAGACCCTGAGACCTTCAAACCTCAGTCGGAAAGAACACCACCAATGATCAGCATGGTGCTGTTGCCTCAGACAGCTTCTGATAGCCCTTTAACAGGGTGGGAGCAGAAGTGCATTCCCATGGATCTAACTGAATGCGCCTTGTACACCCTATTTTGTGATTAGCCAGGTGCTAGCAGCATTTTGAACACAACAGACATATGAGGGCATCCTCCATCATGCAAAGTTTTATGACAGGCACAGAAGAGACTGTCCTCAAATGCCTCCATATGCTAACATGGATGCACCCTCATCAAACAGCTGACCTACCAGTTTTAAAGAAAACGTACGCTAATGGTATTATTGCTTAATAAACCCTTATTGTGCATAAACCCTTTCATGATGTTTCTGTGATCTGATCCTTATTTAGGAGCAATCAAAGCACTCTGACAGCAGAAACAGCTGTGTATATTGACCATGAAAACTGCTGACCAAACTAAGCTTGGACACATGAAAAACAAAGAATCACTTACCTGTGGAGTCTTGACTCAAAGTTTCTTGACTACTACTGTTGTAAGAAGGTACTGGAGTGATTGAAAGAGATGCTGGACAGGACAATGGACATGAGAAGTCATTCTGCATAGCAAAACATTGACACATGGGAACACAGGCATCTTCAGAGACAGTGAGACCGAGGCGAGGGTTCCCATACACACACAGATTCTTCCAGCGAAGCAGTCCTATTGCAAGAGGGCCAACAGCTTCAGAACCTGACAACAAAAATCTGGAGTTAAAACCCCTGTCCTTGTATTGTACAGCTTGTAATTTTGGACAAGGAAGCTATAGTAAGGTAATACTCGTTCCTGTTTTGACCATTAAGTTTGTCTGTCCCCTGGAAAAGAATGTAATATTTTGTTCTGGTCCACTATCAGCAATGTTCTTAAATGCTGGTGTAATGCTGAAAGAATACTTTCACTATGTGGCCTCCTTGTACTGACAAGATATATTTAACATGAAATAAACCTTCTAATTTCTGTATGAGTTCACAGATTGTGGTGGTCTTTCTCATACCTGGATTTCTGCAGGAACTAATATATTACAATCTGTAGGTTTCTCAAGTAAAAGTGGAAATCACGTTGAATTTTTAATTTTTTTTGAATCACCTACTTGCTTGATTTTTTTTTTTTTGACCCCTGTAAGGTTCAGACCTCAGTGGAAAACAGGAAGTGGGAAGCAGCCATCCCACCGTAACAATGCACTTCTCTGTTCTTATGCTATGGTCCTCAGCAATTCTCTTATCCATCAATCAGTGGTTTAGGATTTCTTATGTCTATTTCAGATTTCCTTTTTGCATTTTCTGAAGATTCATATTCCATCCTACGAGAAGATGGATATGACTGTATATGACATCGTGACATAAAACCATAGGGCTTATTATGACACTGTACCACAAGACTGTGGAGGAGAGATACCCTGACGAGATAAGTCTGCTGCACATTATATTACCTCTGCTGCTTCACCTGCATCCCATCCCAAACTACAGAAAAAGAAAAAAAAATTATCTCTAACTGCAAAATAAGGGGACTTCTATATGTCTCTCCTACAAGTAGTTTCTTAATTTTAACTCTCATGTTTGTGATACTTGCAAGACTAGGAGCATCTGAATACAAAATGTCCCATCCACAAAACTGGACTTTCAAATGCAGACAAATCAAACCTGTGATGGTCACACAAGCACCCACAGGCCATTATGGCAACACTCACAACAAGACTACAAGTCTGATGTAGTCTTGGCTGCTGCATCAAGCCAGAACTGAAATACAACAGAAACCCAGACCTCGGTCATGATTACGCAATGAATCCCTGAATTCATCTGCAGAAAACCAAGTAAGTAACAGCAGAGCAGGCCTGAATGGAGCTGGTGACGCACAAGTGGCTCCTAAGTTCTGCAAGAGCAATATGAGAGTATCTAATGCAAGAGTCATTCCAGTTGCTCTAACCACATTTCTGTCACTTATTGTAACTAAACATCAAACTAAGCACCTGAAGAGCAGCAGTTTTCTAATGGTAAATCTCTTAAAAGAGAACAAAAGAACAGAGATTTTTCATTAGTTGTCTCAGAAGAGGAGCCTCTAGGAGTTAGGAAATAATCCCCTTTAAATAAGTGTGTGTGCCCTCAGAGTTGAGTTTCCCACTAGACAGACAGACCCATACATCAAGGACCTTCAAGTGTGTCCACTCCAGAGAAGGAGCTCAATGTCACTGCAAAATGTTCAGTGAACTGTAGTAAAATAATGTTCAATACTACACAGCATTGCAGTATACATCACATTTTTTTAAAAAAAGCTGCAGTCTCCCTACTTCCATCTTTTCTTTTATATAAAATTTTGGCTCATGGCTTTTTTAAACATAAATTGATGGTTTTTCTAGGGAGTTAGCTGCCAATATATTGTTCTATTTCTCTTGCAATCATTCAGCACATTTGAGACCATCAATTTCACTGAATATGGAGCTTTGCTTGGCTAACTTAAAAGGACACTGGTTTTATTCAGCTTTCCTACTTGTAATTTGGATGTGCTTTAATACAGATACCCACAGACTAAAGACTGTGATTAACCCATAGTGCTTGACTGCTTTATCATGAAGGTTCAGGAAAATGGGAGCATTAAAATATATCTGTGTACACAGGATATGAAACTTATGGCTGCTTTTAACTGTCAATAAATTAATGAAAATATTCATAAAGATTTATGTTCAGATTTTTTAAATACCCTTGCAGTCACTCCTTTGTGCAGTTTAATTTCCTATAAACATTGATTTTCACTTTTGCTAATAAAAAATCATTCCACAAACTCATTTGCAAGTACACAGAATTGATAATTCCTGAGGGAAAAAACCAAAACACAAACAACACAGATATATCACATCAAAGAGACTTTTAGTTGTCCTATTTATCTGTTCACCACTGCAAGGCCATTTTGCCAAACTAAAACCACCAGCCTAATTTTCATTTTTATCTGTAAGAGAGCATATGCTGCAGCTGTAAGCATAATACACACAGAATCTGATGCTGAAAAACTAAGCTAGACTATAAAAAGTTCATAAATAGAACAACTCAGCGCTCTTGAGTGAATAGAAGCTACCCAAGTTTTTGATTTTGTTTAATCTCATTAGTCATATCAGTTAGGAACAGCTTTCACCGTAACCACTTCTAGTAGCCACATTAAAATAAATGTCTAATAAAAGCAACACATAAAAACACATGTATGTGTATATATCAATGATATATATATGTACCTAGATATGAAAATGTATATCAACACACACATACCCATGAAGGCATGAAGGTGTATGTATGAGAAGTGAATGTGGTTTTAAATTCTTGAATTGCAAAGCCATAACTCTTTTGTTTGAAGAAAATTTTGGTTTCATTTGGGTTTTTCTTTTTTTTGGAAGGGGGGGAAAAAACTGCCTGAAAATTTTCCACTCAAAACAAAAAAAGCTGCTTGAAAAAGCAGCCAGAGTTCAAAGAAATGTCTTTCAAGGTAAGTGCAACACCAGGGACCATTGCAAAATGCAAGGAATGTTCACTAACCCTGCAGCAGTACAACAATGTGTTTGACAGCATAATCCGTGCACAGGCTGTTTCTGCCTGTTTTTTCAACAGACAGCAAACCAGCAGCTGAACCAGAAGAATCCAAAAAAGAGACTTTTGCTGTGGTTCCATACCTTTTAAGTTGTACCAAAAATTTCAATCTTATAACAGCAAAGGAAAGCAGTATATAGCTCTCAACAGAACTTCACAACATTAAGGTAGGGAAAGGGTAGCCTGAGACGTGCTGCAGGAGACTCTAGCAGCCTAATAGAATGGAAGTTAGAAACAAGAGGACAACTATGAACTCATAGACAATCTTCCAGACACAAGCTTAATACCGTTCCCAGGTGTTTGGATATGCTTTGCAGAGAAACAAACACATGCACCCTCTCTTAGCAATATAGAAATTAAATTGTATACATTGGAACAATTTTTCCAAGTGAAGAGGACTGTAAGGGGCTTGATAGTCCCTCAGAGCATTGCAGAGGCAATGGCCTGAAGAGTAAACTTTAAATCTTAAATCTGCCTACCCTAGTCCCCCAGGTTTTCCTGTCAGGCATCTACTTTTTTTATGCACTTGTTCCACTGTTAGAAAGGTTTCCCTTTCTCTCTGCAGTTTTCTCTGAAGTGGTGGATTTGCATCTCTGAGTTTTCTCTCTGCTGGATTGCTCCCAGCCTTGTTCTCTCACAGACAACACCACACTCAAAAATTCTCCCCAAAAACCTAAACTTTTATATATCCTCTTGAAGCACTAATACTAAAAAACAATCCCCTAAAGCTCCTCTTACCCCATAAATGCAGTAATGCTATACAGCAAGCACATAACTCAGTAAACTCCTGCTTCTGCCTTATAACGTAACAAGCCAAAACTAAGAGAGGTGAAAAAATTACATACCTTGCACAGTCCATGCATTTGCCCTTGCTGCAGAGTGCCAGCAGACTGTCTGTTGTGACCTGTGCACCTCCAGACCTCCTCTGTTTCCTGGGCTCCTGGAATCCCCCATCCTGCTCGGATGCTTCTTTCTGCTGCTGCCCAGCCAGCGCCTCTCACCTGTGCTCCTGCTGCCTTCTGAAGCCTGTATGGCACATGCTGGCCACATGTTAGAAGTGCAGGCTTGCCATTCAAAGGCTTGGATTTTTTTTTCTTTTCATTTCCCCTCCCTCCTCTTCTCTCTTCTCCCACTTCTCCAGCTAAGCCTGATCTTTACAATCAGAAAAACCTTTCCCCTCCTGCAGCTGAAGTGAAGCAGGAGCTGCTGTTCTTTCACATGGCTGCAGTCAGGTTGCTCCATAGGGAAAGAGTCTCCCTCAGGGAATTTGGAACAGAAAAAGGCACTAACACATTTACAAAACCACACATATATTTATTCACTTAACTCCTTCTTGCTGCTAAACCCACCCTGAGCTGTGGTGGTAAAACCAGACACAGCCCTTGCATAGAGAAATGAGGCTGCTGCAGGGTGGGCCAAATACATCTACGCAAAAGATTGGACATTAAAAGGAAGTGTTTATATGGGGAGAAATATACACATTATAACAAAAGAAATCCAAGTCCAAGCGACTTCAGTGGCAAATTTTGCTGCTACACTTTTTCCACCTGAGATCCTGCCCCACCTCACCTGCTCCTGTTCAGAGCAGGAGGCAGAATTATCTGGGCCTGAGGTTTTACTGCAGGTCAGCAGCCAGCCAGCTCCTCTCCTTCACCGATGCCATAGGAGGCAGACTGTGACCACCTGAGTCACACACCCGGACACTTTCCTCTAAAAGCTTAAGCTGTGAGTGGCCAGCATGCGACTTGCTGGAAACTCCTGAAGGTCCCAGACTATCCCACTTAACCCCTGTAACAGTAACCTGAAATGCCTCAACATGCTAGGGAGACAAAGCAGGACACCCCGTTTCTCCCAGGGTAAACCCCCCGCCTAGTTGTAGAAACTGCTCTTTTTAGCCCAGGAATATGATTAAAAGCTCAGTAGTGCAGGGAAGGAGGGCAGAAGAGAGCCAGGACCAATCCTGGCATCAGAGCTTGCCTTGCCACCTCTTGGCTTGCTAATCTGGCCTGAAATACTGCATAGGGTTATCTGCTCTGGAAAAGGCTCTCCAAATTCTCTGACCCTTCAAAGAGGTTAAAGGATTGAGACATCTCATTCCCAAATTTTGCTTTCTTTTTTTGAAATAATCTGTTCTGAATAGACCACTTTATTAATTTCTTTCCACTTAAAATATATATATTGGGAACAGATGACGTATAGCTAACATGGCAAAAAAATTCACAGACTCAGAGTAGTTGTTACCAAATAACCCCACTCCCCCCCAAACTATTAAGTCTATATCAGCATTTCCTAGTCTTGCATACTTCTGGTATGTTTATAGGTATATTCAGCCAAATGGGACGACAATAATTGCTTTCAAGAAATTCTGTTCCAGCTAAGCATATTTGACATTCACACACAGCATAAAACTGAAAGTGCATACGTGGGATTTTTTCAAAGTTTAGGTTAAGCAGAAAACCAGCTTTTTGCTTTTTATTATCTATGTGTGCCCCGATTCAAACTTTTCAGCTTAACCTCTCCATGTCCAGGTTTCAAATACTGGTGTTAGCTGGTAGACTGGCCAACACATAACCAGATACAAAGAGCATGTTATATTAACAGGGATTTGATGTGACTTAATTATTTTACATCTTAGCAATCACTCTGTTCTTTCCCCTTTGTAGAAAGGGAATTATCCTTTAGTTTCCTCTCCTTGGAGAAGATATGCTGCCAAGGGTGAGCCAAATCTTCCATGGCTGTTATTAATTCATATCTGGATTTGACAAGAACTGATATTTATATAAACTTTCAGTAGAAAATAAAAACACATATATATGAAAGTATTATGTGCAATGTGTCCTCATGTTGCATCTGCTGACATGCAAGTAATTTCCTTTGGTTCATGTCAAGACTATAGATCCAGATCCAAGGACAGAAATTTGCACTCAACCACAGAAAAGATGCACAGCAGACTGTGTCGTACAGCAGAAGGGCATATTCTCACTGCTAAGCTTCACTTAGCTGCTTTAGGAGGTTAGCCTCCTTAAGTTTCTCCCATAAATGAAGAGAGAAGGACAAACTGGAGTAATCTGTTGTAAGATCAAAAGTCTAGTCTGTGAATAATTCTTGATAAGAGCTTTACTCTTATTTACCGTTAAGTAATGATACAGGACAAGGAAACTAGATACCTAATTTAGCTGACTAAATTAATTTCCTGAAATAGCAAGTGTAAACCATGACCCACTGTATCCATTTTTTCATCCAGTCTCCTTCCATTTTTTTCTGGATTCAATAAGCACTTAAGAGTTTATTCTGGGAAGGCAATTCCACAAGTGCATTGTCTACTTCTGTGGGAAAGAGCAGTACCAGCCCCCACTACCACAGATTGTCTTCCCCAACACAGAGGATGCATCAAGATCAGGACAGATCGCAAATCATAGGCAGATGATGGAGATCACACTGGCTCTCTACAGGTCAAGGCAAAAATAATAAATTATTAAGGACAAGGTGTTACTTCCACCTGTCTCACTGCATAGCAGTGGGTAGAACTCCTGGCAGAGCAAGAACGCACGAAGTGCTAAAAGCCACAAGGAGTTTCCTTGTCTTCTTACCTAAGGATTTTGAGACTGCTTCCTGTGGAAGGTGAGAGAGTAAATAGCAGTTTTGGAAATATCTAAAAGAAAACAAGAATGACTTTTGCTCTGCTAACACACAGAAGGATCTATGTCACTAACAAAAGCCTTGATTGTCAGCTAATCACCTCAGGCTGCTTATCTGCTTATCTGTCAGATAACTTCCATTTGATTGAGAGCCCTTGATGTGACTTTTCATGTTAGTGCAATAAAATACACTGCTATGGATGTCCACTTCATCAGTGGTGTGGTTGACAGGATGGATTTTTTTTTTTTTTTGGTCATCTCTTTAGCTACACAAGATGAGGTATGAGCACTGCAAATCACCACACCATAGCAGATGGGCTGGAGAGAGTTGGAGCATACTGCACGAGAAACAGATTTAATTTACAACAATAATTTATATTTGTACATTAAAAATCTCCACTGCAATAAAAGCCCAGGAGAACAACAACTATAAACATCTTTCCTGAAAAAGCTTGATGCAAGGTCCTGAAGGCCAAACTCTAGCAGCAGGTATTCAGAGTGTGAAACCTAGATAACTCAAGATGAGGAGTTATGAGTTGTCCCAGTAGTGCACTATAAAATTGTAAGTGACTACTCATTTAATTTTTTTAAATACATACTGGTGACATATATTGGCATTTTAATGAAAAGACAAGTAGCTCAAGAAGAGATTGGCTTGCTGCATTCTACAGCCTACACAGAAAGAAGTCTTTTAGCTTAACAGCTTCTCTTCATATCAATAACTGTGATATTCCAGCTGAATAAAACATAAATAAATCCTAAAACTTTAATATTTACTATGAAAGTGGAGAATGAAAGATCAGACTTCACAGCAGCATGAAGTTCACCCAGTCCTCTCCATTTAACCAAGTGTTCATATCTGATAAGGAGAATTCTGCTCAGAAAACATCTTTGCTGCAAGTGCTAACAAATGGATAACACAGGATTGCTATAGACCTTGACAAAAGTTAATTGAGAGCATCAATCACAATCTATTTGGAAAATCTCACTGTGTATTAGATGCAAGTTACAAATGTCTCTTCCTAACTCAAACATTCAGTCAACAGGGGTGAAGACCGAGTTGCAGAGTGGCAGCTGCCTGAAATATGTAACCTAACGTCATCATTCACTAAACAGGTCCTGTCCCAGGAGCCTTGGCACCATAGGTCTCACCTTTCTGAAAGTGTGCATGCTCAGAGACACAGAGGGGCTTTGAATTCCACAGCAGGGTTTCCTCAGACAAGACACAAGAGACAGAAGTACAAGTTAAGCCTTTTAAAGAGAGATCTCTGCTCTGCAAGCAAAGCAGACTGAGTAAAGCCTTCCCATTGCACAGAGTGGAACAAATCTTCTCCTCAGCTCTGTAACTTTTACCAATTTCCTGTCTTACACAGACTCCACACAGACCTCCACAAGCTCCAGAGTCTCTGTTGCCTCCAAAGGCCCAGAAGGCTGAGGTATATCTGCCCCACCTTTGCAGATGCTGGCATTGGAATGTAGGGTGACCTTGCTCCTCTGCAAGAGGAATATACTCTGAAAGCAGTGGGCTCCATCCAGGTGCCACCCAGGATTGTCAGAATAAAACGAACAAATAGATAGGCAGCAAATGGAAAAGCTTAGTTTTCATTATCATTGGTAATGCAATCTTACTGAAAACTTCATAGACATTTGAATGATTATGCTCCTTTTCTGAACTCACTCCTGACTTCACAGCATGTAGCCACACCAAGACTCCTAATGTTTTTACTTCTGTTTCAAAACACATATTTCTATCCTGTTATTTCATTATTTAGCCCTTAACAACTGAATCATAAGTAGTTATCATTGTTAAAAAAAATAAAAGGATTGTTTTCTAGTTTTCATAGGATTATGAGCAAAAGAACAAGTACAAAAATAGCTGCTTTCAATTTAACAAACTCTCATTGGTTGTTACTGAATTTCACTTGTTGAATTGAATGGAAAGCATAAGTTTTTACTGCATTTTATGAGGTTGCTCATTAAGGTACATTTTTGCAACTTCTTGGGCTTGAACTTAGCTTAAGGATCCCATTAGCTTGAGTACAGCTTTAGAATTTCTGCTGTATAGGAATAAAGCATGTAGACAGAGAGCCTGAGCTTTGTTTCCTTCCAAAGAGCCTCTCAAAACACCACTACATATCCGGTCCTCTTAAAACACTGAACTCATTTTACTTTGAGAGACATCATTACATCTCATTAATGTCTTATACTTTATGAACTGCAGAAATCTGTGAAGATTCAGGCAATGTAACAGCACATGCCCTTGAATTTTTATTAATCTATGCAGAATCAGATATTATAGAGAGCAGTACTTGTTCAGCTAAAACCAAATGCTTTATTGTCACAATACCACTTCAGTGTTTTTACAGACACTGCAGTATTTTCCAAAACACACATTTCTAATTTGCTTTTAAAAATTTCCTTTGTGGTTATCTGTGTGTCAAGGGAAAGGCAAACTAAGACAAACACTACCATAATTCATTATCTACTAGAACATTTGGTGATGAGAATTTCCCAAGAAGAGCATTCACAGAGAAGTAAAAAGCTGAGCTGAGAACAAGAGTGAGCTCACCTGCAAACCTTGCTTCAGAGAGACCTTATTCCAAAGGCAGCGTCCCTGTCATCCAACCCACTGGTAGGCACCTAGGCACCAGGCTGTTCTTAGTCAAAATTTCTTTATTTTTGGGAGATAGACACAGCTTATTAATCTTCTCAGTGTGACAATGCTGCCTGTCCCATTATGCAGTTGAAGTGGTTGTAGTTTGTGACTGGAGATTTGGGGGTGAAGAGGGAGAAGGCAAGGCCTGAAAAACGCTGTTGTAGGAAATTCAGCAAAGGTTTTTGAGATCATAGGTATGACTTCATGACTGCTTAATATAATTTCCTTATTGAAGGAGGGGGAAGCAGTAAAGTACCTAAATTAAGCTTATGTGCTTTTTTTGTTAAGCTTTATAAAACCCTCTTAACCCAATTCTTGGAAAATCAATCACACAATGCCTTTTTGTGCAGTCACAGCAAGAGTGATACTCTCCCACAAATTACAGTTCTCCAGGCACCTGTTTCCATTAGAATGTTCACAAGAAGTTTGTTGACCAAGGTGGGAGTGACTGGCTAAGAAAATAAATAATAAAAAATGGTAAATGGTGAAGCATCAGCTGTATGTTGTATGCAGTTAGTCTTTCTTCATTGTTTTCTTCCCTTCACCTTTGGCACTATACTGTTTATAGCCCAAACCCAGCTGAATAACTCAAACACTGTTTGAACCTGGCTGTATCTTTCAAATCAAGCACCTATTTTTGCTTGATTTGAACAGGAGCAGTTGTGGCAGTGACATGGAGTAAAATAGCTAAATAGGAATGCACCTATGCCGTTCATTTAGTTCAATGATACTTACAGTGTGGTCCAGAACTTGTGGAACAGAAGAGACTTTTGGTTTCATTCTACAGAACAACATACAAAATCATCAAAAAATTTTAGAGTCTGATATTATAAGTTTAGGAAATTAGAGAAATAAATTGGTCAGCATTTCTTGTAGCTCCTGAACTCAGATTCCTTGCATGCATTTAAGACGACATGAGCTGTAAATTCCTGAAGATTGGTTCTGCATTATTGGTAGAGGTAGATGGGGAACATGTTGAAGGAATACAGGAAAGCTGCATGATTTTCTCTTGCTTCAGAAAAAAAATTTTCTCTCTCTAGGAACAAGATTTATATGTCATCTTTTTTCTTTCTACCTCCCTGCATATTAGACAACTGAGATAAGCTCGCTGTTTCACAAAGAGCTACTTTACTTTCTTGTTATAAGTGCCTGACTTTAGCCCACTACTCAAATTTGCAATGCTGCTAAGTACTCCCAAGATATAAAGCCAAGGCACCTGAAATTTCAAAGTTATTCAGTCCAGTATCATCACACTATCACACTACTTTGAAATGCAAATTAATTGACTCAGCTGAATGGAAACTTTAATCTCAGTGACTTTCAGCCCTGACTTTCCTCAGTTTTAAGGAGATAGGCCTTGAGAAACATTCAGGTGTTGGGATGAGATCCTGCAAATACCCATATGACAATGATTCACTGTCTTCAGCACAGGCTAGAAAATAAGGCCAGGGGCCATACACATGTACAGAGAGAATCCCCAATACTGAACAACTGCTTATGCAGGCAGAGCTATTTCTTCTACAGGCTGAGTGAAACAGCATTTTGATGTTATCATAATTGATAATGGACATGTGTGTCAAAATTATAGACTCATAGAATGGTTTGGGTTAGAAGGCACTTTAAAGACCATCTAGCTCCAGTGTCCCTGTCACAGGCAGGGACAACTTCCATTAGACCAGGTAGCTCAAAGCTCCATCCAGCCTGGCTAGAACACTTCCAAATACGAGGTAACTTCAACTTCTCTGAGCAACCCACGCATCACCATTCTCATAGTGAAGAATTCCTTCCTAACATCCAGTCTAAACCTACCTTCTTCCAGTTCAAGATCATTACCCCTTATCCTTATCACTCACTACACGCCCCCATAAAAAGGCCCTCTTCAGCTTTCCTGAAGGCCCTCTTTAGGTACTGAAAGGCTGCAATGACCTCTCCCCAGAGCCTTCACTCCTCCAGGCTGAACAACCCCACCTCTCTGAGCACATCTTCACAGGAGAGGCGCTCAAGCCCTCTGATCATCTTTGTGGCCCTCCTTTGGACTTGTTCCAGCAGGTCCATGTCCTTCCTATGCTGAGGCCCCAGGGCTGCACAGGACCCCAAGTATGCCCTGAAACAGCTGCACTTACCCGTCTGAATTACAGCTTTCTCTAAACTGTGAATGTTTGACTTCACAGACCTAATATGTTACTTTTACACACCACTGTAAATGGACTGTGACATGAGGACCCAAGTCTTGGGGAAACTCATAGGGTTTTAAGAAAGAAATCACAAAGAAATGTTTCAATATTTTTCATTAAACAATTAAACCCATCCATAATCTAGCAGACATTCTTATGGCCATTGTCATGTACATCACTAAAAATGCTTCTTCATCATTATATTTGTAAATAATTTGACCTAGCAAAATATCCTGCTACAACTAAGAGTGTTTTAAAATCCTGACTATACAACTGTGCAATCAGAAAAACATCCCAAATCTAATGTAATATACAGAAGCTTAATTCCAGGGCTATAGATATAGATACCAGACACACATATTTAGTTTGATTTTTGAATAAACTCATTCTGCTGCTCTTTTCTTTGGATGCAGCAATAAATTTCATGGTACTTCAAGGGTCACTGCTGCAATGTGTACACAATAAAAGCAATTTATTATAGTTTTATTTCACAGGTGTCTATAGAGCAGCGTATTCAGCAAAAAGGAAAAAAAAAGCTGTGAAGCAGCATATTGTTCATCAGGATGACACATCACAGTAATTATTTCTGTTCTTCTGGGAATATAGGTTCTGCTACAAGGCATTTTTTGTTACTGCAGCAGTGCTTCAGAAAAGTAAATAATAATAATGCTTATATAAAAGTTCAGTAAATTAGAAGATTCTCAACCTGAATTCCAACAATTACTTTTATTTTAAAATGCAAGAGGTAAAGTATATACTTTCACTGTAAAGATGCATGTAACTGACTTTAACATGAGGTTCTTATGAGGTGCCCTGAGTATTTTGACAAACACTAATGTATTCCACTTTTCCTGAGTGAATAGCCTAACAGGGTGTTTGAGGAAGCATGCAAGTTTGGCTTTGTTTAGTAGGATCTCAGCTTTGCGCAGTACTTTCTGACTCAGCAATAAAAGCCAATTTTACATCAAAGTTCTATGCTGCAATCTTACCTTCTAAAACCTCTTAGCACAACAAATCTGTCAATACTTTCTGCCTAGCTACATTCTTTGGAGAAATGGCCAGCTGCTCCCATCCTCTAAGGTTTTTCTTCCATCTGGAACAAAGTACTTCACACAAAATGCTGTAATAGCGTTGCTTTAGACATCAGTAGCCCTCCCCAAGTAGAAAGCCATTCACTGCTGGCACTCCCACCAGGTGAAACACCTGAAAGTTTATTTCTCAGTTAATGGGGATTGCTGGCTAGCTAGATCTGAACTGTGAGCAGATCTCACCTCTCAAATACTTTAATGTTTTAGTTTTTATTAAAATGTCTGAAAAGTATAAGTGTTGAACTTTTTAACATTTCAGACAATTTGTTTTTCAAAACTTCTACTAGGAAAGTGATCTTCAGTCTTGACTTTTAAAGAAAATAATGAAAAGGAGGTTTTCAATAATGTGCTTGCATGAAATGAAAGGGTCTTATAGCATTAAATGTCTCTTGCATTACTTATTTCATGCCAAGTATGGATTTAACTAGCTAAAAGTTTTATTTGAATCAAAAAGTTTTGCCCATGTATTTCTGGAGAAGTTAAGGGGTTTACATTGTCAGAGTAGTCTCTGTAAAATTAACAGACACCAGATGAACCCATAGAACTCACTCACCTGACAAACAGATTTCAGCTTCCCTGTAGGAAAAAAAGAAAAGGAGCGGCATAGTTTGATGTTTCAAGTTATGGGTGCTTTAGACGTTTTTTAGAAGTTTTTAGAAGTTTTAAAAGGAAAACTGCCCTGAAATTTACCAGAGATAGATAGATAGATAAATAGATATAAATAAGATATATAAAATAGGATTAGGATACTTACATGAGAAAATCTTGGACTGCCTTTGCATTTTATTGGCCTGATGTAACAGTATCTCTTAAAAAAAAAAAAATGCTGCAACTAACACCTATGCACAGCTTGGTCCTGTAGGAACAAGGATGGTAGATGCCACTTGCATGTGCTTACTAGACACAGCTGAAGTGGAAGGGTAAGTCTATGTGATTGGGCACCAGCACCAGACTGCCAGGAACTGAAGACACTTTGGAACAGCAGACAAAGGCAGGCTTTAAAAGAGTTCTAAAAACATCCAATAGTAAAGGGGAAAAAACAGTTAATTAGGTGGGTCGAGTGAGAACATCCAATTCTCCACTTAACAAAACTAATTAAATTTCTGTCATTAATGGCAACAGACAGAGATAGATCTTTTATTGACAAGAAATAAGCAGGGAAAACATGGCACACAGGTGCTTTATATTTCAAGTAGAGCTGCAAACACAACTTTCGGGTATATCTGAAACTACTTAGGCTCATTCCTAGAGGAGCCTAGAAAAGGGTAAGATGCCCCTTCCACACAATTACACTGACAACAGGATCAGAGTAAAAATGCCTTGAACTCCAAACCAAACAATGGATTAGATTATTGCAGCTATTTATGCCAGAGATGGAATCTACTATTTATGTGGTGGCAGAGGGAAAACATGAGCCTTCTGAAATGCATTCTCTTTCCCTCCCTGCAAAAAGATGTCAGGAGAAGAAACATAAAGGTGCACATAAAAAGGTGCAGTGTATGTTTATTTTAAATAAGTACTCATACAGAGGACATCAATATCACATGGAGAATTCAGTCTGATTCTTGCTCCAAATTATCTTTCCCTCACAAAAGGTAATATAAACTGAAGATTAGACTTGCTATTTGGCAGCAAACATTGCAAAAATAGTATGCATTTCCATTAGGATGTACTTTGTTACACCTTCTTGGCTCACCTCATGTTACATGACTATGCAGTTGGCAAGTACAGTTTCCACACAAGTTGGATCACACTCAAATACATTATTTTTATAATAAAACCAAACCAAGTCTACCCATGTGTAATTTTAGATTAGCTGATTAGGTTTCAACTGTAACAGCTTATGCATTTTTATTTCAATTTTGAACTTTAAAATTGAGTTTATTACATGACATCATATATTCCAAAGATGAAGCCATTTGCCTCATTTTCTCTGTAGGTCAGAAAGGTAGATTATTGAAGTTTCTTTACACCGAGATCTAAGAGCCTCAGTGTTTAAACTGATGCTAAGAACCTTGTAAATGGTTTAAAAGGTGCTGTGGGCTGACCCAAATCAGCAACCAAGTGCCTGGGCAGCTGCTCACTCCCCTTACCTCTCCTCCACCCCCAGCAAGATAAGGAGAGAGGAGCAACACAAGCAAAACTCACTGGCTGGATAAAAAGTTTAATGAATGAAGAAAGATATGAAAAGTAAACCACCAAGTGATGCAAAGGCAGTCCTTCACTACCCCCACAGACAGACTGATGCCCAGCCAGCTGGCAAACAACCACCTTAAAAGCCACACAACCTGCACGCCCTTCTTTCTCTACCTCTTCCTTCTTTTTATTGTTGAGGTGATGCCTTATGATATGGAACAGCCCTTTGGCCAATTCAAGTTGGCCAGTTCCCAGCCATGTCACTCCCAATCTCCTGCCTACTCACTGTGGGGGCAGAGAAAAAGAAAGATTTGACCATGGAAGGGTTGTTCAGCAGCAGCCCAAACAACACCATGTTATCAACGTGGGTTTAGATTTTAAATCTAAGACACTGCCCCATATGGGATACTATGAAGAAAGTTAAGTCCATCTCTTCCAGACCCATTACAGAAAGAAAATACCAAGAAGTCAGCTATTAACCTGCATGAGATATATCACATGTATCTCACCATTTGGAAGCCCAAAAATAAAAAGCAAGTCATCTACTGTAAAATGCTTTCAGCATATGAAACCATGTGCCAGATTTATCAAACCAGACAGGAAACCACTATAGTCAATACCCTGCCTTACATTGTAGCAGTGGCTTTGACCAGCGTACATATAAAACAAGCAAGCCTAAGGCTTTCCCCAGACATACAACTCTGTATGGGATCTTGTAGGACTTGTGTCCACATTATCAAAACACATCTGTTTTCCTCCTACAGTTTGGATACTGGCATCTACTGCTTACTCCCAGCAGGTTGTGAGCAGTATTGTACAGTAGATATGCATAAATAGAATCATAAATTAAATAAAATAAGCTAACAAGGTGCTCAGAAAAGCAGCTCTATGACTCTGCCACATCGCATGAGAATTCAGTTTACAATGTTTGCTTACTCTAGTTCCAGGGGGAAAAAAAAAAACCAAAATAAAATCCCTTAACACCAGAAGCTACATATTCCATGGAACTCTTCTCCTTTTAAAAAGGCTTCCCTGTTCCACCATCCAGGAGCCTCTATGGCAGTAACATCCACTCCTGCCCATAAATAGACTGGAAATGGAAGGCAGAAATGATGGTCTATGTAAACCACCAGTGCATCTTCAAAGAACTTCAGAGTTCCTCAGTGTCTGGAGGGTCAACTGTTCATTAACCCCAAAATAACTAAACAGCACTACTCCTAAAGACAGCAGTTTTCAATCTACCATGAAGCTCATTTCTCAAGGGTAAAGGTGTCGAGCATCACAGATGTTGAACCCACTGAAAGACTTCAGGAGCTGGATGTAAACAGTGCACTGTAAACAGTGTATAGCTTTCTGGCACTTTAACATGTTTAAAGGCAAATGCAGACTATATTCCTCTTTGGGAAACTACTTCTCATCTCCAGAGAGTGATAGAGGAGAGCCGGGAAAGAGGTCTCCATAAATAAAACAGAGTGTAAACAAAAATTAACCCGTAGCACTGAGAGAAGTATTTAGCAATTTAGTCTTGCATGCAAAGACCACTCCTGCAGAGCAGTAAAGTTCTGCCAGAACAGGTCAGTGCTTGCAGCTCAGTGTTGCTGCAGCAGGAGCTGTTTTGGGGCTCCAAACCAGGAGAAGGAGCTGGCGTGATGCTCCAGCCCAGGGGAAAGTGTCTCCCCTAGAACCCAGGACCATCTCTCCATGCAGCAAGAGCTTTCTGGAAAGCTAGTCAGACTTGAACATGAACCAAGCAAGGTTTTCTGCCCTGGGTTTTAAAGGTAATATTGCTCATTGGAGAGTTCTGTTCTGAATTTGAAAGGCTAAGGCACAATGAAAGTGAGCAGTCAAGGCCATGAATATCAGTGTCCAATTTAAAACAAACCAAGCTCCACTTCCAAGTGAGCTGAATCCACTTTAAGGCATATGAAGGGGGCACAATGAACACTGATAATAGCATATGTCAAATCTAAACAGGACTAGAAAATTCTTCTCTTTCCAAAATATGTGACCTAGATTTGGGCTCTGGAATACTAGTGAACAAAACCCACAGTTTTGCTTGAGGTATTAGAAATTTTACAGCTTGTGCACAGCTCTGTTGCTTGCCACATACCTCAATGCAGATGTGCCAGAACCACCAGAGTTCTGCTGCAAAAGTATTGGCTTTAATTCCCCTTTCCTCTCCCACATTTTTGCAGCAGATCAAGGACATTTGCCATTCCACAGTGCCACACAGCAAGTAAGCTCCCTTCTAAACATATGCAGAAGTTTCTAAACCGCAAAATAAACAGAGTTCTTACAGTAAGTTAGGCAGCAAAAGGCAGGTTATACCTAATATTTCATAGTAAATGTAGTGTTATTTTACTTTTTTCCTTGTCCTCAGTGCAGTAGTTACAAGAGGCCCTTTTTAACAAAATAGAGACTTCCTCAGAAGGTAACAAATTAGTTTACTTTCTGGGCTTTTTAGTCCCTGTCATAACAAAATAGTGATCATCTTGCCTGCTCTTCATAAGAGGATCTTTTGATGCACCAGGTGTTCCTCTGTTATATGCCTGCTCCTTTGGGAGTGGCTTCTTGGCTGTTGGGGCCAAGCTTTTGTTTGTTTGCAAGTTTTTGAATGAATGCTGACCTTTTGTGGAAGGCTGTGCTGGTTTTTTGGTCACTGCTGCTTTGGCTGAAGTTTGAGGAAGCCGTACAACAGACAAAGGTGTGCGTTCAGCAGGTTTGGATAAAGAGGGTCCAGCCTGAGGGGGATTACTGGCATTTGGCTGCTTGCTGCCAGTTGATGACACACTTTTGCTTATAGGTAACAATGGAGGTGGTGGCTTTGATGCTTTGCTAACTGCAAGGGAAGGTGCAGAAGCAGATAGCTTTAGCTCGGAAGCAGTCTTCAAGTTCCTTGCTAGCTGAGAAGTTGTTTGTGGGGCTTTCTGAGGATGCTGAGACCCAACACCTGACCTCTGAATATCATTTTCAGCAGGTTTTGCAAGGAGTTGCTGAGAATGTGCAAACTTGGCAACAGTGCGCAGATTTGTAACTGGCAGCCGAGCAGCCCTAGGAGCAGCTGAATTTGCCTTGGATTTCGTGACAGATACAGGTTTGCATTTAGCAGGGACACACTTCTGTTTTGAAGTGGTTGTTCCAGCTGTCCCAGACAAGAGAGATGGTTGTTTTTTAGAGGGTGAGAGGGCACAATGGAGTGCTGGTGCTGGGGAGCCCCGAGGCAGGGCAAATTTCACCTTGGTAGCATCGGGGGACCGAATACGTTTGCGCAATGTTTCAGAGGGAACAGGAGCTGTTCTTGTTCCTGCACATGAAGAACTTTTGTTTCCAGGCTGTGAAGGAGCTGAAGTTGGTGAGTTGCATGCAGGAGACTCCAGTTTCTTTGAGGCACCAGCTAATGGTTTGAAAGGAGACTGCACACTCGCTGCTGCAGACCCTTGTAATTTGGACCTGACTGTTGATGACTTGGCAGTGGAAGATGGGGTCACTGGCACTCTTGGTGATGCCAGGGCAGGGGACTGAGGACGTTTAACCATAGTCTTCTTGGCACTGGCCCCAAGACCTAAAACAGGAGCAGGAGGTTTTGATGGCTGCTTGTGAAACATATTGACAGCTGACATCGGATTCATAAGAGGAGGCTCCTGATTTCTAGCTGACAAGCTGGGGACACTGTCACTGGTGACCCCTTTCTGAAATGCCAGGATTTTTTCTTCCAGAGTTGCAAACTGAAGCACTCGGCATGGATCATATTTGAGTAGAAAACCTTGAAGAGTGTCCCAGCCTCCACCAACACGTACCATCACATGCTTGCCATGTAGCATCTGAGAATGGGGAAGAGGGGGTGACAGCAGAAGAACAAGAGAAATTCTTATCTTGTTTTAGTTTTCTTCATCTTACATTACCACCTAATGAAATTGACTAAAAATAGCACTTCCTTTTTAACAGAGAAACATTTTAATACCGAAATTATGTGATAAACAAGGTTTTTGCTTCCCAATTATTTTATTAGATAGCTTCTCCTGCAGAGATAGTAATTCTGTGTCAGGAAATAATGGAAACATCTTTACAGAAGACATTTTAACCATTCTGTAAGAATCTTGGTTTAGTATACAGAGTTCTGGGCATGGGTTTAATTTAAATTATGAATGTCCTTGTAACTCAAACTCTTATGACTGCTGACGAGAGTACTCAACTACCCCGCAAATTATAAACCCCAAGAATCCAGGTTTTGAACAAGCAACATTCTCAGGATATTCTATAGCATTATCCTTATTTATGTTGCAAGTCATTACTGGAATTTTAAAGACACCACAGAGAAACATTATCTTCGTTTAGTGTGGTTATAAAATCAATGTTTGTGGATCAAAAATCTAAAGAATGGAGTAATTACACCCATTTAGAATAAGGGATTGAATGTCAAGTTGTCCCAACCTAAATAATTCTGTAATTCTAAAACAACTCCATAAAAATGAGGTATTTCACTTAAAAGCATTTCTCGCCCCAAAATAAATATAAATTTGAGTTCTAAAAAACTACTTACTCGTATGAAGAGTATTTTATCTCCCAGTCGATAACGTCCCTCTGACAAGTATTCAATTGAAAATCGATGGGAACAACTGCAGGGAGGATCTTCTGCTATATGTTTTACCTAGTTATTAAATTTAAAGCATTTGTTAGATTTTGACACAAGCACAAGTTTAACCATCTACTTCTATTAAGATGGAAGACCCAAGAAGGAAACCACTGAAAAAAGGGGAAAGGGAGTCCCCAGATATAGGCTGGGTTAGAGAGATCTGCCTCTAAGAGCTACTTAGAAATGCAACAAACTGGAAGGGTGAGACTATTGCCTAGAAGAAGAAATAGTGAGTTTTCGGAGAAAGTAAGGATCTGGTGGCTGACATCCCCAAAGAAACAGAATTTTTACATTACAACACAGGGGATCTTTAAAACAAATTAATTTTTAAGCAGAATAAGAAAATTGTTCATCATTTCCTCTGGACCAGTTCACAAGCTGTACAAATTGTTTCCTTTTCTGCATACATGTTCATTTCCAACTGGTAGTGCTACAGAGGTTTGATTTAAAAATCTTTCAAAAGACTTTCTAAGCCTACTTTAACATCTGATGAAGTCTTATGAAAAGATCAAATTGTAGAGAAACAAACATTCATTGCAGTCATAGAATACTGACACCAGAAAAATTGAACGAGAGCATTTCTTATACACAAACATTTCTTATGTACAAAGAAGCAAGGAGAAGGAAGAGGGGAAAGGAAATCAATGTAGGTTATAGACACTCCAAAACGTATAGAATAGCATTTTATTTACATTTTCCAAACAAAATTGATAAAAAGACATGCATACCCTTCTGTTTGAGGAGGCTCACACATATTAGATGAAAACCAGCCAGTCCTTACTAAGACAGATCATACAAGTCCCAAACTAAGAGTTTAATTTAAAGCCCATATCACACTAAGCAAGTAGCACTTACTGCCTCATGTAGCTCCCCATGGTGACAACATGACTTTGGTGTGCTAAGAGGTGATGGTGGCCCAGAGGTCATCAGCAGGGTTTCTTCTAGCTCAATTTCCTTCTCTAGTTTTACAAGTACAGGAGGTTCAACTCCATACCTCAAATACCAAAGCAGAGGGTTTAATTACTAACTTATTAAAAGAAGACAAAAAGAAGCTGATGATAACAAACTTGCAAAATTATAAGTGGCTTGACAGACAAGGACATCTGAATCAATCAATCAGAGGAGTAATTGTCTTGATAATCCAAAGAGAAGGAGCACTCTGAGTTTCTAGCAGAAGCCCTTCCTAAGGTAGCCTTGGTGTTAAGCAGTGGATGCAGTAAAAATACTGCCAAAACTAGACAGCTGAGGTCACATCCAATTTAGATAGACTATCTTAAAACTTCCAGCACTGTACTAGAAATAAATTAAGTCTACATTTAGATAATAAAGAGATACCTTTAAAATGGCTGAAAAATTTAAACCCTTGAAATTGTATTTAATGCTCAGTGAGTTCTTCCAAGAGGTACACATAAGAATGAATGTATAACTTAAACACATAGTTATAGAAACCGGCACAGAACAGCACCTCTCCAAGGAAAGGGTCTGATAAATATTTGAAAAAAATATTCATATTGTATGATGGTCCTAGAAAAACTAATTCATTACTTTTTGCAAGAATTAGCATCCACTGCATTACACTTAACAGCTGCAAACAACGTCCTGTCTTTGTCCTAGCTTTTACTTAGTAGGATGCGTCCTTCAATTTCTTGTTGGGAGCATGTATGGATCACGTACCCAGATACAATGCGCCCAATTTCCAGCAGACAAAGATACACTTGTCTTGGATCCTTGTGCAACACTAAAAGGGAAGAGAATAAAGAGGAGTTATAGTTCATATTTATTGCAGGAGGCCTAGGCAATTAGGTACAGCCAAGAGAAGGGAAGATGAGGTATCCATGACTATAAATTTCCATCATCCTACCCAAAGGCAAGGTACATTATCATTGACAAAGCACTACATGCTTTACAACTCTAATTTTCTATTCCATAAAGACTTTAGACCCATCCTGGCACTCCTGAAACCACTCTTCTCTTCCTCCTAAGAGAAATATATTTTATGATCATCTTTCTTGATGAGAATAGGAAAGAAAGATACAAGAATGCTTCCTGTTTCCTATTCCCAAATACAATAGCACAGTCTTAAAGACAAAAAGCACTTAACAACTATAAAAAGGAAAATACACACATCTGTTCCTGCTCATGCTTACAGACACAGCTAGGTACATGCACTCTGAGGGTTACCATCCAGTGGAGGATACACTGCAAGGGCCCTAGCTCACAAGTGGATGGCTACACAGCCAGCCAGCCTGAGTGGTTTTAAACCTTGGCTAGGAAAGAACAATCTGGGTGACTGTTACCAGTGCAGTAAGCAACAGATCTTTTCTTATCACTACTTCCAAAGTTCCAGCTCTTTATTTACAGATGAAATCCAACACATTTCTGATGTTCAATTTGATATTTAAAATGCCTTCATTTTAAATGTGTTTCCTAAAGTATAATCCAAATATGAAGTCAGATTTTTTTGTTTACATCATCTACTCCAATTTCTAAGTCTGCTTTTTAAAAGATTCAATTACGAAGGGTAAATCTACAATAGAAAGTTGGCACAGCCATAATCTAAAAACTCCTTTTAGAGGCCAATTAATCTATTTTTTAGTGTATGAATATGCATGTGCACATCTGTGTGTGCATTTACCAGCTGTAACAAAAGTGTTTCAATTTGCTTGACTCCAAAAGAGAAAAATCCAAATATATCCCTAGCAGAGATCAAGACATTTGTTTTGGCATTACGTTAAAGGGCACCCCACGATGCCTACTCTTCCTTTTCGCTGTCTGACAAGCTTCTTGATTTATTATCCTTCCCCGTCATCTACACTTTTCAGGAGGTGCTGCTATATGTACCTGACAGGAAAAAGACAACTGTCAACTTATCCTTCCCCTGTTTCATTCATGAAGAATGGCTTGAAAGTCTGATGGAAAACATCAGTGGAAAGAATGTTTCATCTAGGAGGCTGCAAGTCTGCTCATTTCAACTGCCAAAAAGACTCACAGAAGATATTTATGCCACAAAGCAAGCTTGTGTCAGGAGTTAGACTTCAAAACACTTCTCTGCAACAAGTGAAAGCCACAGCACTAAGAAATCATGTCTGCTTATCTCAGGGAAGCTAAAAAGTTCTAGGTACCTGCCCATTTACAGGAACTAACATGTTTAAACAATACAATTCCTACAAGGAACAAAAATAATAAAAAAAATAATTATTGTAACTCAGTTCTACTCTGCATTTCCTGGCACTGAAAAAAGATACACTCACTAGTTAATCAAAATGAGACATGCAAATGATGGAGTTTTCACAACTGTTTTAAAAGATGACTTATCCAGTAGACATGCATGGGCAGTCCAGCCAGCATGTAAATAGCATTTAATAGAACAAAGACTTCAAAATACATTAAGTATTATGACAATTTCATATGATTACTGAAAACAAAGATACTTCTCAGTTTTTTGCTAGTCTGCTGACAGGCAGATATTTTGCTTACTAAAAAAAAAAAGCCAGACAACAAAAAATAGAATTTGACTTGCCATAGAAAGTTTTGTATTAATTAATTTTTACTGACATAATAGCTAGAAGAGCATAATACGTAGAAGAGCATTTCCTTATTTATTGTGTGATAAAAGTACAATCCTCTTAACTAGCAGTCAAAAAAATTTTATTCCATCAGTCTAGAAGTTGCTATACAGCACCAGTTGTGCAATGGGGCAGGCATACTTATAGTTGGCAGTATTTATTTTTATAACTATCTTCATAAATGGGAAAATACAAATGGTTTACAGTAATGTTGTGTCCTGAACTAAATGTTAATTACCAACAGGCTGTTGCCACTTAAGACACAATGCCCTGATGTTGTTACCAAATTTAACCATCTTGAATGTATTATTCTGAGGGATTTTTGCAAGAAGAATGGCTGTAAATACCAAATAAAGGATCTTATTGTGAGCTGACTCCATGACCCTGTGGTCTTCCCACACACAGAAAGTGAAACCACATTCTCAGTGGTTCTTTTTACTGAAGAAAAACACGATATTTTGTTCCACAGCACTCAGTCCCCACTTCATCCCACACAGTAACTTTCAGAAATTTAGAAAAGCATCATGCAAGTCTTATTAGTCATTGACCTGATTTTCAAAGGCTTTTACTTCCACACTGCCTTAAAATAAATAAAAGCTTGCACGACACACACAGAATCAAGAGAAAAAGTTCAAAAGTCTATAACAAGGCATCTCCCTGACCTGGTAGTGATTCACACAAAGATCAAAGCAAATCTTACAAAAAGAGAGAGTTACCTAAGCCTTCAGATTCAAAGAGGTATGTCTCATCAACTCCAATGGCTCTACACCAGTTAAGAAAGTTGGCTGTATTGTCTCTGGCAAAAAAAGATCCTGATGGAGCATCCTTCTTACATGGAACTTTTCTCATAGGAAAATTCTGGCAAGGGAAGAAAACAAAAAGTACATTGTATGCATCAACCTTGCCAACAGATTTCAAAGCTTATTTGCAAAGGAAAATACACCCTAAATTCAGAGTACAAAAACAGTTGTAACTATTTTGTGTTCAACTCACCATGTATTCCATGAGAAAAGCTACACTAATATAGAAGGCATTATACTTTATCATTGTGAATAGTCACTGAGTGAACAGTCCTTAGTTCTGCAGCCTTTGTACTCCAAAGTAAGAGAGACTTGCTTGAGATTCACATTTCAGCTAAGCACTGCCTCTCAATGGAAACACTGAAGCCCATCTCCAGGTTTGGATACTTGTATGGCTGACCTGTACACATGAGTTCAGCCACCACTTTCTGGCACAAAACATACACCAATGGATATCTTATTAAAAACCCACACTGGTGTCAGAGGAACAAACTCCAGACTTGGACTAGACCTTCCTCTGGCAAGACTTCTACTGAAATCAAATTAAAAACCTAGAAAGGACATTAGGATGTGACTAAAAAAGCAAGTAATTTGTTGGATGAGTTTATCCATCTACAAAGCCACTTTGTTGTTAATCAGTCTCTGGATACACAGCATACTAAACACTTCTTTGGGAAGCCTCACTCACCTGCTTTCCCTGTAACTACTACTTAAAATTTAGTGCTCTATAGATGTATTTAAAATATCGTTCTACAACTCACCCTTAAGTTGTTTGTGTTACAACATTTTTTAACTGTGTTTTGAAGAACATCAATCAATTGGCAAAGCAGTACCCCATTATCAAGTTCTTCTAGCAGTTGTTCTGCTTTGACTTCCATTCCTTTAAGAAAAAGGTAAAGAAATTTCATATGAACTTAAAGACAACTCAAATAGCATTCCAGTACTAAAGACTGAAAAATAGAAGAAATATATAACTAAAATAAATTCAAATATTAGTTTAATTATATATTAATTAGACTAACAAGATTCAGAAATACAAATTAGAATCATTAATTGTGCAATCCTTAAGAGGCGGCAGCTAATAAAACTGAAATCAAAGCATGCATTTTAATGCAATTCTCCCAGCCATTCAAACTCAAATACACCAGATCTTAATAGTACTATAGATATTACATGTCAGCGCTGACTAGAGTATTGAAAGTGCTTTGAAATTCATTAGAGTGATTTATTTTTAAGCTCACCCAGCAAGCCAGACAGCCAAATGGAGAGATCTTCTTGCATAGGCACCAAAGTGGCTTCGTGCCGCACAGATATCCACTGGTCATACAGGCACACATCTGCCAGACCCGGCCCATGTCGCGGGGTCAGAGGACTTCGGGGGCTCAAGGGAAGCTCATCTCCAAACCACACCTGCAGAGATTTCAGTACGCTGAAGAGAGGAAGCTCTAATATTTGCAGTCAGATGACAAAAACGTGTGGTTCTGAATTAGACTGAAGAACTGTTACTCAGAGTGTTCACTTCCCTTTCAACTGACAGAGAAAACCAACAGAGCAACAAAGTGGTTCTGCTCTTGTTAGTAACTCCTGCATCAATATACCACTGCATGCCTTCTCTGGACTCCCTTGGATTTTAAATTAAATACTTTCCTGAATACAGAATAAAGACAACATGCATTAAATGCTTTGGGTTTTTTTTTTAACTCAGTACATTTTAAGTCATGAAATCTGCAAATTATCATATAATTTACTACAGACTACTGATTTCTTAATCAAACATTTCAGAGACATTTTGTGCTTAAACCATTAAAAATTATAGCATTAAAAGAGGAAACATTTCCATGCAAGGACATAGCACAATTCTTGAACACAAATACTTAGCATTTCTCTTCAGAACTCTGTATCTTGTAAATGAGAGGTAACTTATCACACTGAAAGACCACACTGAAATTTTGTGAAGTAAAATTTCTGAAGACAGAATCTTTCTAGCATTCTTAACTATTTTCCTTCAGTTCAGTGTGTATGTAAAATATATTTATATTTAAGTGATTAACTAGAATATAAGGTTATTAGAAAAACTTCTTAATCATGATGGAAATTTTTCAATAATCTCAGGCTCTGACTTCAAAATCTTCTTAGCTAACAGTGCTAAGAAGTGAATGGGTCACCTATCTGATAATAACAGTGGGTTATCCTTGTAAAAGGGGCCAATTACTACTTTTTTTAAAATCAGAGGTAACTGGTGAATCTAGTATTTCATCTGCTTCAGGGTAGAGTTTAGTATTTTAAAAAAAGTATTATACATGTATACAGGATTTAAACACTTCAAAAGGTATTTACCTGAATTGCATTCTGCATGGTCACCTGCTTTACATTAGTTTCTCCTCCTGGGGAAAAATAAGAGATTTTTATTACAGTCTCTCATGCTTTCATGAAAATTCTGAGAAAAACCCATCAGTGCTGCTTTGGAAAAATAAGTCTCATAGGAAGGGAAGGGGAAAGAGGAAAATATCTTAGTAGGTAAGGTTTATCTAAGGGCGGAGTACTTCAGTACTCCGCCCTTAGATAAAGGTGCCGTTATTGCAGCAAAAGTAGCAACTTTGTATGCATAAAGAATGCTCCAAAGTTGGCAAGATTTTTAGGAGCTGTATGACATTTATTTTGCCAAAGAGTAATACACATACTTCAAACCATTCTTGGATTTAACACAGTTGTCTCTGATTTCTCCTTCCCAGTTATCACAAGTGTATCTCGTACATGTGTGCAGACAGATATATGCACTCTGAGTTTACATTAAATACTTGGAAGATCATGAAAACCTTAAAACAGAGAAATCATTTTGACTAATAAGATTTTTCTCTTACAGGATCATCAAATGGTGTGGGCTGGAAGGGACCTTAAAGATCATAAAGTTCTAGCATAGACATATGATCAATGTTTTTAGAAATCTCTGTTGGGATTGTGACTTTGCAGGCAGCATGCATGCACTAAGTTTTCAACAAATGCTGCAAACTATTGCAACAATATAGCGATCTGTACAAATCCCTGGCAAAATGATCATTAAGGAAACTTTGGAGACAATCCAGTCAAAGCTTTCTCTCCTGAAGCCAACACTGTATTTTCCAGCAATGCTTTCAACCATGGGAAAATCCAGCACAAGCTTTACACTGGAATAAGGATTAGTAAGTCTTTCCCTGGAGGCTCCAGGTCTAGATGTGCAGCATTGCCAGGTTAGCTGCATGCATGGGTACAGAGAGTATTTCTCCATAAAATTTTTCCAGTGGTATTTTACAATGTCAAAAATTTCCTATCTGTGTCTTGAAACCTGTTAAAAACAACTTACTTGCTCTGTTACTTAATAGCTGACATAAAAGTTCATCTTACTGATTAAACCATATCGCAGACATTATCAGACATTTCAACTCATCTGTTTTCATTTAAAATTAAGTAATTTTTCTCCCCTGTCCCAGCTATTTAGGCTTTGTATGTAGATGGCATCTTCTCTCCTGCACAACCTGGCCTCCCTATGACAGAAGGCTGAATAGCCCATCATAGAAAACAAAATTCTCACCTTTTCATCCTACATAGAAAACAGAATGGTTTTTCTCCCCCCGTTCCCCCGCCGTAAAGCTCACAGACTACGTGGGACTACACGTACCAGGCATTTCAAACAACTTACCTCTACGACTGGCAAATGAGCAACCAGTTTGGTTTCGGGTGAAGACACTTCCTTGTAGCAGGACTGCTAGCTTTTCTCAGACCTTGTCAGAGACACACCAGTGATATCTTTCCCCTTCCTTTTATTTCTAGTGAAGGAAAAAAAAAGAGAGACATCCTCTCCTTGATGTCATTTTTCCTTCTATGAATGAACAAGGGAAGGGAAGGGTATATACCAAGCATTACTAATGAGCATGTTATGCTTCCCACAGCTTTGTCCAGGGGAATACGTTTTCCTTTGGCATAAGAAAGCTATTGTCCTAGGAGAAGCTCAATAAGAGGCTTCATTGATTAAAAAAAATAAATAAAACAACAGCAGAACACCCAGTAGAGAAGACAGTCTCATTAAAATAAGGAGGTCCATATAGGCTAACAAGAGCTCTAACATATTAACTGCCAAGGGAAAACAAAAGGCAGCCTAATTCACAGGGAGCACTTAAAACATGAACAAAGCAAAATATTCACACTGCAGCTATCACAGGAATGCTCAGCATCTGCAGTTTTGTAGCATGCCTAACAAAAACTAGTCTTGCCAAAAAAAAAAAAAGAGGAGATTGAGGAAAATTGTGGCACTTGAACTTCAAGGGCCTGCTCTTCTAAAACAAGTTATTTTGTAAGCCCATATGTCAGAGCTCCCTAGAAAGTCAAAAGGCTTCACTTATAATCAGGGAATCTGAAAAACACTTAACAAAAACCCCCTCTGATAATGTGAGCTACACTGCATGAATTTTAAGTTGAAAAGTAATACAGTAACAATTTCCCATTTTCAGATGCCAAACAGTTCAGCTCAGAGTTTGCAGGGAATACAGATTAATGCAGCCTTATCACTTACTGAGAGAGGCACAGGATGAGAAGACCCAGATCTGCCACCTTCAAGTAGTCAGCCTGTAAATGTGCAGAAGGTGCTGTGGTGAGGTGAATACTGCAGTACCACGTAGTCATAACCAAATCTGACTTCTAAAACCAGTTGGTTTCCCTGCATCAAAAAGCTGTACATAATGAATGAAGTAAGTATCTGATAGTGAATTTTGACAGCTCCAGATAGGACTGTGTCAGTTTCTACACATGCCAATTTTATCAACTTGCATTCAACAGGCATTTACTGTTCAGACCCTGAAGTTTGTGAAAGAAAGGACCTCAGAATAAAAGTACACTGTAACACATCCCCTGCATAGTTCAGACTATGCCATTCTCATTTCCAGGCAGACCTTGATACCCTCAAGGTCCCTTGGGACAGAAGACTGAATAAGCCCAACACAGTAGAAACAATTCTTTTAATAATTCTTCCCCTTCCTCCAACTGTTTCTGGTGTGGTTTCTTCTCCATTTTCCCCTTCCTGCTTCAACCCTTAAAACAAGGAAACCACCAGAAACTTGTGAGCTTTTCCCAGCTGGGGGCAACCAGTCCAATTCCAAGCTCAGTAAGCAGAGGTCCCCCACCACCAACCCCACTTTCAGGAAGCACCTCATTTTTGCTGGTAATTCTGCTGCCAATGGCTTTGTGGCATGGAAGGAGAGGAGCTGTCACTGAGCCACACCTTACAGCTGGATCAATACAGAGACAGTGATTTACTGGGAGACAGATGGTCAGCCACAAATTATATATCAGGAGAGGCAAGAATTACCTTTAGCTGGTTGAGTGCCAAACCTCCAGTAAAGGACTAGAGCTATGGATCAATACCAGGTAAGAAGGATGAGAAAAATATCCCTATCTATTGACACATGGTATAGGGACAGGCATTTCTCAGCAAAGAGGGTGCAGACACACCCTGGACATGACCCACACAGACTTGTGAGACCACAGTTTGCCTCTGCTCTCCACAGAGATGCCCATCACTTTGCCTCCAGACACTCTGAGAAACAGCACAGTCAGCAAATACTAAAGCACTTTACACAAATACTTTAGGGTGTTAACACACACTCTCAGATACTCCATGAGATAGCCTGCTTAGGATCAGTTGTATCAGGATTTGTAGATCATTCAGTGGGCCCCAACCAGCAAGACATGCTACATTAATTACAACCCATTGTGTAGCACAAGATGGACCGAGTCCAAATCCCATTTTACTTGACTGAACAGTTTACATATAAACAAATAAACAAACTCTCCCATTCTACAGATAGCTAAAACGTTGATGAAGCAGCCATTGACCTTGCTTAAGTGGAACCTAAAGGGATTCACAGGCTCATTAAACTGTCTTCTGTTAACAGGCTCATTAAGAAAACACTAGGGTAGAAACACTTCTACATCTTCACCCTATATTTAAGATATATAACATCATCTTCTATTCCATCAACACCCAAAGGCAGTCACAACAGTCTAACCCAGAGGAACTGGATTAGTCTTGACAGTACCTACTGGAACCCATGTTTATAAACAGATTGAAATGAAAGAAGCTGTCACATCAGTATCTATTGAAACCTACTACAGGATAGTCAAGGTTTTTTTTTTACAGACACATCTAATAACATGCAAAATAAAAGGGGTAGGCACAAGAGACATCCACTGAACGGAGAGCTACTCCATCACTACAGCAATTTCAGAACCTTTTTGTTGCATTTACTGAGTCAGCAGGAGCTCTGCTTCCGTGGGGAGGCATCAGAGGCACTAAAGAGAAAGAACCAGACTGGTCAGTCCGAGGCGATGGGCTTTAAGGCGGCAACCAACTCTTTACATTAAGGCACGCTGACTGTCTCCTCAGAGACTGCCCCTCCACGCCTCTCCATGAAGTGCACACAGGCAGAGGCGGTGAGCACGCTCTCCCCTACCAAATGGCAACAAAGGCCCTGGTACACCTGTCGGAGCAGAGAAATGCACTTGAAATCAGGGAGGAGCACTTTGTCTCAGCAGCTGCCATCTCCACAGGAGACATGCAGACGGCTGCTTTCCCACAGGAGCATCCAGTTTGGGCAGAGGCTGGTTAACACCAGACACGCTGTCCCAGTTGTTCCCTCACATACACAAGCAAGTTCTTCTCTCCCTTCCATTTCTAACCCACACTTCTTCCAGCAAAGTAACACAGTAGGGGAGCATTTTTCGATGCTCATTATACTGCTGGCTGACCACAGTCAGGAGTAGTTTATTATGACTTAAATATAAAATCGTCTCTTATTCTGAAAGACTCACAGGGTACAATTTCAAATGCATTCCCAGTTAGGCCTTATAACTCCTAAAGGAATACATGTACTTTTTCCCACGTCTTGATCTGATGCTGTGCCAAAGGTGACACACAGCATCCCTGGAACATGGCCAGCTTTTGGGCAAAGAAAGGAGGCAGACGCTTTTCCGCTTATTAAGCAATATGAATGAGTGTTTTAGCCAAGAGCACTGGGGCAAATTTCCTACAGAATCAGCACAGCATCCTCAAACGCCTGCGTAGGGCACAGAAGAGACTGGTTTGAAGGCGGTTATGCAAAAACTCTCCCCTCTTCCTTCCCCAGGGTAAGTTTCGAGGCACTTCCCTTCCGACCTCCGTGACCGAGACGCTGGATGAACTGCGGCCGCTGGACGGGTGACCAGGCCGCTCTCAGGGACCGGCACCGCCCAACACGGGCTCTGCCGGGGCTCCCCGACCCGCGGCACTCAGCGCTGCCCCCGCACACGGGCGGGACCCCCGAGCGCCGCCGCTCCGGAGCTGCGCGCCCGAGGCACTGCGGCCAGCGGGGCTCCGCCGCAGCGCCGCGCTCCCCGCCCGGCGCCGGGACCGGGACCGGGACTGGGACCGGACCCGCTGCCCCTCAGCCGCCCCACACCTCCCCCGCGGGCCCGGCCACCGCCACCCCCCGGTGCGGGCTGCCGTCACACCCACCGCTCTGCCCTGCCGTGCCGTCCTACCCTATGCCATGCCGTGCCGTGCCGTGCTGTGCCTGCACAGCGCCGCGGTGCCGCCGCGCCGGCCGCTCCTTTCGAAAGCGCCAATCGGCGGCGGGGGCGGGCCCGGGCCCGCCGCACCTGGCCCGGAGCCGCGGCACCGCCCCGCTCCCGGCCGGGACATCGCCTCCGGACTGGGACATGGCCCCCGGGCCGGGACAGCGCCTCCGGACTGGGACACGGCCCCCGGGCCGGGACATGGCCCCCGGGCCGGGACAGCGCCCGCCTGCGCCCCGGGCGCTGGGAGCCGAAGGGCCCCCGGCAGCCGGCGTTCCGCCCGCAGCACTCGGCACAGCGCTCTCCCCGCCGCCCGGGCTCGCCTCGCTGGGAGCGGACCCCGGCAGGAAGAGTCCGCCCGCCCTGCCTGCAGCCCCCGGCGGCATCCGCACCTCCGCGCACAGCACCCAGACACGCGTGCCTGTCCCAGGGGTGCTGCCGATGGTATTTTTGAGAGCCATTAAGCACCAGCAGTCAAAGTCACAAAGCAAAATAACCTGTGACACACTTTCACAAAGTAAAGGTAGTCTATAACTTTTACTTCGAAATAATAATGCAATTGAAGTTACATCTTATATCATTAAAAGAGTTTTTCTGTGTATGTTGTTTTTCTCCAATACATAATTTTTCATCTTGTGAAGAAATAACATCTTGCACACCTTAACATGAACACATTTTGGAGTTGAACAACAAATGACTATGACATGAACCATTTCAGCTGCTTTATTACTGTAACCATCTAAAATATATTCTTTGTCAGAAGTAAAGAACAAAAAAACACTTCAGTGAAAAATTATGAATGGAAACTTGCATGTCCCCATTTCTTTACAGAGGAACAGTTACTGCAATCAGCTTAATTGCAGCAGGAATTAATTGGATTCCTCTGGAGAGCTGGTGGGCTCTTTCTGGTCAGAGGGTATAAATATAGGAAAAGTTATACTCACGTGTGAGGATCCAATAGCTATGCAATATTCTGTGTATAGTGGACAAAATTACTTTAATGCATCCATGGATTCAATGATTCATAATGTTTCTATAAAAATGCAGTAAAGAAAATATAATGTACCGTGGGAACTTTTCTATTAAAATAAGTGCTGCGTGGTCCTTTAAAAATATATTTCTCCTAAAATAAAATAAAGAAGTATCCTTCACTGCACATCCCAGATCTCACAGAGAAGAGGTGTGAATTTGTGATCATTCACTCTCCATGACATCAGCATCTCTGCGTGATGATGGTTAAATGTCCGTAATTCTGTGAGACGACCCAGAAGACATGCAAAGTGTTGAGGGTTATCTGGGTGGTGAAGTTTGCAGACTTTTTGTAGAATATCCAGCAGTGGTTCTTGAAGCCTTTCCACAGAATCTCTGCCCTTTATGTATTGTCGATCTAATTATGGTTTCAAAGAGAAGAAGTGATTAGCAAATATACTCTCTGATACATTACAAATATTTACACCAATAGGTTAATATAAAAATATTCAAATATTTACAATGTTCATACCTACAAAGAATACTTATTTCCAAGTTAATATGAAATAAAAATGTTTAATGCTGTATTTTTGCATTAGGGTTTTCATGTGAGCTTCCCACTTCTAGCTAGAGAAATTTTTTAACCTTCTTAAATACTGAAGTGTTTTAGCTCTGCAACGTTTCACTGGAGTTTTGTCATCATCCCTCCATAGTCTAACTCTGCACCAGAGTATGTCTTACAATGCATGTCAAAAACTGAGCAACACCCTAAGTTCTTGGAGCTGTAGTACTCCTGGAGAATTTAGCCAGTAGAGAAGAGTGTAAAAGTAGGTCGCCAGAGTGAAATCAAACATTTTCATCCTCAGATTAAATTTCTTTTTTACACAATGCTTGTCTCTTTATTTTGTTCATATGGAAACATGTGTTTGGATACTTGGATTGGGAGGAGAAGAGAAGGATGGGATTTTTGGTGTAAAAAGTTGCTGGGACACACTGACTCAAAGAGTGCTGGAAATGCTTCATTTTCCCATCTTTCATGAAACCTGGTTTGGAAACTTCCCAATAAAGTCTGAATAACTTCATTGCCATACTCTAAGTTATTCTAAGTTATAGGGTTTCCCAATTTCCCCTTAAAACATGTGGCATTCCACAATGGTCAGCAGTGATGTGCATGTAGCCACATCTGGGGTTTTCTGAAGGAAGAAGCCTGTTTTGCTAAGCAGTGAAGAGATACCCATAATTTTTTAAAGCACATTATTTAACCAGTTTCTTCCTTGTATTCAAAACCAAATGGTGTAGCAGGACATTTGGAGTTTGTATTTCTGTCCTTGTTTTCTGGTTTAACAACTGAATATACAGAATGAGCCTGCACATTCACTTACTCTATGTAGAACATAAGTTTTTACAAATCTTGTGTCTGTTCCTCATGCTTTCTTTCCAGAACCCTTAATATTTAATTCTGGATGAGAAGTTACCTGGAGACAGGATAACTATGGCTGTGAGCAGTGCATATTCTTCCTGTGTCATCTTCAGCTCTCCAATGCTTTTATAAAAATTAAACATGGGAGTTATGAATTCATCTGAGATACCTGTGAGAATGAAAAAAATAGTTATAGTATGTCTTAATTATTGAAACACTCTGGTTTACTGCTGCAGAGCAATTATTTCATACTTCATATTGGCTGCCTTGGTGGGAGAAATCTACTACAGAAATCATGATGCAAGACAATTATTACACAAGTGCAAGCACATCCTTGTTTTCCAGAGCAAACACTGGAATTTTCTTTTTGCATGGTTTCAAAGTCTTTCTTTCAAACCATTCATTTTACTCTGCAGGTTTGTCCATCTGGATCTTCAGGACAAGTTTCATACGTGATTACCCTGTCTCCTGATAATCCTCTTTGCAAAGCAGACCTTGTGTTCCCTGTCTCTGCATTAGTTATGTGGAAATCTCTCAGGGTATATGGTTTAATTCCAGCCCAACTCTGCAGCAAACTGCCTTGGGCAGTTGCTTCAGTTGTCTCCTTAAAGACACTTAATTACTCCTTTTATGTAGCCAGAAACTTTCGCTAAGTCTAGGATTACCTGTACTCCAAGATCAACTTTCTTGCAACTGCTATTACCTTAAAGCATAAAATAATATATTATAAAATATAGAGCCAAAAATAGCTAAACTCCAAGCCTGTTAAAGAATAGGATCATATGATCCTCTCAGCATCAGCAGAAGCCTTTGGGGTTTCCAAACTAAGGCATGCCAATGGGACTTCTTCTTGCTGACTTTGTCATCAGGTCACAATGTTCTTAGTTAGCCTTAAATTACAGACATACTCCATCCTGCTCTTGGGTGTAAAAGAGAAGTTCTGTGACATCAAGATTATTCCTCTTTTAAATGATATGTGAGTCACTCAGAGCAGACAATGAACTATTGACAGTGGTTGCTTGCAGCTCTGAAGCAGTGTAGACATCCAAACCAATCAAACCACCCAAGCCATCCAAACCAAGGTTCTGCAGCAAGAACCTTCTAGCCTTCCTTGGCTGAAAGGATGGAAACCTCCTCAGTTCCCATAGATGAGGGCCATAGGATCTCTTGTAGATTTAATCTTAATTTTGAACTGTTCTAGGAGAAGTCCTTATAACTTCCTTTGAAAACCACATGAAATTGCACGTGTTTCAGTGCTGTGTACAACACCAAGCTGAAGTCCAGGACTAGTGAGGTTTGGAGTGCCTCCAGTAGGCAAATTCAAACTGAAACTCAGCATGTGGAACTCAAAGAAAGGCAATATAAAGTCACTTGACTCAACTATAAAACAGTTGTCACATTTTGCTGTGACAGTGAATTTACTTCAAGCAGTGGAATAGTTATGTGTCCCAACAGTGAAGGAATGGTCTTGTAGGGTGTGGTTTATTTCATGGCTGAGTCAAGATTTTAAACACAAGACATGAGCAACCTATGTTCACTTCAGATTACAAGCCACAAATCTTGTTTCCTTGATGAGTTCAATACTACTGAGTCTAAGTCAATTAAAGGGATATATATGATGTGGGTCAGCTCATCCTGTAGAAGTTACTAACACAGCTGGCCATTCTTACAGGGCAAACAATAGTCATAGCATCTAATGGGCTACAAGGCTTATGTTGTTAGTCATCAGCATTAACTCCTTCAAATTTTGAATACCTGTTATTGCTAACTTTTGGGAAACCACCTGTCTCCCTCTGGGGCGGTTTTATATACCAAGGTTCCTTATAATATGTAAGTAGCACATATATATGGAACACCAAAATCTTAAAGTTTGCATGAAAGTAGAAAAAAAAAGAAGTGAAAAGCTGGGCCCTAAAGCAGAGCTGAGCATTTCACGGAAATGAGTAGCTCAGCAACAACATGAGAAAAGTCTAAGACAAACTTGGTATTTTTAGAAGTCTCTGTGCAAGGTATTGTGTCGCTGGGCACAATCATCTTGACAGGAAACAAGAAATGGTAGGAAGTGGGCTGTGACTGACTCCCATAATTTGTTTCTCATAGTCCTAATTCCTAGCAGAAGTAGGATGAAAATGGTGCCAGCAAACAGGATACGGAAAAGCTAGTGAGGACCTAAATTCAGGTCCCCACTGCTCCAAACAATGCCTAAGCATATTGTGAAAAAATCCCTGCCCAGAGAGCTTCTAAGCTAACATTAAGTATGGAAGGGTGAAGCAAAAAATGAGTATAGATGTGAAAGCAAATGAAATTACTGCAGAGAATGTGCAGAGAATGCAAGTGCTTTACCACTTATCCTAGGGAGAACAAACTTCAAAATCTTTAAACTGATACATGTCATGAGACAATTATGAAAAAAAATCCGTGAAAAATGAGCAATTTTGGAACTAGGAGAATGGAATATTTTCTCTTAGTAGTTTTGCTGTCTTCTCACCTATGCTGGAGTTTCCCTGCTATTACTTCATCTTCCTGCACTCACCTTACACAAATTGCTTTTCTGTCACAAGAGGGGGCTGTTTTCTAATGTGATTGTAAACGCTTCGGTTTGGATTTCATAAACTCCAACAGAAAGAAGAAAAAAAAAAAAAAACAACAACCAGGAAAACACAGGAAACCGATGTTTATAATTTTTTTTTCCTAGCTACTGGATGAGATGTTGCCATTTCAATTCAGGTTATCAGAACAAGAATTAAAAGTGATTTGGTGCTTGTAACTGGAAAGGCTAGAGAAGAAATGAGTTACAAACCTTCCCAATGTTATTACTAAAAGTTATAGCTGAAAAGTGAAAAAAATCCCAAATAGATGAAATTATATTTCAGGCCTCATTGAGAACAGGAACATTAGTTCCTCCTAGCCTTCTATATTTAGATCAGATGACAGCCCTGCACAGTGCTGTGCTGAGCTGTGCAGGCAGAGCTTCCTGGTCACTGCTGAGAGCTCCTCCTCCCTAACTCTCTTCAAAAAGGTTTCAAAAATCTTGTTTCATGCAGCATTATGGCAGTAAGAACATGCTTCTCTTTCATATGTCATTAGGCAACTTTCTGCGTTATATGGATTTCTACCTAACCCAACTCAGCCACCTACAGAAGATGCTGCAGATAATTTGATTATTTCATTGTGTTCATGCATGTCTGGCTGTAAACCCAAGTGTGGTCACTGGGAAATACAAGCTTTACTGAGAGCATCTTTGCTTCATCAAACTAGAGCAGATTTAAACCCATGAACATTATTCTTTCAACATTTCCTTACTTGCACAAGTTTATCCCCATCTGTAGTTCAAGGTACAGCATTACTTTAGACCTTGTCTTTTTTAGAGTTTTATTGCTATGATTGCTCTTTAAAGGTAAGATGACTGATACCTAATATCATAAGGTTTGTAGTTTCAGGCCATGAATAATTATCTGTTTAACATAATCCTGGAATACGTGTATTTACTGTGATATCGAGTCAGTACTGCCAGCTTTTTGAGACAGCATTTTCTCTTCTATTTTGACTGTTTTGCAAAACTGAATAATTAATCTATTGCAAGAAGAAAGCTTGAGCCTAAATGCTAATTAACAGTAACTAACACTGTGTTATTAATATAGATAGAGATCATTTTTTCTTGATAAGCATTGAGGTGTTAGTGAATATTAAACTAAGGGTATATTAGTAGCTGCTTGATGCAAATAAAATGTTCCAATTACTCACAAACTTACATTTTATCTTTCACATTATTCCATCTACCAGAATTGTTTTTCATGCTGCTTATTAGCTCTCCCTCTGAGCTGTTGAAACACTGACCAAAATCATCCCTGGATGCTGAGTACCAAATCAGGGAAAAATCTAGCCAGGAGAGAAGACACACCAGAGCATAGGCACAATCTTTTCTGTCTACCATTATCTTGTAGGGGTTAAATGGCCAACTTAAATGAGACTTAGTATGTGTTAAGCAGAACTCACAACCAAGTACCAAACCCCCATCTTCTTTCAGACAATCCATAGTCCAGTTGCTCTGTTAAGTCATAATTGCAAGCAAAGAAACCTTAATTAAAAAAAAAAAAAACCAAAAAAAAAAAAAACCAAAAAACCCCAAAAACACAAAAAAAAATCACAAAAAAACCCCAAACAAACAAACAACAAACCAAGCCTGTAAGGAGGGTGCAAATGACCTTTCCACATACCCTCCTTTAGCATTGGCCTGAGTGCCTGCAGTCAGAAGAGAGAAATGTGGTCTGGCACATAGTAGCAGCACCTGCACTGCCTTGAGCTAGTCTTCATAGGCAGAGTCTAAAAACATTTTTGGCCTGAAGAAGCACACTTATGCATAAAAAAAAGAGATTGGGTCCCTGAAATCTGTTCTTGCTTTCATGGGTATAGATCTATTCTGTAGACATAATTTAAATAAATGTAGCAGCTTTATTTGTACTTCAGATACCTAGTGCTGGATGACTCAGTGTGGTAGATTGTGCAGGAAAGGTGTGTGAACAAGAAAGCTCTTTCCTATATTTTGCAATTTAGAGTGGTCTAAATTTCTAAATGTTTTGGGCAGTGTGCCAGTTTTGCCTTGAGTCACAGGATGATGTGTTTCCTTCCACAAGGATGCACATGATCATTTGGAAGTTAGACACTTTGGACATGTCAGAGAAGATCATTTTGTTTCTCTGCACAAACACCAGCACAAGGAGGGTTTAAAGCACCACCCTTATTCAGTACTAATAACCAAATTATAAAAGACAAGGCAATGGAAGTTATTACATATCCATGTTCCAATACCGAATTTTGCTTTTGGTTGCAGGAGCCTCTTATCCAATCAGTGGGGAACTTTGTATCCCACATCCAATGGCAAAAGGTGGCCTTTTGCCAATGCTTTGAAAGTGTGGGTTTTCCTTTTTATTCCTTGGATCTGAGTGTACTTCAGCACCTGTAACCCATCCAGGATGACAACAGTGTGTTTCACAATGTCAGAGGTCCTGCTGCCAACTTAAAAGTTGGGTCCAGGTTCTTCCCTTTCTGTCAATATCAGTATTTTATTTCCCAATACTCAAATTCCTAGAACTGCTCTGTAGAGTAAAATGATGAAATAAAAATTTCTATCTTTTCATGACTAATGAAACCTGGTATCTTTAGCAAAACAAACTACAAATCCTCACAGAGAAAAAAATTCTGTATCTCAGCTCTGTTTTATAAAAATAGTGTACTGCTCAATGATGGGGAGAATTTGCTTTCAAAATAACAGAAAAACACCAAGCATTAAATTACTAGAATGTCAGCCTTTCACAGAATGAGTCAGTCACAATATGCTATATGCAAAGCATCAAATGAGTAAATGGCACCAAATCTCAGCAACATTAAATTTTAAAAACCTGTATTTCTCATTAAGTCTCAATACTAGGGTGTGTAGGAGAGGATTTCAGTCACAAGAGCACCTAATGCAAGAATTTTCATAATGGCTTGTGAAGAAAGACCATCGGGGCTCAAACAAAGGCAGTCTCTGAGGTGCAGCAGGACTTGAGCAATATGCACAGGCTGAGAAATAAAAATACACCTCATCAGCATGAGAATGAAAATGAACACTGATAATGCTCAAAGGTCATCACCACCAGATCTCTGACTTCTTTATCAGGAAAAAAACCCCAAACATTCCATACAATCAGACCAGAGAAGACATAAATATTAATAGATGAGAGCAGCTTCAAAGTGGACATTGTGGCAGGTGACAGAAGTATGGACAGCTTGTGACTTTTAGGCAGGACCTCCACCACCCTCTCTGATTTTATGGATACAGGCATCAAAGCTTGACAATAGAACTTCTGTGATATTCAGACATTAGTCTGTACCTAAAAATATACAGACAGAAATTCTGACTAACAGCAATAATTTATGGCTGCTGGCATAACAATGTTAAGGACCTTACTAGGAGCCATAAATAATCCTGATGCTGTTTTTTTATTTGTTACCTATAAACTTGATTTTTAAACTCCCACTTGGCCATCACTGAATTTCTTCTGAGGCTCTCTGTTTTCTTTGTATGTTTCAGTTTGCTGCATTTAGCCTTTTTTGTTTCTGTGTTTATTTGTTTTCCAGTGAGGCATTTGGAAAAAGAGGGGTTTAATCTGTTCTGGCCATTCTTATCTCTTAGACCAGTCTACAACATGATAATGGTCAGCTACAGCTGTTAGTAGCATTTGTCCTTACTGGTTAAGATTGGAAAGGATTGTTTACATTTCTACTCTAATGTCACATTTCGTACAGGCTACTATGAAACCTATAGCCCTGGTGTTGAGTCCTATGACATTCAGGGGTGTGAACTGCATAATATTTAATATTCTTAATATTGAATACTTGTAATATTTTGTTTTACTATAGTTTATATTACATATTATGGAAATAACATTGAAAACTCTATATGTAAACAATGATAACAGAAGAATTTGGATGCCTTTCTTTCATTTTGTTTAAACTTTGTCACATGAAAATAATAAGGATTTAAAACACAAAAATAAGCTACTTCTGTAGCAGATATTTTAAAACTATTTCAAAGTTTCATTTATTTAAAAGTTAAATAGATCCAGTAGCAGTAATTAAACTAGAAATGCAAATATTTACAACCTGCTTTTTTTATTGTCATGGCCCCATTAAATGCAGCAAAAGAAAATGTTTTAAAGTAGGTTTGAATATGCACTAAGTAGAGAAATAGAATACATGAGAAAAGTTATTTTATTCTGGCTGTTAATGGAAGGAAAAAATGCAGTCAGCAGCAGTAAGCTGAATAATACGTTATCCTCTTGTAATACATGGAGGGGGGAGTTGTAACATCAGAATTTCCTCTTATGTCTTCAACTTGATCCTGACTTGAGGGAAGATGTTTTAGAAAGCTTCTTCCAGAGCAAGAAGATACATTTGTATTTCTACATGCATAAAGGTTTAAAAAGGTACAGTGTTTCATTTCTTGGGAACTATTCAGGGTGTTTGGTCTAAGAATTTGATTTTAATTTACCCTGGAGATTTTTCCCCATAGAAAAAAAAAAAAAAAAGAGAGAATTGCAGTAAACATACCAAATTTGTTACTTGTCTGGAAATTTCTACACAAATTTCTTCTAAATTGTTCTACACAAAATGTTTGGTTTTTTTTAATCTGCAATATGACAGGTAAATAATATTAAGGCAGGATATAATGTAATATTCCAGCCAGCTGTATTATCACAAAGTCAAGCACAAACTTGCAAAATATAATATTGCATCTCATCTGCATTCAATAATTGCAGAGAATTAACAGAATATTTTAAAATTACGACTAAGGAAAATTATTGGTATGACATAAAGGCTTATGCAATGTTCTGGATTAAAGTATTTCTTGCTTTTGGTGTTTTTTTTAAATGAACAATTGATGCCCTGTACAAAGAAGCTTCATACTCATTGTACAGATTAGAGAAGCTTTCATTAATCACGTTGCCATATGAATTCATTTCTCCAAAACCTATTTCTATCAAAAATATGGGTTATAATCCAGTAAAAAAATCTTTTAATGAAGATATTTGGATATGTGACAACTCATTACAGTTTCCAGGAAACATATCTGGTGTTCTTGGCATATTTCTCTGCCTGCAGAACCTGGACCAGAAGCTATTCATATCACTCTGGAAGTCACTATTTCCAGTCTATCAAATAGTACCCTCTTATAATCAATCAAAATGAAATAAATATATAAAACTGCTAATTATTAATGAGTGTGCTAAACCAAAATAAATACATATGCTCATAGAGAATCATTCTTAAGTTTTCTGATTCCTTTTCAGTGAATCAAATATGTAAGTACTGCTTAATCTTGCTTACATCTGTAGCATTTTCTGAACTGAGTTCAAGCCCATTTCCATTACTAATATTGAGGTTACATATTCTTCTGTCTCCTCTCCTTCTGATCCTTAAAAAGGAAAGTCAGAAGGCAGCATCTATAGACTGACTCTCTTATTCTGAATTGTTGATCCATTTGAATATTCATCGATAGGTATCTGAGGGTTGGATAAAGCTTGCTGGTCAATACAGAAAAAGGCAAAACATTCCGTATTGCATTGGTAGAGCACAAAGAATGCATAATAATGTACAACATAACTTCACCTGCTCTGAGGACCAAATAATATCTAGCCCCATTTGGCTTTTCATGATTATTGCAATTTATGTCTACAACCAGTGGAATTCATCAGAATCACTGAACTGTCAATGGATCTTAAGAAGTAAAAAACATACTGAGAACATGCTGTATTTATAATTCTTCTATGTACCGTGTTCATTGTGATTCAATTTTACCAGAACAACCCTATGAATAGGTGCTTGCCTTCAGTCATCTTCAGTAACATCCTAGAATTTTTTTTTTCCCTTCTTATAGGGATTGTCTAAAATCATAATTACCAATTATGAAAGCATAATTACCGATTCTTTATGTGAACAATTTGAAATGGTAATAGTACATCATTCTTTCATACTTATCACTAGAGACATGCAACAGTTTTATTTGATGAAGCATTATTCATAATAGTTGCAATGTACTTGTAAAGAATCCTTTACCTTATGACCTTTAGACTCAAGGCTTGGTTAGATTTGTTCTAGTTAATGTGAAGAACATTCAGATAAATCTATCTCAGCACTACTAAACAATCTTACTAGCTTCCCAAGGGCCAAATACTGACACAGAAGTGGAATGGTCTGGTTTGGTTTTGCCCCACTGAGCAAGAGACCTACCACTATTGCGAATTCTTTCTTCTAGAAGAACAGTGTGTCCCGTAGGAAGTTTCCTGCTGAAAATCTCAGCTGAGCGGAGGAACATGGCTTCTACTGCTGAGCCCTTCAGCAATGCAATCTGGTCTTCATGATCAAGGGTTTGGAAGCCTGAGGACACATTAGAGACAAATCAGTCAGCAAAAGAAACAGTTCCCACTTCTTTCTATCCTGAAATTCCTGCATGTGAGGTGCCACACATCTGCATAACCTCGACGTTGGTGTCAGTAAGGTTGCTGAGTGCTGCAGACGTTCAAACCTGGACTTCAGGACATGACACTGATTTGAACCTCCCCAAAGTTTTTGGGGATTACACATGTAGTTCAGTGTTCATAATATTTTAGAGGATAAGAAAAGTGTAGTGGTGCATAGCCAATAGTAAGAATTTTGTTCAACCTGATGCTGCTCCATAATATCTTCTGTTGTGTTTCCACCAGAGCTGCTTTCCTACTGCCATGCTTCTTTCAGTGTTACAATGCACCTTCCTTAGTTAAAGGGGACCTCTACCATATGCCCAGTGTTCAGTCTTGAGGTCATATGAACTTGAGACTTTAAAAAATGCTAATAAACTCAGATTTTCAGCACTTATCGATAACACACAATGCAAAGACCATAAATATTTGTGCCACCAACTAGAGAAAGTTCTTGTGTGGGACTCACAATTCAGTGGATGTTATAACCTAGAGGCATTGCTAGAAAGGCAACAAAGGGAATAAAGTAGAGTCTAGCAAATGTTAGTGGTAATTTAAAGGCAGACTATTTGGCACTGCAGGAATATATAAAAAATAAATTCTCTCTACAGACACAATCCCTTCTCTGAGCATTTTATTTGTCAATAGCTAAAGGGTGCCACATCTTGGAGTAGCAGATTTTGGATTGTTCAGTCTACTGTTCTTCTGAGCACAAAGCATTTTTTCTTTATACAGTATCTAAACAGTGTGTAGAAGGATGAAGCATTTTTAAATAGTCTTTCAAATATACACAAAGCTTTCCAACAGGCAACAGAAAGACATGTAAACGTTGCAATAACAAAATTTTCTCCAACATGCTGGATATACCTGGTAGTTTTTTAGTGAATTCCACAAGAACCTGCACGTGACTGGTTGCCATTTCTGTTAAAATCAGAAAATTTCCTTCAGCACTGAATTCCTCGTTCAGCTGTTAAAAATTAAACCAAACAAAATCTGTTAATTTTCACTGATATTTCATATTTAGGAGCACAAAATACATGAACTATTAGACTGGACCAGGCAAGAGTTCTGCCAAACACTGTAATTTGTCTCCAATGTTGTCAAAATCAAGTATTTTGGAAGGCAACATAATAAGTAGAGAGTGTTTTTTCATCTAGAAAATATTTTCAAGATTCCAGGCTGGTGTCTTTACAGAAAGGAAGCTTGACAGCAAGTCAAACTCAAATCACTGCCTACACTGACAATGGAAAAAAAAAAAAAAACGCTCCAACTAGCTAAGGATAGATTTGATCATAAAAGTCTTATTCTAAAGTTGAAATATTTTTCTTAATATTTAAATTTTATAAAGATACGGTCTAATTGTTGACTGAATGGGCGAGATTCTGCCCACTTTCAGCATACTTTAAGTGTAAGCCCACAGTTTGCTCTACTTACTACACCTACTTACACTGACTACCAATTTTTTTTGCCTTGTAATCCTCAGTTTCATTATCAGTGTTTCAAAAATTAATTTTTCACTATACTTACTAGTTTTTTTGACACCTCCTGGGGTATTTGTTGTTTACTGTATGAATCCATAATATAATCAAGAAGTTTCTGCTGCTCTGGGGTAAGTTCTACCTTCTCCTATACTGGCAAGAAAAAAAAAAAGAAAAAAAAGCCCATCATGAAATGCAGTCATAGCATCTCTTGCTTTAGGCAAAAGCTATACTTCCATTTTTTTACCGTTTGGAGACCAAGGAGATAAGAGGTTTTCTTGTCACTGAGGCTTTTACAGAAGTGTACAGAAGAGAGGTGTATAAAGTTTTTAAACTGCATATGTTTGTGTGGTTAATTATCAGAAATAAGGAAATGTTTAGCAAATAACTAGGTAAGTTCAAGTTTTAATATCACACCTCAATGTATGTGATATATGTACCCCAGAAAAAATACTGCATGGATCTTACAGATGCTTTACAGGATTTTGACTAAAAATATCAGAACTACATCTATACTCAAGGCATTTCCTTAACTTAGTGGAAGATAAAGTTTCAATCAACACAGGCAGCACCAGAGGGTTTTCAATACTCTTTATTCACTGTACTAGATGCATTTAACAAAATCACTTCACCAGTAATGAACTATAACAAGAATTCTCTTACCCTATATATTTTAGTTGTAGAAGTTACTTGTTTCACATCATGGCCTTCGCTGTCCTCATTGACTGTCTCATCTTGGGGCTGTTTCACATTTTTCCGCAGCCTTTTTGACTTGCACTGTATCTCTGTTAAGAGACCTAGGACACATAATGCAACACAAAGCAATTGAATTTGTGTATGCCCAAGGCACTGAAGAGGTACTTAGACATGCCCATGAATGTCCTTTACAACAATCAACAACCCTGCTTACCTGTGCAGATCATCTTGTGAACATGTCATTATCTTTGGATTTGAGTCTACTGAGATAAGCTAGACACACTCTATGAATAGTCTACCCCATATGGAGCTTATCTGCAGACCAAAACAGTTGGTTCTGCTGACCCAGAATCCACACACTGAGCATGTCAGGGGTCTTGCTTTGGACCAGGTCTGATCTATTCTTACAGGCAAAAAGCCTACTAGTGATGGGAGTATAATGCATTGTGCCTTTGGTTCAGTTTTATAGAAGAGAAAAGCCTTTCCTTTGCTCCAAGACCTGAACCAAGTACAATAAATAGGAACAATTGGAAGACTGTCATCCAAATAATGCTCTTTTTCTTTGATCCAAAACAGTGATCAAGATGCAGCTGTTCTTACACAAAGGTCATTGGATATTTTCAAGAATCTTTAAGCAATATTAGGTCTTTGTGCAGAATCCTTGGCAAGAAAGCCCACACATAAGAGGGGGCTCCCAGGTTTTAGCCATTACTGTCTCACTACACAGGTAGACCAACAACTGAAAACATAGACTCAGATTGGCAAAAGTACCTTTAAAATGTATTTAAGAACTTACCCAGCTGGTCTTGTTATTTTGCTTTTCATTGTATTAGAGGAATGCATAAAGATCGGATTTTATTACAGAGTTTCACTTGCAGAAAAGGATTTTTGAATTTGTGGCACGGGATTTTTCCTCAGTTTTTTGTTGTTCTAGAATACATTTCAGTACTTTGAACCAGGAAGCATCATTATTTGGATGTCCTGAAAACTATCAATGTTCTAACAAAAGAAGGGAAATAGGTACCCTACACAATCTGTGGAAGACAGTCAGAAATCACAAATGAAAAATTAAACACCTAAGTATTAATCTAAAAATAAACTTATTTATTTAAAACACAAGACTTCTTTCTTTCTCTTTTCTTTCTTTCTTTCTCTCTTTTTTCTTTTTCTCTCTTTCTCTCTCTCTCTCGTATTCTTCCCATTCTTCACCTTTAAAAATGCAGAGCAGGAAAAGAGGCTCATTCAATGAGTATATGATGTGGAGGAAGATACCATCAAACCAGTGAATCTCGTTGTGAATGTTTTTAATTTCCTGTTTAAGCCCTATATAAAATGACCTACCTGAACTGCTGAGAGAAGAGGAAATTTACATGATTAAAATAAGACCTGCAAAGAATACCTTGAAAGGAGGGAATAAGAATGATAGAGATAATAATTGGTATCGAGCCATGTAATTTGTGGCGCCACACAGCACCACAGATTTCTTTTCCTAAATTATTCAGTGCATCCTTTGGTGCTGTTAATGGGCCTCTGCTGTTTTCCACCAGCTTAGGATCTGGTCTATTGCCTTCCTAGGGAAAATTTGCTTTACATTTGCCTTAAGCATTAAGACAGATTTTTCTCATGCTTCTTGCTACTAAGTATTACCTTGATATCTTATTCTGTCTCCATTTAAGTCATCTGAAAAACTTGTGAGACAGGATGTCACTTTTTAGCTCAGAGATAGCTAAGTTTCAATGGGTATTAAATTCCAGGAAGAGTGGCAGAAGCTGGGTCTTCCCTAGGTAGACATTTCACCCAAGAAACTTGCAGTTTAGATCCAAATGACAGCAAAGGACTGAAACTGGTGGGTTTAGTCTGTCTGTAGTTTGCACATATAGGGCAGGAGAAAGATGGTTGAGCAGCTGTCCAATAAATATTTATAATACTTTAGCTCCTTGTTCAGAGGGAAAAAAGAATCCACAGAGCTTGCAATTGCAATCCTACAAAATGAGTAAGTGAAACAAAGTTCAAGGTAACCTTTTATTTCCTAGTCATATTTTTCAAATAAAGGCCCTATTCTACTACAAGTTTCATGTTTTACTGTCCTAGATTGCCTTGAACTAAAAGCAATTATACGACACACTCCTACTTTAAAGCCATTAAATGGTGCCTTGCCAAACATCCTCATTGCAGTGCATTAGAACACACTTATGGTTAAGTCATGAGCAACACAAGATACCCCATGTTTCCATTGCAGAGAGAGAGTCAAATGGCAGCAGCACCCACTGGCTTTTATTTCCCGTATGCCAGCTTGTGAAAGTGATAGGCCAGCATAAAAGTTTCATGTGGTCCCAGCCAGTATTATTTACGCTGACCTGTTTTTTTTTTTTCAGCAGTGGGTTGTTGGGTTTTTTGCTGCACTGAGTGACTCAAGCTATTTTGAATACTCAAAATTTTGAAGCAATGGATCAGGGATGAGCTCCGCAGGGGAGTTATTTTCCTCTGACAATGCAGGGCACGTGGAGTTCTTCCATCAAAGTGGGGTCTGCTCATATATTTATGTATTGCACAAGAATATGTTCTATCTCAGGATCTTTGCAGCCTGTTCAATTTGCAGAATGAAAGATTAATTACATTATGCTGGCAACACCTTCAAAATATTGACGGAGCTTATTGTTTCTCACATAACCAACAGTTACTATAGCATCTTCTGATCAGATTGAAGGATAGAAATATATTAAAATTTCCAAGTAGATTAATTTCCTGTATGAACCTAAATTGATTTCATACATACGTTTATGCTAAAGTGACTGGAGCCATCAAGAAGAATAAATTGTAGTCCTATTCATGGAAGGCAAAAGAGCAGATGTTTACAGAGCATTTTCAGGAGCAGGCTTACAAAAATAGTGCAATAACTCAAAGAGGAGCTTTAAACATGTTCAAAGTTGCACTCCAGTATCCCCATTGTTCTAAGTTATCCAGTTTGAAGCTCAATAAAGTTTGTAAATTGTCTGAATAGAATATTTTTCTTCATATTTAGAGACCTATATGTCTGAGTTCTACCTATGTGCCTACGTGCAAGGCAGGAAAATCTATAGCACCATGAGAAAAGCTAATAGGACTATAAAAAAGGGCCAGCCCTTACCCAGCTTTGCCTGATTGCTGGGTGAGGTCTGGGAACATAGATTTGGCAAGTCCACAGAAACTTCCTGCTAGTGACACTCCAGCTCTTTTCTTGAAAATGGCATTGTGTATGTGCCAAAACTTGGACCTGGCCCACAAGAACTTGACTGAGGGAGCCCCAGAAAGAGGAGGAAATAAAAGCACCAGGACTTTCCTGCTCTGGCTTCCATAACACTGCAAACCCCTGACTCCTGGGGAGTGTCCCATACGCCCACTTCCCCTGCTCTTTCCCACTCGAGCAGACTAATAGCTGTCATCCAGTGCAGGACTGGCCTTCACTGCTGTTTGCTCAGCTCCTATGCCCTCACATCCCTGACCACCAATTAAATCCCATTGCTTAAAAGTGCATTTGTCTTTCAACAGGCTTTGATGTACAGGCACAGCATCCATCTCCTTTCATACACCTTCCACCTGCCAAATGACACCTTTTATAACTTTATTGTCAAAACCAGATCACTCAAGGAAATATAGTATTTAGCGCACACTCTGACTGGATGATGCAAATACCTGTATACATACATTCAGCCAACATGCCCATCTGCTTGCATTTCCTTAGACGGCACTCCTGGCATTTTCTCCTCATGTACATGTCCATCTCACAGTTGCCTCCATTTTTGCATTTATATACTGCATTTTTTGTGATGCTTCTTCTGAAGAATCCTGCACAAAACAGCAGTGACATAGATGAAAGAAAATTCATACCTAAATCTGAAACCTGCTAGTAGCAGGTTAAGCAGCAGCGCTAGAGCCATAGGGTGATACCATACAAATAGCCAGTGAAAAAAAATGTGAGTCTGTTAAGTCTCTTGAGGTACAGAATGTACAGAAAGAGAGCTGAGTAACTCTTCACCCTTCCCGGAGCTCTTGGGAGCAACAGAAGCTCCATATACTGGTCTGCTCACCCACCCTCGTTTAGCAAGGAAGCTGCACTGTATCTGTTTATTATATTATATTATTATACATGTGGCCTCTGCCCCCGTTTACAAGATACTCCAGCCTTATTCAGTAAGTACGGTCCACTTGAGGAGTTAAGTAGTCACCTAATTTCACACACACAGGCAGTTCTACCGGTATCTTCACTGGACGCACTCAAAAATTGCACAGTAACCACTGCAAACAGCAACTGATACAAGAAATTGAGAGGACCTTTCCTAAGTCTGTCCAAATCTCCTATTTGGCTGCTGCCCATCTGTGAGAGCAGCACTGTGGGCAAAACATAGGGTACACAACATAATAAATGTGATTAAATAAGGGTCATCACAAAGCAACAGAATCTTTGCAAGCAATATTTTCTGCATTTTTAGTGTTCGTCACTGTGCCATTATAATCGTCTTACATTGCCCTTCACATAGCAGAGACTATTTAGCATCAGCTACAGTGGGAATCAGTTTTCCTCCCCGTGTTTCTGAAATAAACTCCTGAGAACTTCTGCTGCCCCATCACTGATTTATACTGTACTTCAAACTAGAGCTCTGTGCACATTTATATTAACCAGAGCTATTCAAAAAGCTTTTGTTTTTTTATCACCACTGCTTGGCATAATAAAACTATTGTTTTCCAGCCTGACACTCTAATGCATTAAAAGAGAGCCCAGATAAGAGCCAGTCTCCCATAATCAAATCATAGAGCACATTTGGTTGTGAATCTGAAGAATTGTCTGTGTGTTTGAAGAATTGTGCATTGTCAGATGGCAATTTCCCGAATCTGCCCCATGGTTTTATAGTTGCCTAATCACTTCCAAGCACCAGTGTGTAGCAACCAGTAAAAGAATTCCACTACCTGGTCACAAATAATCTGGCATTTCTCTGAATCTTCAGTAATTCCTGCTTGAAATCTCTTCCATGGTGTCTGTTTTATTGGCTGTTCTTCAAACAAATACAGTTGACTGACATCAGCCTCTTTTGACATGCAGATTACTTAGAGCCTCCAGAAGCCCCAGGCATTATTTTTATTCATCACTCACATGGTTTTAATAAATTACCATTTACTGGTCAAGGAAGGGGGAAAAAAGCCTGGATTTAAGCTGCAAATTCTTGCTGTCAGTTAAAGGCAACTGCATCTGCTTTATATAATTTATTATTTAATTTGTAAATTTTAAATCCCATAGTTTATGATACATTAATTAGTGGTAAATATTGAAAAGCTCTGCACAAATATTTAAAATATTCTAAGACTGATTGATGAATTTATCACTCAATCTATTCACAAGGTGGGGATTTACTACTTCATGATGAAAGAAAGGAAAACATTTTGATAAATAATTTTTTTAAGATGTACAAGAAAGAAAAAGGCAAAAACATGGATGAAAAATCTAGGAACCAGCAAGATTCAAGCAGTCAAATACTTTCTCTTGAAAATTAAAGTTTTGGAAAAGTGAAATTATCTGAAATGAAAAGCAAAATAATTTTTTTTCTTTTTGACAAACACTAATTTTAACCCTATACTTGCTTCAGTTTTCTGACTCTTGAATCATTGTCTTTTTGAACAGACTTCTTCATAGCTAATTTTGAAATTAGCTCTTGGTATTAATTAAATATGACTGCATATTATTCACTACTAATTCAAAATGAACTTACACTGCTGGAAATGTGATTTTCTATAACAAGAGGAGTTTTACTAAAATTTAAAGGTAAGTCTGAAAAAACATATGTTAAACTAACAAAGGGTTAGTAACCCCAAAAGCTGAAGTTTTTTCTGGCACTGTCAAATTTTCATCTGATCTCGCCAAATTACAAAAAGCTCATGTTGGCTGGAAGTGTTGAATTTGCTTTGTTCTCAGATAGTCATGAATATGATTAATTATGGTAGAGCTGCTCCAGTGTTACTGATGCTGATTTTTTTCCTCATGGAAATTATGAATGTTGAAGGAGGGCAGCTGTAAAAAGATTAGATGAAAGCTTTGGAAGTATCTCTGTTTTGCATCTTGATGGGTTTTAAATGTAAAAGTTTTTGAAATTCACAATTGCCAACAAAGTACCTGCTCTGCCCTGTCAGGCTATCAAGACATCTTCCGGCAGCGTTCCTTTGCCCCATGACCCCACAGTGGGTGTTAATGTGAGGAGAAGATTAAAGAGGGACCCTTTTTGGCAAGAATTCTAGTCTGGTGTGAGACACATCAAGCAGCACAGGAGTGGTTTGAATACTGCAAAAACTCCTACTGCAAACTTGCATGGAGGGGATCTGTAACCAGCTTTTCATAGAGTCAGAAAGGCTGAGGTTGAAGGACATCTCAAAGATAGGTGCATTTTGTTTCAACAGAACTTATTCTGTGGCTTAATTAAACAAGCACAACATTATGTCACACTTGTTCTGTACCACCTAGCAATGGCCCTTAACTACCCAGGCTGAGGCTGTACCAGAATGTGTTTGATGTCAGTCTGCAAAGATTGTTTCAGAAATGGTCTCCACAGTAGCAAGTTTAAACACAGTGTATTGCTCCTTGTGCTGTAAATATTATGTAAAATACTAATGAAATAGTTCATATATATTTGTTAATGGATGGTAATGTATTAAGAAATATATATATTTATATTTATATTAGTGTATATAGTCCTGCCAATATCTTCAAATGAATAGTCTCATGAGGACTATAGATAAGATCCGAATATTGTTCCATCTGCCTAAGAAAGAAAACCAAAGAGAATGGAAAGTGTTGCTGAATGCATTACCCATGAAAGAATTAATAATAAAAAACCCCTAATATATTCATCACAGAGGATTGAATCTCATAAAAATATGTGCAAAGCTTCTTTGTTTGACTAAGAACATCCACTGCATCAATGGAGCAGAGGTGCTGCAAGGTGAGCACTAGTCCTACGGAAAGGGACCTGCATATTATTTTGGACACACATTGATCATGAATTAGCAGTCTTGTTGCCAAAAGAAGGGATAATCTCATACTGAGGTTCACGACACAGACACGTGAGGTAGTTATTATTCTGCACTGATAAGAGCACAACTGAAGTGCCGAGCCTAATTTTGGTCTCCATGCTTTGAAGGTAATGTATACCCAAGTGAAAAACTCCACAGATAACAAGAATGATCAAGAGATCTAGAAAACATAGTGTCTGCTTTGCTTGTCAGAAAGAATTACTGTCCTCAGCACATCTCTTCACTGAATCATCTGGTACTTTAGTCACCTTTAAAATTCATTGTAGAAACAGAATCCTTTATCTTCAAGTAATTCAACTTTTACTATGTTTGATCAAGGGTACTATTCTTTGTAACTGATGTTGCAGTCATGAAACAGAGCAAAGACATAAAATAGATCATCCCAATAAAACAGTAAAATTATGGTTACATAGAGTGATTCAGAACTGAAGCAGTAGGAAAGTGGATGCACTTTTCCTTTCACCATGGGCTTTAGTCTGAATATTTACCTGATAGCTTTAAACTCTCTTCTAGAAACATTATATACAGATTTCAAAGTTTGTAATTTTAAGTCTTGGAAATGTTTCTCACACATTTAATACTGCAGTTAATAAAGAGGAGGAACATCTTACCAACAGAATTAAAATGTCATTACTTGGAATTGTCATATCAAAATTGAGTTTAACCTGCTTCATAATGACAGAATTAATAAAAATTAATTCACAGGTTTTGACTTGGAGACTATTTACTCAAACAACAGAAAGACATCTCTTAATTATTGGATTTCTTGAGATAAACTGTGTGAGCCTTGACTGTATTCATATTTCGAGTACTTAACTATTGTGGTCTGTATTTTCCTCACAAATGATTTTGTGATAGATAAAGAAAAAGCCCCACAATTAGGTCCAGATCCACTCTCTATAACAGTTAATTCCATATTAAGATATTTTAGTAATTTGGTAGTGACCATGAGTTAATATTTATCCATAAAACAGAAATGTTATTGAAATATTCACAGAACAGGATGAAAAAATGGGGCACTATTTTTCTGGCCATAATGTACCTCAGCCCTGTCACAGATATATTATACCTGTTCAGGTATGATAGTTGACATAACCTCTTGTCCCCCTCTGCTAAAATATCTGACAATCATGTTTACCATAACAGCAATGATTTTCTACATAACATTTATCCTGATAACAACATGTGAATCATATTCTTCTAAGAAACAGGATATTTGTCCTACAGATACAACTTTCTTCCTGAAGAAGCTCCCTCCTTAGAGATAGGAGCTACTCTTAGGAGAAAGTCAAGAACCATAAATACTTTAATTTCACAAACATGAAGACACCCATCATATCGTTCTGGAGCTGGGGAAAAGAGAATCCCTGGGAACAGCCTGCAGGTGGGGGCTGACAGCTTTTACTTCCCTTCAATGCACACTACATGAGGCACTTGGGCTGGTTTTAGCTATTTTCTAGGGCAGCCTAACACTCAGCTCCCAGGGGCGTCCACGGGCATGTTCTTTCCACAGGCAGGGAATGGCATGAACAGCTTCCACAGAGAGCAGAGCCAGGCTGCCAGACTCCACAGAAAGCTGTCCACCAAAAAGCAAAATGACATTTTGCAGTTCACCAAAAGCAAACAGTGCTCAAGAACTGTAGGTTGGCCCATTGTGCTGTATAACCACAGGACAAGGGTAGAAAACACTGCCAGCCTGCCTTGGGAGAAATACAGAACAGGGTACACAGGATCTAAATGCAAGTCTCTAATATGTTTAATGATTTGGATAAAATTAACAAGAAAAGTAAAACAAACAAACAAACAAAAAACAAACAAAAAAACAACAGAAAAACCAAACCCAAAATTCCCAAGAAACTGCTCTGCTTTAGCTGAATTGCTTTCACCCTACCTTTGCATCCTTCACAAGTAAGGGCATTATAGTGATACCCAGAGGCTTTGTCACCGCAGACCACACAGAGCTCTTCTCCTTTCACCCTTCCTGTGGAGTGACCCAGTCGAGGCTTTTTGGCTGCAGGGATATCTATTATCTCTGTCTCCCTTGTGAAAAAGGTCTCTGAGGGTAACCTCCTGAGTTCATACATCCCAGGGGAGTACCATTCCTCATGCTGCGGAGGGTAGAAGCCTAGGTTGGAGTAATAAGGTGGCGATGAGATCTGAGGCTGAACTTGGGGAAATGACACACTGTTGTACTGTGCATAAGGTGACACATCTGGCTCTTGAACTGGAGAATTCATTGGTTCTGAAAGAACACCTGGAAAATAATAATGCAAAATCAGTTTCTGTTACTACCATGAAATTGTAGTTATCAGAGAAGATTCCACTTCCAGACATCTATCTCAAAAGCCAGGCACAAACACAAAGACTGTATCATCTAAACTCAGATTTGCTACACAAATACACTGCAAGACATTTTAAAAATAATTTATTCATTCTCAGACACTCCTTTATAATTGGTGGAAATGTCCGGCACTGGCAGTTATATTTAAAAATTCCTAAAAAGTATTGTGCAGGTAATCATATAATTGTTCAGTTTACAAGAAAGAGCAACCCCACCCCAAAGAAGTTAACAACCCAAATTAGGCCTAAAAGCAGAAGGGAAGAAATCCAATTCAGAATTAATACAAATTAACATGATGGTTGAGTCATGTTAATTTGTATTAATTCTGAATAAATACATCATGACAGACAAAAACTGCACTAGCGAAAAATGACAAGGGTGAGGCTTAATTTGAAGACTGAAAACATGAAATAAGTTTGAGAAGATAACAGGAAAGTTTTCTTCTTTGAAATAGGAAGGTGAGGTTACCAGGAAAGAACAAGAAAGATATTCCTAAGGTAAGTGGTGAAAGGAAACCTTCTCCCCATCCAGCCTCAAGTGGCCAGCCAGGCTCTGCAGCCCAGTCCCCAGCCCCTACAAGCCTGTACCACTCAGTGCAGCTGTGAGGCTCTCATGGGAAGCACCTCTGTAAGCCAGTATTAGTCACCTCCGAGCCAGCAACAGACCTGGCAGTGGCACAAGGAGTGACAACCTTTCCTGTCGGGATCAGCACAGTATCAGGAGGCTACCATAGCTTTGTTTATTAACTAGCATATTTAAAATGGCAGACAACTGAACCCTCATTTCTTTTCTGTACTCCAAGCACAACAACATCTAGCAGTCCCTGGATGGTGTAGGTAAAATCAAGTCCACATCAAACAACTGAAAATCTGAATTCAAAAGTTATTTGCAAACTATTTCTTATTTTCTGTTGGACAGAGCCACATCTTGCTGTTTCATGAAAACTCTGACTCAATTCCTTCAATAGTTCCAAGAAGAGTCTGAGAAAAATAGCACATATTTCCAGGAAGATGACCAGTCCAGTTTTATTTGAATCAACAGCAGTATTTACAAGGAAATCATAGATTAATGCTCATTGATGGCCATCACTTAACAATACTTCAGAAGAACTCCAAAATCATTTTTGCTGACATAAAATTGGTCCCGGACAAGTGTCCTTCTTTTCTGAGGAATCAAAAACAATGAAGAAATGCCAACAGTTAAGAAGAGGGAATATTTGTAATGACAAAGATAATTAAAATCTGTCCTGGGGGATCCTTCCTTCTCCTTTGTCTCACTTCAGTTAGTGCCAGAAACGAACCTTTTAATTATACTGGCTTTTTCACTTTCAAGATCTCACACTCACTCTTCAGTTTCTGACCTTCCTATTTTACCATGCTGCAGAAACCATGTGAGTGTTTTGGGTTTGTGTGGTCGCTCTATTATTGCTCACAGCACATTATTTGCCAATAACAAGTGTTGAGGTACCAGTTCCAGAATAAGTAGTGAGATGTGTATCTGGAAAAATGTGACACAAAACCAAATAAGAATAACAGTGCCCTTTTTTACCAGCAATTAGTTTAATTTTGGTTGCATTTCATTGCTTTGGAGGAGGCCAGGGCACCAAGCGCTACAGTGACAGTAGCAAAGTAGCAGAAGTCACTCCCCACAGCCAAGGTTATACCATTTAAACAGAGTATGGACACACAGAGGGCATCTGGAGACTCCATGAAAGAGCCTAGAAATGATGCTTCAGCTTGATGCATCAGATGCAAGCTGTCACTGATACCTGCCAGCAACAGCAGTGACAAAACAAGTGAAGGGTGAGGACAGCAAAGATTTCATATACAGTATAGGTTTAATGAGTGGTATATTAGCTGTATTTACCATCTATTGAGACTGCTGCTCATGAAGACTGGTCAAGGTACATCAGGTACCAAAGCTAGGGTTAATTGTGGGGTACACAATCATTCAGTCTCTCTTTGGAAAAGAATAATTTCACTGTGGAAACCTAAGTTTTCATTTGCTTGAATGTAATTCATTCATAATTCAATTTAATTTGCTTGAATGTTGGTAATTAGTTGAGTTTGCTAAAAGAAAGTGGGACAATCCAAAAATGAAAAGGAAGAAACTGTTCATTTTTAGCTTTCTACCATACACAGGAAACTCCACAAAAGCTGTATACCAGCCTCTCGAACTGCTTGGGCCTCTGAAACAGCAAGAAGAGAAGGCAACATTCCTTCCACAGAACAAAATATCAGCACTTGTTAAAAAACTCAGAGCTATTAAAGGACTGCAGCACATCCTGAGACAATACTGGGGGTTTATTTAAACAACTGTAGAGACATTTGGTTACAAGTATGTTTAGAAAAATCTTCCCAAACATTAATTCTACTCTGCTTCCACAGGAAACAAAAAAAAAAAAAAGAAAAAAAAAACCACAAAAAACCCAAAAACCAACCAATTAACCAAACAACAACACAAAAACCAATGAACCAAAAAAAGAGTCTTAATTAAGGTAAATAAAGGGGAAAAATGCCAAACAAAAAGCCGAACAGCCCATATCACCTCCTTTTTCCTTCCATCAGACACATCATTAAACAATTTAGCTGAACTGAGTCCATTCTCAGAGTAATGGAAGGGAAAACCAAACAAGTTTGAGAGAGACTGAGAGAATATGGTCTTGTTCTAGATAAAACTCACTAAAACTAAAACTACATAAGACTCACTGCTTAAATCTGGGAATTGCTCTAAGATCAGTATGATTTTTGAAGACAATTTTCTTGCAACTATGTAGGCTTGCCCACTTTAGCTTGAAGTTTTGAGGGATTTTTGTTTGGTTTTATTTTGGTTTATCTTAAATAGACCTGAGCATGACATACCTGTAGACCTGTACCTGAGAGTCTGGACCAAATAATTTTTTATCACAAAAGAAAAGTAGTCTTATCTTACCAAGTGTAAAGTACACAAGCTTTTCTCCAGATATATATATATATATATTAATAGAGGTCTGGGATGGACTGGTCTCATGAAACTAAAGCATGAGCAGCCCAGTAAAATCATGGCAGTTGCAGTAGTATAAGCAGCTAAAGTGATATCAGAAATGAGCTCATTGGACTACGCTGACATTTTGTTTGTGTGGTCTTAAATATTTTGAACCATTTATCTCTTTTTCCTTTTGGAAGGATACCTTTCAGATTTTTAAGGAAAGACTATTTAAGCACACATAAAAGTTGAGTTACGTCTGCAAATTTTCTGTTTTCAAATTTTTTATTTTGTAAATAAGTGTTTTTCAATTAAAACCTTATACAAAATATTGAAAGCTTGCTAAAAACAAAGTGAAACCTTCACATGCATGTGATCATTGTTTTACAAATATTTTTTCTACTTGTGACTGAAACTTATTGAACAGTTTTACTTCTGTTACTTTAAATTTTACACAGAATACAAGAAACTTCAAAAAATATTTGACTTGTAGAAATAATCCTTGCAGAAATAAAGAAATTGTTTTCAGTTTGCAGAATGATACAGAGATTTTGTGCAAGCTAAATGTGATTTTATGCAGAATATTGCAGAAATTACAATGAGATCACATTTTAATGTAAGAGTTATTGTTCCACTAACATAAAGTTCAACAAAGGGAACTGAAGTCTAAGCAGGTTTAAGATATGAACCCCAGGCTCTCCTTCATTATCCATGAAGGAACATAATAAAATAACAATAATCAGAATTAAGTAATTCGGAAACCATGGCATACATTATCAAAATCCTGGTTTAATTCCAAACAAATTATTTGCATATCCTTTAAATTGTTGTGTATCTTTTGGTGTAAAAAGCCTAGTAGCATCCTACAATTTCAAGGAAGAGTGCAAGCATAGATAACGAAAATATCCAAGGGAGAATATGGCAATATCCTACCTCAGGCTGTGTTCAGTCTGACCATTTCTTGACGAAAAATACTCTCCTTAAGGTGCCACAGTCCTTGTTTCCATCTTTTTCCTTTTTTACCTGATAAAGTTTACCTGTATATGAAACTTCTTAATTCTGCTTTGTCTGTGTCCTGTTCACCGTGAGAACTTTCTTTAAGATTAGAAAGGAGTGACACAGACCAGAGGTTATATAGTTTACTAATTAACTTCATTGCGAGCAGCTTGTTTGTAGATGCAGGAAACAATGTCTGTTTCCAGTGTGGATTTACCTGGATAAAATTTGGCTACCAGTTTGAGGGTATGCCTCTAAGTAGCCTAGCCATTGTATTTTTGTACCTATTCTGGTTTAGTTACAACCAAATTTTGTATCAATAAATATTTGGTAAGGTCAGGTGGTTCTGTGCAATAAATTAACCACGCCAGTATCACAGGAGGCAGGTTTTTCAAGTGGAGAAATGCTGCATTCTCAAAAAAAGGCCAAAGTGCTCAGACCATACTGGACACACCTGCATGACAAGACAGAATGGTTTGGGCTGGAAGGGACCTTAAAGATCATCTAGTTCCAAACCCTGAAATAGGAAGGGACACCTTCCTTGTAAGCAGGTTGCTGAAAGCCACATCCAATCTGTCCAGCTCATTAAATTTTTTTACTCACATTGCCACTGTTTGGTTTGGCTCTCTTAATAATTATTATGCATCCAATGTTTTCTGTTTTAATTTGTGCTGGTTTGTTTCTTTTTGATTTGGGGGTCAGTTAAAAGCTTAATTATTTTCTCTGCAGGGATGAAACCAGATGTTGCATCAACTGCCAGGTGGTGCCAAAGACAAGATGTTATTTAACATATCTTATGATCTTGAAGCTGTTTAATCAGTTTGGACACTTGACCCTACTAACTTGTTTATTACTATTATTTATTTTTAAAAATACACCAAAAAAAATCCAAACAAACAAAAAAACCCCAAAACCTCCAACAAAACAATAACAACAACTAAAAAAACCCAAATTACCACAAACCAAACCAAACCAAGCCAAGAAAAAAAAAAAAGAAGAAAAAATGCAGATTTACATAAAAGGAGTCAGTCTTTTAAGCTCCTCTTAGGTTTTTCAATGGCATTTGTTGTTCTTTCGTTATGAAGTTTAGATATATTGCCTTCTTCTCCCCTTTGTTACATGTCATTTTTTCCCCTTATTGTTCCTAATCCTATTCCATGCAGCTTTAAGAGTGTTCATTCCCCCCAAAAACTTATTTCCCAGCTAGGGACATATACAGCGAGGCTCTCATTTCTTATCTTGTTATATGTTAATGTTACATTACAACAACACATTTTCAGGCCATTAAAGAATACTTGAAATACAATAATTGAAATAGGTCTTCATTCCAACTAAGCAGTTGATTTTCTTTCCAGGTTCTTAGAAATAATTCAGGTTCTATATCTGAAGTTTTACACTTAGTATCATGCATACTAGCAACTTCTATATAAGGTGCTTTCACAGAAAATAGCTAGCTACTTACTTATAGAAATGACAGTTTGAGTCACATATTGTATATATGTCAGATACCACACAAATATGTAACCTTTCGGAATCACCTGAGTAGAGAGTTAGAAAAAGAAAAGCTTTTTTGCAGGAAGACAGGGTGGAAGGGAAGGACCCTGACTTTAACTAGGTTAAAGATCCTTTCTCATTTGCATTTTGAGGCCTTTTTCCCAGGACTCATAACTTCAGAAATGAAAAACTATGGTTAAAACACACTAACTCCAATGACATACAGCGATACTTTACCTTAGACATATACTCTTAAAATGGCAGCGTACAATTTTCATCTACTGAAAGGAAGAGAAGTTTGTTTTTTTTCTGGAACCTGCTGCATCTAGAAATCTTGAAGCTAAGGATGTAGAATTACCCTGGAATTTTTATGGTGATGTGGCTCAAAGCACAGGCAACTCAGAATTGACAACATTTCTTTTTGAAAGACCTGAACCTGGAGCTTATGTTTGGAGAAGCAATTAGATTTGCTTCTGAAGGTCTAAGAACACTCTCCCTGTAGACTGAATAAAGCATGGTGAAAATAAAATGTGTATCCAGGGTTATTTTACAGAATGTGAGTGTGCATCTTTGAATAAAGGAGACTGGTTGTATAGAGGGTAATGTCTGTAAGCCAAAAATTTTTAACTTGTGAGCTGCAGTGTATGAGAAGACCAAAAAGAAACATGCATTATAAGGACCATCTAAAAGAAAAGCTTCCATTCTGTTTTCTGGGGTCCATAAGTCACTTCCTGCCAAAATGGAATGTCAAAAATTGCAAATAATTTACAAAGATAAAGAATTGAGAGGCAAAGCCATTTCCTGCATATGTTTTGCAGATGGAATCATATTTGCACAATGAGTAACTTTCTCTGTGCACTCAGTTGCATATTATTTCTGATAGTTTTTTTTCAGCTATAAAAGTAAAAAAGACACCATATTGAGTGACACCCCACAAAACAAAAGTCAGCTTAAGTGAAACACAGCAGGAGTGCTAAGTTTTTTTCCTAATGGGAATCCTGATTCAACTCCTTATTTCTTTCTGTTACAGAAATGTCAGTTTGGATTAAATCTCCACTGTGCTAAGCTCTGAACACCTTTAATGAGAGACACAATCCCTTTTCTGAAAGCTTCACAATTTGTAAGTAAGATCACCCTGTGGAGGGCAAGTATTTTATATTAATATTCTTCCTTGTATTTTCAAGCAACTTTATAATCACTCCTTGTAATTAATGAAATAATTAAGAAAAAAATAGATATTGGAGGGAAATTTCTTGACAAAAATCTGAAGCAGCTTGAGTATGCTAGAGTTTTGAAAGATGACTGAAAATGAAATTTGGCACCCTAGATTTGAACATCATTCTCCTTTCTGTAAATCATGGCCTGACATTGGAATTAAGAGGTAGCAAAGGAGTTGTTTAGCTGTTAGCATACTATTTTTTTGACAACTCCAAAACATTTCTCCAACCAAACTCCAAAACAAGGAGGGATAAAAACCAGTAACACACAATAATGGGGTGACGTTACCATTAGTGATAATGCTCTAGTTTAATTGTATGGTCTGACTTGTAGAGATGGTCCTGACTTCTAGGAGCTCTGCAGATGGAGGGGTTCTGGGTGCCAGTCCTTCCTTCCAGGGCCCAGGCACTACCCTTGTTTCAGACAGATGAAACTGGAATGTGTTCAGTTTTTCCAGCACTCAAAAAGGCAGAATTCTGGTCTTATTTGGACTGCAAACTTCTGAAATGTTGCAGCATTTTGTGGGGGTTTGTATTGTGTGTGAGGCCCTCAATGCATCATAAATTACCCAATGAAGGACCCACACTCTTGTCAAATGAAAGGCTAAAAAATTTACAATTCTCTTTTTTTCTTTTTTTCTTAGCAGTACATATGTCAGAAAACAGCTTGCCCATGCTTATAAAATATTGACCAAAAATTTTTTACTCATTAACAAACTCGTGCTTAGCCTTGAAAAATTCAGTGAAACTGGAGCAAGGAGAATTTTCCAGGCTGCTTTATAAATTTTCTTGTGCACTGAAGTTAATAGGATAAGTTTTTAATGGTCTTAATAAGACAGAGATTTTAATTTAGGTGAAATTGCTTTCATATATTTTCATAATATGGTAATGCAAATACATTGCACTATAATTTCATTACAGATTAACTGGAAATATATTTGCTCAGCTTGATTTAAGTGACTCTCATGAAGGTAACATCCAGCCTCCATACAAAGGTCTGTTTTTGTCAAATGACCTCAAGTATTAGAAGAGTGTCACAAAAACAACCTACAGGTTCTGCTCTGAGCAGTAATGAGAGCAATAGCGTGCAAGACTGCATTAACACCACAGATCTATTGTTTGCTATTCCTCTCATAAGTACTGAAGATTCCAGAAGGTTGGCACATTTCAGCCTAATATCCTTGACTTGAAATTTCAGCCCATTTTCTTCTAGGTTTCTGAGTATAGGACAGCTTTCTATTTCAACCTAATTTGGTGACTTACCAAACAAAGGAGGACCTTCAGCAAGAGGAAATCCATCAGCAGTGGCTAGCTGATGATGTCCTATTAAATTCATTTCAGATCCCATTTATACTTCAGTTCAGGAGGAATATTGCTGATTAAACAGGAGGTTGAAAAGAGACCCTGAAATATGTGAAGCAAAAAGAATATTTAAAACAAGATAACTAACTTTTGTGTACCTAGTGTAAAGAAGAATGCAGGAGGTTGTTTCAATATTTGCTGTAACAGAGATTGTCTTGAAATTACAAAAACTAATTCAGCCTTTACATAAAATACTACATACAGCCTGTTTGTTTTTTCCGTGCTGTGGCATATTTTAGTTGCCCTCTTTCTGTTAGTTTTAAATTAATAGGAGTTCATGCCCAAATATATTCAAATATTCAGACTGAAGCACTGGCCTGATCTCCCGAGGGCATGCTGCCCAGCCCCCCTACCATGCAATACCAATAGTTTGCATTATTTTTCATAATTTCATTTCTTCCACTTACTGAAAAAGCGTAGGTTTATGGTTAGATCAGAAGAACACAGATGGGACACTTTAGTTTAACTTCTAAGGACCAGCTCTTTATCGTGTCTTCAGTAATTACTGAACAAGATAAATGGAGACAAACACAGAAAGCCAAGCCTTGCTCTGATACCCAGGATCACCCACCCATCTCCTGTGGTCTCAAGCAGCCCCACAATTCTCCCTTGGGGAGGCTGGGAGAGGTGTGAAAGGGGCTCCCCTGCCCAGCTCACCTGGGCAGTCTGGGCCAACTCCAGAGTGCATTTGAGGCAGGACCAACGGGATAATATAGAGCTCCAACAAGGGCTTACATAGACACCAAAAGGATTCTGTATAAAATTGTCACAAATCTGTTTTCCTTTGTTTTATTGTCCTAATTCTTTATTTGGTTTTATTACCATGGGACTGTCCCTGGGGCTGCATTTCCACTCACTGAAGGCATTTGAGAGTTGTAGCACAGTCTACTTCCCAGTAAGGGCCCAGCATGTTTCTTGAGGAGAATGAAGTCATCTGATAAAAACATGAATGCTGCAGGAGGCCCCAGTGCTGAGCAGGCTGGGAAGTAGCTTGTGAGAGTGACAAGCACACGCTGTAATTATATTCAGATTTGTCTGTAAGGATTCATTAAATTCTTTCTTAACATAAACAGAGGTCCTCTAATTAGACAGATGCAGTTTAAATGTCTCCCACAGATAATTTAAACAGTTTACTTAAAAATGTCAAAAGCTACTTGTATCACAGACCAGACAGGGTTTTTGTGGCAAATCACATATAAACACAGAATCTCAAATCTAGCACAGAAACATAGTTTTGCAACAGCAGAAAAATTCCATGTATCTTGGATGGGGTTTGGTAACCAGCTCAGCCACCCCCTAGGTCCACATTTACTTCCAACCATTTTATTGCCTTGCCTGCCTCATTTTCCACGGAAGTTATCTGCTGAAATCAAGATGTGGGGCTACTCTCATGGCTCTAAGGTCTTAAAATTCCTGACAGACAGATTTCTCCTGAAATACACAAGACAAATCGTTAGAATGGGATTCCTCTTACAGCCCATTAGAAGTATTCCCTGATGGGGGAAGGCAGCAGCACAGTCAGGACCATTTTAGTGCCAGCAAGAAAAACATCAAAATGAGGCATTTTCAGAGGGCTAATGAATATTTTTCTGGATTTTCTTGCTGAAGACTAGAGAAGAGAGACCATCAGCGCCCTCTCCTCATGTCCCAGCCCTTTAATATCTTCCCTACAGCCCATGGGAGTGCAGCCCTTAGAGGTCCTTGAAGGATCAGCTCTCCTCACAGCCAGACATGAAGACTGGTCCACCATTGCTAGTACTACTTCTCATGTTTCCTCATCAGCCCCTGTTTGAGGGCCTAACACAGCAACACCTAACATCAGCACTGGGATTGTGAATTTCTGTATGTTCATACTAAGCCTAGAATTTATCTTCTTAGGGAATGTTGGAATTTATATCAAAATATTTTAAATACAGTCCCAAGAAGAATTCTATTTTAAAGTATTTACTGCCAGTATACGGTCAGACTTTCAATACATAGATTCTTAGCTTGTAAGTTTTGTATTATACATCCTGCTAGCTTGTGCTGCAAATAAAGAAGAAAGAGGGCAAGCTATGTTTCTAAAGGTTTATAAAGTGATTGTGCTTTTGTAGCCTCTTTGCAATGTCTATAAACTTATTTCTTGTTTCTTTGAGGACATTCAATTTTTTAACATATCATTGTAAAATGCCCTTCTTTAACCTCAAGATGGACTCCTTAGAATCTATTATTCTTTGCACACACACACAAAAAGACCCAACCCTCATGTTATTAATACTGCCTTGTTGATAGTAAGAATCTTGAGGACATATTTGTAATAATGTGGGCTATTGTAGGACATTACAGGTTTTGTAATTCTATGCCTCCTGCCACATATATTTTTTGTTTGGATGGATTCAGTTCAAGCCAAATGTTCATGATGATTTTACAATTCCCACCATTTTAATACTTCATTTTATTTAATATATCCAGCTATGTTGACCATTTACTAGATTTCATGGAGGAGATTACTCCTATATTCTTGGTTTCTGCATGGCACAAGATAACCATAAAAAAGGCCAGAAATATATTTTCCAATTCACCTAGCTTTGGTACTGTAAATTTCACTAACACCAAACTCTTCATTAAATACTGATTGATATTTGGCTTTGATTTTCTCCTGAGTACAGCCTGCTGTGAGCTATCTAGTCTAAATTAGATTTATCCATATAATTAATGCATTTAAAAGCAGCAGGTGCTGATTTCCAGCTCTAAGACCCACATTAGGTACATGGTACAGAGCATTGAAGCTACACTCACTCTACACATTGTTCAGTTCTGGGAAATAATGTAGGTCACTATAATGGATTGATATTCCATCCTGAGGTAACAACAAAACCAAAGAGCATCTGACATGTAAAAGCTGAAATAAAGGCAATAGAAGCACAGGAAATCAATATTGCACTTCAAAATAGGAGCCCTTCAAGAGAAAAGAAAAGGCATGTGATAAATTAGAAAGCTTCTTTTTTTCCAAATAATTTTTAGTTAACTTTTTAAATAAACCAATTTACTCCACCACCTTTGGAGCTTATTTCATAGGCCAAAATATACAGCAAAGGAAAATAGAGATCAGTATGTATAAAGTAAAATATGTGCTCAACTGCATGAGATTATTGTCTTCAACTTCATGTTAGGAGCTCAGAATTGCATAAAAATTTATTACATGTAACCTTTAACATACTTCAGAACAATCAATGTGTGTTTGCATGTTCTATGTTTAACTTCAGAACAATCAATGTGTGTTTTGCATGTTCTATGTTTAAGAAAATTTACATGTATATTATTATACATGGGGCTTGTTTTTCCACTGTATGGGTGTATATACATATTTATTCAGATTTCTTATGGGGTGTATGTTCATTGATGTATACAAATATGTATGTATAGACAATTGAACTCTAGGTTTCAGATTTGTTGTGACCTCTTATCTGCACACTACCCTGACCTTGCTATGGTCAATAGTAAAGTTTTCCCTGGCTTCTGTGTCAGCAAAGCCAAGTTTCTTACTAAAATAATTAAAGTTAAATCAACTGACTTCACTGAAAATGAAAGCATCATGGCCCCACACTTTCAAGTAAATGTAAAAGTACATTTGATCATCAGAAAAGCTCCATGACAGATCTAATTGTGGCTTACTTTCGGAAGAATGGTTGAATCTATTTCAATTACTCAGCAAAGGAAGATATATCAAAGCACATGCAAAAGCTTTCACGAATATTAGTGAAGTACGTTTCCTTCCATCTGTCCTATAATATTTTCCTATTCTTCACACATCTGACGTCCTATTGCTCAAAGAGAAATTTCAGTAACATCATTAATCTATGGCCCAATCCAAACATTGTTAACATAAATGGGAAGATAGATTCCCATCTCATTCACAGGCTTTTGATGTGGCCTCATAGCCTTTCCATAGAATATTTAATGCAGCGCCTCATTTGTTTGATAAACTATTTTATTTGCATACCTGTTTGTTTTAAAGTGTATCAAAGGGACCTGAAAGCATTAGGAAGATGCATGTTCTCTATTCCAGCCTGCTGCTCTCAGGTCATTTTGGCAAGCACAGCACTACAGGCAACTACACAGCAACTGATGCAAAATGCGAACAACCATACGAACAAGTTTGAGAAGCAGAGTCAGGACAAGTATTACTGTGCTTATTTGAAATTTCCTGTTACATTTCTTAATATGGAGTTTAAAATCAGAGCAGGAAAGAGACACAGAACGCAGGGAAAAAAATATTCCTACTTCTTAATTCTGAAGCAAAGCCAGGTATCTGAGTCCCAAGTAGACTTGAGAACTCTATCAGAAATATCAATGACATTTCTATAAGCGGTTAAGTGACTTCAAAGAGTGAGGCCAACTTCTCACTCTGCCTGGGATTACCTCCTAAATACCATTTGCGTGTTTCTTGCTTTCTATTTCATCTTTTTCTTGTCTCATGTGAAAAACCTGCAAGCCCTCCATTTCTAACTTGTTTTTGGACTGCCATTTAGACTAGTGCAATTACAATATAATTCCCAGTCTCTAGGTTCTCTGTATAACAAGCAATAGCAATAAAAATAACAAAAGCAAAATATGTTCCGCCACAGTTATAGTTTTCTGAAGATAAATGAGTAGCAGGAACACTCAGAGTAGAATTACATTTTCTTAAAAAAGTACCAATGGATTCAAATAGTAATCGCTTGAAATTTGAAACCCCCTTTTACTTTTCCTAGTTACGTGAAATATGTGCTAAAATCTTCAATTTTGGAAGCTGCACCTGAAATCCGTACACAGAACTGTGAAAGAAAAAACTATATGAAAAAAATATAATTTTCCCTTTCTGGATTTTTCTCTCTTCTTCCATTAATAACATTGAAAATATTTCCTGTTTCTAAAAGGAGAAAAAAAATTCAAAGCTAATGCACACAATTAACTAGATAGCGCTGTTGCAAGAAAGTCTCAATATCAAACTGACACCTTCTGTTCCAGTGGCACACAGAAGCCAGCTTTCTAAAGACAAATTTCAACATGACCTTATTTTTCACCTTATCATTTTTCCCAAGGGCAATTCCCGCTGTTAAGACAGTTTTGTGGATGAAATGTCTTCTTACATTATTCTTCACTTTAATTTTTTTTTCTGATCAAAAATCCATTAACATCCACTAAATAATTCAGGTGATAAAATTACTTTTATACTACACAACAGCAAGAAGCTATCAGTTTAAGGAATTATTACTTACTGTTCTTTTCTGGAAGACTGCAGATGGCAGGATGTAAGACAGTTCTGCACTCAGTATCCTAATGATTCTCGCATAAGAACATTTTTGTTTTGTTTTTCTTTTATGTTTAGCAGAAGCCTGTAGTGATAACACAATGAATCAAAGCTTGGGTTTATTGGCTCAGTGCCCTAATGGACAAGGATTACTCATTAACAATTCTTTCTTTGCGAAACTCTCCAAACATGGGCTGTATTAAAATGTTGTGAATTCCAGTCTGACCATCAGCAGAGAGATTTGAGATGCTCACTAATACTCTGATCGAGTGCAGAGAGGAAGTTAACTCAGACAGTGGGGTGATAGTACCTTGTTGCTAATTATAACACTTTCCTTGCACATGTACATTTTTATGACATCCTCAGCCCCCTTGTCTTTCCCATCCAAAGAGCCCAGATGCTATTCCAAGACATAAACTTGATTTTTAAGTATTTCTGTTATTTTTCACACTTTTTAGGGAGACTGAGCATTACACAGAGTACTGAAGCAGAATAGGCTATAAATTACACCATCACAGGCATCTGAAGACATTAATGTTTAATTCCTTTACCTGCAACAATTTCTAAAAAATTGCATAATTTTGATTTGGGCTCATCACATAAAGCTTTAGACAAGAAACTGAGGACCCTAATTTTAAATCTATCAGACTCATGCACTAGGTGTGCACAGGGTGAGAAATTGGTACCTGTAGATGGAAAACCACATCCTTGAGTGGGTTACACTGTATCTGAAAATGCTGATGTGTTGTAATTGACAGAAAGGGGACTTTGAGCCCAATTTACCCTGCAGAGGGAGTCAAAGTAAAGACAAATGGATTGAGGCTGTTTTATTTCAACATCCCACCTACACAGGAAGCATACTAATTCCCTGGTTTGCATTGCTAAACACACCCAGTGGGCATGAGTTGATCTGACAGTGGGACTGAGACAAATTTCGGTAACTCATGGTGAGTTCATGATTGCCACAGTCTATGATGTCCATCCTTCCCTACATATTTGCACTGTCTGAGCAAGATTGAATACACAGAGACACGGGCTGTGCCTCCTACTTGAGCAAAGAGAGGCGTTGCGCAGCAAACACGGTCCTTTCTCTGAGAAAGGTGAGAGCTGCTGGCCCTAAAATTACCAAGAATAAAATTCCTTCACTTTGCCTCATTTTTAAGAGAAAGAAAGAATATTTTTAAAAGGTATATTAATCCTCAAGATTTTACCAGGGCAACTCAAATTCTCTATAAATTTTATGTACTTCTCATTCAAATATTATTAATAATGGGTCTCTTTTATGTGTTCTGACCCTTGCAAATCCACGTGGTAGCCACCCAAACACTCATGGCCTGACAGATTTCAGAAGAGAGCATTGGGAAAATGTTGCTGTAAGGCTGTCACTGGACACTAACTCCCAAGAGACTACTGTTTCCAGTATTTATGCCTACAACTCATTCCAGCAGGCACTGGACACATGATAAATACATTTAAGATTAAGGCTCTCTCAGTCCTCCATTTCTGACTCTCTGAACAACGTCTCACTTCTGTAAGCAAAGAGATTTCTCTTTGACAAATCCATATTTAGCAAAATCAACAAAGTACTTTCAAGTACTTCCAAAACAACCCTACCCACAGGAGACAGGTTATCTCTTCAGCCAAGCCTGTCAACAGCCCATCTGACATTTTCCACTATTTGGCCACTCCAGTAGTAACTAGAAAATGCATGCCAAAACCCCAATTTCTTTGGTCAACCTGATGAGGCCAGTGATGGGTTTTATCCCACATTAGGAGAAAAAGCAGAAATGGAGCCAAGAAGTCCAACAAATGCCATATTTTGTGCCATGGAGCTTTTGGTCTCTTGGTATGTTTCAAAGGTCTGAAATTTCTTTTTCATCATTCAGCTCCCCCAGCATTGGTCTGATATAGTTGGTGGCACAGAGCAATTGCTTTTTAGAAGTCCCTAGAGACTAACTTTCAATAAATGTTCTTTCCCAAAATGCATTTTCCTCTGTGTGGATGCTGTTTGTCAGACAGCTAAGAGTTTAGCACAAAGGAAATGGAATTTAATGCCCCTATTCACCAACACATTTGTTGCATTAAAACATTTTTCCCTTATTTACAATAATAGAGGCAAGTGCCAAAGTGGTGCTTTGTCCACTAATCAATACATTCAAGACACTATTGGAAAAATCAAAGAAGTAATCCACATGAGCAAAAGAGGAGATGTTGCCTGTAGCAATGACATGTGGCATTACTGGTTAAAGCCAGGTGTTCATATTTATTGTGGTTCATGTACAAATGAGAATTGAATAGAAAGGAATTGGAGCAAATCAAATCTATCTTCTCTGCTGTTACATGCACAGCATCAGGGGAGAGAACAGAAGAAGGAAATATTCAAACACAGATACTTTTAAATGGAATATCTTGTCTAAGGTAGCGTTGCATTCTAAAATATTTGAAATTTCAGAATATTATCTGACATCCTGAAACTTTTCCAGACAATACTAACATTACTTCTGTAACTGACAAAGAGTATGTGCTCTACACTACATCTATGTCATTACCAGTCCAAATACATGCTCAGCAACAAAACCAGGGATATAGATTACAGTCAGAGCTACAAATCTGTCTGCCTAGAAAATACCACTTCAAAAACTTTACACTCCATGAAAGAAAGGGGGTGTTTGCCATAGCTCAATTGCTCCTCCTCTTGCTACTCTGTCTTTTCTCCACTGAAATAAATGCCATTCCACATTTTCACTGACAAGGCGCCTCATGGAAAGGCATGATAAATCCAGACAATGAAGCAGTTTGCCATCGAAAGTGTGGGTGGGAAAAATCTAATACAGAAAGAGATGGGGGGGAAAGATGAAAAAAGTAGGCTGTGTGTTCACCTTCAACATTTCTTTCTCTCCACATCCAAATGAATGCATCATCACACATTAAAAAAAAACAAAAACAAAAACAAAAAAACAAAAAAAACCCAAAAAAACCCACTAAAATAATACACCCACAAATAACCAGTACTTCCTCCTTTTTGCTCAGAATTTTCTTCCAGCAGCTGAAAAGCTTACTAACTACTCACAGCCAGTTTTCTGGAGCTCCAACATTGTACACATGACAGCTGTAGAACAGTTCAGGCTGAAGAAGACCTCTAAGTACATTGAGTCCAACCCAGCACCACCAAGTCCACCAGTAAAACATGTCCATAAGTGCAACATCTACACATCTTCTGAATACCTCCAGGGCTGGTGACTCAACCACTTCCCTGGGCAGACAGTTCCAATGCTTGACAACTGTGCTGATGAGGAAAATTGTCCTAATATTCAATCTCAACCACCCCTGGCACAACTGGAGGCAGATTCTTTCCTGAATTAGATAGTCATTACCATAGGGAAGGTGAGGATGAGGAACTAAAGCCAGACAGATCTCTACCAATGGATTAATTTCTCTATTCCCTAAGATGCAAAGGGAGAAACTTCCTGTCTTGCCAGTGGGAAAGCATGTCTTCTTGGCCTAGGGATTCCTGGAGACATCTTGGGACAGGTGAGAATTGCAACAAGGAGTAGGTCTGGTCTGGCTGAAAGATAAATCAGCTTTTCCAGCTGACACCTGGAGCTGTCAATACCCTTAAAACACCTGGGCATTTCTGACAAAAGATCCAATTTGCAGCAGTCCCAGTGAGTGAGATAGCTTGGATCTGTGTTTGTTTCATAGGTCAAGGGACATGTGTCTTGGCCAAGATCTTCTTGTGCTCAAGGACTTATTTTTCTCTATTCTTACATCTCCCAGAATGAATGCTACTGCAGAGGCCTGAGAGATCATGCAAACTGAATTGTGCCTCAACACAAACCATCAGTTTCAGCTCAGAAAGTGTTTACAACATGACCATAAATGGTTGCCACTAAATTGCAGTCACCCTCAGCTCTTCTTTCATCCCTGTGGCACACCTTGTTTATCATTGCTGCCCAGAGGATACATATCCTCTACACCCCTTTGGGCCATGGTCTGTCTCCTCCAACCAGACATTTCTTACTCTCAGGCACCCTCACCTTTTCATTCTGGAAAGATGTACAAGATTATCACATGCTTAAAATAAATTTTATCATCTCAAGACAATTAAGCAAACTTAATAGCTATGATTGTTTCTGTACAGGTTAAAATATTGGTAAGGAATGGCTGCAAAGTTTAAATAAGTTAACTCTTATGTCTGTTTATATATTTTTTTTTTTTTGCCTCCTGCATTTCAAAAGTAGAGGAATTACTACTTTTAAGAATAGTTTAGTTTGTTGATTAAGTCTTTCATTAATCAGAACCTCTTCATTATAAGTTGCTCTCTGATTATTCAGTTTCTGAGCAGGGCAAATTTATTTAATAATCTTATTTTTTGTCCTGATGAAATAATCTGTCTTTGCCACTCACACAGTTAGGGTGGAATGTCATGAAGGGTAAAATGACCACAGAACAATCTGTCCTAAGAAGGGGAATTCCTCCCTGGTGACAGGCAGTTAATTGTTAGCCAACATGCTCTAGTGAGACCATATATGTAAGGTACCATCTTACAGCAACCTGGGTGCAAGAGGAGAGCTGACTATATGTGGAATCAGCTACAGCATCAAAAAGTTATGTTTCAGTAGGGGAAACTTGGTCTACTTCCCTCCAGCTGACTTAACTGAAAGTTTGGATTTCAGTTTTTTTTTGTTTTTTATATTAATAAGTTCTGGTATTCTGCATTAGATTATCTCTCATTATTTTAAATTTTAATTAAGACACTGATATTACGTGTTCTTCCCTACCATTCCCCTTTCTAGAGGTTACAAGTTTACAAGTTCCTAAAGAAATCACAGCTTTAAATTAAACATGTTGGTACAGTATTAGCTGATAAGAAGTTCTCCTGGAGGCCTCGGACTAAATATATACTTTATTCTTACAGTTCTTTTTCTCTTGACATTTTGATGTTTTACAGTGTGATAGTGATTGAGTTCAATAAGGGTTAGCTTTCATTTATGTAAATATTTGGAGAGATAAAATTGTTAAGAAATGTTGATCTATTCCAGTAAATGAAAGCACTGTCCTTTCATTAATAAGTAGTTCTCTTAAACTAAATGTCAAAGGTGACAAGTGAAGTATTATTAATAAATAAATAGTAGAATATTTTTAGATGTTTTTTTGAATTGTTAAAATAATCACACTAAGTAAATTAATTCTGCAAACTTTTAAACCTCTCCTTTTTTCTCATACTTTGTCGAGTGTCAAGGAAAAGATGGATGTTTAAAAGGACCAGTTCAGTAGCTAGCAAGAAATCATTTCTTTCATGAGGGGAGAGGAAGTGTAGACTAGCCATCATATGAATGGACAGGGTAAAGCATTGGAGGTGCAGGAGGAGTTCTGCTGATGCTATCTGACAAGGCAGAGTCACCATTAACCTCTTAAACCTTCTATTATTGTTCTAGAGGAGGCTCTACCATGCCCTGAAGAATTGCAGGCAGATGACTGCTCTCACTCATTGAGAGGAAGAACTGCAGAGTTGGCATCAGATGCCCAAGAAGTACCCAGGACAAATCCCGGGGGAATCTCCCTATCCTCTCAAGAAGTCCATGATCAGTCAGTGAAAAATGGGGATATTGCACACTCAGCAGCTAATGGAGATGTCATTACATCTGCCTTGACATCTAAGAGAAAAGAGAACATCAGATTCCACCGTAAGTAATGCTGCAGTGCTCAGGTTGGGAGAAGTTGTCTTCTTCCTTTGGCAAGGCAGGCACTTGTACATCAGTAAGGAGCAGGAGCAGGGCTGTTCTAAGAGGGGATAAAACTGGAGCTAAGGACAGCTCCACACTACCTGAGGGGCCAGAGTGCTGATAGCGACAGGAGATGAAAGGGACTGGAAATTAGATAATGCTGGGTCCTGGATACAGCTGAGATATTTCCAAACTCAAAAAAAGTAGTTTCAAGTACCAGGGCCCAGGTCAATCTGATTGTGCTCTTAGTTTCCACCTAGTAAAGAGTTGGTACTAATGAAAGAAAGGGATTTGAAGATCAAAGAAAAGTGTGGTCATTGAAGGGAAAGTTAAAGGGATATTAGAGCAATAGATATTGGAAGAATTAGTTTATTTTCCTTTCTTTCCTAATCTTCAGTTAACATCATTGCATTCTGAAAACAAATTACTTCCCTTTTAGAAGAAAGAAACAAAATGTAGTATAAAGCTTATTAAATTTATATAAAGCATATCAGGAAATTGAGAGGTTACTTATCTCGCAGCAGTATTAGCTTGGGCTCAATATGAACAAAAGCTTCATTTATCAATATCTAATCTGAATACCATTTTTGTCCAAAATTGGGTCTCATCCCAAAATATTGGATCATTTGCATTGGCAGATCCCTCATTTATGTCAAATTTCACTTGGCTGATGTATTTCATCTTGCCATCTCATCCTGGAACACAAAACATGTAACAAAAGCCTGTTATCTAGAGTAGATTGCATGCATGGGAAGTTTGTCTAGTTCTGTTTCTTGTCTTTTGTGACCCCCTCCTGCAAAACCTTCGTAAGGGAGGGAATCTTACAATGAATTTTAGGCATTAACTCTTTCTCTAAGTAAGTGTGTAAGATAAGAAATTTATGAGGAAGAGGGAAAAGGAAAATAAATTCAAAGCAGCTCAAATGGCAGCTCACCTACTCAGCAATTTATTCAGCAACTCAAGCCATTGTTCCTTCCTATGCACTGGCTCCTCACAAATATGGAGTCAAATTAGAGGTTTCTATCCTTTCCCTTGAAGTTTCCTCAAAATTGCCTCAAGTTAGTGGAGGATGGTGCCTACAGCTCTCTGCATTTAGAAGCCTTCCACCAAAACTTGCATTTCTCTTGGTCAGTGGGGTTGCCGACTGGGAGAATGTGCTGTGCTCATAAGGAGATGACCCTTTCTCAGCTGATAATCCATGGTGGAATAAGTCTTTACGAGCCTGTGGGATTCGTTCCTATGTATCACAGCCAATTGCATTCATATTTGTATTGCTTGGACACAGAAACTGGTTACCACAAAGGAAATGGGAGAGGAAATTTTCCTTACAGAAATACCAGCTAGAAATTTCTTCAGAGAAGTGACTGGATGAGCAACCAGCCCTGGTGTTAACTCTTGTCCAGCAGGAGCTAGCGAAGAACTGGGCTCCAATAGGATTCTTTCCTACTTTCTACCAACCTATTTGATGTACAGAGACGCTTAACAAAAACATCCCCAGTCCACATGAACCAGTCACCATGTAGAATGGAGAGTACAGTTCCAGTTTTCGATCTGTTAAATTTGAGTGAAAAATTAAAACAAGATAGCACCAATAATTGGTGCTGCTCTTCTGGTTATCATGAGGACTACAGGTAAGTCTCAGTTGCAGCAAAATTACACATAAATTTTCTGGGAGGTGAAGCACGTATATGTCCATGTGCAAATGTTGTTATTTCAACCCAAAGGAAAGAGAATCTCTACATGTGATTAAATTGACATCTCCAACAACTGAAGGGTCAAAATCCTACCCTACTCTTTTTCCAGTTGTCTTTCCCCATAACAGCTGCTGATGATAAACTCAGCAGCAGAAGCTGATGGAAACATCAATGGTACCAAATACTGGAATAACAGTGTGATTATTAGATGCAACATATCTCATTCTAATATTAATAAACTGATTACTTCCAGTATGTAATGTATACCTCCAGAAAGTTATCCTCATGTAAACACAACAACAAAAGTGATTCCTTCCTGTATGCATGAAGATTACTCAGATACAGGCAGACGATTCTGTTTCAGATTGTGTCTCACTAATATGCAGCTGCTAACATGCATATATACACATGCCAAATAAAAGATTAATAGAGGAGGGGAAAAAATGCATGTAACAACATTAGTTTTTCAAAACAGAAAATATTTTTCTCCTGGATATGTGATATCAATCCAGAAATGTATATAAGACCTGAAATTGCATTCTTTTTTTCTCCACATCCAGTTCATTCCAGAGAGAGCAAAGGAAGAATATACCTAGCTCTTATCACTTTCAATTTAGTTCAAGGGTGGTAAGTCAAAGTTAGAAAATGTGAGGGAACTGCTAATTTCCCAGTGACAGAACTGCTGTTCAAATAGGTGATGAACTGTAGCCTTAAACTGTGCAAGACCTTTATGTCACTGCTATTGCATGATACTGTCTATATTCCAAGATATTTGCTCTGAAGAAACATCAAGTCTTAAATCATTTTGGAAAACTGAAAAGCATAACCCTTTTGAATTGTAAAGCTGATCTATAAATGGAATATGCCAAAAATATGACTCTCCTCAAATATTAAAAATTATACTAAAATAAATTTACTGACAAAGATGATAATTAATAAATAACATAGAATTTAAATAAGCAGAACTGAAAAATTTTAGTAGTTCAAATTTCTTACAACTCAGAGAACTGGGATTTTTTTCTTCATACTTTCTAAATATCTTTTTAAACTGGCAGAATTGATATCCATCTTATCCGTTTAATCATTGACTTGTTGCTTAACTTGTCTTGTTACCTAGGCCTTTTAAAGTCAACAGATAATAATATGAAATAAACAAAACCTTTGTCACTTATTCCTACACCAAGCTTTATGTAACTCCCCTAAATATGAGTTGCAATAGAAACCTTTGAACACCATGCCAGTAAAAGGGACTGTATTGCAAAGAAGCTGATAAAATCTTGTTTGGAATACCATCAATTTATTCCAGGAATTGACTATAATTAATCAGATATTTTAGGCTTCTTGAATGTAATAAATGTGTCTTCTGTTAATATACTGTTCCTTGCTTCTTCAGGTGGAAAATCTTGATCCATAATTGCCTGGATACAGTTTTTTGAGATTACCAGTAAAAGCAGGCAGAGACACATGATTTCTCTAATCACAATGTTAGCCAGCAGGTGCTAAAATGAAATGAGACCTTGACTGCCTTTACACCTGACCTTGGATTATTTCAAGGCAATAAGTGAGGTATGGAAAAGCACTCTTTTCCTGTACCTATGCTTGATCACTCCACTTAATTTCACAATTCAGTAGTTTTTAGCAATCTACTTCCCACTTCAGAGTTTTAGAAATTAATAAAAAATTTGGTGTGTCTCCATTATTTGCCTTTAGATGGTGGACCATAACTCTGCATACTTCAGCATGTTGAAGACTTGTTTGGAAGCATATCATGGCCCATGGCCCTGGAGAGAAGAGTGGTCCAGAAGAGTTGGTCATCATTCAAAAATCACCTCCTCCAAGTTAAAGAGCAGTCCATCTTTAAAGCATGAATCAAGCAAAGTCATCAGGTGGCCCACATGGATGAACAAGGAGTTTCTAACTAAAATCAAACATAGAAAAGCAGCATAGAAGCAGTTTTACATGATCCAGGAGGAATACAGAGCACGCAGAGATAGTGTTAGCAAAGTTAAAGGCCACACCATTGCATATGGAAAGAAATGTGCAGGGCGACAAAAAAGGCTTTTACAGGTGTATAAGCAGCAGAAGGAAAATTAAGGAAAATTTGGGTTTGCTGCTGAATGGGATGGGGGACTACCTGACAAACATAGAGAAAACCAAGATATTCAATGCTGCCTTTGCCTCAGTCTTCACTGATAAGAGCGGCAACCAGGAATTCCAGGTACCTGAAACCTGTACAAAAGTCCAAGAAAGTCTTGCACCCTCTGGAGTAGAATCAGTTTAAGGAGCATGACCACACAGACTGGACATGCATAGGTCTATGGGTTCTGATGGAATGTACTAAGAGTGTTGAAAGAGCTTCTGATGCCACTGTAAGGCCACTTTCAATTGCCTTTGGAGGGCTATAACTACTGGGAGAGATTACTGATGATTGGGAAAAAAAATCAAACATAACTATGGTCTTTAAGAAGGAGGGAAAGAACCTGATAGCCTTCTATGACAAGAAGACAGGCTCAGTGAACAAGGGCAGAGTTTGAACTTAGCTGTGATTGGTGCAGCTCCTCATGCTGCCATTCAGAGGGATCTTGACAGGTTGTAGAAATGGCCTGACAGGTATCCTACAAACTTCAACAAATTTCCAGTACTGCAGCTGGGGAGGAATAGCCCCATGGAGTAGTCAAATTGACCTGGGCATCTTTCACTAAGACACTAGCTACAGAAACATATCTCTCCAAAGAAAATATAGTGTCACTAAATTAATTAAAATGTTCTGCCACAATCTGGGGAGAACACCAGGTATGAAAACTCAAACTCTACTCAAGTTTGGTGAACTTCAGTTGCTCGTTCTTAGATATTTCATAGTTTTTTTGGGGAAGCACTAATGAAAATATTACCGGAGGAAATGCTTTGCTTTCTAGTAGTGTTTGTACCAGGCATTCCTGATGAGGAAATCTGGATGTGTGATGTGTTGGGCTGGAAGCTTTGCTGACCTCCAGCTCTTGCAGTAATTCACTGGCTCAAGAAAACATCTTGTGATATTTTTTTCAAACTAATATTTGTCTGTGTCCTCTGAAACCAATTCCAGCCATTGACACAAGCAGAGAACAACCTGTTAGCAAACTTCTCCTACATGCTTTTTTGAAGAGGCATATCTTTTTGAGGTAAGTCTTTCCAAATAACTGGCATGAGTCAGCACAATCTCTTCTCTGAAAGACATAAAATTGCCCAAGAATCATAGAATAGTTTGGGTTGGAATAGACCTTTAAAAGGTAATCTAAATCTACCCCTGCTGCTCCGAGCAGGGACATATTCAACTAGACCAGGTCTCTCAGAGCCCATTCCACCCTGACCTGGAATGTTTCTTGGGCTGGGACACCTACCACCACTCTGGGGAAAAAGGAGGGGGCAAGAGGGGTGCATGGACCAAAGGTACAGCTCAAAGGCAGTGAAGAAGGGTCAGACTGGGAGCACTGATGTATAACGAGCTCCAGGCTTGGGATACATCTTGGGAGAGAGAAGGAATTAGCTCAGGGGTATTCCTTGTCTCAGGTAAACACAACAGCAGAAGATGCCAGTTGACAAGGGGCATTTTAAGCTGCTCACAATTTTCCATTAAATTGGAATAGAGGTGGTTCCTTGGGAATAGTAAGGCTGTGGATGAGGAATGCAGAAAAATTCTTAGAAACACCAGATGTTTGTCATGGTCTGACAGTTCCTGTACCCAGGCAGCCAACAAGGGCAGGAGACAGGGATCCTGACTGCAGCTCCCCTCCCAGCTTTGTCAGCAACTTTGCCCTTCAGCCCCGTACAAGTGTGACAGTTTGCTGTGTGCTCTGGCAGAGCAGAGGGAGCAGGACAGGCCAGTATGGCCTTGACCTTTGGCCAGCCAGGGTAACATTGCAGCTGCCCACCAAGGACCAACAGTTCCAGCCTCTGCTGCCAGGAACCTTAGCACAGAATTTGCCTCTTCCTAGAAAGATAAAGATAAAAATAAAATAAAGAATATGCTAAAAAGTAAGCCCTTGCTAATTTTGACTTTGGCCCTGGTGTCTAGTGTACCATTCCATCAGTTAGCAAGGGTCAAGGGAGGCCATGAAAACAAGAAAATACAAGGTAAAGATAGGGGTCTGGTGTGACTGCAACATTTTTCTTCACTCCACAAACATTTTAACAAGTAAACTTGCAGCCAGCATGGGGCACTGGGAAATGGGAAGTGAACAGTGCAGGACAGACATTACATTCCCTTGCTGAGGGAAAGCCTACCTGCTGGGGTTACTCCGAGTTGCCCATGTCTGCCCCACAGAACAGCATTATTCCACAGAAGTAACACTACATCCATTCACACTGATTGTCCTTCGCTTGTTTGTTCTTAATGTAAATCTCTTTCACATCTAAATTCAAGTTTCATGTTAGTGCTATCATTTCCCCTTGCCCAACATAAATCAGCAAGGGCCCATAAGCCACTTCCAGCCTCCTGCAGATTTGTACCAGTACAAACTACACAACTGATCATTGCCAAGGGAAAAATGGGGTCTCAGGACTTGCAGACATTTTTCTTTTGCTTGCACACCAGAGAACGAGCAGGGAACAAGCAGACGGAATCAAAGTCCCCTCCCTAGAAGAAGAGAAAGTCCCATTTTTCTTATCTTCACCATATCAGCAAGTTTCTCCCAGTAATTCCCCTTCTGTTCATTACAGTTATTCCCACCCAAGAGAAAGCACCTGGCATGTTGCTTCTGGTGATGACTACCAGCTCCAGAAACCAGAGGTATCTTTATTGGGGGTACTCAGATACTTCCTGTTTTATAAACGTCATTGTCTTCCTGGTTAGTGCTTCAAAAATTTGTCAGACATCTCTGGGCAACCAAAACTCTGAGCCAGTGGAGATGTATTTTTCATGAGTTCCAGTGTTTTCCTGACACATATTTAACAAAACAGACAGCTCAAAGGAGTTCTGAATTTGCCATGCAGACAGAACTAAGTCTAAAACAAGGAGTGAAATAGTTGTCAAAAATTTGTACAGCAAGTGTCTGAGCACTGATTTTATTGAGCAGATAAATATGGTTATACATAAACAAATTTAGTCTGTTAGCTACTGCAGACATCCAATACAGTAATTAAATTGAGGGGCAGTACACAACAACGTTGGATGGAGACAACAAAATAAACAGGTCAAGTCTTTATTGTGATCAAGACTTAAATACCCAAATATTCAGTGTTGGAAAAAATGTGTTGGCTGTTATTTTGCTATAGATAGTTCAGCATGAAGAAGTACAATCTTACTAAGTTTCTTACATAAATTTCCTTCCTTATTTATGTAACTTTACATGTAGAAGAGATATAAAAATGATAAACAATCTAAACACAAAACCAAAAAAGTTGAGATAAAAAAGGGACAATTTTTTCTGTCACAGCTAAACACTGTTATCAAATGGAAGTTGAGAAATAACTGATACCAGTATTTAAGTAGTTGAATGCATTTTTACTAGGAAGCCTGTCTTCTGCATGGACATTTAGAGCTGCAATAGTTTTAGTCATGCTACCTTTCCAGCAATATTATCTAATCCAATATAAGCATTTGGAAGATATAAGAATGAGGAGTTTTTAATCTCTCAATTTATTCCTGATTTCATGAGATTTAAGCTTCGCCATGGGACCTGAGTGAATTCCCTGGACCCTAGGATGATGTAGAATATTAAATCTTGGCACATCCTGTATGTTTTTAACTCAAAAATCTAGAGGACTCCCAAGTTCTGTTTCCAGGATTTGAAAATTCATTTCTTATCCATCTCAGCCTTCTGTCTGCATGGCTTTGTGGTGGCAATTTGCTTTCTCTTTTTCTCTATTCCCCTTTCTACTCTTTAAATCACAAGAAATACTCCTCTTTCTTAAAATACAAATAATTAAATAGCAGCCTAAAATTAAGATCTTCAATGGAAAATAAAGAGAAAAGTAACATAACAAATCTGGTGTTTTACAAAATTTACCTTAAAATAATGACTAAGCTTACAGATCTCTGTAATTGTCAAAAGAAGTCAGTTGGAAACATACGTGTGAAGCTTTAACACATTTTGCATGACCTTGAGTTAATTTTTACCTACCTGCTTTCAGTTAATTATGTTGCACATGAGACTCCTCCTGGCACTTTGTCAACATCTGGATGCCCTTATTATGTATTTCACCCCAGAGTCTGCACATTCTTTTGGACTAAGTGATTATTTCCCTGGAGATGTTCCTACTCAGATGAATTTTTCATAATTTCTGTCATTACTTTGTCCTTTCTCACTACAAGAAGCATTTTGTTTTACTATTACAAAAATATAAGAGGAGTATTAATTATCATTAAATGTCTACTGGTAGTGCCTAAAAAATATAAGCTGTCAAAGAAATAAAAGCTACAGCTTTCTGTGTTAAGAAAGATCAGTAGATAACAACACTTAACAACATATTCCTGGGACCGTATTGCTTTTTTTCTCCTCAGACTTGAATTCATTCCTGTGGACTATTCTACCATTTCAACCTACGGAGAACTGAACCTTCCTCTGGCTTAATTAAAATCTTTATTCCAGTGTAAAGCAAATTTTGCTTCCTTCTGCAATCAGAAAGCCATTTCCAAATCAAACTCTGACTTGTTATGAGCACAGTCATATATGAAAATATGCAAAAGTTACTTTGAACATGGGGACAGAAAAATATTCAAACAATGCTATAAATGAAGTGTAATCTAGCTACTATTTATCCATAGAAAATAGCATTTGAATTATTCACATTCACTGCCATTTGAGACATGACTTTTTAGAAGTTTGAGTGAGATATGCCAGTTTCTCTGATTGTTTAAATGTTCCAAATTCTGACATATTTTAAGAAGTCATTTTGTAGGAAAAAACATCCTTAGTGAGCATATTTCCTTAGACTCCACGAGAAAATTCCTTTGGAGCATGTTGCAGATAGAAGCATCCAGCAAAACTGGAGCTACAAAGTCCATTTGTTCTCAATAGATTGTCTTTATTCTTTGTCATATATGATTGTGGAAGCCACTGTGTAAATCAAAAAGTTGATTAAGTACAGAGATTTCCAGGAGAAAAACCTAGTTTCCAACCAGTGCTGATGTTTACACTTCATGCAATGCACCTGAAATATTTAAACAAATGAAAAGGAAAGGGAGAAAACCCAAACATCTCACTGTAAGTGCCTGGCAAAGCACTGTGGCTTGTATGTAATTTCAGCTGGTAAGAGTTGATGTATTAGGTTAGTAAACAGGTAAATTTAGACAACTAAGAAAGGGGGTTTTTAAATGCAAAAGTTTGTCCAGATGTTTTTAAGCCACTTCTTTCAATGTATTAAATAATGCTCAAATATCCACTGAAGTCAAACTTCCACAGAACTAAATCAGTGCAGCCTGTTTGTGGATACAAAACGATCCTGCTAAACTGAGCTGTGGCTTGTCACTTGTGGCAGCTGTGATGCATCTGCAACAGGAAGAAAACAGCAGCTACACTCACCACAGAGGCAGCCAAGCTCTCATGGGCCAGCTGGCCATTTCCCAAACTGTTGGGATGTTTGTAGTTCTTTGCAATAACAACAGCATTCACTCCCTTTGTTTTCCTCTTAACGGGAAAGTTACCCTTCATCATTACTGGAAAAATGATGCTGCTTCTAAACAAATGTTAGTGTTTCTAGAGTAATACATTGTCCGGTCTTCTCTTTTCTCCCTCAGATTATAGTTACACAGATTCTTATATTGAATCCTTTCATAATATGGCTTTCCCTCTTAGAGTTCCTGTAGCAACTATATGAATGTTACATTATTGGAGAGGAAAGAAGAATCTGTTTGCTTTGCGCATATGCAAAACGGTGGACCTTTCTTTTGTAAATTGTGGTGAACGTTGAAAAATAGTTTGACAGCAGCTGGTCCTGCTGTTGTGATAGACTAATGAGAATATTTGACGTAAGTTCCTGCCAATTAAATTCCCAAAAGCTGACTATCACCTGAAAGAAATAAGATGTTTTCTTATACCTGTTCTAAATATCAGTAGTGAAATAAGAAAATCTAGTCTTAAATGAGATTTTGAATTTTAAAAGACATTATTTTCTGACTTAACAGCATAAAGACAAGGGGGTTTTTTTGAGACGCTTATTAATAAATTGGGTTTTCTTTTAAAGCAGGATTGAGCTGTAACATAAAACTACCCCTTTCCAATTATCTGTTCATATCAAAAGTCTTCACTCTAGTCAAATTTGGCACTTTCCTTCTTACTGATATACAGTTGCAGATTGGATTTTGCTGAGTAGAAGAGACACAAGAGACGAGAACAGAGAATTAGCTAACTTCCCAATATAACTTTTTGTAGGGAAGATAAATAATCCATGGATTCAAATGAATGTACAAGTGTAATTGCATTTTAATAAAATAGCAAAATGCATGTGAAATGTTCAAATCTTGTGTGCATCACAGTCGCTGCACGCAATACATGAGAGCAATAATACTAAAACATCACAATGAACAGCATAGGCTAGACAAGATAGCTTTCACTTGAATTTAATGAGGCAGTAGTCATGAGAGACAAATTAAATCACTTACTGAAATTATCCATTCTGAAAAGAGTATCAATGCCACAATGAGTCTCTGAGTTGCAGCTAACTGAGATGATACAGCATGCTCCACTGTTTGATTCTAAAAATGGTAGAAAAAGGCTAAAGCCACTTTATACTGTCAAATGTATACCAATGGCAGAGGATAATTACTTTTATACATAGGTACCCTGTTAACTCTCAAGTGGTACAGTTCATTCATAGCAAGAACAAGACTGAGGCATTGAAAAGTTACAGATCCAGAACTAAATATTCCTGTAAGTAAGTTCATTCACCTAAACAAGGACTGTTGGTGTTGAGAGCAGGAACGCTATCAGTATAATACTAGACAAATATATTCAAATTACTTCATAATAATGAATAGAGTGAGAATCCTAATCAAAACAGGGCTAAGATTTCCTTTCTTAAGGATAATATTGCATCACTAACGATGATTTTGTATTCAAAATTATTTCATGCCAGCACAAAATCTTTTGAGGGGGAGAAATTTTACAAGTATCCATTTTATGGTCTTATCCATACTCTGTGGGGTGTGCATATAAAGGTAGCTGCCAATCAGTTTGTAGGAACTGTTGAAGCAATCCTGTGCCACCTCTGCCACATATTCCTCTTCCCCTTATTGTATGACTATTAGTAATTAATTACAGCCTACTGTCATAAATCTGCTTTTCCCTCTGCTCTAATCTTTCAGCATGAACTTCTGATTTGACATGGATTAAGCAGATCAAATGCCACCCTACAGGAATCCTAAAAAGGCAAAGCAGGACTGCTCACTACAGACTGTGACACCACTGGAGACCCAGGGATTACACAGATCACCGTGGATCCACCATCTGGTATCACTTGTCCTTTCTCCATTCAGATGACGTGATGAGGGAACTCCTTGCTCCTGCAGTAAGGTCTACAGCTTGCATCAAGCAGGAGCCCTGCCAGGGTTTGTCATCTAACCAGCAGAGAAGCTCTCCCAAGGTCATATAATGGCTGGGAGAGGATTTAGGATCACTTATCCCAGTCCTGTTGTTGTTAGCCTTCTTACACACCACTGGGAGGGAACTATCACCCCTCAAATCTAGCCAAGCAGCCAGATGATATGTAATTGAATAAGACAATAAATGTGAATACCAGATGATTTGGGGCAGCTAGGCAGGAGTCATGGGAGTAGCTGCTATATAAATCTTACAGTTTCAAGTCTTAAGACAAATCTTGAAAATTTCCATTTTCATAATGGTAAGAAGTCTGTTCCTCCATGTCTTGAGTTACTTGCTTTTGCTTTCTCCATTCCCTTCTCTGTACTTCACTATTTTGACTGGTAGCACCATACGTTTTCTTTGGACTTACAAAAGTTTCATTGTTCATCTCTGTTTCCTCGGCCAGTTCATCCTGATCAATTATGCCACATTTCTCTTCACAGAGGTTTTCGGGGTCAGCCCATTCCTGCTTCTCCCCAGAAGCAAAGATAGCGTAGAATATCACACCACTGTAATGCACCAGGGCTGCAATCAGAAAGACGTTCTGCCATTCTTCACGGGTCTGAAAGAATGGTGCAGGTCTCATTAAGTTTCCAGTAACAAGAAATATCACTTTCCAAATTATGCAATGAATTAGCACATAATGAGGAATGACTGTGATCACTGATTCCTGATGCTGAAGACAAAATAACTTACGAAAACCACTGCAAAGATTTTTTTTTTAACTATATATACCAATAGCAAATATAATAAAACTTAGGTTTCTTTGTTGGTTTTTTTTTTTCCTCACAGTAAAGTTTTACTCTTGCATGTGAAGTATTTGTGGAGTTGGAAATGCAGGGATTTCTCTAACGACTACATTAATATTATTGTAGATCAATGTTTGCTTAGAAACTCTACCATGGAGGTATGGATGCATTGCAATGGAATTTTCCAAGCCCAATAAGCATTGTACAGTTGTTTGGAGATACTGCAGAGACTCAGGCTCAGGTGGTATTAAATAATATCTAGCCTACACAGATATTTAGTTATAATAGCTGAGAATTAGGCCAAGGTGGTATTTAAAAAGTGAATGCTTAAGACAAACAAAAAGCAGCTGCAGAGACCAGTGATAGAATGGCATTCCCAGGAATCTTTGAAATGTCTTAAATTTGTTGCATTACCTAAGCCTTTTCCTAGAAAACATGGAGAAATGTTACCTTATGTTTTGTCATTGCACCAACAATGAGTGGGCACACCATTCCCGATAGCGTCCCCACACCGTTGGAGATCCCCATCAGAATGCTGGCATAACGAGGGGCTATGTCCAGGTGATTCACATTGAAGCCTACATAAAATGAGAGAAACAGACAGCTGTACAGCGTTGCACTACCAGCAACAGGGCTTTCTACAGCCATTCTGGCTGAAGAAGACTGAAAAGGTTAGCAACCTCCCTACTGCACCTCTGAAGAGTATGTTGTATAGAAAATAAAGTTTCGTTTGGCTTTGTTCAAAGTGTCTGTACTTTCCATTTTCTCATACCAGAACAGCGAGCTTGCAAATATTGGTAATTAAGGAATCAATGCCTCAAATAAGTGAAATGTCTTCTATATTTTTATTTTATATGTATTAATTAAATTCTTTCTGTGTTTTAACCACATGAGTGGTTTAACAGCAGTTTTAAAACATGATAAAAAAATATAATATAAACCAGTAAGAAAAACAATTATCCTTACTGTTGTGTGTCTTCTGGGCACTTATTTTATTAAATAAAAACAAATACTAAATATCAGCTCAGATAATTATCATTCCTTAGGTAATGAAAATTGGTCATATTAACTATGGTTGATCACAAGAAGTGACAATTAATTCCAAGTGTATGGTAATAAATAGGGTAAGGAATAGACTCCTGGGAAAATCCTGCAATAAAAGTTGATCAATAGAAATGGCCAGCTATGCAAGGACCTCGTAACTGAGCAGCAAAACCACTTCCCGTCAGCAGAAACCTGAAATAACTAAAGACCAGCTGTTACTTTGCTGGTCAATTTTGTTCAGTAGATCCATGTTCTTGGCCATCTTCTTGGAAGATCTTCAATCTTAAGAAAATCTTTAATCTTCATAGCAAAGGAGTTTTTTTCAGTGATGCTGGTACTGATGGTGCCACAAAGCAGCTTGAGACTAGAAAACATGGCTGACACTCATAAAATGTTAGAAACAGCTTCTGGACAAGGGCTGGATGTACGATGCAACAGAGGGAGGGCTGACAAAGAAAGCAGAAATTGGGTGCCAAGGGTTGGGGACAGGATTGCAACTGACAGCCTTTGTGCAACTATTCACTGCAGAGTAATCTCTCTCTCCCTCTCTGTCTTTCCTTTTAGGCATACAGTTAAATAGGATGAAAAGGTGACTGACTGTAAAATTATATTAGAAAAAAAACAGCATAAAGCTGATGCAAATTGGAATCAATAAAGAGCAAATTCTTTTCAAAGCTTCAGCTATTTTGTGCAACATGTTTCATAGATACTGAAGTAAATTAGTTATGATATAGGAAGAAATAATGAACACCCCATAAGTTGCCACATTAAGAGCAAACAAAATAATAAAAATTATGACAGTAAAAACAGTGAGGATAATAACATCCGTTTTATCAGGAATAAAAGCAAGAATAAGATTAATTCTTACCTGAAATTGCAAAGCCGCTGAAGCCTACTGCTAACACCAGAAAGGAAATAGCCACACCTTTTGTGTGAGAATAACCAACCACCAAAAGTAAGGTTGCTTCCATCCCAAAGCCTTCCAATGAAACACATAAGAATGAATTATATGTAAATTTCTAGTTGCCATGAAAATACTAATAAGCACTACCCAGAGTAGCAGCTTAAAATGAGAGAAAATTATCTTTTATATTTTAGCTATTCTTGAACACATTTGGGAGCTTTGTGCATTTGCAGAAATACTTGTGTATTTATTGTTTAAGAATATATTCTTTATTTCTCCTCATTCACTGCTGTATACATGACCCGAACATCTGGTGAAGTTAATTCACTGTATTCACTGAGAAATACAGGAAGACAATTGAGAAAATGAGTATGTGCAAAGGGCAGAAAAATTCACAAGCCCACAAACATTTGAGTGAAAGACGAAAAACATTTGCCTTTAATTTCTCATGGTTGTAGTGGTACAAGATGTTCTTGGTAAATGGAACAAAAGAGTGTTTTACACACAACTGTGCGACCAACAAAACAGGACATCCCTGAGCATCACAGGGAACTTCCAATCTCTGCCATTACTGGAAATTAGTATTTTCTAATATGCAAGATTACAATCCTTCTGTTTTGTTTTGTTTTAATGACACTATTAATATGCCCTGAAAATACAATTAATTTAACCATCCTTTCTAAAGATGATGCATAGCCAAGTTATGTGGTATCACTGGCTGCAGGCATCTCTATCTCTAGGATCCTATGCCATCTATAAATAATGCAAGCCAGCAATTGGCAGTGGGCAACTAATGACTCCAAAGACTGCCTGGCTTGAAATATTTTCTTTAATTCAATATCAACCCTATATGTCACTGATTTTTCAGTTCAGTGACTGAATAGGAAACAAATTATTTTGTGCTGAGTTAATATTTTCCCGTTCATCCTTCATTTTTTACCCCCACCCTAAACCTTTCAGCCTTAACTTGCCAGTGGGCTCTTCTGGGAGTATCAAATGGGAACATGGCCAGTTACTTCAAGAATGTATCCACTGGGAAAGGGTGTCTCCAGCACCTTGGTACAGGGTTAACTTTGTCTGTATGAGTTGCAGGATGAGGTCTATTTGATCATACTATGCCCATTCAATTATTAACCAGACTTCTTGTCTCCTCCCTTTTTTAAAGCATGCTCATATGAGTAAGGATTTATGTCATGAGGCATCAGCTCTCCACTTAATGCTTCAGGTTAACCAGCTATAAACGCAATCTTGAATAAATTGTCTCTTGTCACAATTAAACATGGATGAAACTATGATACTTGCATTGATTGCAGCACACAATTGAAATGTCATATTTTCAGAATACAATAGTACCTCCACAGTTCATGACCTTCCTTACAGTGGTAGTAGTTAAGATCTTCCTGCTCCGTAAGAAGTCAGCTAGTTGCCCTCCAATGGGCACAATGATTGTCATGACCATGTGAGGAACTGCTGACAAAAGGCCAACCTGCAGTTAGAAAAATGTGAGCTTTACTGTCATTTCTCCTTCAAGATTTAGGGGCAAGAGAACAGGAACCATAATGTTACTTCACCTCTTTCCCCCTGAATCACTTTATCTGATTACAGCAGATGCTCAAAACTGGGTGAGGAAGAAAGATCTTGTGGCCCAGGAGGAGAAGTCAGAGCCTAAGTGAGAATCTCACCTTAGAAACGCCATGCAATATACTGTTCATATTAAATTCTATCGTAGACATCACAAAGCCCTGTCATATGTGTCCTGATACTGGAGTGCTCTATCTTGGTTTTCAACTGCATTTATATATTTTTGTTATTCATGTTCTCAAGGACCTCCTTCCTGAACAACAAATCAATCCCTGTTACCTGCCTCTGTGTAAAGGAAGGAAGCACCTGCACATTGCATAGGGACCATACAGCATAAACCTGACATCATGAAATAATTTTACAAATAACTAAATAATCATACATGTAAAAACATGGATTTATATTTATTCTTGTGGGATTACAGACTACAAACTGATGTTCATCCTCTTTTCATTTTCACAGAATCCAAGAATCCCATAATGGTTGAGGTTGGAAGGAGCCTCCTTCTGCTCAAGCTGGACTGCCTAGAGGACATTGCCCAGAAATATGTCCAGACGGCTTCTGAGTATCTCCAGGAGATTCCACATTCATTCTGGGGAACCTGTTGCAGTGTGCAGTCATCCTCTTAGTAAAAAAGTGTTTCCTCATGTTCAGAAGGAACCTCCCATGTTCCAGTTTGTGCCCTACTGAGCAGAAAGGTCAGCTAAAAGCACTATTGAAAAGACCCTGTTTTTGTCTTCTTTACACTCTCCCTTCAGATATTTGTACACATGGATGAGAACCTTGCTGAGCCTTCTCTTCTCCAGGTTAAACAGTCCCAGCTCTCTCAGTCTTTTCTCATAGGGAAAATATTTCCACTTCGTCATGGCACTTCATTGGACTCTCTCCAGTACGTGCACATCCCTCTTGTACTGTGGAGCCTGGAACTGGACACAGTACTTCAGGTGTGCCCTCACCACTGCTGCATAGAGGGGAAAGATCACCTCCTTCTCCCTGGTGGCCTTTGCATGGTGCAGCCCAGGATACCATTATTCTTTACTGCAAGGACACACTGCTGGCTCACGTCCAGCCTGGTGTTCAGCAGGACTCCCAGGTCCTTTTCTGCTAAACTGGTTTCCAGCCAGGCAGATCCCAGCATGTACTGGTGCACGGGCTTGTTCCTCCCCAGGTGCAGGACTTTACACTTTCCCTTACTGGGCTCCATGAGGCTTCTGTCAGCCTCCTTCACCAGCCTGCCGTGGCTCCTCTGTACAGCAGCACAGCCCTGCAGTGTAGCAGCCACTGCCCCTACTTTTGTGTCATCTGCAAACCTGCCGAGGGCACACACTGCTGCCCTCATTAATGAAGATGTCAAATAGGATCAGACTCAGTACAACCCCTGTGACAGAGTTTTAGTGATCAGCATGTCATCTTCTAGAAGCTTTTCTTGGAAGCAGTAGTTTAGTGAGAAGTTTGTGTTCACTTTCAGAGGCATGCAACCTCGTTACATTGACAGTTGGTTTTACACTGGTTTTAAATTAGTGACATTCACAGAGACGCAACTCTAGCATTAATGTAAAGCAGCTCAGAATAAATAGATGTACTTTTTCTTAATATCCCTCTTCTTCACCTCCATGTTGTACTTGGCCAGTTAGACTGCCATAGATACCATGCCACAACCATTGCTTCTCTTGCAGAATCTGGGCACACAGTGCTCCCAGAACAGATAAATATCTTCTTTGCTATCAGTCTTAGACTTGCTTGAAAATAATTACCACATAGTATGTATGTATGCTAAATGAGAGTTTTAAAACTTCTCTAAAACAATTATTATGTATTCCTCATTCATGCTCTGAAGAGGAAGTGTAAAAATTCTGATTTTAATGAAATGGGGGTGACATGGAATACAAACCTATAAAGAATTTGATCTTCATTGTCAATGAAAAGTCACAAAAATCAAGAAGAGGATAAAAATTACCTGGTTAAATGCTGAACAGTCAACATTAAACAAAATGTACATTTCTATTTACTTACTTAGAGGTTTTTCATTATATATGAGGGCTCTTAATCAATTATTTCCCAAAATAACTTCTCAATTCTTTAATTTTTCTAAAAATTTGATGCTCACATACTTTTACTTCTATCAGGTCAGCAGAAATATGTCATCCCAAATACTGGGAATAATCTACTGTAATGATTCCAGGATTATCTGGATCTCCTCAAATAACTAAACCATAGCACTAAGTGTCATGCCCAGTTATTTCTTTAACATCTCCAGGTATGATGTTCACCTCCTCTCTGGGCAGACCATTCCAATATTTAATCACCCTTTCAGTGAAGAAATTCTTCCTGATGTTCAACTGAACCTCTCCTGCTGTATCTCCTAGGTCACTGCTTATTCTCAGACATTTACCTTGCTTATTGCAAATCCAAAGACTTCTTCAAAGTAAGCAGGCTGACTTATAAGGAGCAAATAGAAGGTCCAGCTTCTGCAGAAGTTTGCCACAATGATTGCATAAACTGGCATTGAAGTGAAAAATCTCCTCCAGGGAGTACTAAATTTCTAGGGGGAAAACACACAAAATTGGGTAGATAGAGGCAAAACAAAGAACCAGTATATTTAATTATCAAGCCTATTAGGTACATTGCATACAACTTACATCACAGATCACTTAAAATGCAAGTGAAATACTGGCAAAAAAGAGGTAGACAAATTTTCTTAGAACAGTTGGTATTCTTAAGGTGGATACTGCACTAATATTGCCCTGCTCACTGAAATTACATGAGGTCTTCTGGAATCCTGCTAGTGGGATAACAAGATTAGTTAAAGAATCAGAGAAAACTAGAGAAAACCTTGTCCCATTCCCTGCTTTTTGGCATGATGCAGTTTGAGACCTTCTGCTGAACGGAGTGGGAAAAAAGGGTTGTCCAAGCTAAGACACATGCAGTAGTGCAGCAACAAGCAACTACCTGCTTCAACCTAATTATTTAATTCAGAAAAAAAAAGGCCTGTGGTACAGAATTGAATTTCTGTAACTTGATTTTTTGGCATTTTCAATTAGTATTGTGCTCCAATACTCCATACAGCAGGAAACACACTTCAGAGACCTATTGATTTTTAACAGAATTCCAATCAGAAGCTAAAATCTGTAGCTATGGCAATACACATTGATATTCTCCTTTTTTTTTTTGAAAAAAAAAACCCATACATTTGCGGTTGTGCATGCATCCATGAAGTTGGTGTCAGTTTCCTCTGCAGTAAAACCATCTTACTGCAAGGAAAATCCATGACCTGGAACAAGTGTGTTTGTGTCTCCAGCTAAGACTTGGTCAGCCAAATTTCAGATGCATGCCCAAAAAGACAGACTTGTATTTTACACTCCTAGCACAGCTGTTATCCAAAACATACAGAGGAATAAAATGGAGTTACTTTGTTCCAGAATGTTCAAAACGGAAAGCTCAGAATGAACAAAAAACACCTTTATTTTTCACTACTGTCAAAAAAAGTTGTCTAAGGGAATGGAGGGAAGTTTGATGGGAAAATAGGTTTTAACTCAAAGTTTCCAGGATCTTCTCAGAGAGAGGATGAGAAGCCTCAAAGAACCTGAGCTGCTGTGAGAGTGAGCAGGGCAGAAACCCAGTCCTTAAGCTATTAGATTTTCAGTCATCCTTAATAGGAGTTCAAAAGGCAGCTGGATAATTCAGTATCTGCAGTCGGATTCTTATTTAGCTAAATCCATGAATATTTTTCAGAACAGGTATGACAGTTACTCAAGAGCAGGAGACCAGAATGTGTGGTTCCCCCTCCCAACCCATCCCTTCCCTCCCTAGGTCAGAGAAGCACCATAAACTAGGAGTTTAAACAGCAGTACGTTTTCCTGTGCTCATCTGGTCCAGCTGCAAGAGCCTGATTCTGTAATTTTCTTGAAAAGAAAAGCCCCTGTTTCTGCTAACAGTATCCATCCAGTCATATGCTCATCTGCAAAGTGCTTACAAATGACAATAAAGAAAGCCTTTTTTTTACTTACACTTGCATTAGCTAGGCTGGCTCCTTCTCCTATACTTGTTTCTATATATATCTTTTCTTCATTGGTTATTGTTGGATGCGCAGCAGGGCTCTCATAGGCATGAAGCAGCCAAAACACATACCAAACAATCCCAAACATTCCTGAAGAGGCAGGAAAAGCAACTTGTTTTCAAAGTCAATAAAGCTACACTTCAGTATCTGCAAGCCTTGATTTTTTGTTTCAAGTGCCAGTTAAACAAAACCTGCAAAGAAATTATGCCCAGGGAAGTAACAAAATATGGCAACTAACTCTGTGTATATTGTATGCCTGCTTGCAAAGCATTTGAGTGTTTTGTCACTTTTATTACGTTATGTATGGGGCAAAGAAAAGGCAGAAAGAAAAATCTTTTTAGAACCTAGGGGAAAAAAAAAAGGAGGCAGGCCATAAAGTGGTGGCATGAAGGGACTTCACTGTAAGACGGCAATGGCAAATCTTGTGCTGTGTCCTGTATTTCTAGGGAAGACAGAGAAAACCTACTTTAACTGGACTGCTGACGTGCAAAGCTGGTGCAGCCACCTCTGCCATACACTGTGAGGGGAAGAATGAGGTACACAGATCAGCCACAAGGCCATACCTATGGGACCACTTTGTAAAGTGGCACTGCTTTATTAAAGATGGACAGCATGGGGAAGATTTCTCAGGGCAGAAGTTTTCAGGTCCATTTGGCTCCTTGTCAGCAGCATTTGCTGTAACTTTTGCTGTTAGTGTGCACTCTGGGGCAGGTCCTACACAAGTGTTCGTGCTGCAGAGGAACCTTTGCAACTGCATCCAATCCTGTCACTGGGTGACCATGGGCTGCAGCCTGGCCATCACAATTTTACAGCCTTTTGTAACAGATGATTATGAAATGAAAGCTCTCAGAATCTGCAATAAGTAAGGAATAAATTGGAGTATCTGTTTGCAACTTCTTCATTCATCAAAACAACTTTGATCCATCCTTGTTAGACAGGTTTTAGTAAACAACTGGCAGTACTGATCTAGTGGCAGATGTCCTTCATGTTAAGCAACTCACCATAAATATAAAAGACTGATGACCATCCTATGTACTGTACCAGCACACCTGCCAGGGGCATGGCCACCACCGCACCTGCGTAAGACCCTGAGGAGAAAACAGATCAGTAAAACATGTCAGCTGTGGTAAGTGTGCCCAGCTTTCAGAGCAGCTGATCCAGACAGGTGTTCAGGTGAGCAGAAAAGGAGGGATGTGTTTGATTGACTTTTTATGAACTAGGAGAATGGGATGAAAGCTGCAAAATTTTGTCTGGGGTGACAGAAAGCACTGACCTCTCATGCATCACCAGTCTTACTTTGCAAAGTTGTGCCCTGTATGGAAATTTGCAAATCCAAGACTGATGACAGATGACTACAGAGGCACACGCCATATGTGTGCTCTTGAGTGGGAAATCCTGCCTGGCACTGTGGTGTGTGAGGTGAGTTTTGGAGAAGATAATGGACCAAGTTTCAGAAGCTTCACGGAGGAATCCTGATATGTTGGGAGGCTTTTTTCATGGCTCTAGACCCATGATCGCACAAGCACTGGTAGCAGAGAGGGTGTTCAAACCAACCCTGAGTCTGTGTAACCATGCTTAATTCATATCAGCAACATAAACAGCTGGAATAAATAGCCAAATGTTGACAGGGGATAAAAGAGGATAAAAATTGTTCTGTGCCAAGGTTTCTGATTGGGAAATACGTATTACCAGTGAAATATATTTCTAAGTGTTTCGTGGGAAAAGATGAGTATTTAAGTGCAATCTAGATAATAGCTTTCAGTGCAAGACAGTGCCAATGGCTTTACATGTTGCTCTGAATTATTCTAGGAAATTAGATACTTGTGGTTTTGAGAGTAGTACATGTTTTGTTAATAAACATTTTTTAATGCTCTACTCATTAGCAAATACTTCCCTGCAATGAAAAAATTTCCCTCATCTTCAAGTAATTCATTTTTCCTACAGCTTTCCTACAGAAAAGCCCTAGGCCAGAATGTAGATAAAAACCCCAGGAACTTACTTAACCTGGATTTTCCTAATTTTTCCATTGCTCCTATGCACCTTTCAAGTGCAAGTATCAGTGGTCTGTAGCCACTAAAATGGGTGTCAAGCTGAAGGATGGATCCTTCTCTAGAGATCCCATGCTAGGAATTTCAAGGAGGGAACACTGAGAGTGGAGAGGCTTTTCTTTGGGTCTTTTGTTCTGCAGGAAGTGAAAACACCTAATTAAAACCTGAAGCCATATGTAGAAAAACCAAAATTCCCATAATATACAAACATGGGGTTTTTCCACTTGCTTCACTCTTCCTTTTATTCTTTTTCTTGTTTTTTATTGCTGTATTTTCCCCAGCCATACAACTCTACTGCTGATGGACAGAATTTTTTTTCCTGTGACTTTTACATTTTCACTGAACATTTTCTCCTACAGACATTCATCTTCAGCTGTCAGCACTGGAAAGGAACACAGAGAAGAGAGCAAAGTATATGTCTGATCATAACTCAAAAGAGAATGAAGCAGGACAGCTGCTGGCAAGAAGCTACATCACCTCCACTGCAGTATATTGAGCAAGCAGCCTAAAGTACTGAAATCTTTTTTGGATAATTTTAAAATGTGTACTTGTTTAGGAGAACCCATTGAGTATGCATAATAAATGGAATCCCTAAGGATTATGCAAATAAGAAATACAATATAATTTCTCTCATGTGAACCTCTAGACCCATTTTAGTTTATTATGAGAGCCATTTTGAGTGTTGGCTTTAAATGATAAAATGATGGCATATTAAACAAAAGAGGACTCACAAGCTCCTAAGCTTAGGGTACAAGGTGCAAGGCAGAGGGTCTGTGCAGCTCCTTGAAATAATAAAATTAATAAAATAAATCTAATAAGGATACATGCTTACATAAACCATATAAGCCCATCAACTCACCACAGAATGAAGTGGTAGCCAACCTGCTTCTCTCCAGCGGTGGGGCCCACTTACTCCACATCCCGTGGCAGGCTGGGTATGTGACACCCTGGCAGACATTTCACACATCACATGATTTGCTTTCACTGAATTCCACTTGAAGTAGTTGCTGATGCTATTCCTACTGCCTAGGTGTTTGTCACCATGGAATGATATAGGAAGGGTAAGGTAAGTCTGGAAGAGCTCGATTGTTTGAGTATGAAGATGTCACACTAATCTGAATTACCTATTACCTGAATAGTAATATGTTCTGAGGTAAAAGCACTGTTTAGCATATGCAGTTGATGGCACGAGAAAACTAAAATAACCCAAACTGCAGCACCAGAAACATATATTTTTCCTTACTTTAAGTAAACTTAGAAACATGTTAGTATAATGAAGAATTATAAATTCAAAATGAGCAGCAAGTAAAACTGTATATTGATCAGAAACCCTGATCGAAAGAGATCTTACCCTTTCTAGAACCAAATCTCAAAATCAAATCCAGTTTGAAAGGACCAAAATCATGTGTGCTCCTACCTCCACCAAACCTTGAAGAATTCTTACAAACATCACACAGCCATAATGCACTCTTGCTGCAGAAGGGATGATCATGTTCAGTGTAGATGTTAGAAAGATAGCTGCACCAAATACCCTATGGAGCAAAGTAGCATGAAAGGGAATACAATTATTGTCTATGGTTCAGAAGTGTTTTCATGTTCGACTTTGTAAATATTTATAAACTTATTTTAAAATACACTGTTACTATTATTTTTTTCTTTCAGTAAGTATTTAAATTGTTTGCATTTCAGTCTCTGAAAATTTGTTCACAGGAAATATATGTGACTTCATTTTTTGTGTGTGGTCTTATTCACAGTAGGATTAATGGTTGTGTTATAGCATGAAAAATTTACAATCAGAGAACTACACTGTTTTATATAAATTCTCTACACCTCTTGATAAAAGCAACAATCCATGCCTAGAGAGCTTATTATCTGAGTCACAAGAAAGCACTAAACAGATGAGCACAAAAGCAAAGAAGCTGAGCAGGCTTCTATATAAATGAATTCCTTTGACACTTCTCTAAGTGACAAAGGAACTGATTTATATAGAAAACAGTCTGAAAATATGAATTAGAATACAAAGCCTACAGTCATATCTTGACATTTAGGAGACTGCTTTAAAAGCCAAGTAAACATCTAACTGAGAAATAAGTATTATCTCGCTGTTGTGATCCCTGAAGAAAAGTCTTCTGCCTTTCGCTTTCTTACCACTAATAGAAGCATCAGGTCTGTTACCATAACACTATTGACTCAGGGAACTACAGCAAATCATGTGAATTAATAACCATGTGAAAGAAAAAACTGTAACAAAGAGAACATGTTCAATTATCCAAACAGCTATCGCTAAAGACTGAGTTTACAATCTCTGCTACTTCTTTTAATGCCAACTCTTAATATGCCTAGGTTGTAAATGAATTATTTATACTGAGTTAGATCCAGTCACTCTTCTGCTACTATTTAAAGGGTTGAGCATTGTTTCCACAGAGACAGCATCTTTTCATCAATTCATTGCCATTTATCCCAAAGAAGTTCGTCTCCACTTTGACAAGAAATATTCCAGGGTTTTCAATTCATTCACATATTCTTCTGTCCTTACTACCACAATTCCTGGGCAGCTGCCACTTTTGGATCAAGACAGACTTCTTCAGCTACAGACTACTCTGCCCGGCAGGATGCTCTTACTGAAAACTGATATCAAGAGGTGCCTCATGTTTCATTCATCCACCAAGCAATTCTGAAATCACATTTGGATGTGTGTTTGAGGATAAGCAGCAAGTTAAAGGGATGGTGTCAATAAATGGTTAATTAACTTTTTGGTGGAATGCAGATCTACATCAATTTGGGTGAATGTATTGAGTAAATTATGTAGTGTTAGAGTGGTTTGGTGCAAACCCATAAAGCACTCAATATTTTCAGCCATTATGAGATCTATTTGAATCCCTCACTATTATAGATAGTTATGTGCATTAGAGAAGTGCCTGGGATGGATCATCCATACGTATGTTCAAGGTTGCACAGTTTAAACAAGTGGCAAAGGAATCTTTACATAAATCTGTAAGGTCACTATTAGCATAGAATCTCATTTCCGGAATGCAGCTGGGACAAAAGAAAGTTTTTCCTCTTTCTAGGGCTGGTAGGTTCATTGGCCACAGAACCCCTGCATTCCTGCCTTGTGTCTTAGCAAATAACCCCTTTGAAACTGAAACTTGGCACCACTGGTGAACTTACTTAAGCTGAAATTGGTTGGGTAAACAAGGAATAAAGGCAAAACATGGACTTAGTGAATCCTATTACTGCAAATAGAAATTCTCTTTGAGCTCAGCTCTTGAGCTATTTTTGCTCCTCAGCAAATTTTTCTCCTAAACCCAGTTATGATGGGCAAATTCATAAGTAATGTTGTAGTATAGTATTAGATTGAGTTGGAAACTCTCACAGGGATAAATGCAGAGCTTTCTGTACTTGTGCACAGCCTGTACTTAAGGAAACACTCTGCTGAGAGAACACATCAAGTAATAGTGTAAATGTGGTTCTTTTACTGTTTGCAAGTAAATTAAGGAAACAAAAGCTAAACTAATAATATGCAGAATTATTCAGCCAACAGTGTGCACATCTGTGTTTTGGAGCCCTTCTGCTGCAAAAGCTGGTGGCAGGACTAGAAAGGTTGGAGAAGTGATTAAGCCTTGCTAATTTGCTTGGCTTACTCAGCAGGAAACATATTGTGGAAAATATTCTGCCTAGGCACTGTTATGTGGTAAAGAAATGAATTATTAGGGATGAGAACAGTGCTGAAGAAGCAGTGCAACCCAAACTTAGAGTAACTTTTGGTTATGGACACAAGGGAGTGGGACTGAACAGTCTGGGCAATTATATGGGATGACTCTGTTCTGGAGAAATTTCCACAAGCACATATGGGTGGGAAGAACATCCAGGCAATCTTGTAACCCCTTCAGCTCTTTGCAGAATGCAGAAAGCAAAGTACTTTGAATTGGGCCAAAGTACAACATAAAACTGGTCTTAAAGATCCTTTCCAATTCTGACACTATTTGTAGATAAGTCACATCTTGTTTGCAGAGAATGAAGTTAGTACCAGCCATCTTTTTTTTTATTTTAATCTAAAGATCCCAAGTACCCTTAATATGCACATCTCATCAGCTCATTCACAACCAGCTGTCTTCAGACAACTCCCTCTCTCTTGTGATAATATTCAAAGTTCTGAAGACCTTTTGAAGTAAACTCCAAAATCAAAGTTAACATTGACAAAATTAGCTAGTTTTTATTATTCACATTTTCAAAAGCAGTTGATTTTAAAAAAATTAATAAAAATTGGCTGACAAACACATTGATCATCAAAAAGCAAAACCACCGTACAGATTCTCAGACTTCACCAAGCAGAAATCAGAAGGCTCTATTAGAAGTTCTATGCAATCTTAATTAAAGTCAGTACTGTATCCAGCCTTGGCAAGGATATTTGTGTGCATGAAGATAGACTGGTGACTTCATATCATAAATAGTTCTGTAATTCCTTTATTCCCAGCTTCAGTCCACAGGAACTGTGGACTGTTAAAGAAGACCAAAGGAAGACCAAACACTTCTGGAAAGCTATTGTTTGGTGTTAAGTTGAGGTAAAAAGCACTAAGGCAACTTCTTAAAGACAAATGTTTTAACCATTGTTGGAAGCATTATGTGTGATTTTTCTTGAACTCTCCAGAAAGCTTTGTTTAGAGAAGAAATGTGTAAATATTCGAGATGAACAAGTCAAATTGAAAAAATCAGCAACAGACCCATAATGGAAGTCTTTTCCTCTGAAAGAATTTTTGATTAATTATTACTAATGATTAATTATTATGAATAATAATTATTGATAAATACTGAATTTTCAGCTTCAGATGTGCATTTCTGAAACACTAATTTGCAGTGTAAAGCAGTGGTGAGTCTCTAAAGCTTAATTCATTTGCTTGTTGTTTTCTTACCTGTTAGCAGCCAATTTGTTTGAGATGAACCCTCCTGGAATTTGTGTCACAATGTAACCCCAGAAAAAAGAGCCATGAATGAGTCCTACAGTCTCTGGATCCCAGTTGAATTGGGCTGTCTGTAAAGGAAATGGGACACATGCTGCAAGATAAAGCATAGTCATTGTAAGACAACTATTGCTTAGAAGTCACATAGAAGTCACTCTGTGCTCCAAATCAAGCCCCTTTACTGAGCTGGATACGCAGGATTGCTGAGCTTTAAAGCCCCCAGTTAAGGCAAAAGGATGTTCAGTTTCCTGTGAGATTACTGCTTTTGCTCTTAGGAGTGGGAAAGGTTTCAGCTGTAAAGTAGTTAATGCTGGACCTTCAACTTTGCCACTTGTCACTGCTTCCCCCTGGGCTCCTTAAACTTGAAGCCTTTGCTTTCAAGACTGCTCAGAGTTATAAGAAGGACCTGATACCTTTCAATGGACATATCCATTTTCCCAAGATTATCAAGGTTGCTTAAGTCATTTGAGTTAATTTGCTTCACGGTCAGATTTGTTCATGGTTCTCCCTGTCAGGGCCCAGCTGATCATCCACTGTCAGCATTAAATGGCATGGAGCAGAAAAGAGTGGGGGGCAAGGAGAACATCTGAAGACAGAGCAATCTGAAAATAAAACTAGGTAACACTACCAGGGACTAATTTATCTTTTGTTAGAAGTGATGCCAGTGTAGCCAGTTGTCACTAAAATACCACAGAGAACTAGCAACTGTAGTGATAAGCATTAACATCTCTTTTTTCGATATTACTTTCTGCATGTTAAAAGAAAAACAGGTTGTCACACTACACTGATTTTTTGCTCACGAAGAGCAAACTGAAAAACAGCTCATTGTTTGACCTAGAGCCAGATGGTATTAATTAGCCAGACATGTTTACAGAAGGCAAAAGGGTTTCTCTCCCCAACAATACGCATTTTAATGTGTCCCACTTTCCTGTGCTGAAGCATTTCTGTTTAAACACCTAACTTTATGCTAGAATTTCCAGTTGAGTTTCTAGGTAGTGTTAATTTCTGAAAGCAGAAACCATGAGATATGGAAGAAGGTTCCTCCTGATTCAGGAGATGCTTATGCCCAAACACTATGAGTTTAGATTTGTGGAAGAAATTTACTCCCATTTTCTGAAATTACCTCTTCTGAGCTTCCCAGCCTATGCAGGCACATATTTTCTCTTGCTTAAGTACAAAACCTGCTGGGACTTGGGGACCAGCAGGTCCTGTACTTAAGCAGGACCATAGAGAGCAAGGAACAAGGATTAGACTGAATAAATACAAATTCAGCAAGAAGTCTAAGCATGGCTGCTATGATTGTGAGTCATGGAGAAAGGCATTCTTTTAACATTGGAAATTTATGATAGATATTTTCTGCACTCTTCTTTACCAAAAGTTAAAAGATGTAGGAGAAAAGCTGATGAATATTTGCACAGTATTTCATTCAAGAGTCAAGATTCCTATGAATTTGTTAGGCCAAAAACATTCAAAATATAACCAAAAATAAGTCAACAAGTAGAGCAAATGTAGAGATTCAAGTTCATAAAACCCATAAAGAGACACTTGACATCACAGCCAAATACCGAGGGAGGATAGGGAATGCTAAGGTATGGATTGAACTAGCTGGGGTGCATTGATAAAGCTGTGTAGGATCTGCAGTGGACCATATGCCATCCACTGCAAATTTGAAAAAAACTTGGCACCTAGCTCTACCTAGCAATCAACATTGTCAAAAATCTGATGCCTTATTGCCAGTGACTGCTTTAAGATCATGAAAATTATCCACTGATATTAATGTAGTGGCTGCAGCCCTACATAAAATAATTGATAATTCCTTCTGCAGCAGCATCAGAGCACATTTCCCTGAGAGAGAGTAAGGAGCAAAAGCTTCTGCCACCACAGAAAAATCTGCCTACAAATGACAGATCAGGGCCCTGGGAGACATGCAAACTAATTCAGTTCTCATTTCTGGTACTTATATCCTCTCTATGACATTGCAAATCCTCAGCTCTTGAAAATTTTTATGTGACTTCATCACATAAATAGGAATTAAGTGCCCGCACATCTATGTGAATCAAGACTGATGTGTCTCCCTCATCCTGTTTTTTTAATCTGCGTATACACAGGACTTTGTTATGCGGCATTTGGATGATTTCACAATGGGATCTGCTCAGAGCAGTGAAAGGAAGATTTTCTCACCCTCAGCTCTGGCTTTCCATCGACATAGACAGTGTTGTTGTTGACCATCTCCACGATGGCCACGCCCAGGTTGCACCTGATGCCGAAGGAGATGCAGAAGCCCAGGCCGCTCATGATGGCGATGATGTAGCGCTTGGGCAGGCCGCAGCAGTAGCACTCGCACCGCGCGGGCCGGCGCCCGCTCGCCGCCACCGGCCGCCCCTCCGCCGTCAGCTCCAGGGGCTCCTCCTCCACATTGGTGCCATCGATCTTCCTACACAGATGAGGAAAGGAAAAATGAAGGTGGCTGTCGTCTCAGTAAGATTTGCTGAAAGTGGATGGAGAGTTCCATGCTCCGGTCACTCCTGTTGTGAGGTGCTTGTCTTCTGGTAGTGAGGTGAGTTAATGCTGGACAGGCTGGGAAAGGTTAGCAGAGACTACACTTCTTCCTGAATGACTTCTGAAGGTTGCACATCTGAGCCATCTAGACAGACAGACAGCTGCAACAATTTCAGCATGTTCACAACATGAGCATCTAACTGTAGGTCAGTTGTGATAAATTCCATTGATTCTTTGGAAAATTTACATTTAAATTAATCATAATTTCCAACTAGATAAACTAAGCAGAGCTGCCAGTATGTTTCAAGAAAAAATACAAATACAACATAAAACATGGTTTCACTCAGCCCCAAACTTCCTGGAATTTCTTTTCTCCTGTGAGACAAAAATCAAAGCTGTACAGCAGAGGAGAAACCTCTCTGGCTTCAGATTCCCTTATTAAAGACACAAAAGAGACAGGCCCAGACTTTCTCTGCCTAGAGGCATTTGAAGTCACACATTCTCTGAAGTACCCTGCCACTACAAGGACTTCATTTGCTCCAAAGTGAACCCCTGCAACTCCTATTGTGGAACGTGTTGCCCTTTGTGTAAAATACTTACTATGAAATGAGATCTGAAGGCAGAGGGGCTTTCTGAGCAGTAAATCCACCATTCCTCATCAGCAGAGGCTGAAAGGACTTTGCCTGGGACCAAATTTGGTGTAGCAACTGCAGTGCAGTTAGGAAGAACTAGGAGGGAAGATGCCAGGGATGGGGCCTGAATGGGAGCAAATGACTCCCAGTTACATCAGCCTGTGAGAGGTTGGCCATCAGCTAACACAGGAGTGCAGCTCCTCAGGCTTTGCATATCCAGCTTTTCCTACAGGCAATCTACCTGGGATATTCATATTAAAAAAAAATGGCACTTCTATGCAATCTGGAATTGCATGATAGGTGCAATTAAAATTTAATTTGGTCTCTCAGTCTGATTAGGGCTATTAACGTTGTGCTGCAGGACCAGGCAGTCTGTGGTAGGAAAGGTGAGGTAAGAGAGAACTAGACACACCCACCAGACCAGAGCTAAATAATTCCTTTTCTAACATTACCTTTCCAGGTCTATTTTAAAATGCAGCTTATGGTTTTTCTGACAGGCTGAACACTTATGGACATGGCTAGCTGTGAATACATTACTAACCCACTGAACACTAACCATGAGCTTAAGCCTTTACTAAGAGAGGCCTTGATCAGAGCCTTTCAGTTTTGGCATCACCCTGAAGCAATGAGCTCAGGATCCAGCTCTTGTTGTGCCTGCCAATGAGTACTGTGAAAATATGCAGATAATTAATCTAAAGGAAGCCCATCTTGCCATGTAAAATGAAGAGATTATTTCATTCACTCTTTTTTGATAAAAAATAACTTATTTCCCTTCTTCCACACATCTGGCTGAGTCTATTTGACACCTAATGTACATATTTGATACATATTTGAAACATCAGTTTTCAGTGTGAAAATCAACTTAAACAAATGCTGACAGAGCATACATGGATGGGCTAAATCTGACTGGGTTGGGTTTTTTGGGACAGTGTTGGTTAAATCACTGCTTTTCCCAGCTGCTTTAAGTCTAATGTACTATCCATAATCTAACAGATAGTACTCTTCACTAGACTGTTTACACATGTTCCACTTAAATATCTCATAATTTTTAGGCTCTAGAGCCAACTGGAGCTTCATTTACTATATTATTCCTTTTTACATCACAATATAAGCTCATTATTTCAGCCATAGTCTTAGCAAAAAGAAAATAAGCATGCTACAGTCCCACAGCTCATGTTTTCAAGAAACACTAGAATCACAGTGTTGTGGGCCAAAAGGGAACTCCTCAGATTATTGTATTTAATTCTTTTCTCAAAACTAGTGCTCACTGCAAAGTTAGATCCTTAGCTCATTGTCAGACTGGAGCAAAGACTTTCCATTCAAGCAAGGTAACACAGAAAATGTGATTTTACTCTGGTGTTATTGGGGATGATGGAGATCGTATGATTCACCTGTAGGGAAACAGTAGTTGTTAATGAAATGAGAGTACAGAGACGAATTCAGTCAGGCACTTGAAAAAGAGGACACCATGTATTATTCTATGCTCTATGTGTTAATAGAGGTTAAGTGTAAACAGAATGAGATACCAAAATAAAGACCTCAGGAAGTGAAAAAACAATTGAATTTTTTAGAACTGTTGTCATCCCCAAAGTGTTATTAACAAACCAAAAGAAATAATTTGTCTTCCTTTAACCAAGCATAAGATATTGATAGAATTCAATCAATTAACAAATATTTATAAGAGAGACATTAGACTTTACGGGGTGCATTAATTTGGGCAGCTGGCAAAGATTAGACACTTCATGCAAAGCCAAAACATCTGGATGTTTTCAGCTGGCTGTCAATTCAGATAGTAATAAAAACATAATTCTGCTCCAAATTCAGTGCTAAAAGTGATTACCTAGGACTAGAACTGTGGTCCAATATTTTCTCTGCAGAGAAATTAATTATTCTGCTATTGTATTTTATTAAGTCAAAGAAGCAAGTTGAGGACTGATCCACCACCCCAGATCCATACAGGTAATTTCCTACTCCCAGAAATTAATTTCAATGCCTCTATACTGGGTTTGTCTTGGAGAAAACTATTTTTCGGTAGCAGTCCAAACACATAGGTATTGGAGCAGTACAGACATTCACACAGCCAGTGTCTGCGCTGATTTTTTTGGTTTTATTTTATTGAACTGGTACATAATGAAAATATGCAAATTCCATGAAATTATGAGAAATTTATCTTCCAATTGATCCATATATTTTCATAGTGTCAGTGAATATTTTTACTAGTTGTAGACCAAGAAGACTTAGAAGAAAACTGCTTCAGGGCCAGTGCTCTCCTCTAATTATCAGCTTCATGCAGGAGATGCAGGCATGCATTTTCCTGTGCAGGAAATGTTCACTCCTTAGATCAGTTTTTTCCTTTTTTCAGCAAATGTACAACATTTGGCAAGTAAGGAGAGCTAAGTTATTTGAATCTGCATCCATATTCTGTGCTCAAATGCCATAATAACTTTATGCAAAATTTCTCTTTTTTATTGAATGCCTACTCTGGCATATACAGAATTTTGAAAGCATGAAAGAAATTTTAAAAATACCTATCAGTAATAAATAAAATCCCTAGAGCATGTATACATTCAGCACTCTGTATTTAAGGGAGTTTTAGCAGAGGAATTAGTTCTTTGTTTAAATGATAAATTGGTGTACTAGAATTTAATTCCATTTTATTAAAAACTCATTGATTCTGTAGTAACAGGCAAATGTTAATATCTGTTGTGTTAAAATACATTCTAGAGTGGTTTTCACCAGATGTGGCAGTCTTTCACAGGCAGTTGGAGCACAATCATACACAATGTTCAAAGCTCACACCTACAAATCCAGTAACTACAATGACCCCGGCGTGACTTCAGAAACCTATACAGCAATTATCAAAAAACATCATTAATCCAAAAGCAGATACAATCTCCTAAGATTTTATTAATTCTTCAGGGATTTGTCCAGGTGATAATTTTTCATAATAAATCCTGTGCTTGATACATTGGTACCAAATCCCAGCACAAATATCCAAACTCTCTCAAGTTACTCAGGGCATGGTATGTCTCTTGCTGGTTTCTGCATGGTATTCCTATGATATCCACAAGGCTCAGACACTGAAGGATGGCATGTCCCAGGCGCTGCACTCCTGGGCTGCAGGGCAGTCTCTCCTCAGCGCAGTGGGGGAGCGCTGCAGGGATGCTTGTCGCTGGGGTGCTGCGGTGCAGCGCTGCACGAGCGCACTGAGCCCTGGCACTAACAGTGCTACAAAAGCGCAGCTCCTGCATCAGCTGGGTCTGCACATCCCATGCTGTGTTCACAGCACTGCATGGCCTGGGAGGCACCAAACTCCCCCTGTTTTTGCACAAAGGGAAAACCTGAGAGGAATAACTCCATGATCCAGCACAGCTAGAGAAGCCTTGTCCAGTGCAAGTGTCTATCACCCAGCTTCAAGATGTAGTTTTGAGCAATTTAGGCTAATTCACCAAGGGGCATCTACAGCAGTCAGAACTACACCTATCAGGGCTATACTTCATACAGCAGCCATGTGGCATGGCCCATATGTCTTTTTACATTAAAAGTGACAATATTGGGCTGTAAACCCACTTAGGCACTTCCCACTTCATCAGGAAGCCCACAGTTGCCGTTAGCTGGTCCTGAAATCCTGAAATTCTTGGAGTAGGCAGAGTCTAAGATCTTACTTTAGTCTTTGCCATTTTCCTTGACTGCAGTAAGTTCACAGAAGGACCAAAGTGTTTGTGTCTGTCAAGATCGGCATGAAATATTTATTTTCTGAGAAACAGAATGATGACAGAGCCACAACTCTGATATTCATTCACCCAAGCCTTGAATTCTCTAATATTTTTTTACTGCCCCACTGTATAAAATTAATCAAGAAAAAAACACTTTTGCATTAAAAAAAATATACAAAGCATTTACAACATTTTCTAAAACATCTTCTAAGATCTCCCAAATTAAACAGCTGTCAACTGTTATATGTCAACAGCCTAAAGAAAGGATGGATCTTGAGTCTCTCAGTTCAGTCCCCCCAGCCTCCCTTTCAGTATCCAGACACCCTAAAGTCATCTCTTGTGAGCAGAGGTGACTGCTCACAGCACCCACCAAATAAGCACACCTGTGAGGAGGCAGTAAGCTGCTTTATGCTGCTTGTGCTTTAGCACTTGAGCTGGACTGTGGATAATTGCTATGGAGCAGCTGCTCTTGCCAGGCATCCACTTCTGGGTCTGCTCTCTTGTTTGCAAGACAGAGGAAATGTGGCAGGAAGGCATAGACCAGTCATATTTACCAAAGCTAAAAGATGTTTTTGTACCCACTTTGGCAGTTTTGACATCAACACACCACAGTCGGTGAAGTCACACTTGGAGGTCTAATCAAGGATGTGCATTATAATAATTAAACAAATTGGGACGAAGGCTAGAAGAGAAACCAAATTCTTTGCTGAATTTCACCACATAAAAGACAATTGGATTGGATGAAGAGCAAAGTCAAGGTTGCAGCTTGTTATATGTATAGAGGTATATGTACCACCATATAAAAGCACAAGTCCAGGCTCTCATTTGTAGACTAGGAGAATCAAGTTCATATTTTAAAAAATGCCTGTTTCATTCATTTATGGAAACTTTCAAATATGACTGCATATTTCCTACAGGACAGCTCAAGTTGCAGCAATTCTTAGTTAGATCTGACTGCAGACATAGTAAAAAGATTTATAGTTTTGATTATTTCCTCTGCTGATTGGTACATCTGAGAAAGGCTCTGAGATACCTATGTTTAAAACAGAAAATAATTAAGTTCAACAAACTTTCTTGTATCTAAAGTGGTATTTAGATTAATTTGATTCAGGTGCAGTGTTGCTGAAGTTGGCTGCCTCTATTATCAACTGTGTAGGAACTAGCATGTCAGCTTTAATACATAACTGCAAGAGGAGAGCAAACTGGATAATCTAAAGGGAGCCCAGTGTGCCACATCATATATTCACTACATACAAACCTTACAGGTATTTGGTAAATTGACCAGCAGAGCCCACAGAAAAGTGAATTTATCATTAAATAAATGACTTGAATCAAAGTTGTAAAAGATAAACAGATTTCCTGGAATTACTGTAAAGTACTGTAAAAGTAAAAAAAAAGCAAGACATCAGGCTTCATCTGTAACACTGTAAATTAGAAAAAGTTAAGTAGAAACTGTGTAGAATACACATACTCTGTTCACATGATAAAGAAACTGAATAAATGCAGTATTTATTGAATGTGTGTAAATTCTTCTAAATTTTCTTGTTAGCAAGAAAATATCGGTTAGATATACCAAAAACTGTAAATAGTATTCCCAATAGAAGGCAAAGGGGTGGATATGAAAGCAAATACAATTCAGTCACTAGAAACACCTTCAGTTAAAATGTTGGCCTGATCCACACAAAGGTTTAAAACACAACATCAAGCATGGAAGAAATGCCACTAACCCCTCTGGCTCTCATCTATTGATTACACAAATAAGTGTTGTCAGTAGCCATTACAAACAGAAATAATCTTCTATTTAAGGGAGAAGTATCTTTCCATTTATGAAACTGGTAATTTCGTACATCAGAATTTAATTTCTCTAAAAATAAGAATCCACCATTTTTTGGTTCATAAAACCATCAGGTTAAGATCAAAATCTTAAATCTTTTTTTCTGCTTTTGATAGCAAACAGCTGCTTCTTCTTATTCTCTCTCTAATTTGCTAGTGTCAGTAAACTCACACATTCACATCTCTATTCAATACATTTTCTCTTACTGATTTGGAACAAATTTTTAAAAACCCCAGACCTGTAATTTAGGAACATTAAGTCTAATTTTAAGAGTGGCATCATTGAGAATGTTAATTCCCATTAAATTATTGCTTTTTCTCATGCAAGCTAAACCACAGAATTAGTCACATTTAATTATTTAAAGGTTTTTTAATTAAACAGTTCTTCAAGCTTTTTTTAATATTAGGACATTATTTCATAATTTATTTTCACCCTCCTTGTTTAGTATAAATATTCTATGATTTACAGTCATATGCTGTTGTAAGTGCTCATTTTACATCTTCTGTCTTACAGCAAGCTCTCTCACTCTCTCTACTCTTATATTAATTTTGCAACTCAATATTCTGTTTTATGTTTATACATTTTTTTTCTATACTGCATTTCTCTTAATAAATTGAATCAGTGGATGTGTCTGGGAATTTCCTGTTGGGTTTTACCTTCTCAGATTCCCCAGCGAGTCACTAATGGTGTTCTTCACTTCTTCCTTTCCTGGGTTAAAAAATCTTTCTTTCAGTGAACCAAGCCCTTTGAGAGGCATTTTGTTTTTCTTCTTCAGTAAATCCCTTATGTTAACGAGCATTCACTTCTGCTGTCATATTTCCCAATGCCAGAGCCGGGAGCCTCCACCAGTCCTTTCGGGGACCTCTGCAGCAACAACCAGTTGCTCAAGAAAGGAGTAGGTAAAAAAAAATATAATAATAAAAAATAAAGTTAGATCTCACAAAGCCAGAGGGGAAAAGCTGTGGAGCGAAGCCTCCCCAGAAGCAGCGAGGGGCTCGGCAGGCCCTTGGAGCAGCTCTGGCGCTGGGTCGGTCCCAGTGCGGGGCTGCGGCCGGGAGCTGCAGGTGCTGCTCAGGCCAGCGTCCCTGGCAGGACGTGCTGCCTGCTCCACTGGCAAACCTCAGCCTGCCTCGCTGGGGCTCATCCTCAGCGCATCCCTCCCTCCCTTCTTCCCTCCCTCCCCTGCCTCTTTCACACCGAGATCCTGTGCAGGGTGGTGCTATAGTAACAGACACAATACCTGTCCTCAAGCCACTCCAGTTCACTAATAAGACCTCATCTATGGCAAGGGCCAGAAGTTGATTAAATATTTACGAGTTCTTTCTGCAGGGAGGGAATTATTGCAAGCTACAGTTCCCATTCACTGTGTACCCCCCGCCCAGGGGAGGCCCCCTGCCCCAACACACTTGCTGGTTTGAACCCAAAGCTGTCTTTCCATGCCTGGTCATTTATTATTGATGTTGCTGGGCACATGGAGGGGCATTGGTGCAATGCTGTTTGAATAAGCAATGGAAGACCAGCCATAAATTTAATAAATTGCATTTTTGAAAGACAAAGTGGCTCAAAGAGGTGAGCCAGTCTATCTCAGCGTGACTTCATGACAACAACACTCTTCCTAGAGTGGCAGAAAGGACTTCATAAAAACTCTTGGCGAAATGCAGCCTGCCACTCCACTCCTCATGCCTGCACATTGGTTAGAGTCAAATTAAGAATTTATGGTTTTGGCAAGGCCTCAGATATTGGATTTGGGTTATGGACAGTTAAAAAAAAAAAAGAAAACAAAAACAAAAAACCAAACCAAAACACACACCATGAAAAAACAAAACAAAACAAAACAAACAAACAAAATAAACCCCAAAGCCATAAACCATTTAATATATTGCCTCTCCTATCAGTCTCTCTCTTTAGGTGAGGGGGAAGGCAGAAACTCTGTAGATTGTTACAAAAACAGAGATCTTTCTGTTTGGCACATTACCTCACTCCTGCAAGGAAAGTTAAATTAAGAACCTGTCAGTGCCTCATCAGGCCACCAGCACAGTAAGAACTGACTTCCCCTGGAAGTCCCCAGCTGAGAGTTGCCATGTGGAGGGCAGGCAGCTGCCCACCCACCAGCCCCAGCTCCTGTTCTGCCCCAGGCCACCTGATGTCCCTGAGCCAGTGGCTGAGACTCTGAAACCTCCCTCCTGCCCTACACTTCCTCCTGTCCTTCTCCTTCCAGGCTCAGGGGCCACACTTTCCCCCTAACTTCTGTTCAGAGCTTGGTCTACCCAGACTCTGCAGAACTAGAGAAGAAAAATGAAACCCAGAAAGAGATTCCTTCAGAGAAACAAACCAGATCTGAATTATTTTAACTTAAAAGCTCCTCATTTAAATTCACATTAAAAACACTTCATGGGTATTTGAACTGAGTGAGTAGGTCTGAGTGGGATGTAAATCTGGACCAAAGCTGTGCGAGGACTATCCAAGCATCACTCCATTCCTCTCCTAGCTCCTTGTAAGGGCCCCCAATCGCTGGGTATTAGAATTCTCCATAATACAAACATCAAATGTCTGGATTATCCCAGCTCCACTTTGAGGAAGGCAATTTCAGAAAATACATTTTCTCAGGGTTATGTGAGGCAGGCAAGCAGCTTTCACTGAAATCCTTTATTCCTAGTATGAACCAGGAGGGAAGAAGAGAGAGAGGAAGCATACTTGGGAGCTGAGTTTGGCTTTTCTGCAGTCTCTTTTGTTGCAGCACTGGTTAGAGTATCTTTCTCCTTTTTGAATAATTCATGTGATGTAGAGAAGCGTTGGCTCAGCACAGCCAACACATTTGTCCCTGCAGAACAGTCCTCCCATAGCAAGCATTTAGAACATGGGCACCTCCAGATCTCAGCACTACCTACCCACATGCCTCTGGCAGGGCTTCTCTGGGCGTGTTTCTCTCTAGGTGGGTTGAACAGCAACTGCTCTCACTGCCAGCTCAAGGACTGACCAGTGACCCTCTCTGCAGCACATCCCACTGCCCTGGGAGCAGCTGCACCTCCTCTTCCTCAGGCTTGCATCTGGCCATCTCCAAACTGAGAAAAAAGGAATTCCTCCTGGTTTCTCACTCCAGACCCCTAATCCTGGTTTACCATTGGGGTGTGTGGACAGGCAAAGCAGTGAAGTCACCACAATGGCAAGGCCCAACATGACCAGGTGTGCACATTACAGCAGCCTCTCCAATTTTCACATTGAAAATTAACCCCAACAGGCCAGCTGTCAGACACCAGGGGCATATATGGGTTTGGGAATATATACACATGAAACTACAAAACGAAACTGTCTTCCATGTAAACAAACATGTATTTGCTGGCATTTGAGATAGTATTCTGAATACTCTTATGGCAGCTGAACACCTGAAACCATGGGAGAACCTGTCTCCAAACTGGAAATGGTGCAAACTCCAGTGCAAGGAATTGACTTTGGAAGACTGGAACTCAGGTTGGGAAGTGATGTTCAAAACACATACCTGCCAGCAGCTTTGGAAAATAGGGTTTTATCTTGCCCATCTTTCTGGTCTTCTGGTCCTGGTTTTGATAAAGAGAGCACAGAGCAGCCACAAGAAAGGAGTTATGCTTAAAATGTAGTGTTTTGTTCACTTATCCATACATTCTCTAGTTGCAGTTAGCACAGATGCCTGAAGTCTGTCCTCCATGCATTTGGGGCTGATTCAAGTGGCTCCCTCAGAGATGTATCTTGGCTGGTTCCTGGCAGAGTATGTTCCCCTCAAGGATGTAGAGGTCTCTCATTAGCAATACCACTTGCCCCACCATTAACAGAATTACACATTTCTCACAGCAGGTTTCCTCTCTCCCTCCTCTTTACTCTTGGCAGTCCTTCACTTCCTGCATGTCTGCAGCGCTACAGCAGTAGCCCCCTTTGAAATTCACTGATCCTTTCTCTAAGGTGTAAAGAAAGTGTTACTCACTCCTGCTTCTCTGTGGGGAGGCAGCTCGACAGGAGCAGTGCTGCTTCTCTGCTTCCTCCTCCTCAGGCTCACAGAGTAACAAACTGCCTGGATTCCAAAACACTGCTGCAGAGACTGTCACAGCAGCTTGGCAGTGCCCTGCTCCTGCTGGGGCACCATCCACAGGGGCACTACCCAATTCCCAACAAGAATGTGCTGGATGAGGCCATGGCAACACCTGTGTGACTAATCCCAGCACACATTTTGGAGCAGCAGCTAAGGAACTCTTCCTTGCTAAGACCTAACATGATAACCCTTATAGACCCAGCTGTCCTTGTTACTACATTCTTCTTTCCTGTTTTAACCTGTGCACTAATTTTCTTTTTCAGAAATTACACCACACTGTGATCTCCTTTTGCTATCTCAGACCTCTTTAAAACACAATGTATTACATAATTTCATTTTAAGTCTGCTGTTAGCAAGCTGGGGCTAAATCCAAGACACAGCATGTGCCTGCACTTTTAAGAAAATATTTTGCAAAATTAAAACTACATGGCCCACATAACTTGTAGATGCTATTGAAACTACAGACTCCTATCCCCAGAGACAACTAGTAAGTGTATTAAAACCATATTTTAGACCCAATACAGACCTAAACCAGCATGCAGACAGCCACTGCTGAGCACTCATACACTATCACTACCTCAGATGTTCAAGAGTAAAGTGAGCTGCAAGAAAACTTGAAACTGGTCAAGTGCACATACAGGAGATGTGCCTTCCTAACAAGAGCTGTGCCTTGCAGACACAGGGCTTGATTCAGAGTGGTAGAAAGCTCTTAAGAAAACCAAGCTTGCAAATATCAGAACTAGCAATAAACATAACTTAAGTGGAAGAATACTTTCTACAGGTAAATGTAGAAAAGTAAATGTACACCTAGAGTCTATCTAATTTGTTAGTTATTGCTTTTGTTGAAAAGCCTTGAAATACCATCTTTAGACTGCTCCTACCGATGATTCCTCAATATAATGGACAGGGTAAAATCTTTGCCACATTTAAAAGAGATTTTTGCTACTGCTTTCAGTGCAGACTGGATAGCATACACATTTCGTATGCTGATTGCCTTGCAAACAGTCACTTCTCCCAATGCTTGTAAAATACAGAATTTTGATCTCTTGACAAATATTAAATTATCACAGTAATTGAGAAGGAGGCAGTCAAATTTTAAGTCAATTTAACCTTATGGTGTCTCTGCTGAATTAACATAAAGATGCATCACTTTGTGCTATGATCAGCCTTAACAATAACCAAAGGCTGCTGGACTCCTCCAGTGGAAATACACAAGAATAACTTTGTCAATTTTTAATCAGTTTCTTTTCAGTTCAAGGCATGTGATCACATCCTTGCTGCCTGCGATGTGATTTTTAGATCATAGTTTGCTCTTGTTATTTGGAGGAACCTTCTTTTGTTAAAGCAAGATGACTTTGCCTTTTTAGCTCTTACCAAGAGCTCAAAGGCTAGAAAATCCAGACTTATTCAAATTCCTCATCACAGTCATTCAATTTAACAAAACAGTAATTTACACCAAAAAACAAACACAGAGAAAAGAAACATTCCAATAAGAGTGTTAAGACTAAATTAAATCAAAGCTCAAGCAGCTGTCTATCATCATCAGCAGGGTTTAGAGTAAATGATTCATCTAGTCCTTCAGATTTGGAAACCTATGGCTTTATATCTACAGTTTTCTGCCATAAATGAAGATAGATTCAAAGACTTCAGAATCCTGATCTCTATTTTACCATATATGAAATCTGAGTGCTTTCCTGCCAGGTTGAAATGCTTCATGTTGAGTCAGCCCAAATCGTCAGATGTTATGTTTGTTTCCCTGATAACTGCAGCAAAACCAGCACTAATTCCAAGTGTTTAAAAAAAAAAAAAAATCCCTTTTTAGTTGCTTTAGGTCCCGATCAAATCACACAAAACTGTGTAAGGAAAGTCTTGTAGCTGGACAAGAACAATTCTGTTTGAAAATTACTTGAAAGTTTCTTGGGTTATAGTGACACCTTATGGCAGTTTCATTGTACCTTACAGATCATTTTGAAATTAACATAACATTTTACAGCCTGTCACTATCAGTAAAGAAATGCTTTGATGTTTATAGAAATCTTTTAGTTACAAGTTACTCAAAGGATCATTCCAACTCTTCAAATTTGTGTTTTCCCTTTTCCTCTTACTAGAAAAATACATTTTACAGTCTTTGCTATTATCTTCTCTCCATGTTTAACAGATAACCTATGCCAGGCAGAACAGTTAAAACATACTATTCTTACCTAGCTGTGGTGATATCCAATTTGTGAATAGTCTCTTGATTGATTCACTAAATTATAGCATGTAGCTCATTGTGTTTCTCTAATCCTAGATCCGAACTCTTTAAAAGAAAACATCATGATAGAAGTTAATGAAATTTTTTTCCTTTTAAATACTTTTGGAAACCAAAACTGTGGGACATGATAATAAAACTCACTACTACATGAAGATCAGAATTTATAAAACCTGCCTTCCTGGGGCTCTCCCTTACATAAATTTTCCAGTGTCTAACCAGAGCTATCTCTACCTACAGCTCTTCCCTCACCTGAGGTGCAAAGTTGGTTCCTCTAATGAGGCAAAAATTACCATAAAATTTACATTAATTCTTTATCTTTGGTATTTTAATAACACTGTTACCAAACAAGGGTGGAAAGTGGGTAACAAGTTTGAAGTTGCAAAGGGCTGAGAAGGAATGAGAGAGAAGGATAACTGAGCAGTCACATTAATCTTAAAAACAGAGAAGAAAATCTACAAATTCTCAAGCTGAATTGTTAATGCTAAACTGCAGTTAGAGCTTAGTTATGTTAGAATAAAATAAGCTCCAGAATATATTTCATGTAACCTTTTCTTGTTTTAAAATTGACATAGAGACAGCTTAAAATTATAAACATTTTTTTCTTTCGCAAGATATTTGTTTTAAATCAATATCTTAAGTGTCAACTGTTAAATCTACTAGCAGATGTCAGTGATTAAATATGTCAAATTTCTTACAATCTATATACTAAAAAATAAAAACCCACATGCTTTTGCCATACTTTTAAAGGTATTTCCATTGCTAAGCTAGCTGAAATCACTGGCTAAACACCTAGCATCACCTGCAGCTCTTTTGAAAGAATGGAAAGGAAACTAGCTGTATTTCAATTTAAACCCACTTGTTCTTCAAAACTAAGAAACTGAGCAACACAAAAAGCAAAACCTCTTCCCTCACAATGCCTGTATTAAAACGTACTGACGAAAAATGAACTTAAACAACTGCATCTTCTTGAAAATCACAGTGACTAGTAATTCACAGTTCAGGACAGAACTTTTAATTATGATTACTCTTGTTCAAATAAATTTTGTTTTAAAACACACAGATTTAATACATTTCCTTCCTAATGTCTCTAATCTTTATGCATATTTACATATTAATATTTGACCTACCTTTCATTAGAAAATGTCTGCTATGGCAAAACAGGGAGTGGAGGAAAAAATGTGACTTATTCAAATTCTTCATCACAGTCATTCAATGTAACAAAATAGCAATTTACAACAAAAAACAATCACAGAGAAATGAAACATTCCAATAAGGGTGTTAAGACTAAATTAAATCAAAGCTCAAGCAGCTGTCCATCAGCAGCAGCAATAGTTGTCAGGACCAATCAGGCTCTTTCATAAAACAGCATCCACCAGCACTCCCTGCACAGGCAGCAGGAATGTGAAGAGAAAAGGTGGGCAGGAGACAATTTCAAAGACAATAGGTCCAACTCTGCAGGGTGGACACTAGATACTCTAGCATTTTGCAGATTACAGTTTCCACTGTCCTTCCTGTTTTGGTTTTTTTTTTCCCTCAGCAATTCCCTGAACTCTGTCTCTCTGCACTGAAGGATTGCTGTATCACTGGGGCATCTGGATTCAATAATCTTTTGGGTCACTCACCTGCAGCTGCTTTTAACATTTCTACTTCAGGCTCACGCTGCCTGTAGAATAGAAAACAAGGCAAAGCGATGCCTACTCATCAGCCCACTCCACTGCCTTGCCAGAGCTGGACCATCAAGCTGAGATGCAGAGCCTCATGTCAGGTTCCCTTCTGCAGCCCCTCATAGCATAGCAACAATCTCCAGCTGAAAAGCAACAAGCCCAAAATTCAGGCTGTCACTGGCATAAATTCAGTATTCCTTTACCAAGCATCATCGGAAAAAGGAAATTGTCAGACGACCCCGAGATTTTTCCCCCTTCTAATTCCACAGCCGTGCACTGCTTGGGACCTCTGATGCAGGAAAAAAATCAAAGAAAAAGTAGATGCAAGAAATGGCTTCACCAGAAAGAGCCTGGAAAAGTAGCAGGAACATGCTCCAAAGGAAACATGTGGGATTGAGCTCAGTTAAATTGGAAATTATGTATGAAGAGAGACACAAAATTTAAGACACACTTATTTAATCTCTGCAATGCACAGGAAATCACAGCTTTATCCTACCTACATAATTAATTGAATAAGGTAACACTTCCTACCCAGCAGCCAGTTAATGATCTGGTTAGCTTAAGAAATATTTTGTGTTTGCTAAATCAAAGAATTTCAGCTGTATGGCTCCAGTTTGCAAAATGTGGCAATGAAGATATTGCAACACATATATGCTATTTCACTGCAAATCTTTTATTTGTAATGGTTGTAAATCAGTAAGACTCGAGCAATGAATTCTTTAGGAAGCATAAAACCTGTAAGGATTCAAAGTGAAAAAGAAAAAAACACAGCTGATTTATCAGTTTCCTGCTTGCCAGATAATAAAAAATAATAGATAAACAATAATTTAATCCTGCACAGAATTATTAAAATGCTAGTACTTTATACTGAAATCACTCCAATTGCAGAAATGACATTTAGTATCAATCAAGTCAGAAAATTACACATAAAATACTTCAGTTGATAGTTTTATAGAATAGATCAAAAATTTAAGCACAGCTTGCATCAAAATTGTATATAGTTCTACAAATACTTTAATTTTTTTCCTATTTTGTAGCCAAGTAAAGCCAGGGTTTGTAGCATAAGGCTATTTGAGGAGGGTCTACAACTGAAGCTCCCATTCAATAACAAAAGTTTGAAAATTATATTCTAGTCTAATTTTATTTTTTCCTGATTCGCCTGCTTTGATTTTCTAAGATTTTCATTGTAAGTCAAAATCATTGTAACACACAATTATTTTTGGAAATTCTTAAAAAATAAAAATAGTGAAAATATCTATCTGGTGCCAAGTTAGGATAGATTCTTCAAGTGAAACTTACAGTAATTACAGAGGCATCTGATTGCTTCATTAGCATTTTCTTATTTGCAATATTTGTGGTCACTGCTGTGACATTGGTTAAAATACTTATTAACAGCTTTGGTGCCATAGGTAAGCGCTTATTTGATCTGCATGGCAACACCAGGAGTTGCAATTCTAGTTTTTTTTTAGTTCTGTGCTCTAATATTTGATTTTTCTGTTCAGAAAATAAGCAGTAATTCTTCTTGTGGTGTTTGGTTCTGAAGTCACCTTCTGGAAAGCAAGCTCTTCAAGGTTTTGATTTTGCTTACTCTTAAAAGTACTAGGTTGCATCAAGGAGACACAGAGACTGACATGAACAAAGGCTGCCTGTGTCAACTTCAGCTCCCAAACCCCTTGCTTCTCAGGTAAAAGATAATGTTTTCATTGATGTAGTTACAAATGGAGGTTCTTCTTTGATTATTTGACTAATTATTGCAGGAGAGTATAAAACCTAGTCTTCTGATGTTGTGCAAAACATTTTAAGAAATTCCATCATAAAAAGCCAAATAATAATTAAGGCACAAGCAAGACAATGAAAAAAAACAAACTTTAAAAAATTGGTACGTAAATGTAGATAGGTCATTAAACTTCTACCATTTCTGAGTTTCCAATCATTCCACACCCACCCTGCCTTAATTTGCAGGAAGAAACTGCAATAGATCCTTAATAGTGCAGTTCAAAGGCAGGTGTCCAACAGAGGAAAAAATAATAAGTTGGGTTTTTTTTTAAGTCTAGGGTTTACATTTTATGTCTAGAACACTTACTAAATTATTTTAGAGCTTAAATAACTAGTATTTTTTGAGCTGTTCTTGGGTTTGTGCATAGGTAGGAGTATAAACTGAATTCCTGCTTTGTCAGTTTGGCACAGGAAATCAGAATTCACCTTCTTACCTTATGAACCATTTTGAAATCCTCTGAGCAACTGCAGTAGTCTCCAGCTGGTAACACAGCTCTACAAATGCTGACATAAAAAAGATTAATCTAAAGTTCTGGTGTATAACAAATCCAAAGGCTGGACTAGACATACTCAGGTGATGAAATATAGACAATTAACTGCCAATATCAAAGGATTCCAGGCAAAGAAAAAACATCTGCAAATATTTCCAGCTTCCCTGTCTGAAATCTGGATTCATGAAAGGGTTTATAAAATGTCAGCTTTACTCCACAACAAACCAAGCCAGAACATCTAGATTTCAGCACTGGAAACCTTCTAGCTTAAGAAACAGGTAGGAGTTATGGATCCTACCAATATCCAGAAATGGAGAGACAAAAAGAACATTACCAGGGTGAAGGACACACCAGTCAGATCAGGACTGTGATTAGCTGAGCAAATTAAGGCAGGCATTTTCTCAGCAGGGGGCTGGCAGATGAGAGGACTGTGCTCACTCGATGGATACAGCTGTGGAAGGAAAGGGGCTGCTGTCATCCTCAGCAACTGCAGAGAACTGAAGCCAGCTGATGCTACCTTTCCATTTCCACCTAATCTATCTTTTTGTTATTTTACTCCCTTCTCCCACACCATCTCTGGCCAACAATTATGTTTCTGATCAGATCAGACATCAGATGTCTTGTACTTGAACAATTTATACCACACAAAAGCTGAGAACTACATTTCTTCAGAGTGCTGGCAAACTCTAACCTGCCAAAGCAGTGTATCTTGAAACTCAGGTTTAAAGAAAGGGCTGGTTTCTGGGTCAATGAGCTGTGAAAATGCAAACTGACATCACTATGTGTCATCAGGAAAGAGCAAATGCTAATTTTAGAGGCATCTAGTGTAGCAATTTTTCCCCAGAACTTTAAATCCACTGCATGAAGGCAATATGTGATGACATTGTACAAATGTCTGGACAGCAATCTCTAAGAAATTAGAAGTACACTCGATAAAATGTATTTCAAACAAAATGTACAGGGAAAAAGTTTTCTACAGAAGTTACTGTTAATTTAATGAAAATTATCAATAAAAATATCTTCCAACATGAAAATATGAAAATTCGTTTATTTCCATAGGCAACCTAATTCAGAGTACAAAGAGATGTGTATTTCCCAAAACTGTCACTGTACCTTTTACATAGCTTTAAAGTAACTGATCTAAAAGTTGATACAAGAATAATTTTGGTTTTGAAAAGCTGTCCAATAAACCAGATATACACTAATGCCATGCTATGACAGTTCTATTTATGAATCACAGCTGACACAACAACAGTATCACTATAAATCTCATGAGAATTTTAATGTTTTACAATCAGAACATAAAACTGTCACTAGTAACAGAGACTGTACAATTAGACAAATAAACAAGTATTAAATATTTTGCACAAGGCCTGAGTTCACTATAACACATTTTGATTTACAGCTTCATCTCAGAAATCTGTACAGCAGTTAGACCTATTCCAGAGAACTTGAAGACAATACAACTTCAGGGCTCATTTGTTATGTTGATACAAGGGTGAAGCCTGAAAGGCAAGAGCATTTGGTGTTCGAATCCAAGGTTTTACTGCCTTGTGTAATTTTCTTGAAAAGCAGTCAAAACCTAATGGAAGGTAATGTACAAGGCAGAACCTCACTTGAAAATCAGCTAACTCATCTGAAATTCTCTATATAGGTTTCCTCACAGCTTTCCAAAGGAAAATTTCACAATGAATATATAAAATGCAGCATATCTCTTAACAAAGAAAAAGGGTTACATAAACAACAGGGTCTTTTTTCTGTACTCCCCTTCCCTATGCTTCTTTCATTGGAAATGGCATAAATCACCAATATTCCACCCAACCCAAATAAAAAAACCCTAATCAGTAAGCAAAGGTCACTCCAAAGACCAAAAACTTCATTGTAATGCAAGATCCAGTGATCATAAACTTATGTTTAAAAAACTTTCCTTTTCTGCTTAAGTCACACAGATGTAGGCAGACTAAGTATGTATTATTTATAATAGATAACACAAGTATCATATAATTCTTAGCCGGTATGGAAGCTTTATCAAATTTGATTCAAATCTAAGTTCTCATTTAATCTGTTTTTTTGGTGCAGTTGAACTGAAAAATCTCAAAATCCTATGATCTAGAATATAATTACATTTACTTGTCTACAGACACAGATAACATTACAACAGGTTATAATACAAAAGTCAACATACATTTTTCTTATTTTAAAAGGCAATCAAGGTTTTTGTTAAGGTTCCATATAAATGTGAACCAGTTGTTGCTAAAAAGACAAAACAGAAAAGGAAAGTTTTAAAGAATAAGGCATGAAATGTTGTGTACCTACACATCCAAAAATTCACCCTTTTACTTGGGGTACTCAACACCTGTGTAAGGCCACAACTTCCCCACAACACTTCCTATTCACAGTGAGGAGAACATAGTATCTTCATTAATAAAAAAAACCTAGTATCTACTCATGCTCCCAGTAAAATTCATCTCCCAAGTAATTGGTGGACTCTTTTACTTTCAAAAGACTCCCCTGGTACTGCTGCTCTCCTGCATAAGCAAGTTCCAAGGGCTGCTCTGTGCCTTACTCACACCACTTGTGTGATGAAAAGGAACAGAAGATTGGTTCCCTCCTCCAGTGACACCTGTGTCATTTCATTCCTAGTTTTTCCCGAGATTCAGAACAAAGGATTTCTAAGCTAAACTGAAACTCAGTAGTTTTAAGGTTCTCCATTAGCCCAAGTAGAGAAGGTTTTTCAAGCCTCTTTAATACAATCCTTCCCTCTAGCAGGATTAGTTTGTTTTCTGTGACTGAGTTTTGAGAGGATGCTTCAGACACTTTCATACTTAAACCCAAATGGAACCAAGAGCTCAAATATGGAAAACACTGCTGTCTTGGTGCAGTCACGTTCATTTAGCATACACCAGAGCAGCCAAAGCACAACTGATGTAAGATGTGCAGCTATTTTCACTTAACTTCTCCTTCTGTAGAAAACAAAATATAGATGAATCAAAGAATAGGAGCTTATGCCCTTTTCCTTTACCTCCCCTTTACAAATGAGTGTAAACTAGATGGGTTGGGCACTTCAGCCCAGACCCCGTCCTAATTTCCACAGCAGAATGAACACATGCTCACAGTGGGTGAGGAGAGTAGGGACACAGTGGCTGCTGTGATGATATAACCTGACAGGCTTTCACATATTTTCCTTTAAATTAGGGCAGAAATTTAGTGTAATTTACTGTCTTCCTCAATGCATTGTAAAGAATAACTTCTTACCAGGTTACTATTGAATTTACAGCATTTGTACTTTCTTAATCAGGTACCAATTTCAAACCTGTTCTCTGCTTTACTTTACATGAGGACTAGGCAGACCCTCTGCTTCAGGCCAAGCTAGATGTAGCACTACTTTCCATCCAAGTTCAGCCATAGGAGACTCCTGGAATACCCACATTTTATAACATTGTCCCTTCCCCTTTGTCTTTTCCAAAAACCAACCTGGATGTGAAGCACAACTCCTGCTCTCAAACAATTCATTCTGGCCACAAAACAAGTCTTCCAGCCTCTTGCATGGCCTCAGAATCACGACTTGTAAGTGGAGAGATCAGTTGGCTAAGGATTCCTAAAGAAAAACTACGGTAGCAGGAGCCAAGTAGCACATGGCCATCATGACTTACCTCTTACAAGTCCTTTTTCCTTTAAGTTAAGAAGAAATAATTCAAGAACTTCAAACACACTGAGTTTCCTGATTACACTAAGCAAGAAGCAACTATAGGATTGGGCTCACTGCTTTTGTTTTTTTTCTTAAATTTTTAAATAACTGGAAGATTTTGTTAGAGCTTCTTTAAGTACCCTTTCTAGTTTTCTTTGTTGTTCTTCTACTCTGGACATTCCGAAAATTGTGGCAAACAAGAGAAATTAAAGTTATGCTTTCAAACATAAATGGAAAAAAGTCCTATTGCTTGAGTCAGAAGTGCATTTCATTACCATTTTATAAAAGAGCTTATTTTAATTTGAACGTGTAGGATTTTTTTTTTTTTTTTTGTTCTTACAGAATAGATTATGTTCTGGTATAGCCCATGCCAAAAGCACATACCCCAAACCGCACAGTTTAGGAGGTCTAGTATATGAAATCACACAATTTTTTTTCTACTTTCCCTGCAATAGGTTAAACTAAATCCAGTTCTGAAAAGCTCCCAGTCCAGCGAGATCAGTGACCGAAACCCCAGATCAGGACACTGACTTTAAGACTGCCTTTGCCATAGATGTATTAATTTAATACATTGTAGAATCCTATTAGATGTTTTTAATATAAACTTGTTTCAAATAATTTAGAGGAATGCAGATTCAAGTAATTCTTCAAGGGCTTCCCTTAGGTTACCCTAACAAAACACAGCTTCAAAGGGGTTGACATAAAAGAAGACATGAGTGCCAGCAACTGTAAATGAATTTAAATACTTCAACAGTTGTAGTATTGTACTTAAACCTACACGGATATTTTAACATAACCTACAATGCTCACCATGAATATTAACAGCATATAAGCATCACAATGTTTTCCAGACCAGAATTTATTGGTCCCAGGTATTTTAAAATAATACAACTAACACAGCAGCTATAATACATTAAGAATTCTTTAAGAAATATGCTTAATGCTATCATGGCTCCGAACTGTGGAAGTATAACAAAGTACAAGTCATATTTACAGCATAAGGCCCTTTGGTTTCTTAAGCAGCAAACAAAAGCTTCTTCAGTGAAAGGCTTGGAAAAATAAAGCAGGTAGGCTTTCGGTAAAAAAGGTAACTAGTTCTTTCCTTCTCAAAATAACCATTTATAGTCTTCAAAATACTAGGTAAGAAAGCTCTTGAAATTCTTAGGAAAAAAAAAAAAAGTTAAAACTCAACAGTAGCATCTGGCAGAGCAGAGATTCCACCATGGGCAAGCTGAACATACACCTTCCGGAAGTAGAAGAAACTACTATTTGGATTTCTGGAGACCTTTATTGAATTTAGAATAATACAATAAAAAGGATCTGCAATACCTGTGTATTTATCATACTCTAGAGCTTACAAATCTATATTTGAGAAATCACTTCATGTCAATCTATCCTTCATAAGGACTTGATTTAAACCAAAAGTAAAATGAAATAGTTCACTTCAGTCAAGGCAATTTATGGCAGTCTGCTTTTTCAGAAAACCCTGTGCAAATTGTATAATTGTCTCAATTGAGCCAAAAATCATTAATTAATTCAAGATATTTCTGTGTAACTGTGTAATGTGTGCTTAGTTACACAGTTGGGGCAGTCAACACGCGAATTTTACATTTACATTCATTTTTTGAGGTTTCATAACTACAGGGGTTTTTTCACATCAGTTAGAAGCAGTATCATACTAGCTAAAACAGAATATATGGTAAATGTGATGAAATCACCACATGTATTTTAAAATCCTGCTTAAGTGGTATGTTGCTTTTGCTATGGGGCTTGTAACAAGGATCTGGCATAAGAAAAGAGATTGTAAACCAGCATGACCTTTGAAGCAGTGTTCTTACTCTGTCCCAAACTTGAATCAAATTTTAGAACAACTTCTTATACCTGATGAATCTTGTTATGGTTTACTACCACATTCATTACATTAGCTTACATGAGAGAAGAAAGTCAAAATATGCTCCCTTCTTAGTCTCACCCACAGTTATTGGTTAGATTGCTCGCTGTATAAAATTTTGCTATCAAAATTTTTAGGCCAGCGTAAGAATTTTCTTTTTGCAAACTGTCATAGGACAAAATTACAGCTTCTTATAAATTCAGGCAACAAGAGTAATTCTCCAGGTTTGCATCCAATAGCAGCATTATCCCATAAGCATTTTTGCTGAAATTAAAATTTTGTAGGAAATTTCATTGGACTTGACCGAGTTCACCTCTGACTAATTTCAATATACTTGTTTTTCAGATTAATATACACATCCTACCTTCAGCACTCTCATGTTGGTAAAGAGACAGGAAATCTTTAGCATGTAAGATGACTTTGCACTTACACAATTCCACTGCAGTACCAGGTGAATGAAACATCAGCCTTTTTTCTTGTCCAAAAGTCTTTACTTTGTTGGGTTGAAAGCTTCCCCAAGTCATACTTTTATTAATCAAAACAAGATGTTAATCAGCTTACCCATGATCCAAATTTCATCAATCTTTGAAGGAAGAAAACAAAACACTTTACCCAAAAAGATCTTTTAAGTCATTGCTAGCTGAGCTGCTGTTTGTCATTGTGTTTGCTGGTTGTGCGAAGTTCTGAGGAGAAAAGAAAGGATTACCCTGTATACCAAAGCCTGGCTGTACTATCATGTTCATCTGAGGTCCCAAGGCTGTATTGCTCGCATTTGGGGACCCTGGTGGTGGCACAAACTGATTAACCCACTGGCTTGATTTCTGTTGAGCCAACTGCTTCATGCTAACTTTGGGTTTTTGAGGACCAAAAAGATTATCTAAAGCAGACATATCTGGGGGTCTGTTTTGTTGTGTCAGTGGAGAGATTGCAGATGCAGCATTCATAGGACTGTAATTTGGCATATTGGCAGGTGGTACCATGTTCATCTTATTTGCTCCTGTTGCACTTGGACCACTGAAGAAATTCTGAGTAGCAAGACCTGCTCCCATGGTGAATCCAGCAGTCTGAAACCCCATATTTGTATTTAGTCCATTTGTCATATTTCTCTTTGTGTTGTCAATGGGCGATGAAAATCCCATTCCAACACCCATAGAAGGAATGGAAGAGAAGTTGTTTGAAGATGCAACTTGAGCTTGGTTGATAGGACGGCTGGTCAAAGATGACATATTATCTATCAAGGTATCTGTCAAATCTTTTGTCTGCAGAACACATAAAATGCAGTTAAATGTTTTACCTGTACAGACACTGGCAACAGTATTTTTGTTGTTATCCCTGCAGACCTGGTATTAGTTTTTCAGAAATTAGAATGCACTTTATGGAATTGGGCATGAAATGTAATAACACACAAGAGAAATTACACTACTTGTATTCTTTGCTACTTAGAACTAATTGTCATGCAGGTTTAAATTGACATCCAGGACTACACACAAAGCACTTCTGTGACTGTTTGCTTAAATGCCCCATTCCTATTCCCAAATCCTATATATACTTCCTTAATAAACTCTTCAGAGAAAAACCTTTCTTAGCATGTCCTTTTTCCTTATCTAGTACAATAACCTTCTGATAATAATGATACCCTTGGAAACTCTAGCAATTTAAAAAGTGGGAGTATTGCTAATGATGAAAATGGAAGGCACATGAAAATTTAATTTAGCTTCTCAGCTGTGCCATTGTACCACCAGAGAATAAAAAGTGACTCACAGGAGGAAAAACATGCTAAATGCATACACAACCCTTGAAAAAGCATCAGAGCCCCAACGGAAACAGTGCAGTTGTTTGTTCTCTCTCACCTGCTTCACTGGAGGTGTTATTGTAGTTGCTTGGGGCTTAAGAGGTTGCTGGCTTTTCAGTTTCTGTGCCTGTTCTTGCTCTTTAGCTAACTTTTGCTTCTCTTCCAGTGTAAGTGAGGCCTTTAAAAGGGAAAGTACTGGTAGTAAGCCGCACAAAATGTTTATTCCGACATTCATATTTTTTTATTTCATACTAGCACTGTTTCAATAATATGTGGTAAACAATACAATTATTTACACAAAAGAAAAAGGCAGTAAGTGAAATATACTATAATATTTACCATATTGCTAGAAAGTACTTTAAGCAAATATAGTATTAAGAGCAGCATAATGATAAATTTGGGTAGATTTCAAATAAAAGAGATATATCAGCAAAACCACATTAGCTTTCTTTCCTTAATACTGGGCATAAGAAAAAGTGTTCTTCAATTTTTGTTTTCATATGGTTACTAACTTGATCTAGAAATGCAATTGACCATGGAGTTGAAATGGGAATTTCATTTTAAAACTGCTCAAGAGTCTTTTGAGGATTTTGACTCCACTTTTAATAATGCAGGATGAAATAACTAAATCATTCCCCCTTAGTGTAAAATTAATGCAAGGATTCAGATAATTAGAAGGAGAAATGATAAAGCATATAGATTCTGGGGAGCCACTTCCATAATTCTTAGTACGAAAAGAATTTTACAACACTTAAAGCTTATGTTTACTGTATTACTGCTTATATTTTATGTTCTGCTATGTTTTTCCTTCGCTTCTTGTATTTAACAACATATTGACTGTTTTCACTTAACTTTGGAAGGTACAGTAAAAGTTAGTCTTTGCTACAACTTAAAATTCTACATTTTATTTTCATTTCTCTTTATCATTTTATCATAAGGATTCCTAAATTACCACAAATTTACAATCCTAATTGCTGCCTACTTAAAACAAAGAGATTTTCAAGGAAAGGCTTACATAGAAATTGAAGGATATGATTTGAATTTTTTCATGGACCTTCTCATGTGACTATATAATGTGATGTGCTATATATAAAAACAGTTAATTTTTCTACTAAAGCTTTAAATATGGTACCTATTTACATACACTCTTTTTCTGCAACCCTATCAGCCTTGTATTAGACAGATGGAGGAAAAAAATAACAAAATAAAGTAAAGCACACCTTTCTCTGTATTGATGACATCTCATTCTCTTTACTATCAGATCCACTAGTTAGAAGGTCGGTTCCATTATTGAATACCTTGTCAATCTGTTTAAGTTGAAAGAAAAAAACCTTCATTATTTGAAATACTGTAATTTAAACTATGTAAATATCAACTAAGTGATCTTAAATTTCAATATTCTATGTGTAAGTTACATATTGTTACTTACTTGATTGCCTGTACCACTAGATCTTGCCTCTTCAGCCCCACTCATTTGGTTGGCTATGTCCAAGGATCTACATAGTGCAGAGTATATTACAACAAGACAACTTTGCAATCCCATTCACAACACCAATCTAACAACACAGATCATTCTTCTGAATTTAAATAACACCAAACAATTGCATTGAGAGCAACCACCTCTATATAATGCCTTCAGGAGACCAGCAAATATTCCTCTGAGAAATAGTAAACATCTCCTAATAATTTCCCATGGTCTTCATTTCTCCCTTTGAACAGGGTGACCTGGATTTCGGATATCCCAAATTATTTTGTTCAGAAATCTCACCTCATATCAGGCCCCATAAAATAGCTCCAAATACTTTAAGATATCACAGCCTTCTAAAAGGCTGCAATGTTTATGTTTCTCTAATATGGTTTATTTCTCAGCAACTACAGGAAAACAGCTTAGCACACAGAAGCAGATCTCCTAACAACTGTGCTTATCTGAGATAATTCTCAACTACTGAACTTAGAATTACCTTATTTTTTTATTGCTATGGCTAGAGTTCTCTAACATTTGCCAAAAAATGACTACTTCTCCAATAAAAACTTTAACACTTACTTCTGTTGCTCTTGCATGACATGGAGTTGCTCAAGTTTTGTTTTATGCTCTGCTTCCAATCTGTTGAGCATATCTCTTATAACACAAATAAAAGAATTGAACTGGAAAAGAAATACATAAGAAGTTTGGATTTTGCAAGGATGAAATTCAGATAGGTGTAACTTAGCAGGTAATACCTCAAAAACCTACAATACACAATGTAAGATAAAGTGTAGATTTTTAAATGGTTTATAGTCCACCTTCGTTACCATGCATTAGGTAGAATATTATAAGCAGAGTGCATACTGAAACAGGGAAAAATACATGCCACTAAAAAAGTGAAATGGGCCAATGGAGACAAAACCTCCACATACAAGTATTACCAGTTTAATTTTCAAGCAAACTAACCAACCTATTATTCCCTTTCCCAGTATTTCATAGCAATATAGCATTTTATTTGAATACTTATTATATTAGTAGCTAACTGCTTTTGCAGGGTATTTGGAAGGTGACAGTGTTGATTTTGAAATTTTACACCAGATCAATTAAATACACTAAAAAATAACAAGCTTCAAACACAGAAATACTGTAAAATTGGGAAGCGTTTTTGTATTGCTTATTTTCACAAGAGACATAGAAATGCAGTAATGTATGAATTTTTTTATGACAACAGATTAAATTTATTCTCTGGTAATTGTCAAGGAAAAGCATGCAAAACAGTCATGTTCCTACCTGATTGAGATTAAGATTGTTCTCAATACTAAGAGGAATGAGATGGGGCAATACTTTTCCTGCAAGCTGTTCTTTGGTAATTCCCAACTTCTTGTGAGTAAATGTACATTTGTAAATACCTAACACAGAAGACCAAAATAGGAGAAATTGTTAAGTTTGGTAAGCAATGCAAACAAACTCAAAGTAACACATTCACATATGTATTGATCATCTGAGTAACCCTGTGTCTGTGTGCAAGCAGGGACAAACACAACCAAGAGAATCTTAAAGGCTATGTACTGATCCACAAGAAACAGCAAGAGGCTTTGCTACAGTTCAGAACAAGATGTCTAAATTCATGATTTGCAGCTATGAAACCTGATATTAGTGAATGTAATGTTCTGGCCAATTATCTGAGAATATGCATCTTTGAATAGACAATGAGCAAGTGATTTGCCACAAGCTGATATACTGCCACTTGAGGAATCAAGCTGCATCAACTAAGGATGCGCCCTCTCCTGGCACACTACAAGTAGCTAGGATTAGCTATCATCCTGCTCTCTGATTTGTTTTTACAAACGCTGTTAGCTAGAAGGTTTGGACTGTTACACACAGTATCAGAACTTATACATAATCTTTATCTGTTTTAAAAATCACTGAAAAAAGAATCCTGGAAGGCGTGAGAGATCCAATGTCATCCAAACACTCTGTAGTGTTTCTGACAGGAAGAGTCCTCTGCTTAAATATTCCAGGTTCTGGTGGCAAACACTGAACATATTAGCATAAAAGACACAGCAGCTTTCCTTACTTTCTATGGTAGTACAACAGAGCTGACAAATACGGTATTGGGATTCTGAAAGAAAGGAGAGCCTGAGTACATAAAACTGATTCCAGCCCATCATTTCCAAAGTAGGATTCACTTACTCACTGTATCTGAGTAGAATTCAGAATTAACACAACTAAAGCAAAAAACAGAGTCTCCTACTCTTAGATAGTAAATAAAAGTCAAAGCTGGAAGGGTTAAGGGAAACGGGCAGTTTCAGATCAGTACAGATAAGATGCCTTCTTGCTGCTTTTGAGCAAACAAAAATAATGCTGCCATCACATATTAGTACAGCATTTAATGAGGGTTACTGGCAGTACAGCTGAGCTGTTATCACTGGTCTACACCCCTTTGGTGTCAGAAGAAGTAGTCACTGTCTTCTAGACTTGGCCAAGGAGTCTCAACTGCTCCTAGGCAGTGGCTCTGATCATCTAAACTCCTTAAGCCCATTCAATTTGCTAAAATCAAACATCCTACGATAGGCAAGCACAAGTGCCAGTAGGAAAGCTCAAGTGGGAGCGAGTTTCCCCATCCAGAAGTACCAAGCCATTAGATTTTGTTAGTTATTTTGGGAGACCTCACCCAGACTGTGTTCCATTTCTGCCCACAGGCACAACTGTGTGCCTACATATCCAACAAAATGAGTCTAACAAAACCTGCAGTAAAGAACAGCAGATTTTTACCATCATTTATAGCATCTCCTATGCAAGAGTAGTAAAAGAAGGCAATAGTAACATCTCAAAAGCTCTGGCATCTGAAAGATGACAGTTGATATGTTCCTCTGAAAAAGAGCCTCTCTGACCCTGTGAAGCACCCAGTCCATGTAAGTGTCACAGCCCAAGAACTGCAGTGAGTACTCAGAACTGCACCAGGCCCTGAGGATTGAAAATATATGTGCTAGTGTTCAGATGTCATACATAAGGTAACTGAACAGGGACATACTCAAGAACCAGAAAGTTTTTAATAGTCATTTTAGGGACACACTATGCAAACATATTCAATGGTAACACAGAAAGCTCTCAGATTTACAGTACCAAAGAACAAAAGAGAAAGCTGGAAGTATTACTTACCTAAAATTCCCATGAGCACCGCAGGTTCCTTTGATGGAATTTGTTGTAGAAAAGGTAAAATATCATCAAGCACAAACCATTTATCCAAGTACTCCAAAATCTTGCCCAAACACACTAGTGAGTTTACCCGGACCTGTGAAGCATGGTAAGAATTAAACAAACTCTTTATTTATAGGAAAAAAAAAAAAACCCAAAACAAATTTACAAAACTCGTAAGAAAATCTTTGTACTGAAAAATTCAAGACAAGTTAAAAAACGCTTTTGTATCGTGAAAGAAAAATGCTTGTTTTTATGCTAACAAAAACTTAGCTTTCTGCATGGCAGACATTGCCAATGTGTATCACAGTGGAACTCACTTCAGTAATTTTCACAGTATTACTAACACAGTAAGTTGTTAACAACTTCAAAAATTGTTAAAGAAATGGTGCTTCTGCACTTTTAAGAAGTTTTAAAAAAATTCAGTAAGAAATCAGAACACAATGATTGGCTTTTCTTTAAAGACACAACACTGTAAACCCAGAGTAAGTAAAGGTTGCAACATTTACTGAATATTGGAGAATGTTATTATGATACTCACAGCAAGAGAAGAAGTTTGCAAACATGCATTTTTAATTCTTGGAATTAATGAATTTTTCATTGATGGGTAATCTATTAAATTGGCAAATGTGGGAATTATGTTTAGGCAAAGCTCCTAAAAAAGAAATCCACGTAAGTTTAAAAAGAAACATGCATACTTATTATAAAATTAATGCTAATATAACTCAATATCAGTTAGTTTGAAATGTCTTCTCAAGCTTTCCTCTTAAGGAAATATTTAAGGAAATATGTTCAACTAAGCTGCCCTTAATATATCAGACTCACTTAAAAATAGCTAGAATAATAAAGCATCATGTTATGCATACAGAACCTTCAAAAATAGATTTTTGAAAAAAAAAGCATTCATAAATTAGCAATATTTAAACAGTAAGAATATCTTGCATTTTCACAAGGCTCCTTTATACAAAACTCAGTTGTTACTACATCAAAATATCAATCTCCTACATAAATCAAGAAAATTTCAATGAGTACTATCAATAATACTGCAGTACAATGATAGACTGAATGATAGAATATCACATCAAGATTTACCATACTTTAGCAACAGAGAAAAAGGAAACACACAATTTCAGCCTAGTCTCAAAAAAAAAAAGACAGTAATACTAAGTATATGCTGCAAGTAAACACCTCAGTAATCATAGTATTGATGCAGAAAGAAATTAATGACTGGTACTTAGAAACAAAAACCTTTGTCCCTAATATTACAAAGGCTTTGCAAAGGCAGAAGTCACATCTGATTATCCAAAACCACCTTTGAGAAATACTTTGTTTCTTTATCTCTCACTCTTGAATGTTTTTGGGTAACTGGAAGTTAATTGCAGTTGAATGATCAAAAAAAAAAAAATCCCCAGAAGAGCTTTAGAAAAGTAGAGAAAGCCTAAGAAGAAAAAAAAAACCAAAACATGGGTATATAAAATATCAGCAGAATGAAAATTAATATGATTTTACAGCACATCAGGTCTCCTGAGGTAACTGTCAGCATAAATGTTCTCACCAGCAGGAGCTCAGAATAAGCCACCTCTCACAGACTGGTACAAGCATGCGTGCCTGCATGGTTTCTGCTGCACAGGCAGTGAAATATAAATGCATATCCTACTTTCTGCTATGGTGGCTAGTAGGAATCTAAGGCAAGAGCTTTAGAACAGTCAAGTGGTTACCATCCCAGAAAACAAGGGAACTAAATTACACTTTACCAGAAACAAATGTTCTTTAATAAAGCATTCATCCCTTTCAACATTCAGGCATATCATACAGTTTTATCTTTTCAAGTGAACAAACACATGAGTATACAAAAAGTTGGCATGTCAGCTGAAAGAGAAAAAAAAGGTTTAAATAAAGGCTACAACTACTATACCTGGATCTGAATTGAAGGTGCTTCCAAGGCTCTATAAACCATCGGTAGAACACTGTTCTTTATTTCATCTGGTGGAGTTTTGGTTAGAAGCAAATCCATTTTTTGCAGGAAGATTAACAATATCTATTCAAAGAAAGACAATTCAGAAGCCAAAAGTTTTAACTGCAAAGGATATAAACAATTTAAAGTGTGGTGTATCATATCAAAAAACTTCAGAAGTTTTCTTATAACTCAGTAAATGTGATCACTTACCATGTTGCTTGCCTGAAGGCATGGAAGACAAAAAACACTTTGACATGTTATTGCATTTTAAACACAGCAAAAACAAATCAAACAAAAGAGGCATGTTCTCAACTAATTCTTCTGAAATAATAAATCATAATGACTCAGTAAGGAGTTCTAGTTTCTACTTACAAGAGCTTATAAATAGTTCTTGATTTTCTTTATGGTCTTTTGTTAATATATACCCACAGAAAATTTTTATACATACATCACTGTTACAAAAGCTGAACTTCCAAAAAACTAACTCAAATTCTGTCCTCAAAGCACTTGATCACAACTCCACATATACAAGCTGTATTATTCCAAGTGTCTAAAATCAAAATAGGGACATAATAAAAACAATATTATGGCTACTAGATGGACTAAAAAGCCTTTAGTCTATTTACTATGGAAATCGTGTATCATAAAATTAAAAAGATCTCAAACAAAATATTCACATCACATTAACTTAAAAAACCCACTAGAATAGCACATATACACAGTGGGATCTATCTTGATTAAGAGGAGCCATTTAAAGGTTAAATAAACACTATTTTAAATCACTCAGCCAGCTCAGGCTCAAATACAGAGCACTATGTAATTTATAGGATTCATATCACAGCTTGGATAGGTGCTAGAGGGGACAGTGAGCATCCATTGATGGTAGAACTCCTTTCAGAAAATAGGTTAAATTGGATGGATAAATTATGTTAAAAAATATCACATTTAAAACAAAAAGCCAAGTATTCTAGAGCAAGACTTAAGTTTTTGTCTAAAAATACATGCAATCAGTGCTTCTATGTCAAATAGGCAGAAGCACTGAAGTGTAGAAAGAGAAATGTACAAGGACCCCATTACAAATTTTCCCCTTTTATTTATTCCCCCTTTCTCTTTACAGAGAAGAAAAATAGATTTTCATAGCGCAGCTAATATGTGTTTTTTTTATTGGAAATGTATAATTTCCCAAACACGCAAAATCATTCATTCATTCCATGAACAGTGATTCTGATGCAATATCCCCATATTTGAGACAATCAGGGTGAAATGGACAGGACCAATTTTAAAGCTACATTTTATGGTTTTCTTCAATACACTATCTTTGTCCTAAGCTTGACTTTTTAAGACTTACATGTTCTCTTAACACCTGTTCTTCTCTAATAACCCTAACCATGTAATATTGTGGAATTACAGTTTCTAGGTTTAAGCTTCTAGGATCCCATTTGATGCTTTTTACCTATTTAGGTAAAAATCAAGAAGATACAGTCACAGATCCATACACACCATTTAATTGCTGCAATTAACAACAACTGCACTCTAAGTAATAATGCTTCATTCACCAATGCAGAGCCCAGTACTTGCCAGGGAACACTTCTCTGTAGTGAATTAGAAAATGAATTTACACCACATCCTATGCTGTCTAGGGAATCCTGTAGATGCAAATTAAGGGTTTGTCTGGGAAGTTATGTCAGAGTAAACTAGGATTATAACATACAGCATGCATTACTCCACACTAACCCCAAGGAAAAGTTTATCTAAATATTACATTTTCATATTATGAATTTCCTTTACAAAAAGCCATTAAGAACACTAGCTAAATTTCTTCATATTGAACTAGAGCAGCTTTCCTATGATGCATTCATTTCCTAATTTAGATATCTTACTAAAGTCAAGCAACAGGCCCATCATACAAATCTGTAACATCTTGAAAGAGTGTTTGGGAGAAACACTGGCAGCCTCCCTGAATACCCTTCTCTAGGGGTTACAAGCACACAGAAACTAGACATTTCTGCCTTGTACAAAGATAGTCACACCTGTGTCAGAACTCATCCTTGTAATGGGCCACCAACTGTTTACTGTTAGTTTATTATCTTACTGTAAGACTTTGATACCTTCTCTCTGTGAGTTCTCACAGGCAGCTCCTCACAACACTGACTCCTTTTTCTTCTGCATGGCTGGCTGACTTCTTCCTGTCTCTAACACAAACACCTGACCCTTTCTGTCCCAGCAGCACATACTAACCCTTACTGTCCCTAACATGACCACCTGACCCTTTCTGTCCCTAGCAGCACATACTGACCCTTACTCCTCACAGCAGCAGAGCCAACTGACTTCAACTCTCTCTCAACTAGCTGAGCCACTCTTTTCTAACCCATCCTTATCAGACCATCCTTATTGGACACAGCTGTGACCTGTTAAGGGCAGGGCTGCTCCTACTCTTTGATAATTAGTACAGCTGCAACTCCTCAGGGGCAAGATTGCCTTTAGCACTATCTCTATTCTCCTTCAATCCATCCTCCCACACACCTGGAAATCCATCCTCTGGCACTCTGAACCTCTGTAATTTTTTCCAGAATTCCTGATATATTAACTTTGAAAACATGACCTAGATTATTTAAAATTTGCCATACTAAAAAGACCATAGAAATAATAGTTGAATAAGACATGTAGTCCTTTGCATTAAAAACACCAGCGTAAGAATTTAAGTGTCTAGACAGTCACAGAAAAACTTTGCAAAGATACATCTTCATGAGTTGGCTCCAAGTTTGTATTTTGCTTCCTTCATCTCTCAAGATATCAACTAGCTTTTGTGTCCATTATACTCCAGATATAACTTTGCTACAAACTTTTTGCAGAAAGGATTGTGTCACAAATCTAATGCTAAAGGCAGCAGAACACAGAGTTACCTTTCAGGATGACACAGCACAAATGAGATGTTCACTGGCTTTTGGTTTGTTAAACATTGACTTTTTTCAAGACAAAAAAACTAACATAAAACTTCAGAGTACCAAGTATAAACAGCATTTAGTAGTTCAAATTTCCTGAGGTATTCTCAGTTAAACAACTGTCCCCTTCCCTGCCTCCACAATTCTCTGGTCCAGTTTTCTGAAACCCAGAAATAAAAGGTCTGCTATGGTTACCTCGCCCTTTAAGTGCTCTGCAGAAAAATAATGGCACACAGGAGTGAGCTCAAAGGAATGCCTACCTGTCTCTCATGTCTGGAGTCACAATGCCCTACTTTTCGACAGATTTCTCAGGAATCATCATGGTGATGACAAAAGGATGCAAATTTTTCCTCCTTTACAGTAACAACTATGTCTTAATACTTTTATACATTTAAACAGCAAGGAAAACAGCTTATTTTACTTACACATTACATCTGTCAAATAAAAATGAAATTAATTTCACCAATTTTTGCACAGTCCTCATACAAATACTACTCTTAATATGAATAAATAGTACTCCTTAGAGAGTGTCAAAGCTACAATTTTTCCAACCCATGATCCCAATGTCAGCAAACTGGTTACAGACAAAAAACCCCAGGTTCATCTACTGTTAGAATATATGCAAACATTGTACTGTACAACCCTGCTCAGATTGCCCATATATGTGTTAAAATGCTTACAAATATATCTTCTACAATCAACCAAAACCAAGTGGTAAATTAAACCTTTTTTGCAAATCTCATCTCATCTATAAATGCAATATACCCTCAGAACCCATCTAAACAAGCAGAGGTAGAGGCTTTGAGAATTTCCTGGAAAAAAATATTTTGAATCAATCATGACTAACTGTCTGGACAACTACAGAGCAGACTGGGCAATGTGTGTGAAGCTGTAAAAGGGAAATAGAACAATTAGATTTTTTAGGGAAAACAAAACCAAAGACGAAACTTGTAATATGAATAATATTAACATACCTGGATTGGTTCTTGCTGCTTAAAAACAGGACCGAGATCAGGTAGAATGAGCTTGATATATTCTTCTTTGGTGCACTCCTCAGCAATTAAGAGAACATTAGGCAAGACAAAGGGTACCATATCCGGATTCACAAATTCAGAAGTCAAGCAAGGCAAAATTCGCTGAATTATAACACGCTGAAAGAAAAAAAAAAATCCCAAGTATGAATCATGTACTGCACTGCAGTAAGTTACCATTGTCCCAGTTCAGTAGCTTTTGTATTAGCCTGATATTACAAAAAAGCAGACAGATAATTTTCAGTTTTGATCTCTTATTTGCACAGTACGCTGTAGTTAATTTACACTGTACTACTCTGCTTAATTTTCTCTGTTTGCACTCGAAACGAAGAACTGTGAAGATCAACAAAAAGCAATTAACAGTACAGAAAATAGGACTTTGAGCCACACACGAGTTATGAAAACCATACTCCATATGCTTTCTTTAAAAATACCCTAACAAGACCCTTAAAAATACCGTATAAACCCTCTGAATTAGTAATTTTTTGTTTCTGGACCCCATCATTCACTGAATAAACAAACATATAATCTACTATACCTTCCTGCAAAACTCCAGATATATTCCCTAAACAGGATTCTGAAAACTGTGGATGTCTACTGTAGCATTAGACATCCTTAAATGTTTTTGAAGTCAAAAACAGAAATATATGCTTCAAGGGCACAGTAACTTCCCTCATAAAATATACTTTCAAGACAGAAAAAACCCCAAAAAAATGCCCTAAAGATAATTTGGTCAATCCGCGGTTGTCTAAATTTAGGTGAAATACATGCCACTTATTTCCAAATTCAAAGGAGCAATCATTTCTGAGCAAATGAAAAAATTACTAAATTAAAAAGAACAGAGTATTAACTATGGAGTCTAAATGTTGCACAGCGTAGTGCAAAACATAATTAAAAATACAGAAATCTAATGCACTGGTTGAGAAGCTCAGCTATTCTATTATGTACTAAACTAATCCTACTTTTCTATCACATACGCATTACAGCTTATATAAATAAAGGTATACCACAAAAGGAAAGGGAGCCAGTCTAGACATATTGCTTAACACTACACAGGAGAAATATGTAATGACAGGCATTTAGCTTTGAGATTTCTGAGCACTGCCAGCACAAGAAAGCACTTAGTCTACTGAGAGAAGGAAACTTTGCATCATTCAACATTAAAGTACTGCCTTGCTATGAAAAAACTTGAAGCAATCTTATAGGAAGAAAAGGTGGCAAATTGGCTTCAAAGAGCTGTGATGGCATCTGGAAACACAGGGAAAACCTTGTAAGTGCAGACAACTCCCTTTCAAAGTGGGATGAACTACAACAGGACATGCAAATGATGGTTCCTTATTTGGCTTATTTGCCATTTTCCATTTAAAGTATTATTGATTGCCAAGGAATACTTCCAGAATAAGTGTGTTCTAATCTCCCTTTATTTCTTTCTACTCTATTTTGACAGTCTCACAGCAGTCTATTATGGTAAAATGCTGCAGAAAGTCCAGCATTCTAAGAGTCAAAATGCTAACAGATGTTCATGTATTTTACAACTTGCTATTACAACACATCGTTCAGACATACCTTAGGTAGTTTTGGCAGAACTTTTGGTAGTCCTTTAAAAAACTGTGATTTCTGCAGGTTATCCCTTTGAAATAATGAATCAAAATATTGAAGCGTCATTGCTCCTACATCATCGAAGAATGGTATCTAAAAATAAGATTAGAAGTTTGTGATCTGGAGGGGGACAACACTGACACTGCTACAGTAATTCCAAAATATAGTCATCTATCTACCATTCCAATGCACGACAGTAAGCCTTTACAATGACATGTCTGCAACTAACAATTAGAAAATTAAATTTTTACATACCAAGTAGTAAAATATTCAGAAACAGGTTGACTATTAAGACAGAATTTTCCTAGAATTTTTCAAAAACTCATGCATGTTATGTATATCTAAGTTAAAACATTATTTCATATACAGTAAGTGGCTTACCAAAAAAAGTATTGAAAAATAAAAACATGGAATAAATATTCTTCTAGGAATAATTATGCTATATTATATTACAACACAGGATTACCTATTAGGATTACCCATCCACATCTGGCTCCCACCCCTGGAAACTCCAGAAAACCCTGGAACCTCTGATATCTCTACCCTATGATTTAGTGTGCAGATATGGTAAAAGAGACTCAACATCTTTATAAAACCATACTTCTTAATACAACCCCTCACAGATTTATTTGTTGTAGTCTTTCAGACATTTGAGTTGATACCTGAGAAATATCTGCCAATTCCCTCACTCCCATCTTTCAGCATAATGGTGAACACAACCATCACCTGATCCCTCTCCCTTCTTCACCCACTGTTTCTTTCAACAGTTAAAACACTGATTCCTATTTCTGCATACCATCTTTTAACACCACAGCAAACGAATAAAATCCTTTAGCAAAGCAAATCTATAAGCAAGAATCTGAAAGGCTATCAGATTGAAGAAAACAGGGCATAAGACAAGGGAAGAACAATGCTACTTTCAGATAGGAAAATGGAACAACAGTTTTGCCTAATTAAAACTTATATTATATCCTGCTTGCAATTAAATTTTGCTTTGTTAGGGCAAACTATTTCTGAATATAATTTATTGTTCTGCATACTTCAAGAATACATCAAAATCTCAAGCTAAAAGTTAATCCTTACGTTTATTGCCCTTTATAACTTTCTTACTTTCAAATCCTTCCAATCTAATTTTAAAGTCCTAGATGTAAAAAATCATAGCGCTGAAAAGCTTCCAATTGAATGGAAAGGAAGAAAACAGTGTTCCATTGAATAATTTTTTAATAACTGAATAATTTTTCTAAATTCTGTCTCAGCACCCACTTTTTCCATATAAATAAATGTCAGCATAAGGGTAACTTTTGGCATCAACTAGCATTACAGCTAAACGGTTAAAAAATATTTTGCATTTCAAATAAAATTATTAACAAAAAACACTTCAAAATAGCTCTACAAATCAAACACTAATTTCTCTCTTTCCTATGGATCCTGTATTTTCCATGGACTGACCTTAGTCATTTGATCTGCGTCTGGTCTGACTGCCGGAGCTACGTTTAGGAGTAGCTTTACATGCTCACGCACCTCCTCAGGTATGTTCTCAAGAGTACTGGAGCTTAAACGGCTCAGCTGTGGAAATAATTCGAGCATGAACACCATGAAGTCAGAAAACCCTGCAAGTAACTATTTCCAATATACAGAGGGTCTATACTTTGTTCTCTTGATGGTTTCTCTACTCATGCATTTGACAGCCCTCCCTTCTTGCTCACAGTCTTTCTGTTTCCCAAGTGTCTACCTCTTTTAGGTCCCACCCCTGTTTTTCCAACTTCCCACTGTAGTTCAGGTTATCAGACAACACAAACATGATATTTTAAACAGGCAAATGTCATTATCTGAGGTGTTGTCTGCACACATTAAAACACAGTACATACTGTGTGGCAATGGGCACCCAAAGAAGTTACAACCAAGGAAACCTGCATATGAACAGACATTATGTCAGTTGATCCAATTAACTGTGACACTTGTCCTCTGTTAATATTCACAGTCCACAAAGAGTAGTGGTGAAATAGTGATAGCAAAGTGGATACCAACTGCCATGTCAAGTGATCAAATCACTCTAAACCCAGCCCTCTTCAATGGTCCTACATATGTAATTCACTTCCAGGTGTTTTATACTGTTCACCCCAACAGTTAAGCATTATTTCACAAGACCAGCATTCAACAGGTTAACAGAGAAATCAGGTGAAAAATGCAATTTTTAGTTTATAAAGTTGGTACATGTAACCTTGTCTAAACATATTTTTATTTCTCATATTTTGCTAAAATTCTTTTTCTTGTTGTAACAACAGTATGCAGGGTAAGATAACATTGTCAGATGGTTTATGTTGGAGCACTGATAGTTTTCCTAATATTTAAATCTATTTGACAATAGTAACTTTTCAAATATGAAAATCAATAAACAATAACCATAAAAAGAACAAATACCTGGTCCAGCTGTCTACTAAAGCTTTTATAAATATCTTGCTTGTTGACCTCAAAAATTGGTTTCCCTTTATTAAACACTGCATACATAACAGCTCCCAGAGAGTACATATCACTGGCTGTCTCACAGCTCACAGAGAGAATATATTCTGGTGCCAGATACTCAGGATTTGGAAGACACAAGGATGGCAAGTTTGGATCCCATTCCTTACAAGGGAACTTTGGCTACAAGAGAAGTATTATAAGTGAAACAAAGTACATTTATCAAAGATTTTTAAATACCATTTTCAAAAAGAATCTCAAGCAGCGAAAAATAATTAAGCCCCTCAAATTCAATTAAGAATCAAACAGCAACACATTAAGGCAAAACTGTTAAGAATGTCTGTAGCTTCGAGTGATTTGCAGATGCAATTTTATCTGAATATCAGAGCTGGGAAGTGTAATTTAAAATCAAAGCACTGCTGTAATGAGGAAACATGAGCTATGATGGAATTCATTTTCAAAGGTAGCAGCCAGACACTGAATAAGTGCAACACACTAAGTTAGACTTGCAAGTCATCCAATATGAAGGGGAGCAAAAGTGGCACAGGCTCCAGCCTCTGTTTGAAACTGTCACTAGTCTACTGTGACCCCACTGAGCCCACTCAGGCTCTTTGCCTGAGACAATCAAATGCAGAGCTTCAATCCAGACCTGTGCCATATGTTCTAACTACTGACCAACAAAATACAGAAACGTTTATATACAGGGGTGCAAAATAATGAAACTGGTTTCAGGAAAAGACCTGAATTTGAAACTGAATGATGATAAATATAAAGATTATTACCTCCTGTTCAGATGGATTTGTTGATTGGATACAAAAATCAAAGCCCATAATTTTCCATGCTCCACTCTTATTCAAGATTATATTTTCAGGAGTAATATTTCCATGGACCATTTTGACACTGCTATGCAAAAATGACAAACCTTCAGAAACCTGTTCATAAAAGATCATTATTTCAGGTTAAATATTTCCCCAAACATCCTATGAGACATTTACAAAAATTCTGTTCTTATGGTCACAGTTAAATTCCTAAGTTAACTAAGAAACAATTTTTCATGTTTTAGCCTATGCTTTAAAAATTATGCATGAAGGAAACTAAACATGGATGGGTAATCGATGGGTGAGATTACTAATGCTAATTAATTATCACAGTGTTAATGTTGTGGTGTATTCCCCTCTCATTATGTTCTTCATCTCAGAAGAACATAATGCTTTATGAAGCTGGTCAACATATTCACCAATGGCTCTCAACAGAACGTAAAGAAAAGATTCACATATGGAAGAGACAGCTGTAGCATAGACATTTACATGGAAAATAAAAATTAACTGAAGTTTCTATTTTACATGCCAGAACAATCAAAAAAAGAGTAGCAGCTTAGAGCTTCTAGTGTTTATCCCCTTTTACACTTAGTGATCAGGGCAGTATTATCTCTCACCTCACCATTGTTTGATTTACTATAGGCAGACAAAACTTCAGCAGTGTAATGACTTCATTTTAAAAAAAAAATCATTAATACTAAAAACAGAAAAAAATTATAAACATAACCTGTACCATACCTGAAGCAAACCGTATTTGGTCTCCACATCATAAAGTTTGTATTCTTTAATGTCTGATGGTAAAGGAGAAGGTAGGTTGTCCCAGCTGCCAAGAACATTAGCTAAACTTGCACAGACTGGTTCTGTACAAAATGCCAAGCAATCCCTGTATAGGAAATGCATTGAAATATTTCTTGTACATAAATGTAATATATCTCTTGATATAGATAACTAAAGAACCATACAAACACCATATATATTGCCAAAGCACCTGGTGCTACCAAAAGCCATGCTATATTTCAGGTTTTGAATTCCTTTAATATTATACTAAAGAGAAATACATAAATGTCTGAAATTTAAAAAAATACTAGAATTAGGATAATTTATTCTCTAACATTCACATAAATTGCTAATGATTCACACAATGTTTCATAACTTTTTTTTAAAAAACAATTCTTTCCTTGTCCTGATCCAGGACAAATTGATTAAATAATTCTTACTACTATTACAACTTGTAAAATCAGACTTCTACCTATGCCTAAAACCAACATGTCCCTGACTGAAGCAGTACTTAATGAGGTCAGACAATAATCAGAAACTAAATTAATATAAAGGAGCACCTGAATATTCTTTTACTTTGACAACTGATAGAGAATATCTGCAAACACAAATACACACTTGTTATATGAACTGCAGTTTGCATGTGCAGTGACTGTTCTCTAAATTATTTTATTGATTTTTTTTTTCTTAATGAAAAATTACTGGTCTTGCTTATGCATTTTTGCATCAATTGTGTTTGAAAAGCACAGAAGAAGCAAACTTCCATACATAAGGACTGGTCATAACACTGTCAAAATTTCAAGTATCAAAATTGGTCCTGAAACCAATATATGTCTCAATTCCACAAACTTCATGCGACACAGACAAGAGTATTTCTTTACATCCACATCCTTCATACTGCTCTGCACAGCTGTGAAGGCCCTGGACAGCCATTGCAATTCACTCCTTAATTGGTTTAAAGGGCTTTTTTTGAGAAAGCACTACATGGATGGTAGCACACATACCTGCTTTAAGGATCATTAATTCATGAGAGCACTAAATACTGCATCAGTATGAACACAGAGAACAAACCAAGTAACAGTAACAAAGATACATTTTTGAATACAAAGTTATAGGCAAGAAGACAGAATCTAACTTTTTAATCACTCCATAAAAACATCAGAAGACACGTCTCAGCATGAAACTACCCCATATTTTTTCAGTATTTCAGTAATTAACAACCTTGACCTTTGAAGTAAAATAAGGCCACTGAAACATGCCAACCTCTTATTATCCACCCAGACTTTGGTTTTATCTACCGCCTCTCTAGAAGTAAAACAACTGAAAAGTAAAAAACATTGAATGCTAAGTGTCAGCCAACCTGACAATTTTTTTGCTTGGGTTTCCTCCCTCCTATTCTGATAATGACATACTTTTCATGTTTCTATTAGCATAACTAGGGTTGTAAAACTTGTTTCTGTTATAAACACAAGTCAAAATGAGAACATAGAAGGACAAGTACTTTCTTTTCAGTCTGACTTTAACTTTACCACAGAGCTTATCCATTTAGTTATGGTTAAGGCACAGATGAAAATACCAAAGAACAGTTATTCTGTGGTTTTCCTAACAAACTCCCTGATTACTGCTGTTTTGAGAGAATAAAGAGATGGTTGTTTATTTTTTACTTGAGGAGGTAATTAAAAAAAAGGGCCCAAGCCACAGTATTGGAGAGATGCAGTAAATCTAATAAAATAGCAGAGTATCACAGAAGGTGATGTCTGCCATCAGGGCAGCTGCCTTAACAGTTTCCTGAATAAAATCTCCATGAAATTCAGAGTAATAAGATAAAAACATTTTAAAAAATAAAAAGTGACAGCTAAAAATACATAGGCTTTCTACAGGGAAATAATGTAAAAAATGAATGTCTAGTAAATTATAATGGACAATTCATACTACTACTATTTTTAAAGGGTAGGAATGATATTATTAGTTAACCCATAATTTGGTTTTTTTTTATCCTTTTCTTCAATAACAAGCTAAATATAAATTAAAAATGTTTTCCAGTGATGTTAATGGAATTCAAGACCACTTGTAAATAAACATATTCATATTAAATATTTAGTATAAGTAAGGAGTTACTCATATAAATGCATGTTTAGAGGCTTAACATCATATGTATTATGTACATTTATATTAAATATAACTATGTTGGATACCAGTAATTTGTAGTAGAAACATTTGATTAATAGTGGAAAAACTATCTACACACTAGGGTCAGAAAGGTATGGCCTTTCTTTCCATATGTACTTCAGCCCTCCAGGTGCATCAAGTATCTATTTGCACTATAAAGGAGAAATATAATGGGTGACCTGCAAGCAGTTCTTTACAACTGTGCGTTACTTTGGGAAAACACGAAAGAAGAAAAAAAAAAAGATTAAGTACAGTCTAGCTAGAGGCCCATCAGAGATTTCTTCAAGGATAAGCACTCTGGAAAGACCCAAAATCCTAAAACAATCTTACAGCATGCTTGCACAAGGTTACACACACATACATTCTACATAAATCTTTATTTTGCTAATCTTCTCCAAAAACTGTTACATCCATTTCTGGCACAGCATGCAACTGTACAGGTTTTGTGCTTCTGGTGTTTCTATCAGCAGCTAAGTGTGCCAAGTATGGAAACAAAAACAGTAGAAGCGAAGTGTAAGGCATTACTAAAAACTCACAAACAAGAACTCTGATGTAACTACACTGTTACTTTTACTCAAAAGGCTTAAATGCTTCGCAAGAACACCACCAAAGCTTTCTTAAAGGTATGAATCTTGATGTTTTCTTCTGAAGGGCAAAGTTCAGGGGAAAATTTGCTGAGTCAACTTGAAAACTGTGACAATTTTAGGAAGAAGCCTGAGGTATACTCTGGGATTCACTTGCACACACTATAATTTGAGATGACCCTAGGCCATTTAGCACATAATAGTTTATTTACTATTGTAGCATACTGAGAGCTGTCTTCAACTACCTAATTTATCTTCTTTAGGCCATAGTAAGGGACATACTAGCTCACAGGTGCAATGACAGCTTTGAACCACTGTTAATGTGAAATCTGTTTAGCACTGGAGGAAAGATAGATATGAATATGCAAGTGCAACTTAATCCAATAAACCTGTTTCAAAGCAGGCATTGCAAAGATGAAGAAGCATTCCTACGGTATTCTCAGCTCCTAGAAACCATTTGGGAAAAGTCAACACAGAAAGGAAGGACATTATATCATGAATCTTTATCAGGCTACAATTTAGGATCACAGATCGGCTGTGGTTAGAAAGCACCTCTGGAAATATCTAGTCCAACTCCCTTCCTCTTTGGGGAATAAAACCCTAAAACCTCCATGATCTTCTTTGGAAGTATGAGGATCAGCTTCCTATTTTAATATGAAACCTCGTTTAAATTTTAGTACGTTGTTATCCCTACAGCTGAACAATAAATCTGCAAGACTAACCAGCTATTTTCCCTAGTGACCAACCTTCTATAAATCAAATAGGCAATATTGAAGAACATGCTGGATTTTGTCTCCCTCGATTGGTACTTGAGGGCCTTTTCAACATATATTTAGTTACCACACATACAAATTATCAAAAATCCCTAATCTCACATGTATTAAATACACCTCATACATGGAACAAAATGTATGAATAACGTTTTGAGAGAAAACTATTTTAAGAGAGTTCTTTAACACGAAATGGATTAAAGCACCAAATTTTCATGCTGTAATGGTCATGTGTAGCCTTACAGCTGCAACTGGATTAAAATCAAGCAATAGATTATTAAATTTGATTCACATCCAAACTACATTCTATGGTGGGGGGAATATGGGGGTAGGGTGAATACCTTGTCTTATAAATAAATACACTAAACTTGAATCTCATCAGATGTATGTATTGCATATTCCAGATAGTTTACATCCACTACCAAAACAATGATTAAAAGTAAATGCTCTCTACTTTACTACAGCTTACCTGGACTCTTCTAATGGATGTTGAACAGTAAGTAGTCTAGGGTGTCGAAGCCTAGTTAGCTGTTGAACACCTCGTTTTAAGGAATCAATAATCTGATCTTTTTCAAATTTTTGGTACTTGTCTATTAGCTTCTTATCAAAGACAAAAACAGCCACTTCCTGAAAATAAGCAACAGAATTCACTCAGTATATAACACAGCCAGAACCTAAGTCTATACACAATTTTATATAAATATACTTGTTGAATCAACAGTACAGTCCCACCAATACAATAACCAAACAAAGAAACTGACTTTTTCTTACTTAGTCTCAGTCATGGATGAGGTTACTGTAAATAAATTCTGAAACAGACATTTTGAATTAAGGTACTAATGCTCCTTTATTGTATAAACAGTAATGCATAAACTATAACCCTACCTACACAGTGATAAAGCAGCAGATTCACAGTCAGAAATCAGCTTCATTTAAAGTAGATTAAAACATTTATATCAACTATGAATAGTTAAAATATTCTGAGTATATATCAAGTGTTGCTTTATTAAACCAGGTCCTGTCTCAGTGTTCTGCTCCAAACCAGTACGATCTGACAAAACAGTCACAGTAGTCTATTAACTGATCAGACGATTCACATGATAAAACATTAAGAATTTTGTAATACTTAAAGATGTGCAAAAAGAAGCCACAAAAATGTTAAAAACAGAGAAATCCTCCCCAACTTCTGACACTGGAGCAGGAGATAATTAAGAAATTTGTATGAAAATTTGAAATTACAGAGGTCAATGTAAAATAAAAAATCAGATTACATTACCATCTGGGAAGTTATTAATGTGAAATGTATCAACTGATGAAAAAAAGAAATTAAAAACTTTCATCATTAAACAGACTTTTATTTGCTGCTACAACAGCATTATGAGTAAGAATAATAAAGGTTAGAAAGCAGTAGAAAATAATATGAAAATACAGTTTGCAGTCCCAAGAGGAACTCGATGTTCTTTTACTGCACATTTTATAACCATTACTCTAATTAAAATCTCACAGGAACAGCTTCATTATTAATTAAATAAAACCCTATGAACTTTTACAAATAGGCTATCCACAATATGAAATTCAGCCCAATACACAAAAAAATTGTTTTTTAGCTATTTTCATTAAGCCCTTAGCAGGTGAATACTTGTAACTAACTCTGTTTCCTGCCTCTATCCATACTGGCTCCTTGCTCCAGCTTTTAGGTGTGATGGATCAAACATTAACACAAGGCAGAGAAGAGCAATGAAAGGATGGAAGACATACACTGAGCAGTACATGACCAATAACAAAATTTCAAACTCAGACTTCACTTCTGAAAAAACTTCTGTTTGATGACAATTGAAAAAAATCAGAAAGTGAGTATTTAAATCAGCTATGGCTTGAATATTTTGTGATGGGTCTAAGTAAGTGCTATTGGTGCTTGCCACAATCCTGCATGGTTTGTATAGACTCATAATTTCCTGCTCCTGGCAGAAGAGAACACAATTTGTGCTTCAGATTCTTAACTAGACGACTCAAGGACATTAGCTCCCTCTTGACTGTCTGTAGCTTTGTTGTTGGGATTTACCTTCTGAATTCTGCTAGCTTTACAACTCAGCTGGCAAGTGCTTTGTGACCTTAGCCTATCTATTTATGATTGCACTTTCTAAGCAGAAGGATGAGTGCCATATTGTGCCAAAAAAAAACTGTAAGTGCATAAAGTCTAAGTTAACAAATCAAAGATGAGCTGAAATACATACTGTGAAATTATACATCTATATATAACCAGAGTGACTCATAAATCTTTGCAACAAACAACAGCAGATCAGCTATGACATAGCACCAGACAAACATATGCACAGGTAAATAATTTCCTCACATTCTGTTAGGTTATTACTAAGTCACCTACACAGTACGCAAGGAAAAAAAAGGTACATTAAAAAAAAAGTAACAGATAAATATTCAGAAATCCTGGAAAAGCAGCAAGGCAGGAACCAGGCAGCCCTTGAAAGAGAAGAATAAAGTTACAGATATCTACTGCCACCAGAGATGGAGTATTTGTAACTGCCCGTTGGCTCAAAATAGGAACAAAAATAATCCTGAAAACAATGATTTCTGACTACTGTAATGTTAAAACCTCCAAATTTAAGTCATTGTAGACAGATAAAACAACTAAACTATTACTTGTGTTGTGCAAAGTGACAACAAAGGGCTTAATTAAGCCCTTACATCCTGCTTGTCTGATTACAATACACATTGCAAAAAAACCTTATAGCTTCAGGTTACACACTTGTAATACAGCAAATATGTGCAACTTCACAAAAGTGACTGCTATCACTGGAAAATGACAGCTAGCCCAAAGAACATTCAGAGGGTACATGGGAGAGAAATAAATAATAATGTTAAAGAACATATATTGCAGTACAACACACCATAAGTTGCATTGCTGCACAATTTGTTTTGCAATGACAAAGTGAATGTTGACATGATGTTACCTAACTGGTTATGTTAATAATGACTGGTAACTGCATGTCAAAAGACCAGCCATCTGAAATTCCATGTAGTACAACTGCTGCTGTATTTTCCATTATTAATGATGGCATACAGCTGCACAGAGGTTATTCAGGGTTTACAGATATATTGCAGGACCACATGGAGCACCTGAACTAAAACTCTGTAAAACTGTTGGTCAGAACACCCAACTGAAGGCTTGGAAAACGCGATTGACAGGAACCTGGTTACATATACTCTGTCAACTATACAGTGAAAGAAACTTGCTGCAACTCTCCAGACCTTAAGGACATACCTGCTACAGGTCAAATGCTTACTAGGAACATAGATTGTATAAAACCTATCAAAATTACCAAGCTTCCAATGTTATCACTTTGTATAGCTGAGTAAAACCAAAAAAAAAAAAGTCCCAAACATTTGCTATGCTGGGTAAAATCAGTAAATAAAAGATGCACAGAGCTCTGCAACAGCTAAAAAAATGCATGAAAACATGGCAAAAGTACCTGATTAAACATTATTCAAACTCTGTCACACAGAATCAGATCACACATTCTTTGCAGATTATTTATTCTGTGTATTATATATATCTATTTGATAATGTTTATTTGCCTATGAGCTAACAGATGGCATAAACATTTTCCAAAGGCATTCCTTTGTGTCCATTTCTTTCTGGTACATGTGCAGCAAACTGATGCATTGTCTAAATAACTTCACATCACTTAGCATTACAATTACCTCAAGACTGCAACTTATTAACACTTCTATTTACACTTTGAAAATTGTATTTCCTCCCTGAATTTGAAAATACTTTTCACATTTCTCCAGTGTAACAAAGTAATTTTCTGCAATAAAAATTCTTAAAACTCTTTTGGCAAACCTTCTTCTGAAGTGACAGTCCCATATTAATTTACACATGTGACTTCAAGTAAGTCAAAAGTTTGAGTTTTGGTGCTCTAAACCCTAATACTTTAAGGAAACTAAAAAGGAGCAACACTGATCTGATAGCAGCACATGGAAAGCATAAATAACTTCTTTCACAACCTCCTCCTCTATCCCATGCCTTCCTGTTACAGCATCTCGTAGCTTAATGTTTCTAACTGCTCAATTTCTGTATGGTAGCTGAGCAAAAAACTACAGTGTTGTTTGCTGACAAAAAATGATGACATACTTCATAGCTATTTTAAACTGTAAAAAGCCAGAATTGTTACCAAAAAAAACCCCCTGCAAACAGCAACAAACTGAACAAACTGGGGAATCAATCTATGGTAAAGCAAACTTCTTCCTTCTTGTCAGATCACTTTTAACTCAGATAAATTCTTGATCTTGGTTCCAAATTGTATGCTATGAATACAGAACTACTTCTTTCTCCAACAAAAGGCTTAAAGCATGTATCACTTACTTACATAGCTGAGAACAATGTACCTAAATAGTGCTGAGCTCTTTGTGTCATTTCACTACCCTTAACATGAGTCTGTCCAGCCTAACTTTAACTGCCACTTACGAACTGCTACCAATCAATCTGTCATCTAACGTTTATAAACACAGGTCTTTACTCGATAACTCACCTGCTTTGTTGATTTTTTAGTTCCATTAAATATCTTCCAAGCAAGACCATTACCTCCACTGGCAATATGCCGCCCGACATCGAATTCCCTGGTGACGGGATTTCCCATGACTGCACTGGTGACATCAGCCGTCACCTTTGTGACGGTGCTCTTCAGCTTGTTCAGCATGGACTCCATGGTTTCAATTTGCACCAATGGCTTACCCTATAAAGACAAGAAAACAAAGGTTTCACAGTCCTCTCAATTTAACCATTTCTTGAAAACTGTAATCAAATAATGCAAAGGATCTATATACTGTCCCTCAGGACAGGAAAGTTTCACACCTTATTATTAGTATCCATCAAAAAGATAAACACATCTAAAGGAAAACAGACTCCTTTAATTCCAGTGTTCACAGAATTACTCATTTGTCTGGAGCGAAGGATTGCTTAAGATTCCCAGACCAGCAAAATGATGGATGTGTATTATACAGACAGCAAGTAAAAAACAGCAATGCTTTTCAAAATACAAGCTCAAAATTCAGTATTTTGCCCATCAGACTGCTGACATTACCATTTGCATGATGCAGCTGTTAATGAACTTAAGTATTAAGTGAAGGGGAAGGAAACAAGAAACCATCTTTTTATGCTTTACCAAAATTGTGCAAGGAAGCTTTTCCCATACCACCTTTCAAGTTTTAAAGCTAAAAGACTGTGGCAGCTTCCAATTTACTTAATCTTCCCCTGTAGTGCGGCCTTTCAGAGTTTTCTGCATTTCCTTAATAAATCTGACTTGCCTTTTCTGACAGACACAAGTTCTGAAGCCTGTGTCCCATTTATACATATACATAATGTATACACATGAAAGAATGAAGGCAGCAAACAAACAGCAAAAAAACCAGAAAGATATATTATTACAAGAAATTAATTTTACTTTATGATTCATGATCTGGAAAAATACATGCAAGTCCTCACTGTGCAGCCCTACACCAAACTCCTATGAAGACACTGGCTAATATCCCTGTATAAAGAAACTTTTCATTAACCTGATAAATAGGTATAAACAAGGATCATGGATTACTCTAAAAAGGAGCTATAGGCATTTCCAGCTCTCAGCAATTTTATTCAGCAGCTATTCTGTGGGCAAACTCTATATGCTAAAAGACTATAAAATCAATCCTAATGAGTTTCAGATAATCCCAAATCTAATTTATTTGGGTTTAGATCTCATGCTTTTTCCATTATTTTGCTCACTCCCAGCCATCAAATCTTCTCTAGTACCAATGCAACACTATCTTGTTAGGACTCTCAAAACTAATAAAACACTTTGCAAAATTAACTGCAGAAATATTACGAAAAAATGCATGTGCATGCATGTTCAAATTCCTTTGTGCAAATCTGAAAGGAAGCTTCTCTACAGAGATGGTGGGAAAATGGTGTAGTATTCACTAAATTAGAAGTGTCCTCTGCTGTGGGTGACAGACTTACTGCAGTGAGTTGCCTGTAAAAGCCACTAGGTGAGAATGTCAACATCATTCCAATATCTGAAGTGCTAGAATTTAGAATTCAAGCTTGGTAGACCCTGTCCAACCTGTTCCCCTCCAGCTTGACAGTAGGCAAACTACTGTTTAATTTAGTTTCTGAGCAAGCAGTACCAAGGAACTTATTTCTTAATAAGCAGATGAGGTTTAAAGTTTACATCCACCTAACTGTAAATTTGTAGAAATCCTCTTATCAACATTTGAATGTAAGCTAAAATAGTATATTTTGCTTCATAAAAACAATTTCTTCAGTAAAAAATCTATATATGTCAACAGGAACAATGTAGCTAGAAAATCCATACCCCACCAAAAAATATCTGTTTTGGATAGTACCTCTAATACCACAAATCATGACAAGTTAACCACATCTGAAATACACAAGTCTAGTTCTTAACTATAGGAAAACTTGCTTGTTCGGTTAAGACTGGTCTAGTATTTCCAAAAAAAAACCCAAAAAACAACGAAGTAGCAATAAAGTCAGTCACCCACAATGAAATTTGCATTTCAAGTTAGAAGGTAATAAATGAGACAAATACAAAATCTGAAGTGTCTAGATAAGCAACACAGGACATGCAATAAATGTTTAAGAACTCTTCCTGTTTGAATTTCACGAATAATATTAATGCTACTGATTCTGAGTCCATGAAACCTGGAACTAATCCTAAAAAATTCTGAATGTTCAATATGTTTTTTCATGAATGCCCCTCACAATCAGTAATGGTTTTTATGCTGATGTACCTCAGCAATCATACAGCAGCATGATGAGAACAATCACTTAGCAAGGTAGTAAGCAACACCAACACTGCACTCAAAAAGAAGGCAAAACATTCAAAATGTTGAAATACAGGCTGTTGAAATCCAAAGCAAAGACTGTACACCATTTTTCAATTCTCACTCATAAAAAAACCTGCATAATGCAAACCCAGCAATTTATCCTCAAACTAATTTGTAGCTTCACCTGATGTAGGGCTGTGGGTGCACACTGTAGAGCAGTACAACATACACTACCGCTATTCTGAACTACAGCAAGCTGGGATCCCCCTTTGGGAACCAACACCAGCAGGCTGGTGCACAGCTACTTCATGCCATCCCCCCGCATCCTATCCACCTGCCCCAGGCAAGGATCAATCCAAAGAACTAAGTGCTGGAACAACTGAACAACAGCAAACAAAAAGACAAAACTCCAGCATTTTTAAAGCAAAACATGTCTTTTGCATTTGTTATAAAAACATCGAGAGGGTCAAATGCAATGAAGCACTGTGCAAGGCTGCTCTAGCCGCACGTCACCTTCTTAACTTTCATGCACCATTTCGGTTCTGAGCTTCAGCTGAATCCCTACCAAAACCTCACGGAACGAGGTCCATGAGCAGGGTTGTTCTGCCTGTCGCCTGGTGACAGGTGAAACCCAGCCCGGGCGCTGCACAAACCCTGCTGCGGGTCAGTCCTCCCGGACGAAGTATTTACTGTTATTTACATCGCGACGGACTCGCACCGCTCCGCGGGGCCGGTGCTGCGCTCCCTGCTCCGCGGGGCAGCCGGGAGCAGCGCGCGGGGCCGCGGCCACAGGCGGCAGGTGACCGCGATCCGCCGGCTCGGGCGGCTCAGCGCTCCCCTCCCGGCCCTGCCCGCGCGGCGATCGAGCCTCCGGGGCGGCCCTTCCCCTCCAGCCCTCCGCGCCGGGCACCGGGACCCGACACCACCGCCCCGCGGAGCCGGCCGGCCCTGCCCGCCCCGCGCAGCGCCCCCAGGCCACGGGCAGCCGCTGTCGACCCGGGCCGCGGCCTCTCACCTGAGCCCGCGGGAAGCTGCCGGCGCAGCGCCCGGCTGCCCGTCGTCCTGTGGGCCCGGCGGGCCGCCTGTCACGCCGGCTCCGTCTCTCGCTCGGACCCCGTCCTGCCGCGGCTACTCCATAGTGACAGCGGCAGCTCGGCGGCGGGGCGGGGGCGGCCGGAGCTCGGCTCACTTCCGACCCGCAGGGGCGGCACTGGGCGCGGCCGGGGCGGCGGGCGGGAAGTGATGCGCTCCGCCGGCTTCCGCCAGCGGCCCGGCCGCGGCCATGGCGGGGTATTTGACTCCGCGCTTCAGGAGGATCCGCAGCCAGAGCGAGTTGCAGCCGCGGCGGGGGAGCGGGCGGCGCCGAGGTGGGCGAAGAGCGTCATCTTCGTCTCTGCGCTGCAGCAGCTTTTCCCCCGCAGAGCCGGAGGGGCCGGGGAGCGGAGCGGAGCGGGCTGCGAGGGGTCGGCGCCTGCCCGTGGTGGCACCCCGGCTGCCGGTGCCGCGGGAGGGGGCGGCGGGCAGAACTGGGCTAGGGAGGCTCAGCAGCTGAGCAGCGGGGAGAGGAGCTTCCTCCGGCCGTACCCCTGGAGCTCAGCTTACGGGGAATGCCGCTGTGAGGGCTGGGCGGGGAGCTGGGCTGGGTGTTTCGACCGGGAGGCAGGCGCGGTTAATGCCCTACCGACACTCCTTTGACGTCTGCGCGATGTGTGAACATAAACTAGGGGCTTCGGAGCGCCTCCCCCAGTGAGACTGGGAGTGCTGGGGCTGCTCAGCCGGGAGAAGAGAAAGCTCGGGGGTGTCTCTGCAAGTATCTAAAGAGAGAGTGCAAAGAGGATGGAGGCAGACTCTTTAGTGGTACCCAGCGAGGTTGCGATATCGTGTGTGGACATCTCAGCATCTGGAGATACTCAAAACCTGGTTCTGGGCGACCAGTTCTGGGTGGCCTTGCTTGAGCAGGGAGGTTGGACCAGGTAGACCCCAAAGGTCCCTGCAAGCCTCGGCTGTTTTGTGATTCTCTAGTGACTTAATGCGTATGTACATAGCACATTCATAAAATGTGTGGTCATAACAATGACAAAAAAAACCCTCACCTTTTTAGTGGATTTTTGTTCTCTTCTCTTGGCTCTGCCATAGTGGGTGTGAGTCAGCTTACACGAAGGACTGTGTTATGAAATATTATCTTTGTCTTTATAAAACTCAGCTGATTTCTGAATTTTTTTAAATATAAAATTAAAAACACAGTGTAATTTTTAAGTATTAAGGTAAAAGTCTACAAATTTGTAAAACTTTCATATAAATACTTTGCAGACTGCGATGGTCCTTTTCAAGCAACCCAGCTGTGGAACAGTATTATACATGCCCTTCACAATCAAGTGGAAATCAAAAGACGTAGACAGCACCTGAAAACATATAGAAACTGTTTCACCGGCTCCAATGCTGTTGATGTGGTACTGAGCCATCTCATGCAAAGCATGTACCTAAGCTGCAACGATATTTCTCGGCTGAAGGGGGTCCGTGTATGCCAAGCATTGATGGATCACAAAGTGTTTGAGCCAGTTGGAGCCAGGCTTTATTTATTCAAGAATGGGAAGGAAACAGAATTTGAAGACACGGACACTAGTCTCTACAGATTTGTAAATAGCAGTCTTGATCCTCTACTTCCAAGAAAGAATAAGGAGAATGGAAGCTTATCTCCTGAGCAAATCTGCAAACAGAAAACAAAACCATGTTCCAAGTGAGTTATTCTGAACTAGTCTAATTTTTTTCTTTTTTTAAAGAAGTTAAGGGGGGTTACCTTTAAATGAAGTTATGCCTGACTAAACCAGGTGTTGGAGACTTTGAAAAGTCTGTGCCAGTTTTCAGAAATGTCATGTCTAAATTGTAGATGCTTCCAGGTATTTTTGAGTAAAGTATTTTGGTCTGCCATTTGTTATTTGGAATAGAGTCTGGCACAGTAGCATAAGCCTAGGAATAATTTGGTTTTGCTATCAATTGTGCTGAAATCTGAGACTTAGCACAAATGAGCTAGTTACTGAAAGCCAGTTAACAAAGTGGAACTAGCAAGCATTATTTGGAATCAATATCCTTGCCCTTTCCACAAAGCAGACGTGGATGAGAGGAATTCTAGTAGCAGGATAGACTCCAGATATAATGAAGCCCTAAAATTCTGATTTAAGAGCAATTTAGTAAGTAACAGAAAAACAAACGTGTTTGTTATACATCTTTTTTTCCCCTCCCTAAGCAGAACAAAGTGTGGCACAACACTTGCAAACCCCTTAGCATTGGAAGCAGCTGATAAAAAGAGGATTGAGGAGCTCCTTCAGTCAATATATGTTCATGCATCTCTACCTCCAAAGATCATGTTTAATGAACCAACTTGCCTGCTTTCAAAGGGAGGTGAGGATTGAATTTTTCTTTTTAAAACTTGATTGTTCTTCACTGTATCTTCGAGCAAGTGCCCCATTTCTGTTAAACAATGCTCCACAGAGACTTAGATTTAACATGTCAGTAATGACAAAATATCTAAATGAGTGTGAACGGGGTTAATGCTTGCAGTAACTAAACAGAAGGAAACACAACAGGGTAATGTTTTTGCATAATGGTGCTATTTATGAAAACGTTACTTCAGAAGTAGGTCTTAAGGTTAAGACTATCTTTATTATGTGTATCCTTTACTTTTCACTTGTCTTTATTTTCCTTCTACTAATTAGTTTATTCTGAATCCTAATATGATGAGGGAGACTTTTTTTTTAACATTCCTATTTTGATCCCTTCTTACCCAACACAGCAACTTCAAACTATACTGTTACTATGTTTTCTTTGAACACTTAAAAGATTCTTTAGTGAGTAAAAACAAAGGTTAGTTGTTTACATAAGATCTTATTTCTGACGGTTTTTTGTTTGTTTATTGTATCAGTAATAGAAGATGTCTGGAAACAGCAAACTCTGCTAAGACTGCTGCAGTTAATTGATGTTCCCCTTCTAGAAGATATCTTGGTGTCTTCAGTGAAGACAAAATCAGACAGTTTTGGCAAAGAAGAAGACATGATTATCTCAAATACTTTCCTGGACAGAGAGGTTACGTGTAGCTTAAACTTGCCCAAGTAAGTTATCTATGAACTGAATTTGTTAGTAAAGGCTTTATTTTACACTTGATCAAAGAATTTGTGTTAAGTGAACAAATAGACATTATGCTTGTGTACTTGTGGGCAGAGGTGGCATTAGTGTGATTGCCTTCTTTTCAGAACTGGTAAGTGATTTTACAAAAAGTGTATGTTTAGAGTTGGACACTTGAGTATTTCAAGTAAACATTACAACTTTAACCTTGAGTGTTGTAAACCCTCCTAGTTTCTAGACCAGATTCTTTATTCTTAGGTCTCTATAACAAACATCAGAACTTGAAAGCTTTATTCTGACTATTTTTGTTTGTTTGTCATGGTTCCTAGTGGGCATGGTGTGAAGATAGAAAGTCAGTAAGGCATCTATTATTAGCAAGAGAAAAGGAGAAACTAAGCTGTAGCACTGAATAATGCTTATATAATGAGAATATAAAAGTGGCTGCATGTTGTCAGTGTTCTTTTCCTTAAATCTTCTCTTACTTTTGTGGTGTTCCTGTTTAGTGTTGATTAGGCTGATTTCTGTCTTGCATATACTTCTAATGTATATGTCAAAGCTCATGTGAATGTCTTAGGAATTACTATTTTTGTCAAATTAATACTGTTTTTATCTGCAATTTCACAATCTTTGCTTCTGTTCTCCATGATAAAAAGATTCTGTGGATCTTAAATAATATTTACAACTTATCATTGGTTCAGATCAAGTTATTTTACATCCAGAATCAGATAAAAGTAATTGTTTATCTGTCCCACACATTTCTATGATTTTATAGTCCTTCTGTACAAAATGATTGAGACTTTTTTTCTCTGATCTTCTGGCTTCTTTCAACAATAAATTATGCACCTGAATTTTAGGTGCATAATTAGGTTACATTTTCTTTCCTTAGTTAAGATATAGGGACAACAGCTGCTTGTGAAAACTCATGCCTTTATAGTAGGTTATATAATAATCTGCTTCTGTAGTCCTCTGGGATTTAACCAACTTTTATTTTCCTCTTTTTTTCAAACTAACTGTCTTTTTCTCTCCTGTAAAGATCAGGTTTTTTTCAGCCTGGTGGGTTCTCCGTGTGTGTGTTGGAGTAATGATGGGGTGGTGTTTGGTTTTTAAATACTAGGTGAATTCCTGGGGTCAGTGACAGTCTGGCATGATTGCATGATACTTGTTTTGATCTGGGTTTATCTCTGGTTTATTGCCTTTAGCATAGGAAAAACATGGAAGTTGCTCATTTTGAGCAGGTTCTTGAACAGCTCAAAGTGAAATAAGTTACACAAACTGATTAACATACAAGTTAAGCGCTGTGGTTCATATATGTGACTATACCTGCATGGTTATTTTTATCTAGTTTTCTCTAAAGGATTCAATCTACCCTGAGATAGCTCAGTTGTTTAGAGCATGGTGTTAATTACACCAAGGTAACAGATTCAATCCCATTTACTTAAGAATTAAATGCATTGATCCTTGTGTGTCCCTTCTGACTCAGAATGTTCTATGAACCTGTGAAAATAAAAATAGGTAAAGCATTTTAAAGCAAGCACTAAAATGACCTTTTCCTTCTACAGGCTTGACAGATGGCTCTATGCAGCAATTGAATGCTTGGAGTGTTTTCCTGACCAATTCCTAGTGATGGTTAGTCAGCAGTTACCTCAAAGCACTAACAGCCCCAGCAGTCTGAATACATACAAGAAGATTCTTTTTGATGTTATAATGAAGTATTACAGTCAAAAGAAAGATTCTCTTCTTGCCACTCAGGATTTTGATATTCATTTAGGAATTATAGAACTTATAGGTAAGAGCAACCTGGAACAAAAAATAAGGATGAAAGCTGTGTAGAGAATGTCACTAAGTATCAATTGACTGAATCATGACACCATTTGCAATGCCATTGCAGATGCACTTTTTAGGTTGGAATGCTCAAGATCACTATTATGAACCTCTACTTGAGTCAAGGACAAATTTCAAAGTTAGATCAATTTGCTTAGGGCCTGGTCCAACTGAATTTTGAAAATCTGGAAGGATTCAGATCCACCAACCTCTGTGGGTAACTTTCAGTAGATAACTACTCTCATTGTGAAAGGTACTTACCCCAAGTCCGAATTTGCCTTATTGCTGCTACTAAGTAATTACATAAAACTAAAATCATTGCTATGAAGTTTTTCATGTTAACCAGAATAAGGTTTTTTAAGTTATGGACATAGGGTCCTTTTTAGTTATTTGAAATTATTAAAGGGACTATTGAGAACTCTCCCATCATATACATACAAGTAAACTAGAAGTGTTTCATTTAAATACAAGTCTAAGATTAATTCTACCTAAATGGGCTTTCTTGCTGCTGTTTCATTCCTATTGGGTTGTTGTGCCTTAACCCCAGCTGCCAACTAAGTACTACAAAGGTGCTCACTCACGGCCTGCTGCCTCCCTGCCCCTGGTGGGGAAGGAAAAATTAAAACTTGTGGATTGAGAAAAGAATCCTTTAATAACTGGAACAACATGAAATTTTGTTTGGAAGGAAACACCCCCAAAACTGGGATTATTATTGGGATTTAAATAAGTATTCATGACTCTGAAAATTAATAGTAACATTGGATATGCTGTTTTACTCCATGGTAGAAAAAGGAAAAACAGATCAAGCTCTGGAGGCAGTACAACTTTATTTAAAATTATTAGCACCGAATATTAGTGAAGAACTTCACAGGCTCCTTACATTCCTAGCCATTGCGTCAGAATCTGAGGGCTACAGATTGCAAAAACAAGTAAGTAAATGTTCTGCTTAATGTGAAAAATAGCAATTTGTCATAGTAAAGCTATAATTTTTGTCTCATTAGAAGTATTCTGTTTACTGCCTTTCCATGTGATCTGTTTCCCAATGATAGCATCCCATTGTACTTACTTAGTCTTTGCTAGCACACTACAAGTCAATCTAATGCCAAATCTGGGTGCTACTTTTTCTAGTTTGAGAACAGATTTGTGATCATCAAGACTTGTACAAAGTTCATCTTACAAAACAGGACACTGTCAAAACCACAAACAGAACTGCTGACTCAGTTTCTGATGGACAATCACTCCGAGCTCTTCAAGGTATCATTCTCCTTACATCATTGGCTTTCTCATTTTAAATGTTAAATGCCATGAATTAATTGCCTTTTTTTTGAGTATGACAAGTCTGAGGAACGGTGTTTAATGTTCCATTTGCTCTAGTTTAATAGTACAGCCAAACAGGGTAAGAAGCTATTCCAGACTACATAGGACAGATTTTTGAGAGCTTTACAATCCTTTATAAAGTATATCCTCTCTATTTGCATGATTTGTATTAGGAAAATGCTTAAAATATTAATAACTTTTAATATGGTCATTTTGGCACTTTGTTGGTAATGAATGCCTACTAGATACTCGGGTATCTTAGTGTCTTTCTCCTTTAGAAGTTCACTGGCATACTCTGAGTGGTAGAAAAATGGCATGCTCTTGTACCCCGGTGTATGTGTATAGCTTTGACAACTCTAAAAGATCCTCCAGTATTTTGGAATGTTAACTTCTAAATTGAAGAAAACAAATAGAACCACAAAATGCTAGTAGCTTTTCTGTTAAACTTGATGAGTTGTGTAAATATGCAGGCTTTTTATAATCTCCTTAATTTATGTTTAATCATATTTTCACATGTGAAAATTTACCATACCCTACAAAAATAAGCTTCACAGAAATTTGGTTTCAGTAAAATACTGGTTTTTATTTTTATACAACACATAAATTTCCACTTCTGACTTCAGGTTGAGACATGGGAGAATTATTAATTTTTTTTAAATAGCTCTAGATTAGTTTGCGAGCATTAGGTGGTTAGTGAGGATTTTGTATTTGTTAGTACACTTTTTAAATTTGTGTTAAGGGTTCTGACATGAGGGTTGGGCCTTTGATTCCCCACTGGAGTTAGGGCCAGAACTGTGCAGCGGTGACGGTGAGTGGATGGTGGTTCACTCTGACAGCTGCCATTGAAAGCCTTGTATGAAAGCTGAAATCAGCTTGTTTGGCATTGCAGTTTTTGCCATGGAAAATGGCATCTAGAACTTTTTGCTTCCTATTTCTTTGGCCAGAAATACCAGAAATAAACACATGCATCTTAGTAAAACTATGTGTTTTAGTGCAATTCTGTGAGAGACTTTGAATGTGTACCTAAATAAATGTGGCCATAAATTCTTCTGCATTTTATTATGTGTTTATGAATTGGTTATTTGAAAGCTTTAGAGATCAAAATACAGAAGTATTGCTTTTGTAATGTTTTCTTTATTGGGTTTTATTTTCAGGCTCCTTTGACTCTTCTGGAACTAACAAGTAGGAGACTTCAGAGTTTGCTAGAAGGGCAAGATCCAGATATCCATTCAGGTAGACGATGGGATAAATTTTTATACAAATAATTGTATAAGAACTGATTTATCATCAGTTGACTATAAGTGCATAGACTTACTTTCCTTTGTTAGAAGTGAAGCATTATGGGGAATAGCGGTCAATGCACTAAATATTAAATTATATGCAAAACTGGTCTGATTATTGGAGAACAAGGATTCTATTAATAATGTAGTTTGGACACATTACGGTTTTTTTACCAAATAATTGTTTCTGGAACTAGTACTGCAAAATGTGCTTCCTGAAGTTATTTGCTTCTAATTTGGTTTGTGAATTTACTGTTCCTAAATAAAAAGTCCCATTATTCTTTTATTTTTGCCACAAGACACGTTCAAATTCTCACAGAATTCAGTAGTTCAAGGTTCTGATAGATGACTTGAGCACAAACTTTGATTGTTTAGTGTTTTGACTGTTAAGTGTTGTGAAGAACTCTCCCTTTTTTCCGAGTAAGCATAAAGTTTATTAAGATCTTAGGACTTATGCACCAAGTGTCAAGTACCTTCCTTTTAGGCTACACTACCCTTCTGTATGTGGGGTTAATGCTGTTCAGCTTATTTCTTTTGAGCTAACATTCCGTCTGGCCTTGCTGGCAATACTGATTAAAAGGGTTGACTTAAAGAGTCAGAGAGAAATTCAATTATTTGTCTTTGACTCCTGTATTGCCAGTATATTGTGTGTTTAAGCAGGAAACAAATTACACTGAGTTATTTTGCTGTATAATATTATATTTCATACAGCAGCTGCCAGAGAAGTAGTTTGGTACAGAATCTTTTACCATTTGTGTTGGCTTCTGGAATGAGGCCAAATTCTTTCTTGTTCAGTGTTCTGAGAATCATATATTGTGAAGCCAAAGGATACAGAGATGAGCAACAGTGGAAAGAGCTGCCTGTCTGTAATATTCTTGGAACCTATGTGATCTTCATTGACACACTGAAGATACAACAGAAGTACAAACCTCATGCTCCATTTTTCTTAACTAAGTTTTGGGGTTCCAATCTATAAGTGCATGTAGGTTCTATCTACTTTTTGAAATAGTTCCATACTTGTTGAAACAGATTGTAAGCTCTCTGGCATGGCATATTCCTGTTTTCCTGTGTGCCACATATTCTGGTGTAATTTTCCCTTTTCTCTCCAAAATTGTTCATAGGAGCTATTGAACATTCTCAGTTGGTGAACTTCTTAAGTCCAAGTGGAAGCAGGAGGGAGGCTGGTAGACTCAGATAAGAAAAGGGGTCTGTCAATTGCAGAAAGGTAATCCTTAAGTCTGCTGGAAATAAAAAAGACTAAAACCAGCAAGGGAACTCCAGAATTGGTTTTAATCTAATAAGATACTTGAAACCACAAACTAAAGATCTATGCTGAAGTTTTAAGAGTTAATCTCTTTGTCAGTTGTTAAGCTTTCCCTTTTGAAGGAGCTGTCTTTTTTTCTTCATCTAAAGAAGAAAATACTAAACCATAGAAGTATTGATGTTTGACAAACTTACTTTAGAAGAAAGGAAGGACAGGACCACGTGAAAATTCTGACAGCTCAGGTTAATACTACTCTCTATGTGAACCCTAAAGATGATGGTGTTTTTAAAGAAGGATTAGTAAGAAATCTTTCCCCTTTAGGCAACTGACACTTGTTCAACCAAATTGCTCTCTAATATGTATAGGAAGAAAAAGTGTCTGTGGAGTAGCTGTATGCCAGTCCTTCCTCAGGCCAGGACTCACCTGCCCAGTTCTTGCAGGGCAGTACTTTACTGCAGAGATTCACAAGATTTTTATAGTTAAGTTCTGCTGAGTTAAATATCTTTCTTGCATCACCTCTGCCTCTGATGCCCAAACCATGCTCACATAGAAGCTCTTAAATTCTGTTCCTGATTTTTGTAGTGTGGTTCAGAGGCAACTATTTCTCCAAAGTATTTTTTCAAGTATTTTTTCACTTGCATTAGGTACTGACCCTTGCTACAGATCTGATTTACTCACAGGGAATCTTTGGATCCTGACAAATGCAAGGTGCCATTCTTATTGTGTAATGTTCTTCATTGTGGTTTCTGTTTGAGAACTGTATTTATTCTTTGTCTTGCAGGCCTGTTTTGCAATACAGAATCTTCTAAGATACTGTACTTGTAACACTGCTTTTCAATTTTATTTTTACAATTCATGTTTAGATTTCTATCCATTCTCAATGGAGATCTGTATGTTTCACATTGCTTGTAGATGTAATCACATCTAACTGGAGTATCAATATCCCTGTGTTTCTTACCATATTTTTAACAAGGCTTTTACATGATGCATGAAACTTAATCTGAACCTCTGATTTCTTACAAAGGCTTCACCTTCTGTCAGCGCATTACAACTAAAGAATATGAAGATCAAAAGCAACAAACCAATCAGTATCTTCTAGCACTGATTCAAGAGATGGACAATGACCCTACAGTTCCTTTGAAACAAAAGAAGAAATTCATCAGAGAATTACGAAAATACCATTCTTTTGTCTATTGTAGTGGTTGTAAAACTACATGTGAATTTTGTACTCCAAATGGTTAGACTTCAATACAACCTTTTAAAAATCTTTTTTTAAAAGAGCAAAGGAAGCACATGAAAATTGCTCATAAAAATGTTTTTATCTTACATCTTTACATCTTCAGTTTCAGGAAGCTACAACTATCAAAATTACTATGCTGCTAAAAAGCATTAAATCTAATTAATCTTTTAAGCAAAATATCCTTAATTATTTGTAAGTAATAACAGCTCACTGCTTGGGCTGCCTTGAGTTCAGGGTTTGGCACTTTTTTCCATCTGTCCCACAGCTCCATGGCTTTCTGTCTGAGCCACATGTATGTTCTGAGCCATGCTTGGGTTAATAATCAGTAGAGGGTTTTAATCTTTTCTATCTTTAATTAATAACAACTTAATTTCATCTTAAACCATAGGTTGTTACTTCTGTGGGTATTGTAAAAGTGTACAAAGTGTGTAAAAATGTTGGAAGCGGGTCAGTGGGTTTTGAATCTGCAGCAGGAACGATTTATTAGGCAGGGGAGATGTGCATGCTTGCAGTCAGTAATTACAATCTCTTGTTACTCACTCTGGCAGACTGAGCTGCTGCTCATTCAAGGAAAAAGTTACATTTTGAAGAAGCCCACTCCAGGTCTCTTTGTAGGCTCCCTTAAGGTACAGAGAATGCAACAATTAGGTCACTCCAAAGTCTTCTCTTTTTCTTGCTGTCTCAGCATTTTTAATAATAAATAAATATGTGATATAGTGTGGTAGGGGTTACATTGCTTCTTTAATCCTTGCAACAGACAGTTAGTCATGTATTGGACAAAGATTCAAAGAGTTGGTATTGGAAGGGGCCTCTGGTCTAGTCTCACCACCCAGCTTGAAGTGGACTTGATTAGTGCAGGCTGCTCAAGGACTTTTCCAGTTGAGTTTAGAATATTTCCAAAAACAGATATGCCACAGTGTCTTGGGTCAGTCTGGTCTGGACTTTCACCAGTCTCACTATATTTAAAAACAAGCAACCATACCCTACCGCTACACTAAAAAGCAAAAAAAAAAAAAACAACCCAATCAAAATAAATTGCTTTATATTTGGGTAGAATTTCTTGACTGCCTCCTATTCTTTCACTGGCACTGCTGAAGTGTATGGCTTAGTCTTGTTCACTCCCTCCTGTGAGCACTCTTAGGGCTACACAATCACAGCACTCTCAGCCTCTTCCCTGTGTGACAGATTTTCTATTCCTCTATCATTTTCTTGGCCCCGATGCGGGACTAGCTCCACTGTAATGATTTTTTTTTTTTTCTTGTTATGAGTGTGCTGCTTTAGGTGTCTCCATCCTCCTGTAGGCTGCAAACATAGTCAAGTCAGCAGGATACCAAAGCTTTCTTAAAACAAGTGCTGTTTTGTTTTTAAATTGAAATAGTTATACTCTAAGATATAAACAACACAACCTATTGCCTGTAGACTTAGTTAACCTGCATATTTGAAGTAGCCTTATTTAAATTATGTAGTCCTATTAGAAATCAGGGAATATACTTGAAACCTCTGTCCATGAATCCCTGTTTATACACTTGCTATTTAAGTGTGACCAGTGTGAAATAAATAATTTCTAGAGGAGGAAAAATGTCCAAGTTTGCCCTTTCAGAGATGAATGCCCTAATTCCTATAGCACAGGGCTATACATTCTTTTTCTAGCCCTATGTAGAGTTTTGGTCATTCTCACAGAAGAGGGAGCATATATAGAAGCAGATTATTGAGACTTGTAAACAGGAAAGTATTTCCTGTCTAAGTGCTTCTGGTGTTGATTAGTAGAAGAAAGAGGTTTTAGTTGTTTGGGTTTTTTTCCTAATCGCTCTTTCTCTCTCTCTGTCTTCAGTCCCTTTATTGTGTCTTACTCAAAATACTCAACCTGGTGACTGGGAGGGCTGATAACATGGTAATTTGTGGGCTGTGAATTTCTTTGGGGAAAAACTGTGTTGTTAAAAAACAAACTTGCACTTTGTGACTTGATTTAGAATTTTTTTGCGCTAATTTAAATATAATAAATGATTGTATAAAAAGTTATGATCCTTTCATTTCATAGTGTGTTCATTGGGAAGAGGTAGTTCAGGGGGTGTGGAAGCAGGTGTTAAACAGTAGGGAACTGTTCTGAACAGCAGTTTATAGCTGCCCTGTGGCAGTTTATGGGACAAGAAGCTAAGATTGATCTAGTTCTGCAAAGGAAAGGACGAGCTCGAGAGCCCTGTTTTATTCACATACCCTAACATGAGGATCTACTCACCTTTAATCTGTTGACAGAAGCCTGTTATTTTACATCTAAGGGTGCACCAAACAGAATAGGTTTGGTCTACAGACTACTTGTTTTCAGTTAAATTCCAAAATTAGAAAAATTTTATTGGACTTCAGAAAGTTGTGTCATGTATTTTTAACAGTATCTGACACCAAATCATGTTGTAGGGAAACTTGGGACCTGTCACTCGTTTCTGTTTATGATGTCTAGCATAGAGCTATAAATTTAATTGCCAGTATGAATGTGTTTGAAGTAGAGAATATTCACAGTGAGGAGTTTAGTCGAGGTATTTTTCAGTACAGTCTTAACAAAGCACAAATGGTGCCACCTTCAAAGGAGGCTTGCTTCTATTCATGGAGTATTCATGTATTCCTACAAAAAAGTTCATTAGTGCTTTCATAAGAATGTGTATGTTTCTTTAAGTCCCAGCTAAAGTATGCTGACACTTGCATGAAGCACTTAGTAAAAAAGCTAGAGCTTGGATACAAGGGCTTCTCCATGTGGCTGTCAAAGTGACAGTGTACCAGACTTACTCATGTCCTACAAAAAGTTATACAATCTGTGTGCAACAAGTTGTAGGTGCTGGTCTCATGCCTTCATACCCTAGTTGCCTCCTGTGTGGCCCACATAGCTGCTAACAGCAGGAGGAAGGTACCCCTTTCATTCCTTTCAGCAGGTTAGACTAGAGGAAAGCAGCCTTGAACTTTTTCTAAAGTAAAAAAAGTCACACTCAAGAAGAAAGATCATCTCCCACTCTCTGAGGCACTGGCTGCTGTTTGATGTTGCCCTTATGCAAGATAGCCAGGTAAGTGCACTGTGTAGGAATATTTACTGGCTTTACATTAGGACAAACGAGAGAGGGAATACAAGACACAACAGGATACTCCAGTGTCCATTATCCACCCTATCTGCCTGTCTCTGTCTTGGCAAGCAAGTCAGATGGGGCACCCCCACTGAGCCTGGCCCTCCAAGCCTTCTGGCTCTTCCCCCTACTGCATGCCATACTGCACAGACTGATGGCAAATTAACACAGCTTCTGATGCCAGAAATAACACGTTCTGGGGTATTTGGGTTTATCTAGGACGGGTGGAGAGGACACAGACGGGTCATCACCCAGGACACAGCTGCAAGCTTTGTTCACCTTTGTGGCACCTCTTTATCAGAAACATGGGAGTGGCAGGAAGCGTATTTGCTCAGGCATTGCTTAAAACAAAAACCAACCAAAAAAATCCACAGCCTATTAAATTAAAAACTCTTCAGTAAAAGGAATTGTTCAAATTACTCTCTTTTCAAAGCCTAAGCATATTGTCAATAGCAGTGGTCACATTTCTAGTGTATTTCTCCATGGCTACTCACTAAAATAACTAAAAATAAAACTCATGTATTTCTTTTCAGGGGAGGCAACATCAAAGGCTCCTTTTGAGATATGTTTAATGCCCTTTTAGTGAGATTTGTGAGTTAGAATAATACTCATTTTGAAAAGAAAAACCAAACCATTTCTTCTCACTATGTATTAGCATCACACCAGTACAAGCACTTGATATTTTTATTGCCTCATGCACTGAGGTGTTCTGCAATAAAAATACAATGAAGCTATCAGAAAAGATACAAACATAATGAAGTTGCAATGAACATATTATTTCATAGTATTATGCTTGTAAAACTTTATTTCTAAACTCTTAAAATTATTTTTTCTCAACCCAATTCAATACAGGAAAGCTAAAACACAATCCTAGCTGATGGAAAAAGAGGTTGTAGTTCAAAGAATTCCATTCTAAGTAAATCAATGGAATGACAACATATCCGACTATGCTACCTATATATCAAATTTTTCTTCACAGATATTGTGTCCATGTTCTTCATAGTCTTCTCTAGTTACTATCATGTCTTCGAAATCATCATTTTCAGAAATGAGCTTCCCACCTTCCCAAGAATAAGTGATAGGGCTGGAAAATGAATAAAGTTATTGTTACTGCTCTATAGATTTATTTAAAATAGAAATATGCCATGATGATTTCCAACACTTTTATTTAGCCACACCTATTTAAACTACATTTTTGATTGCTAAATCAAACCATCCAGCTCCAGAGAAGTTATGAGACAAAGTTTGAAACTTTAGCAGGACTAGCTGATTTGGTTTTAAAAAAGGGCCTCTTTGAAGGCAGATGTGAAGAGGGAACGACATGGATCTACCTTTGTATTTACTTTGCACAGATAATAAGTCTTTAATAGTGTTTTAAAATACTCCTTATTTAAAAAGCAGATTTTTTTGGTATATTCAAAATATATTTGTTTTGTCTCAACTCCTTCTGCAAAGATGTTACCCCTTCCTAATCACTGAAGTGGTACATTAATAATGACATGGCAGCATTCAGATACTGAAAATTCTAAGTAAAATATGAAGTTCTAATCATACATACTTACAAAACAGTCATATTTATCTGTTTACAGTAAAAAGGCTGACCCTAAAAACACTTCCTTAACTTTATGAGGTAAAGTACAGAGCAAGCAGGTGATCTCTCTATTTGGTTTGTCTGAAAACATACTGATTTAAAACATTCTTCTTGCACAATTTTTGTTCACTTAATATTTAAATTAAGGCCTTTAATCAATCTACCTTCTTAATCAGCAAAAGAAACCCTACTTTATTGTTTGTTCTGCTAGAAATATAAAGCCCCTTCTATTTAGTAGTTTAGGACTTACTTTTCAGGAAGAACAACGGAAACATCATAGTCAGTTGGCGTAAGACATCTAACTTCAGAATAAACCCGATCTCTGAAGCCTGGAAAAAGGGTGTTTCCCCCAGTCAGAACTATGTTCTTGAAGAAATGAGGCTGCATTTCTGTAAAATAATCAAGTAAATCTGTAGTTAGGAGATGGAACATATATTTAAAGATTAAAGGTGGTGATTTTCCAATTTTGTTATAAATTTGAACAGAAGTAATAAATATGCATACAAAAAATTATGATTATCTAATGAGCATATCAGTTAAATAGAAATATGAGAAGGTGATCAATCACCCTATGTTCTCCCTGATTTCAGAATTTGGCTTTGATAACTACTGTTTTCTTATATTTATTAAATTTCACATTTGCCAACATAATTCCCCTTTCAAAAGGGATTTTAAGCGACACAGGCTTTTAAAGAGTACATTAATAGCCTAAATGCTGCCATACTTACATGGCATCATAAAATTTATGAAAGTCTTCTTTGTAATAATAACAATTACATGTACATAATCTGTGAAATTAAAGCCTTAGCATTACTTCTGACAAACATAAGTCAGAAAGGTTTTACTCTTTGATGCTTAAATTACTGAGTTTAGGTCAGTTTCACACCAAATGAAACCAAGCCATTACAACATCTCTCCTTCTCCCACCTACTCTGTCCTTTTCAAAATACTTTCAGGATATACCTTCAGGTAAATTCTGAATAGAATAAACAATGGCTTCAGGAATTCCCATCTCTTGAATACCAATATCCGAAGGATGGAAAAGTATTTCTGGAACTGCAAATCTTTCATTTGTTAGACGAAGTATTTGTTCACCAGTCTTGTATTTTCCACTTAACACCATCTCTTCCCTTGGCTAAATTAAAGACAGGAATAATACACACTGCTTAAGAAAAGAAATCGCATCCTAGAATATTCAGCTAATCTATTTAATGTCCTGCAGAGGTAGGCAGTGTGTGCTGCCATTGTCATATTATCTATCAGCAAATCTTTTAAGAATAATGCATACTCTGATATTAAATCTGAAGTGACTTTGCTCTTACCAACTGCAGTTTTGCCCAAAGCAAAATAAAACTGCTACGCATAAGAGTGACCCTAAAGTATAGGACTGCTTTCAAAATTACGGCTGGCTCAGTAAATGAGATAAAGCTCTTAAACTGTCTTCACTGGTATTTCAGGCTCCTCTATAACATGATTTTGTACTTTTAACCTTATTTTGGTGTTTAAATATAATTCAGAGAAACTTACAAAAAAAACATCAAAGAGAAAACATTTCCTAACAATGTTAAAAAACTAAATAACGATAGGGGTAAGTTATATGACAGACCACAAACAAGAGAAAGCTACAACTGTTAAATAATAGAACATAAAATGCAATGCTGGAAAAACAGTATTTTGTTGTCATCCCAACTTATTGAGGAAAAACTTTACCAATTAATGCATAACAAGAAAGATGTTGCAATACAGCATTAGAAAAAAGGGAGTATTTCTAACCTCTCCACTAGATTTGTGCAGGGGAACAAAAAAACTTCAGAACTATTATTACCTTACAAAATCCTTTTTTGATTGTGCTGAAGTCTGGCAAAACATAATCTACCATTACAGTATTCTCCTCTCCTTTCAATCTGAAAAAGAATGTAAAATTCAACAGAATAAAGAACAAATTCTAAATTCCAACTATTTTATACTGACTTCTTTAACCTAACTGGAAAGTTTTCTGATTAAGAGTATAGTTCTGTTTGTACAAACAGATTATTCTACATTTAGTACCATTGCATACGTACTTGGCAATGTCCATGTCTTTGTAAAAGTCTTGAGAAACATAACACACATCTTCTTTCACTTGATTAATTACATGTGTTTCATCCATAACATGTAGCTGCCTGTGAATAACAAAAACCAAAACCACAGAAGTTTGAGAATAATTAAGTGTTCCCTTTCCTGTCCAGTTTTCTTCTGGAACTGAGCAACCATTGTTTTTCAGCCACAGGAAGCTACTGTCTCAGTATCTAAACTTGTATTCAATTTACAAAAGCATTCCTGGCCTACTGGAGGTTAATATTGTCCTGTTTCACAGTTCAGTAAATACATCAACCTGCATTTGCCCACTGTCTTGCTAACAAGCACAGCTGTAATCCTGCCAGTAGCTCTTTGGTAAAGACGTTTACCTAGATAAAGTTCCAAGCTGAAGGATCCCAATGATAGGTTGATCCTACTGCATTTTCTTTACGGTATTGATACAATCAGTCAGCAAACTGACTGATGATCTACTGAGACACCTCAGAAAATATGTTAAGACTTGTATAATTGTGAACACGCAGGTAACCTCAACAACTTCAAAAGCACTGGCACTTTGTAAAATAACAGCCTAATTTTTCAATGGGTTTAAACCCTTCTCAATTCATCTTGACCTTAAGGTCAAGATGGTAGCTAGCAGATTATAACAGACAGAAAATTCCCTTCTCCTTTAAACAGCAATTAATCTAAAATTCATAGAACCAGTATGCACGCCTCATAAACTTCTAGCTTACTTCATGCCAAGTTTCAGAGTGAAAATTAGCATGCTTTACCTGTAAGAGATGATCTCCTTTAGATGGTTGGTTAAGAGTTTCCCTCCAACATTAATCCTACGGAAAAAGAGTAACATGAGGAATTCTGTTATTATTAACTTCAGGCACAGCAAACACCTCTAGAAAATATATACTTCAATATACCTGATGATTGCCTCTTTCTTCTTTTTACTTCTGCAATAAGGTACAATGTGGGTGAAAGAGTATCCGCTATCCACGATGATACAACACAGCTCAGATGGATTATCCCGGAAATACCTGTGTGCACTAAGAGCTCCAGCTGAAATACAAAAAAATTAATTCAATTTTTATATGCATAGTTATAATTTCCAGTGATATTAAGTGTACTTGCTTCATATTTTAAATGCCTTTGACAGACTTTCAAGACCTCAATACATAATAATACTGCCACTGCATTAATTCATTTTGGCAGTGGATAAAATTGTTATATATGTCCCTATTTAATTTTTTCAGGAATTCCAGTCCATGTTCCCATTTCTTCTTAAGTCTAATCACACTGATCATGCTAGAAACTTATCAAACTTATCTAAAGGAATACCCTGTGTCTAATTATCTTTTAGAAGGTTGGTATGATTGTTTACACATTCCCTGTGAGACACAATACATTTCATTATTGTAATACCGCATTTTATTTCCTAACACATAACAATCCCAAACAAAAAAACAACCCTACCCCTCTAAAAAAGGAAAGTTATCAAAGACTTCATGCAAAGTTCTGGTAGAATTCTTTAAATGCTATCCTGTTCCAAAATCCATCTGTTATTTCTGTCATCCTTACTCTCCTCAAATTTCCTGTAATTATATACCACTACACTTTTTAGGAAGTAGTACAAGAGTACAGCTAGAATTTGTGAAAGAAATAATTTTTTAAATGTTTAATCCACTTTTACTCAAGAGCCAGGAAGCAACTGAAGTGATATTTTTTACTATGTATATATATATGTGTTTGTGCATGTGTGCTTGCTTATTCTTTTATTTAAAGGGTTAAGCTTCAAAATACATAAATGCAAACAGGAAGGAGACATACTCACCATTTACTCTAAGAACTGCTTGAAATTGATATTCTTCAAATAGAATTTCATTCATAGATTCTTGTATTGAACTAAAGTTAAAATAAGGTTCGGTAATAATAATATTGGTATCTACAAAATCCACCTATAAAAAACATTAAGATTGTCATTGCATAAAATGTAAAAATTAATAATCCCTTATCATCTTTTGTAGCAGTGGAAGATCATGTAAATCTGAAGACATGATTACCACTTGCCATACCTGTTTGTAGAAGCTAGACTTAGAATGTTGTAGCTTTTTTAAAGGCTTCATGATCAGTAATACAAGTTTATCTAATTAATGGGTAAAAAATATAATAGAAGGGAATACTTTCATATGTTCCCCAATTCTGTTCCCATCCTTACAAATAGTAATCCAACATTTTAAAGAGACACCACAAAGGAGCACTATGATTTCAATGTAAAATACTTTACACTAATCCTGTCAGCTACAGAAAAATAAGTCTTCTTGACAGCTCAGTACTTGCACCACAGATTACTTGGCTAATAATCCAAGCCCTTGACAGTGAAGAGTCAATAATAAAACTCCCAGTGAACTCTGCTGAGGCCAGCAAAAGATCCTGGACTTTCCATGTTTACCAGTATCTCAAACTGGTAGAGAGGACTTTAGAGAGGACTTAATACACTTAATACGGTTGCTTCAATCATAACTGGATATGGCCCTAAAAACATTACCAGCTGTATCTCTCTGTAGTCTTCATTTGTGAAGAAGAATTAAAAACAATTCTCAAAACCATGATTACATTGAATACAGTTCCAAAACTAAAATGAAATTTATGTATCAAAATCCAGCACTTTATATTTTAAATATAAAAATGTACAGAGACTAAGTTAATTTGAAGTATTACTTTCATTCTCAGTATGCAGGTGTTAGAAAAAACTCAAGAATTTCCAGTGAATGAAATAATTTTAAAAGAAAAAAACCCACGAAAGTCTTAATATACTTCCTGTGCTAAATCCAGCTTGTGTTACAAAAAAAAAATAAGTATCAGGTATTTATATTTTATACATTTAAGTTATTCAGGGATAGAAAATGGCTAGCCAAAGATGATTACAAAATGTGTAGATATTTTGGCCTACTGAGCCAGGTCATCCCTCCCTTTTACATTAACTATTTATTGTTCTCTTAACTACATTGTATCTATCCGTGATTATTTTTTATTAACTTGACCTCTTAATGATATTGATATGAATTTCTTATGTGAGCTGCACTCTGTAAGAGTACATACCTACAAGACTAAAAAACCTAAATATTTTTCAGAATTCTACACCAAAACTCAAAAATGTTTGCAAAAACTTAAATACCTGTGATTTCTATTTGAAGGCACTTTCAAAGAGAACAGTAAGATCTCCCATTCTACTTAATATTTGTTAATTCCTTTAGTCAGTATTTAATCTACACAGAATGTGTAATTAAGAAAAGGCTCTTACTTTATACATTTCTTTTCCAAAGAGATAATCCCAAACCTGTCTCTGAACATCCCAGTTCACCAAGTAACCCTGTAGGAATTTAGAAACAAATTTACACCATTTAGAAAAAATAAAATCATACTTAAAAAAAAAAAAAAGTCGACAATTGGGACTCATAATATAAAAAATCTTGAGAGTTAAAATGTCTAAATTTACATTATTAGGCTAGGTAGTAAATGTTACATAGGATTAAGGTATGTTACAAATATTCCCCATTGATACATTGCTGCACTACAAAAACAATGTACATTGTGTTTTCTGTAGACATTATTCTTTTTGGCAGAAGCTTGTCAGTCTTCCACAGTGCCAGAGAAGCATATTATGAAGCAGATTACCTGGAGTGCCACCACCCAGCATGCAGGGAACATACAAGTGATCAGGTCGAGTCAGCATGGGTTTATTACAGCTTGATTAACTTGTTCTCCTTCTATGAAAAGATGAGCCAATGTGTGGAGGAGGGAATGGATGTGAATGTTGCCTACCTGGACTTTACCAAAGTCAGTAAAGTCTTTGGCACCAGTTCCTACAGCATTCTCCTGGAGAAGCTGTCTGCTCATGCCTTGGACAGGTGAACTCCTTGCTGGGTAAAAGACTGGCTGGATGTCCAGGCCAGAGAGTGGTGCTGAATGGTGCTACATCTACTTGGCATCCTGTCACCAGTGGTGTTCCCCAGGGCTCATACTGGGGCCCCTGTTATCAACAGTCTGGACAAGGGGATTGGGTGTGATTCAACAGAAAGCACTGAGTTGGGTAGGACTGTTGATCTGCTGGATAATAGAAAAGCTCTGCAAAGATTTCTGGATGGGTTGGATTGATGGACAATCTTATGATGTTCAACAAGGCCAACTGCCACGTCCTGCACTTGGGTCACAACAACCCCATGCAGCCCTATGGGCTTGGGGCAGGCTGGCTGGGACATTGCCTAGTGGAGAAGGACCTGGGGGAGCTGGTTGGAAGCCACCGAGCGTGAGCTAATGTGTGCCCAGATGGCCAAGAGTATCCTGGCCTGCATCAGCAATAGTGTGGCCAGCAGGACTAGGGCAGGGATTGCCTTCCTGCACCTGGCACTGCTGAGGCCATCCCTTGAATGCTACTTTCAGTTTTGGCTCCCTCCCAACAAGAAAGGCACTGAAGGACTGAAGCAAGTCCAGAGAAGGGCAAAAAAGCTGGTGAGGGGTTCAGAGAACAAATCCTGTGAGGACCAGGCTGAGGGAGGCTGTCTAGCCTGGAGAAATGGAGGCTCAAGGGGGACTTTATCGCTCTCTGCAGTGGCCTGAAAGGAGGCTGTAGTGAGGTGGTGGTTGGTCTCTTCTCCCAGATAACAAGGGACAGGACCAGAGGGAATAGCCTTAAGTTGCGCTAGACAATGTTAGATTAGAAACATTTTCTCACCAACAGGGCTGTCAACTACTAGCACAGGCTGCCCAGGGAACTGGCTGAGTCTCCATCCCTGGAGGTATTTAGAAGATGTGCAGACATCACACTTACCAACATGGCTAAGTGATGGGCCAGACAGTGCAGGGTTAACTTTTGGACTTGATGATCTTAAAGGTCTTTTTCAACCTAAACAATTCTATGACTGTTAAACTTCACACTGCTGACTGATTCTTGTGTGATACTACATATAACCCTGCAGTTGGGACATACAGTATGAAAACTATTCCTTAGAACAATTTACATTTCGCTTTAATGTTAAACTGAAGGTATCTTACTTACTTTCTGAAAGGGAAGAATATAAAAAAGACCAGAGGGATCCTTAATTTCATCCAATTGATTTGCCGTAAAGGTTTTCAAGCGTGCAGTCTTTGACCTGAACTGACAGTTGGGAATAACGCTGGAAAAGATTGGGAAGTTTCCTATTAAACGTGGTATGGGACACATTCACTTTCTTTACACCACTTTAATAAACAGTGTAATGTCAATAATATTTTTGCTGCTGTATTTTGGCTTTAGTCTGTTAACTGGAGCCAGTAGTAAGGGAAATGTTTAATTTCTGACAACTCCAGTACAGAAGAGACACCTTTTGGAAAACCAACCACCACCCCCCACCTCTGCCACACACTGCGCTGAGCTGCAACTGCCACCCCTGCCACTGGCACAGTGAGAACAGCACCAGAGGCTCTCCCCCCACCCCAGCCACTGGGGCATGGTGTGACACAGGAGCACGGTGTGACACAGAGGGGCACGGTGTGACACAGAGGGGCACGGTGTGACACAGGAGCACGGTGTGACACACAGGGGCACGGTGAGACCCACAGGGACACGGTGTGACACAGAGGAGCACGGTGTGACACAGGAGCACGGTGTGACACAAAGGAACACGGTGTGACACAGGGGCCCGGTGAGACCCACAGGGACACGGTGTGACACAGGGGCACGGTGTGACCCACAGGGGCACGGTGTGACACAGGAGCACGGTGTGACACACAGGGGCACGGTGAGACCCACAGGGACACGGTGTGACACAGAGGAGCACGGTGTGACACAGGAGCACGGTGTGACACAAAGGAACACGGTGTGACACAGGGGCCCGGTGAGACCCACAGGGACACGGTGTGACACAGGGACACGGTGTGACACAGGGGCACGGTGTGACCCACAGGGGCACGGTGTGACACAGGAGCACGGTGTGACACAGGAGCACGGTGTGACACAAAGGGGCACGGTGAGACCCACAGGGACACGGTGTGACACACGGAGGCACGGTGTGACCCACAGGGGCACGGTGTGACACAGGGACACGGTGTGACACAGAGGAGCACGGTGTGACACACAGGGACACGGTGTGACACACAGAGGCACGGTGTGATACAGGAGCACGGTGTGACACAGAGGAGCACGGTGTGACACAGGGGCACGGTGTGACCCAGAGGAGCACGGTGTGACACAGGGGCCCGGTGCGCAGCCCGCCGCAGGGGCGGGGTCCGCAGCCGCCGCAGGGGCGGGTCGGGGCAGGCCGCGCCTCTCGGCGGCGAGCGCAGGCGCGCTGCGGGCCGGGGTGCCGGTGAGGGGCCGAGGGGCTCGGGGCTGGCGGAGAGCGGCGGCGGCGGCGGCGAAGCCGTGAGGGGACGCCCAACGCCCGCCCCGCCCTGCCCCGGCCCCGCCCGGCCCCTCACCTGACGTTCGCGTGGCTGTAGCCGATCTTGGCGTTGTAGGCGCCGTTATCCAGCACCAGCGTCGCCATGTTCCCCACGGCGCCACGGCCGCCGCCGTCCCAGTATTGATCCGCCACCGCCGTGGATCTCTACGGTGACCATAGAGCGGAGAAGCAGCGCGCGCGTGGCCGCGGGACGCGGGAGTGCCGGCAGCGCTCCGCCTCTGCCGCGCGGCGCGCGCCCTGCCGGTGACGCTGGCGGCGCTGCGGCGCCATTGGCCGGGCGTGACCCGGCAGCGCTCGTCACACCGGGGCGGGGAGGTGACACGGCGTCACCGAACAGCGCCCGGCACGGAGCCCGAGCGGGCCGACGGCTCCCTGCTGCTGTCAGTGCCGCGGGGCGGCACCGACGGCTGGGGACAGGCGGGGATGCTAGGGCGAGAGCCCGCTGTGGCGGTAGTTTAAAGTTACAGACTGCCTCGGGTGACCCTGCCGGCTCGGGATGCTGCGGTGCGGGAGCCCCGCGCCTCGGGATGTTGAGGGACAATCTCATTGAGAAGTGCACAGCAACATGGGCCTGGGCTATGTAAGAATGTGACACAATGGAAAAGGAGGCAACTCTAAATTCCATCATCATTATTTTACTGTTACAGAGCTACAGAATCAATTTGGTTGGAAAAGACTTTAGATCACCGAGTTGAACCTATGAATGAGCACGATGTAAACTAGACCATGGCTCCAAGTCCCATGCTCGGCCTTAAATACGTTCAGGGATGGTGACTGCACCACCTCCCTAGGCAGTCCCATTCCAATGTCTAATCATCATTTCTGTGAAACAACAAGAATGCAGTTTAAGACTTTAAGTCCTCTCATCCTGTCCCTGATTTTCTGGGAGAAGAGGCCAACCTTCAATGGGCTACAACCTTCATTCATGTGGAAAGTCTTTCAAAGTGTACATAATTCACACTTTTATTATAAATTATATGGAAAACAGTGCTATTGGAATTGTCTGTTCCTGACCAGTTTTTGCTTTACTGAAATCTGTGTAATACAGCAGCATATACCTTTATAGAATCACAGAACCATAAAACAGGACCAGGTGGAAGGGCACTGAAAGATCATTTGGTACAACCTTTTGTAGTAAAGGGAACCATGATGAGATAATCTAACATCCTGTCCAACACCATCTTGAAAACCTGCAGTGGGAACTCCCTGAGAGAGGTTTTTGCAGTGGTTGGTTGTTCTCACTGGGCAGAAGTTCACTATTTCAAAATGAAAGCTTTCCTGTTACAGCTTGACACTTATTGCCTTTCATCTTATGAAGAGAGAGCCTCCATTACTGTAGCCACTCTGTAAGTACCACAATACTGTGATAAGGTCTCCCCAGGCTTCTCCGGGCAGAAAAAAAGGAAGTTCTTCAGTCCTTCTTCAGGGTGTGTTCTTGAGCCTTTGATCATCTTTATGGCCTTAATTTGGATACTCTCCGGTTGTCCACAATTTTTTTTGAATCTGCTGGGAGCAGAACTGGACACAATACTCCAGGTGTGGCCTGAAATGCATCAAGCAGGGTGGGATGATCAAGTTTCTGTCCCTGCTAGCAATGCCCCTGTGGATGCAACCCAGGATCTGCTTTGTGCTCCTTGCCGCAGTGGTGCACTGCTAAGTCCAGTTCAGCCTGGTGTCCACCCAGAGCCCCAGGCCCTTTTCCACAAGGGTGTTTCTGTGCCACACAGCTGTGAGCCTGCACTGGGCTCTGTGGGTATGTCATCTCAGGTGCAGCACCTTGCACTTGTCTTGTTGATGAATTTTGATCTATTTATATGTTTTACTTACCATCACTAGTTCCTTCGTTGTATTCCAGCAAAACAGAGCATTACAGTTTTGTATTTGTGTGTAATTGACTTTCCTTAACTTAAAAATAACTGTTACTCTATATGATGACTCTTCTCCCTAACAAGTATGAAATAGCTTTCCGTGAGCCAGGATGTTAATTGGAACACATGACAATCTGCTTTTAGACAAATCCTCTTTATGTGCTTGTGAAGGAAGTGTGTCTTAAGGACAGCTTCCTTAATCCTGACCGTAGCAGATACATGGTTTGATTCTTGAGAAGAGGTCACAGGAATTATCAAAAGACCGTTTTTCAAGTTCAGGATCTCCTGGGTGCTTTTTAAAGAACACTGTAGGTTGTTTTCCTTCTTTGCCTACTGATAAGTATACTCATAGTAAATTTTGGGTTTGTAATTAAAATCCAAAATACACAAAACATAGAACAGTAATAAATTTATTAGGTATTCAGTGTTAAAGACAAACATAAAATACTACTCTTAAAATTGCATAACTTTTATCTTTTTACAAAAGTTCTTAGAATAACTGTTTAGATTCAGAAAGTCCTAATATGTATTGCTAACTTTTGCCTTGTGAAAATAAAAGTGAAAGCCAGAATTTAGTAAATTACTGTTTCCCTTCTAAATACTATATCCAGCTCTATGAAGCTTCATCTGTTACCATCCAATGACTTGTGTTGGATTTTGAGTTACTTTTGCTTTGTTCCTTTTTTTTTTTTTTCTAGGATGTAGGACAAGTGCCAGGCGTTTGTTTACTTAGATTTATATTAAGTGGTTGATATACATAAATATTTCCAATCTCTTCAAACTAAAGTTGGTGTATTTACTGTCACTGCTACTTGAGGGCAATTCATACGTATTTATTGAGATTGTTTACACATTCACCCATTTATTCCAACGGCACTTCTGATAAGACTTTCTGTTGTCATTGGAGTATGTAACACAGACCAAGTCAGCCACACAGCAAGGACACATAAAGAGGACTTTCAAAAGTCCATGTGGTAGCAAACCTTGTACATTGCCCCTTACAATAGTGAGAATTGCTATTTTGTGATGCTCTTTGAATAATGGTCTGTCAGACTATTTAAGTCTTGCATATCTGCATTTGAAGACACACCATTATCTTTTGTATTATCCATAAGAAGGGATGCCAGATTTCTCATTCTGCAAGTATGATACTGAAACTTAGCTCAAATTTAGTTTATTCTCTTACTACATCTCCTATTGCTTTATTTAATGGGAAAAACAATTTTTGTTTTAAATTCTGTGACCTTCATGTTTCTGAAGTTGCTTGAGCTCAAGTTGGTTTTGGTTTTTCCTCTCAACTCCATTCCAGGTTTTACAGTTAAGAAATCCCCATGAACACATGAAACTGTGAGAGAGTCAAACTTACCCTGCAAAACCTCTACAAAGCACAGGTGCTTTTTGGCTCCAGTCTGTGGCAACTGAATTACTGCAGAATTACTGAACGGTGCCAAGTACAGAACTTCCAGGTTGTTTAGAAAGATATCCTCGAGGAAAAAGTTACTGCACCAGGATAACAGCAGGGGGTTGTTATCCTGGACTTCGCATCAATGAACAGCAAGCACTCTATGTACCCGTATTTGGGTGATGGTGAAGGGCAGAGTGGTGGCTGAGATGACTGCCTGATGGAAAACTGTACATCCATGGCTTCTTGGGTGTTCTTTTGAATTCACCAATTCTGTTGTGTTCACAAATAGGCCCTAAAAATACCTATGGCAAATATAAGACAATTTTTTTCTCTGAGATCATTTCAGCACCCTGGATGTGCTCACAAGTGGGGTTCTTTCTTAGTGACATGAGTGCCAGCTGCTCCAAGAGGGAGAGAATCCAGGAGCTAGGAGGAATACTGTGGCAGGGCCTTGCTAGCCAGGGCCTGTCCCACCACCCCCAGCCAGGGAGCAAGGCAGACAGGCATGGGAGTGGAGCCCAGAGCCCAGGTTATCAAGCAAATGTGACAATGAAGCAGGTGGAGCATCAAGCACATAAGACAATCCTCAGGTCACAATCAGATCAGGACTGGTGGGATTACAAGGACCAGACATAGTCTGGGGATCACCATGCAAGTTCATGGTGACTGGGAAGGTCTGAAATCAACATGGAAAGTTGGTGCCCTTCTAATTGCCTTCTGGGTGAGGAGGGTGTGGTGTGTGGTGGGTGTTATCTGTGCATTTTCCCCTCTTCCTCCACACAATATGCTCCAGGACATGGGGATACAACATGAGGTCACAACTCAGATCAATGCTCCTGTACAGAAATATTTCTGATCTTCAGTTCTGACATCAGTGAGGAGTTTCAGGACTTCCCCTGTTCTTCCAGAGCTATGCTTGCAGGACACTTGAACGAGAACACATGGCATGTGTCCTGCTTTCCTTGCCCCTTGTATTTTCTCTCTTGATGAGAAGCTGACCCATCGTGATGATGAATATTGCTTCTCCATGATACTGGTAGACTTTTTCCTTTAGAAAACTGAATGTAAAACAGGCATAAAAGTGTTAGCTTCATACACAGCTCATTCTTGCTTTATAAATCTCCTTAAGAATATAATGAGGTCAGTATTACACAACTGACTGATTTTTAAATGTCTGGAAAAATCAATTGAAAATTTTCATCTCCTGACCTATTTTTTCTATTACTGCTTCATATTTCTGACTTAAAGGTCCTTAGGGTTTTGGTTCATCACTTTTAAATTATTAATGTTATGTATATGAGAAGCAGAGAAAATAGTATCTGATGTCTTTCCTCTGCAGCTCAAAATCTATTACAGAGGCCTCTTAGTTTTCTGACTGATAGTTTTTTCTTTTTCCAGTTAATATTTTTAGGGTACTTGGTTACCCAACAATTCTTCCAGATACCTTTTATGAATGAGGGAGTGCTAGGGGAAAAGGGTTACAAAACCCTGTTTGGATGAACAAAACTAATACAAGACATTAATTTCTTAACTGACTTGGAGATTTTACTACAGCATGAGAGGCTATTCTCTCAAAAGTAAAATAACTCATAGGCTGTATACTTGTCACAGATACCCCGCAAAATGTTAGCATCTGAGGGATAACCTGATTTTACAAGTCTCTGGGTTTGAGCAATTCGGGTATAGGATATTTGTGTGTGTGTTTGTGTGTGTGTGTGTGTGTGTGTGTGTATACATGTGAATTTCTTGCCATAGCATTGTAAGTTTCTGTCAGTGAGCTCTTTATCTTATCTAGCTCTGTTCCTTTCCTGCGGTGCTGCAGAAGCTGCAGCTGTCCTGTCTTTGGGCTTGGCCGAGGTCAGGCCCAGGCAAAGGTGTGATGCTGTTGGGACTGGCTCCACAAACGGGAGAGGGATGGAGCCACAGGCGGGAGAGGGATGAAGCCACACGCTTCCGGAATTTTGGAGATGGGAAGGCTGAAAAGGGATGAAAGAAACAGCTGGCGGAAGAGAGCGGGGCAAAGGTGGGCGGTGGGGCTGAGACGGGCAGAGGCTTAGGGCGCTGAATGGGGACGGAGATGCTGAGCAGGCGGACAGGGGCTCTGCGAACAAGCGAAGGGCGGAGGCGCCAGTGCCCTTGCCCGTGGCCCCACGAGTGCCGTGCGCCCGCCCCTGCACCTGTGCCGGCGCCGCTCCGCCCGCCCGAGCGCCGCTCTCCGCGCGGGGCGGGGGCCGCGGGCCGTCCCGCCCCGTCTCGCCGCCGTCACCAGGCGATGCTGCGGCCAAGATGGCGCCGGGCGTCGAGTGAGCGCGAGTGGGGATAGCGGCTCCGCTCCCGGCGCTCTCCCCACCGCGGGCAGGGGCGGGCGCAGGGATGAGGCGCGTTCCTGGTCCCGGCTGGTCGTCGTGAGGGGCGCGGGCAGGCAGACACCATGGCGGGGATTATCAAGAAGCAGATCCTGAAGCATCTCTCCAGGTCAGTGGGGTGCGGTGCACCGGGCAGGCTGAGGCGGTGCAGGGAGGGGGCGACTGCGGGTCCTTGTCCCGGTGAGCGACCCTCGGTCTGGGCGCTGGGCGGAGCGACCGGGTCCATTCTGCGCGCAGAAGGGGGACTGAAGACGCCTCCTCGCAGTGATTTGGAAGCCGAGGAGGTGGCTGGGTGCTCGTGTGGGGCTGTCCGGCGGCCACAGCCGCTTAGCTGGCCCTTGGCCCCGGTTTCTTTGCCCGGAGCCCGGCGGCGCAGGCGGGGAGGGGGCTCGGTCTGCCTGGCGCAGGAGGGAGTCACCGAGTGAGTCACCGCCGGGCTCCGGCCGCCTCCCCGCCGGGCTGGCGGTGCCCGCCCCCGCTGCCCGAGGTGTGCGGGGGGCAGAGAACGGGGGAGACCCGACCCTGGTGATTCCCGGGCGGCGGGGGCGAGCGGCAGCCGCCGCGGTGCGCTGGCTGGCCGGGGCTGGGGCAGCTCGGCCCGTGTCCTTGCGGCTCCGCTCGTCAGCTCCTGAGACACCGGGCAGGGGAGGCCGGGCGGCAGAAAGGTGCACGCGGAGAGAGGAAAATATGTTCGTGATTTTCTGGGTTACTGAAGTAATGTCTAAGGTGCCTCACGGCCTCAAACCGAACAAACAACCCTCTTGTAAATTTCTGAGCTGTCAATGTCCTGTGCTTGAAAGATGGAGAAATCGCAGAAAGTACACAATCTGTTTCTTACAGTTTTAAAAAGCCGCATCAGGTTTCTTCCATTTTCTAAAGAGGCAAAAACCTGTTAGGTACTTGATCTGTCATAATACCATAGCCTTGCTAATTCTTCAGCGCTTACTTGTATATCTTAAAAAAATACAACCTGAAATACTTCAATTTTTTTTCCTTCCAAAATGTTCTATTCCACCTTTGGGTATTTTTTCTGAAAAGTGTTTATAGAGAAAATCAAATAAAATGGAGTGACATATTGTCATTTGACTAATCTGTTGTTGATGCATACGGAGAACATAATTCTCATTCCAAATCCTTTGATATCTATCTGCTGAATGTGATGTATGGAGCACTGGTAAAATAATTTTTCTTCTCAGCCCTGCTCATGAGTTATGTAGCAGGGAATGCTGACAAAGAAATCTTTTCTTCACATGAAAATGACAGAGCACTGTGAGACTGGAAATGCAACAAGAAGATGTCATCATCCTTGAGTTAGTTTTCAAATCAGCTGTATGCTTGTTATAGCTGGATTAGTATCTTGTTTCCTATAGTGATATGTAGCAAGCTGTACGGAAAGAGAAGCGAGCTCTAGTCTCTGTGCTACAGGTTAACTCTAAAATGTGTCTAGGATCTAGGCATGAATAAAATGGGTTGGTTTTTGTCCAGTTTTTCAAATGTGTAGCTGAATAGATTAGGACTAAGTACTTTGTCATGTTGGTAAATTTGTGATTCCTCTCTTGTGTGTTGTGATAATGCTTACTCAACAAGGCTCTGTCAAATGATTATGACAGATTTTATCACTTCTGGAAAGCTTATGGGATATATCCAGTGGTCTGTGGCTTGCAAGTTGAACTTGATGCTCATAATCCATACTATTCAAAGAGTGTATTTGAAACCTAAAATGTAGACAGTATTATTAAGCCCCTTCTTATGGGTGTTCTTTATTACGTGTTCAGATAATATCTTTACTACCTGCAGAACAGGTGTTTCAGTGGTTTCAGAAGTTGTTTACCCAGGAAAACAGAATTCAAGTGACATGAGCTTAAATTTCAGGACCTTGATTTTTCAGCAAAAATTATAAAAGTATTAATTCGGGATTTTTATTGATAAGTTTTGTAATAATGTGACTAAGTAGCCAAATATATAAAGAATTTCCTGTACTAGAGAGAATGCCAAAGGATGCTTTCACTTTTTACTCTTACTATAAAAGTTACTGTTCTGCAGTTTTCATAGTTTCTTGAAACTGCTGCCTGCTTGTCATCTTAAACTAAGCAGGTATTAGTGACAGAATTAAAAAGTATAGTGGAAAAAATTACTCTCTTATCTTGATTTATTTTCATTTTTGAATATTTTATTTCCCATTATGTTTGAACAAAGATATGAATTTGTACCTTAAGTTACAGAGAAGTACTTTGATTTTTTGCCACAAACCACATAACTGTTGAGGTTGGAAGGGATCTTTAGATCTTGTCCAGCTTCCCAAATCATTGATTTGGCAATGTTTGCCATGAAGATTACTGCAATACCTGTTAATCATGTGTTTACTCTTTTTCCTGTCTAGGTACTGTATTTGCAAATTTTGGAGCACTGTGTCATTCAGCAGTGCAGTTTCCATTTAGCATTTCACTGTGCTCTTTTAGATGAACTGATAATGGACACTGGTGTAGAAGGAGCCTCATCATTCTACATTTGTTAGACAGTGGAAATTTTACATAGGTGTGAGTCTTTAAAGTCTGAGAACAAGAAGATGACCTAAACTACATTTTGAAACGGTTTTGATATCCAAATTAGTTTTTAATTTATAAAGGGTTTTTTTGTTGCTGTGTTACAGTTTAAGAGCAGTGAAGGTAACAAAGTTTATTTTATTCCATTTGTAACAAGTCTTTATCTCATGTCAGGACGTGGTGATGAGTTTTTTGCTTTTTCAGTCTTTTAAAATTTTAAAAAATGTCCTCTATGTTCAACATGCATTGTTCTTTTCCAAGGGTGTAGTAGAAAATGAGAAGGAGGGAAGGGGTAGGAAAAAATTATGTCTGTTTTTGTTGTACTTCACATTATGTGGTGCTTGGTGTAGGATAGGAAACTAAATGTATCAACTAAACTGAAGAGATGAGTTTGCCATTTGGAGGCATGAAATTTTGACCTCTCCATGTTGTGTTAGGTGTGGTTTTACTGAATGCAATTGATGGAGTGTCTTATTTCATATGTACCCTAAAATGAAACAAGTGTCTGGATAGCAGCATCATTCTTTACGAAGGTAGGAAAGATACACCATCCCTAGGGGAAGCCTGCTCTGTATTGTTGGGATCACTTGTATTGTAAAGGTCCTCCCAAGTGAACCGAAACTTGTCTTGTATCTTCATTTGTGCTGTTATGTATTTTTAGTGGTGACAGATTTCTTGTTGAACAGCACCTTTTTTATTGCAGGATTTTCTGTTCCGTGATCTGCTTTGATGATTGCAGATACCCTTCAGCATTCCTTCTTTTTTCTCAGACTTGATGGACAAGTGTATAAAACAATGGTGTTAAAGATTTCCAATAGGAATCTAGATTGCCCTGTGCAAGTTCACTGTGGGGTTACTGTAATACTGTCTCTGTTTGTGAGGGGATCATCTCCGTGGCAGGGGTTTCAGTCTAGGGTTTTTTGGATGGGAGGTACATACAGACATCAGGTATTACTAGCTCAGACTTACTTGTATAAGGGTATTTTCAGGTGTTTTTTAGTTTTGGCTTTTAGTCTCATTGAAATTCCCTTTCTAGTTAATGAGCAATCTGAGTCTTCTGTGTATTTGCATGATCCATGTCTTTCTTTGAAAAACAGTTTTGTTTAACACGTATGTGCGAGAAGCTTGAAGGCAAGCTTATAAACTTTGCCTGTCTGATAAATAGCCACATTCAGTATGACAATCTTCATTTCAATTGATATTAACTCTTAAGTTTATTAATGATAACACATAGTTCAACTTAAAAAGTTACCACTTGCATCTTACTCAGTATTTTCCACAAAGAAAACAGTAAGAGGTTTTAAAGTGTTCGGTATGGCAGAAGTTTTCAGTTGTGTCATTAGTTAATGTTCTGTATAAACTTAGACCTTTGCTTTTGCTTATCTGAATCAATAGATGTGAACATACTAAGATTTCAATAGAAGAAAATTGCAGTGAGTTTTGTGACAATTGTTTTCATCTCATAGTTAGGAAGTAATTCTAAAGCTCATATGAAGAGTGGTTGTACTTAGAATAGCACCCTAATTGTATGAATATCAGGAATCAGCTGGTACTGATATAAACAATGATATCCTACATCATCTGGTACAACTGATATGTATCCTACTGAAGTATTAGCCCTGCATATTGACCTGCTTTTACGCCAGTCAGACATACCTGATTGGTGAGGAATTTTGTCCTTCAAAAAGACCTGAGGTGTCTTCTTTTAGAGCGAAGCAGTGTAATGCCTTTATTGGGCTAGAATGGACTGTTTCCTTGCTGAAAGTAAATGACCAAAATTGTTTGGATGAACTTTGAAAATTCAGATAGTAGCAAAATAAGTAGATTTTTGCTTATTTTCAGTTTTGTGTATTCTATTTCTGTGTCACTTGGGTTTTTTGAAAGTTATCCAATTCCTTTAGCCAGCCAAAGAACACAAAGTGTGTACTTTCTGCTTCTTTCTTTGCTTGTACTAATTTTGCAGAGTGTATGCTAGGTGACTGACTTTATTGGCTTGTGTAGTATGTGAGAAAATTGCAAAACATAATGTAGATATAGCAATTTCTGTTGTTCTAAATGAGTCTGTATTGTATCTGAATGCTTGCAGAAAATGTTAACATTATGTCTGTCTTAAATGCAACACCTAGGGAAGAATGAGCTTAAAAAGCTACAGGTAGTAAAGCAGAACTGCTTGAAACAGCAGGCAAGAAGGAGAAAGAGCAGTTTAAAATTTAACTGTAATCCTGTATTTCTTAAATTCTCTTATGTTTGAAAATCAATACTTTTAGTATTTAAGTGGAGACTTTATGCCAACAATTTCTTCTGTGTGAATGTGTTGATGTGTTGTTAATGTTCTGATGAGCATGAAGGAATCAATAAATGCTTTTAAAACAGAAATAAAAAACTTTCACTCACTTCTGTTTTTGTTAGTAGCTTCATGCATCATATTGCATTTTAAGATTCTGTAATAGAACATCTTCCAAAATTCAAACTGAAATTGCTGTGATGCTTTATAAAATCATACATGTATACATTTTGGAGATAAATGAGCAGTAATGCATTTTCTGGAAAAATTCTTAATCATTACCTTTATTAATATTTGATATTAAATCTTGTGTTACTTCTCAGAAAGATCTCTTAAGCTTTCAGTAACATTTGGATTAATAAAATAAACTCACAGAATTTGACTTGTCCTTTTCAGTTTGTTTTACGTTATTTTTGCAAATCTATTATAAATCTAAATGCTAATTCTACAGACATTGTATTTGTATAATTAAAGTAATGCTGAAGCTTTGTTGAAGTCAGACAACTCTTGTGCATACATAATAAAAACTAATACATTTGCACAATCAAGAGGAATTAATCAGCAGCATTTTAGTTGTATGTGATAATTTTCTTTAAAGAGTTCTCAGAATACTAATAAGTTTCACAGTGAAAATGATCTTGAAGATTGCTCTGTTCAAGTATCTGACACACTAATATGAAGTATTTCATGGGGAAAAAAAGATATTTAAATAAAGCCTGTAAGGAATTAAATTGTCTCTTAAGGTCAAGTGATTATGGAGTATGTAACTAGCCCACAGTTACATTTTTTTGGTTGAAATTTGTTATTTCTCCAGCCAAAGCCTTAGTGTTTTGAGGTTTTTTTTTTAATATTGAAGCAGAATAAAAGTTGGTACTAAATAACACCAAGAATGAGAGGTGCTTTTGAAAGTGTCTTGCTTAACTTTTTTGCTACCAGAAGATTGGATGAAGGAGATCAGATAACTTCTGATGAGACATTAATGGAATTATAAAAGCTTAGGCAAAGTGATTTATTTCACAGTTTTTTTTGCAAATCGTGAGAATAATTGCTAATAAGTAATTACTCAATTATATCAAGAGTATCTTGGGTTTGGCCACTTGCACAACAACCCAGGTTTCTCAATCCAGCAACTCCTGTAGAAGTGCACCTTTGTGGAGCTGGTGCTAACCACGGTTCAGATCTCCTCATTGTCTTCTTTTTTGATAAGGAAACACAGGAGTGGAAAGAGTTCCAGCTAGGCTGTGCTTTTTAGTTCTTCCAGCCTCCCCTGGATGTATGAGCCTTTCTGGAAGGAGAATGTCCCCAGCACAGATTTCGTGGCAGCTCTGCCATGCATCTTTACCATTTAGCTTGAGAGCCCCAGAGTTTTGGGGTTTTTTTTACTTCAGAGGCTTTTGACTCCCAAGAAAGCAACACTTGTATCCAGCTACCCAGAAATCTGAAAGTGTTTGCCTACTTCAGAAACAGTTTTCATATTGTAGTTTCTTTCATTACTGGAGGTCTGGAGACTTGAGAAGAATAATAATTTGTAACTAGGTATCTGTTATTCGCTTTAGTGATAAATCTCTTAAATTCTGCTCTGATATCCCAACAAATTGCCTAGCAAGGTCATTGTACAAATGTTTGGGTTTTGTTGCACCCAAAAGGGTGAAAGTGTAGAAATGAATTATATTTAAGCCAAGGTACCTCTTTGAAATGAAGACAGTTAGTAGAGAACTTTTTTTGAGGAGCTTATTGTACTAAAATTTCATAGCCTGCAAAATGAGACCATCAAATGTGTGGAGGTCTTTGTAGCACCATCCCAAATGCAAAAACAAATTCAGAAGTCCCATTCCCTTACATCTCTAGAGAGTCAGGTTTCTTTAGTGTGAATTTTGAATAGCTGAGGTTGAGACACTGTAAATAGGAGCAAATAATGTGAGAAATCTCAGGCTAGGCAAAACAAAACTGAAAAGTTGTCTCTCATTTTAAAATGAAATAAAACCCTTCTATGCTGCATCTTTGGGCTATCTTCTTCCTCATTTCCCAAATGTATTTACTGAGTATCTCTGAAACGACTTGGCTACATTATATAGATATTTTCTGCATGATTAAATTTTTTTCATAAGCTGTTTATATAAACAGGACTCCAGTACTGTAGTATCGGGCAGAAAGGGATACTCTCCCAGGAATCTAGTGTTTTACACAGGTCTGTTTCCTTTTTAACTCTGTAGTGTCATGATGTGTAACAAACTGTTGTAACTGCAGTTATCTTCAGCTAAAACTCTCTTACATTATTGTATCACTCCTTCTTCCCTTTGAACTTGATCCCTTGTGTGTCCCCTGTGTCCCGTTCCCTGCAGCGATCCCAGCTGGCTCTGGTGGAGATTGGTTTGCTGTGAATATCCTTACTACCAAAATGAGTACCAGAAGCTTCTCAGAAGCCGTGGCAACTGACCACTTGCTTTCACCAGGAATAGGGGCCTTATGTCTGAATACCTTGCCCTCAGGTAACTTTCCCTCTCCCACCTTTGTAGAGTAAATGTAAGAGGTGGTGTGTATTTCTATAAATTCAGGAGTGAAGTGAGCTCTATAAAATGTTACTAGGGTTTCCACTACTATTTCTTTTTGTAATTTAAAATTATGCAAAAAAAAAATTGTTTGTATGCAGCTGTGTGTTTTGGATTCTTTGGGATTTTTGTAAGTCTTAAACTAAATTTGGGGTTGTGAACTAAATCAGCAATCCCATTATAAATATAGCTTGATGTGTATTTTCTAAATGTAATCTGCGTATTTCCCAATATCTTTAGGCTGTATGACGTTTACTGTTTATTATATGCATCTACTTAATTCCTTTTCATTACTTGTTGTGTATTAGGTCTGTATTGACATACTTGAAGGATCAGTCAGCTCTTTAACTAGTTTACAGAAGAAAGTGACTGATTTTGTTTTTTTAAAATGAAAATAATTATTGTAGTTAATATCAAAAGATATTATTTTGTTGTGAGATCTGATCAATTAGTATTAAAAAAAGATACCTGCTAATGTCATATAAATAAATGATACCATTTCAAAAAAGCAGGTATTGTTATGCTTTTACACTATATCATTATTTCCTGATTTAAATTTCTGAAGTTATTTTTCATCAAATGGCTTTTTTTTGCATTAGATACAGAACATTGTATTTTAAGTGGTATTTAATAGTTATCAAGTATAAGCAAATTAAGGTAGTTTTTTTGCTGCCTGCAATGGGGAAGTTGTAGATACATTGCCACATATTGTTTGATATATTCAGGATTTTATATTATCTTGTACTCAATGTATCATTAATGCATGACATGTATAGTCATGTTTGAATAAATTTATTTGGGTTTGATCATATTGGCCTTTTCTCTGCTTGATGTGAAAAGACTCATGTAATAGAAAAGATTAATATTGGTTTGTGTGAGGGTTTATCATCAATGAAAGGTAAATTGCTTGAGCAGTGTTTTACTTGCAACATGATTATCATTTGTGCAGTGCAAGCTCCTCATTTATGCACAGTGCTTGGCTGTGTCTGCGCAGATCTGCTTCATGACACATAATTAGATAATAACCATTGGTGACAGCAGCTGTCTCAGTTTCTGCCTGTACCCAAAAAGCAAGCAATAGAGCTTTTCTAAATGAAAACAAAATAATTTCCTATATGTGTTATTACAGAATTAACTAGGGAAAGCATGATGTACTTGGTGAGGATTTGAGTATTTGAGAAAGTGTAACAGGTCTTGAAGCAAGTAGGAGTATGCTAAGATGTCTTTAGGAAGTCACCTGGAGTGAGAATTTTTCCTGAAGTCCTTCTATGTTGTGATGAAATGGAAGCAATTATTTGGAAAGTATCAGCAAAACAGATGTATTATTCAGGGCTCCTGGTGGTGTGACACTGCTCCAGATGTGTTGCACAAATACGGGTTGCTTGTTGGGCCGATTAATTAGTGATTTCCCTGGAAAGGAAGTTTAGTCCTTAGACTATGATAGGGCAAAAAGCATAATAACTGTTAGGTGCTTGAGGTCTTGTATAGTAGCCTGAAAAGTCCCACTTGAAGTTGTAGGGTTGTAGGTGCTATTTTGGATTTGTCCAGTGTGCTATAACTCATGACCAGCCCGAGAGCAGTAGGTCCAGGCTGGGTAAACAAGGAAATGCCCTGTTCTGCTTCAGAGGGTTGGCCTATGAGCACTTTCACAAAGTGCTTTGCAGCAGGTGATGCAGATCCTCTCCGTGCTGGACATCCTACAGGCCATGGAGGGCTCTCCATCTTGCACTCAGACACCAAGTGCATACCTGATAATTCTGCATATGTTTGAGGTGAGATTAGATAAAGCATGTAGGCACTTGTGTGGAGTGGCCACAATACTGATAGGTAAAGGAGTGATACCTTTCTTGTGTACAAATTGATGTTGGAGGGTGTAAGAGGGTGCCAGTTGGGTGTCACATATAGTGTGAGGGGTGTACTTGATGGAGCCAGTTACTTAAAATCAGCTAGGGTTTGTGGTGTTACGCTGGATGAGAGGAACTCAATTGTAACAGTATACACTGTTGATCCCAACACTTTTTTTCCTGTGGGAAATTTGACAGAGTTAGTTCTATTCCTCTTCTATACTTGAAGTCCTAAAGTTTGAAGTGGTATAGTGAGCTGAATGGTGGTAGATCCCCTCCATTCTGTTACTTAGAGTCATGGGAAGGAAACATCTTCCTGAGAAACTCAATTGAAAAAGACCATTTTTATTGTTTTAGAAATAGTGTAATATTCCTTAGTGATCAAATAACATGGTTCAGCCAGGTGAAACAGTAAAAAAAAAAGTTCTCTTCGTGTTCCATTTCTGCTGTTCTGATATTGATCCAAGTTGCCAGTGCATAGCAGGTCATGCTTCCCTTTTTCAAAGCTTGTTGTTTAAGCAGTTTGAGTTCATAACAAGGAGATAAGCAAAACTTGTGGCACATACTGTGATTTAATAATTTGTCATGATTAGAGAATACCTTTAGAGTCATATCACTGAGGAATTTTTATTTAAAAAGGAGAGAAGGCCTGGTAGACCTGGGGAAAACAGTTCTATATTCAGGAGATGTGCAAAACAGCTGAGAATCTGTCTCCAAATGTGATCCAAACTTCTCTTTTTTCTCTACTAAATCCGCAGGTTGGAGTTTCTGTTGTCAAACTTGACAAGGCACCTGGTATTTGCTCCAGAGCATTGCTCTAAGCTTCATGTGGTTTGTGGCCTTCTGTGAACAAACCATAAGCTTGTGGCTTCATAAAAGTGTTTTCCCATCTTCTCTGCCTGTTTTGGGGTTTTTTTGGTTTTCAACTTCTTGACCATCTTCTCTGCCACCATGGTGGAGCTCAAAGCCTGTGGTGTTACCAAAAAACCCCTAGAAAATAAATATTTTAGGCAAGGAAATAAATGCATCTTTTATGTCGGTGTTATTTTAGAGGGAACGAACGGAAAGAACTGTTGTGGTCCTGACAAAATACATTGATTGTAACTTACTCCTCTTTAATACTGCACTGTTACTGTACAGTCTTTTATGCTTTTCACAAAACTCTTAGTCTGTACTTTGTAAATTGAGGTTGAACCATCTATCTGTAACTGCATAGGAATATTTAGTGCATCTGTGTGTAGATGTACCCAAAGGAGCTATGTCAGGCAGCTTGTGATATTGACAAATTCATATTTCTGGATTCTTGCATTTAAACTGTAAATATTTACAGCATTATTCTACTTATGAAATTCAATATTAAAGCTGTATTGAAATGACATAGTAATTCAAACCTCAGATATGTTTTGAGAAAGGAAGTGTAGTTTGTAAAACTGAGACTCAATTGTGAAAACAATTATGCTAAGAATATCTTCTCACAGCTCACCTGTTGAGAGTTTCCTTCCATGACTTTTGACATGAAGGGTACAGTCTTAACAGGCAGAGATCCTCTTATGTCTGTCTCTTCTGAATGAAGCAGTACTTGGAGCACTTTCCCTTTCACTGACTGCAAGAGAAGAAATGAATTCAAAGCAACACTCTTGGAAGAATTAAAAAAAATCTATACAGAAAAAGTGATGGTCCTTCTTGAATTTTTTTCCGTCTTTCTGCTCCCTGTTGAGAGAAACTGGCTTCTGTTTTGTTTGTTTGAAGGATATTGAAAGTAACGCAAAAATGTTGCCATTCTCCTCCTTAAGGGTATTTTGGTGTCTTTCTTGCTCTGAAATTTGAAAACTTCTTTCTGTAGGTCCTGTGTGTTTCACTGTGATGTGTCTGCAGCTGTGACCCAAGATCATACTTAGATCTCTCTCCAAGCTGATAGGCATTTCTGGGGTGGCTGAACGACAGGGAACTCTGAGGGCGACTTCTTTCACAGAGCATGAATCTCAGGAGACTTGTGTGTACCTGTGTGTGTGTAATGGCAGAATAGTTTTGCATTTGCTGTGTTAATGTGACTTTAAAATGACACCAGTTTGTAATTCTTATGTTGACCCTTACGTAGAAAGTCAAGAGTGAGAGGTAATACCAGGTGACTGAAAACACTCAATGGCTGCTTTTTATCTTCTAGGAATTTTGTACTACCTGAGTCAGATGAGACTTTGCAATAGTTTCTGAGATAGGAAGTTTTATATTTTGCAGTTATTGATAGGTTATTTTAATGAGGAAGGATATTTAGCTCTTCTCATTATTCTTTCCTGTTGGAAGTAAGAAAAAAGGGTAACCAGAAAACAAAATAATTCAAGTCCTTTATTCCCCTCATAATGTTTCTAAACAGATCATTTTGAAGTACATTAGTTGCCAAGGAAAATGCATTTATCAATAGCCTTATTTCAATATATTTTTAGTACTAAAATTATGAAACTATTATTTACTGATTAAATCTCATTGCTTGTGGATAATTTATGACTGTAAGCAATACAATAACAACTGCAGCACTTCTGTCATAAGAAATATATCTAGTATTATTTGCAAATACTTGTATTTTGTCAGGCTATGTAAATGTATATTCAAAGCTAACCATCCTGGGAATGGAGGAATGGAGTTGGGGAGTTGAACTCAAAAAATGCCTTCTCTGTTTTAAGGTGTACTTGCAAACTCTTAAGAGGAAAAGCTTGCCGACCCTCTTCATCTTCTTCTACCATCTCCTCCAGTATCACACCCAATGAGGACCTTGTAGTTCAGTTAGAAGTTGCTCTCTTGAATGGAAAGGAAGTGCTGGAATTGCACCTCCTGAGGCATTGCTGCAGGGTGATATTCCATCATTGAGGACAGACAAACCCCTTTGCTCCCTGCCTGGAGAATGGCAGCACAAGGAGATTATGGTGGGAAAAGTCACGAAGCGTATTGCCAACAGCAGTATTTTCTACTACCTAATCTTAGAAAACTATTCTAAGCAGAATAGTTCATGAACAGAAACAATTTTTCATGGCAGATTGAAAGTGTGGTAAAAGTTCTTAGCTTATGGTAGATACAGTGCTACAGCTGTTGGTTTGAAGGTAGAGAACCCATGGGCTCTGTCATATTGTCTCACAAGGATGCGGAGTACCATTTGACACAGTCACACAGATTGTTTTATTTTATCAGCAAATCCTAGTGCATTTGAAATATAAAGTAATTTATATGTACACTTTTAAATAGTGACACATTTACCATATGGATATCATTTTGGGCTTTTAAGTTTTCATCCAATATATACCTCATGCTGCTATGTGTGTGTATGTGTATTTCTAATTTGTCATTAGATTCAATGGCTGAATCTAATTAATATTGTAAATAAAAGTTTTTTATTGCAAGATTTTAACTGTATATATAAAAAAATACTGCTTATAACAGTAATTTTAGGGGTTTGGGATTTTTTCTCCTTTAAAAAAATTAAAGACTGAAACAGATTAAATTCTAATAAATAGTTCAATAGTATGAGTCAAGGTTCATTTGTTATTCTGGGTGACAGAAAAATTAGAAGATATCTCACAATATATTTTTGTTTATATATTTATAAATTGAGCTAATGGGATGAAAAAAAATAGAGAGACAAATCAATTCTATCATACCATTTCTTTCCTGAGTGAAATTTATCAAAGATTTCTTCACACCCAGACCATTGCTTTAAGTTAAATTGTCACTGATATGCAGGATAACTTTGATTGTTTTATATGTATTTACTTAAGCTGTGTTTGTTTTTAGGTTCACCAAAAATCTGTCACCTGACAAGATCAACCTGAGCACATTAAAGGGGGAAGGTCAGCTGACCAATTTAGAGTTGGATCAAGAGGTACTCCAGAACATGCTGGATCTTCCAACATGGCTGGCTATAAACAAGGTGTTTTGTAATAAAGCATCCATTCGGGTGAGTGTTTTATTGTTCTGGAATGGTAATAAACCAAATCTTTTTTCTTTTCATTTTGTTTTTGTAAACTTTCAAGCAACTTTGTATTAGTAGGAGATTGTGATAAGTGCTTGATAAAATTTTAAAGAACAACCAAGATTTTATTAACAAAAATTTCTTCTTTATTTTTTGTTTCTTATGTGATGACATAAAATACATCTGGAAATAATGAAAATAAGAGTAATTACTTTTAATTTTTTTCCTTCCTAAGTAGAATTCATTCCTGCATGTTTTGAAAATGTGGCAGAAGTAAAAGTTTATATTTGTCTGTGGTACTTAGTTTATCATAATTTTAATTTTCTGTGTGTTCTCTCTTCACTCCTCTTCATTTATTGCTTTCCCTCTTGTTCTGTTCCTGTTTCCAAAAACACCTTTCAGAGTGCTTCTGATGTCTGTGGCAAATATGGGAAACACAGTAACTCTAGTAGATGCTGCATTTTTAGTCATTGTGGCTGCTAATAATTGAAACAATGAATATCAGCTGTATCACATTTTATGAACGTGGGATTAAGAAATGAAGTATGGCTTGTACTTGACTGAAGTTACAATTTGGTTAAACATTAACAGCTCCTTAGATTTTTGGTAGGGTTTGTTTATGGTTTTTTTGGTGTTCTTTCTTTGATTTTTTTTTCCGACTATGAGAGATTGTCCTGATTTTTCTAAATACAATGAACTTGATGTTTTGTTACAGGCATACAATCAGTTGTAGGTCAACAAAGGAAATGTATCTTTTCTTTCCTTTTAAAGGAAATAATGTGTAAGGCAGTGATGCTTTTTCTGATGCTTGACAACCCACGGTTAAAGAGACAGATTCTACTTTGTTCCTCTGTTTTTCTGCTCAGTGATAAGTAAATTTTGAAGTTCAAAGTTTTTAACACCTAGTGTGTGCATAAAGTTACTATATAGTATGTTCAGATGAGCTTAATATTTTGAAAGTACTATTATGCTGAGTTCAGAAGTTAGAAATATAATTTGCATGCCTAAAACACATTCTGTGTGATTTATTTTACTGTATTTTTTAATATTTAATTTGCTTTAGAGTAGTGTTTTCTCTTGCAGATACCATGGACAAAATTGAAAACACATCCCATCTCTTTGGTGAGTTCTGAAATATACTGTGTGTAGCAGAATCTATATCAAATATTTATATAGTTCTCTTGATGTGATTCTAGAAGTAACTGAAATATTAACAGGCCTTTACTAAGTGTCCTCTGGGTAGCAGCAGATCAAGGCAAAATGCCTTAATGTTTTCCTTGGTAGGTTTATTTTCTTAATCTGTGGCTTCAATGTAATCACTGTAGTGTTTGATCGTTAGCTCATTTCTGTCACCTTTTTAGTCTTTGCATGTTAATTTGGGTTTATCTGAAGGGTAGTTATTTGTCCAACCAACCCCTTTTACAAGTTCCTGCCTTTCTTTTGGAGCTGTCTTTTCTGGGACTTTGAGTTCTATGTCTGTACTTTACATAGTGATCTCAGCTATAGCATGTTTGACACACATAGCATTTATAGGGTTTTTGTAACCACATAGGGTTCAGCCTGGATATAAATAGAGAGTAAAATGTGTAAATAGGACTCAACAACAATTAGAAGTCACATTAGTTCTTGCATTTGCTTTCCTTTGTTCTTTATTTTTAAATATACTAACAATTGTGGTAACACCAGAAGTAATTTATTTGATGGCTAGCAAACTTTCTCAATTGCATTTGCATAAGAGTGAGTATTCCTTTAGCTGTCATGTTTCCCAGTCTTGCAGTGAATGTGCTTGTAATTCCTACATTCTGAATCAGACTTGGGAAAGACATGTTGTTTTAAATTATTGATGCACTTGCTAATGACCCAGTTGGAATGTATTTATGTCTGTACTGCTTCTTCCTGACGCCCAGAGCTTAAAGTCTGGTATTGCCAAGGTGGGATGATTCAACCTCTTGGCTGTGAGATGCAACTGCCAAATTAGGAAATGGGTTTAAGCTCTGCTATTCTTAAACATGGCACACTTTGACCTGTGGTAGCAAGGTGCTGTTTGCTTTGCTCCTGTTGAACTTACATTAACATCCTTTGAGGCTAAGATAACTTTCAAAGTAACCTTTTTTAAATAAAGGTGTCCTTGAGCAAGTGCATTAAATATGTAACATAAGTTCACTATTCAATGCTAGATTGTACAACAGCCTTTTTGATTTCTAAAGGAAAGTGAATTCAGTTGCCCAAGTGCTGAACCTCAGCCATTCATTACATCACTGAGCTTCTGGTATTTTGGCAGGGATCAGGAGAGGGGATACTTTTGCTCCTGAGACTTGAATTAAGTTGAAATAGCATCCTCTTTTAGCACAGCTTACTGGATAACTAGAACCCACTTGTCTAGCCAAAGGGACTTTCACTGTGCTGAGTTGTCCTTTGTGAGAATCAGTCTGTTGACATAGTGACACGCTGTTTGTTCATGACCCAGTTCTGGTTTTATATGATAAATAGGATAGTTTTCAGGAGTGATTTTGGGCCCCAAGGATGATCTGCAGCAGTTTTTACTCTATCCAAGTACAGAAGTTGCCAGTGAGAAAAGACATAGATCTGTATCCAGGCATTCTTCATTACCTCTTTTTTATACCGTGCAATCCCCTTGAATCTGTGTCCTACTGTTCTGTGCAGTAGTCATATAGTAAAGGGAATTTTTAAAAGAGTAGTCAAACATCCAAAACTGTTAGGATAACTAGGAGAAATCTTGGCTTCCCCCCATCATCCTCAAACCAAAGGATTGGGTTTTTCTTGATTTTTATTCTCTGTTGTTTTCAAGGCACGATATCATTGAGACAGCTAAAAAACAATTTTAATATGTCCAAATCTACTGTTAGCAGCCATTGCTTCCCTTTAAGCATCAAAATACTTGATGCTTAAAGTGAAGGATAAATAAATCCAGACTAGGCAGTTCATTAATTTTTTGGTTGTAGTCAGGTTTTCATGGATAAGATTAGCACAGAAAAATGTTGTGTAAGCAGATTATGACAACAAGCATGATTAACACAATATCATAACAATCTAGTAGCTAAGGCAGGTTGAATAATGAAAAATCTAAAATTGAGGACAAAGGGGTTTTTGGTGTTTTTCTGACCTAAGACCATAAATGAGGGAATTCAGAAGGGGTGGTAGAAATTTATAATTAGACAGGGAAAAAAATCTTAACTGCTGTGCTTTGAATTAAGTATTTCATTAAAAGAACAGCCATATAGAAAGAAAATTCAGATAACTACACATTAAAGCATGTCCATTTTGAAATGTGATTTTTGAAAATGTATGTTTTGGATAAATAATATTCAGGGATCAAGAATTTCATTATACAGTATTTGATTGGGTATGTGTGTTAGAACCCACAAAAAAAAAAAAGTTTAAAAAAGATAATTCTAGTGCATTACAAACGTTTGTGTAAAAATTGACATGGTAGGAAATGTCTTATGTATATTTCAGAAAAAGTTCTCAAGTTCTTTATATGTCATCTATTTACTTTGTTACCTCTAGGGTCTCCAATGTTTTTTTGCTTTGTTTTGTTTTTCAAGTCCTTGGATAAAGTTGTAATGGAAATGAGCACATGTGAAGAGCCACGTGCCCCCAATGGACCCTCTCCTATAGCAACTGCATCCGGGCAGAGGTCAGTGATGGTACTTACATGTAATTGGTCAAAAAAAGGTTTGGTATTATATAAAACAGATTGACTGCAAATTTTCAGAAGTATATAGGGTTGCAGCCTGCCATTTCCATCTCCTCCAAAATTTTATTTCATTGCTTGTATGTGAAGTAGTGTAGTGGTAATGGAGCTATTCAGACCCAAGCCTTGAGAGAAGATGTGAACTAGATATAGAGCTTGCAAGGTACGTTTCATATGGGTGGAGCTGCTATGTCAGATATTTACTGAGTTTAATTGATACTAAGATTTTTAAAAATGAATGATATCTTGCCTTCATCCATTTGGGAAAATACATATAATGTTTATGTGGGTTTTAAAAATTTTTCTTTTTTATTTGTTTTGTCTAAACAGTTTTAAGGGTTGTTTGTTAGAGCAGTATTTTAAAGTTCTATTTCCTTAATATAATAATAATCAGCTGATTCTTACTGAGAGATTTCATGTACACTGTGTAGCCCAAAACTTAAGCAATTTGGTGGGACAACACAGCATTACATCAGTGATTTTTGTCTCTCTACACCCCAGTAATTTCCTTTACATGGAACTCAAAACATTTTTCCATGGCCATAGGGACCTATATACAGAGAAATAAATTTGATGATACAATATTTTTTTTTGTGGTAACATCTATGCAATGTGTAGAGGTAGTCCATGGGCCTCTGTGTCTCCTAAAGCATAGTTTGAAAACCACAGCCACAGAGATTTTGTGTAGAATGAAATTTGAAAAAGGAAAAGGAATGACAAACCACACAAGTTTTGGTTTTTTTTTTTAAATAAGCAGAAAAAACCCAATAAAACAAAAAGACAGAATTTTTTAGATGTTAAAATAATATTTAATGATCAATTTTCCATACACTAATTTAAAACATTCAAAATGTATAAAATTTTTATTTTAAAATTATTTACAACAGCCTAATATTTTTTAATACTCGAATGGATGTTTATTTGCTGTAGAAGTGTAACCACCATTTAGGATGCCTTTCTTCATAGAATCAAATAATGCAAATACTTTATACTCTTTTGAATATCTGAAAGTTATTATTTTTAATGGACAAAATAATTTGGCTTATAGACATAAATACTAACTGGACTGGAATTGTCAAGTAATTAATTTAACATGAATTACTCCTTATGTATGCATAAAGAAGAGTAAGCTTTCTGCATAACGATGTAGACTGCTTTTTCTATGTATTTATAACATAATACATACATCTATGTAATTTAACATCAAAAGATTGTATTAACTGTTATACTTTGTGTAGATTTATTTTAGTCAAATATAAGCTCTTTAATTATGTAGAGATGAGGATCACAGAGTGAAAATTATTGTAAACTAGATCAAGTATATTGAGCAAAAGTTGTTAACTGTAGAATATGTTAGTAACTTCATTTATTTTAACATCTGTTTCATAATTTATTTAATCTGTTTAATTTTGTGCCCTTTCACTTGGTTTATATTTAATATGTTGGCATTTCACTTTTTAGTGAATATGGCTTTGCTGAAAAAGTGGTAGAAGGCATTTCTGTTTCTGTGAACTCCATTATAATACGGATTGGTGCAAAAGCCTTTAATGCTTCATTTGAACTTTCCCAGCTGAGAATATACAGTGTAAATGCAAACTGGGAACATGCTGACCTTAGATTTACCAGAATACAAGAAGCTCAACGTGGAGAGGTAAATAATACCTTTTACTTACTTTTTTCCCTTGTTTTTGTGGTAAAGTAGGAAGTTGAACTGCAACCTTTTACGGGGTAGAGAACATACCGTTACTGGGAATGGAGATGTTCTGTGCTCAGTAATTTCAGTTGTCCTTTAGGAGCACAAATATGTAAAAATGGTGGCTGTGAGTCAGATCAAATGGCCAATGTGGATGCTTAGGCAAGAACAAAGACCAGAGCAGGCAGGTGTATGGTTTCCCTCCTACATTCTCCAAGTGAATGACTATTCTAAAATGCAAACTGAGCCAGACTTGAAGAGTACTGAAAGAACAAAGAACGATGTATTAAATATGGAAGGATAAGAGGTTGTGCTGGTTTTGTTGTTGTTGTTATTAGTAGTAGTAATAATAATAGCAACAACAACAACAGAAATTATATTTTAAAAGTTTTAACTAGTTATTTGTTTGCTTGTGAGGGTTTGCCTTATTTGTTTGCTTGTGAGGGTTTGCCTGATAAGAATTTTTCTTTCTTTTAATACAGCAATTTAAAATGAAATTTAATCAAGTTCTTCTGCAATTATTTTCTTGGAATACCTAAATCATGTGTATATATAACAAAGTAATAGCAGTAAAGTGTATATGTTTCTACTGTCCCAGAGAATAGCACATGGAAGTGCTAGTTTGATATACACCGTTCATTTGCCTTCTCCCGGCTAAACAAAGTTAAATGTATACTGAGTGCAAGGTTGATTCTAAACGTTGTATTCAAGGAGATTTGTTTTAGCATCATACATCTGGCCAGCTTACTCCAGAGTTAAGGAGTCTGGTAGTTGATTTTTATGTCGGGAAAGAAACCTCAGGAGAATATCAGTTAAAAATACCACATAAGTAAGAAGTTGAAAACTTTTTCTGACGGTTTTCCTTTCCTACAATTTATCTGTATGCTTATGCTCCCATGTTAATGAAGTCTGAATGGGAAGAATTAAAGTTTGACTAGATGGAGTTTAGTATTGGCAGATTTTTTGATTTTGTGGTTTTTAGGAACAATTTGATTCTGAGCAGTTGACCTGTCAGAACAGAGTTTTCCTTGGGAGAGTGTTCCTTTTAGTGCAATTAATACTAGAAACAAATTTCCAGATATTACAGTGAATGATTTGTTAACAGCAAATTGTAGGAAAAGGTGAAAAACCAAAACCAATGCTGTACTTTGAAGATAACATGTGCCGAACCATATATTTAGAGCATAATTATTTAGCTTTGCACTGTAGCTACATTGTTAATACAATAAGGAATCTCCTTAGAATACTTTTAGAATCTTTTGATCACACTGCATCTCCTGTATGAGGAGATATGTACTCTGCTTTTCTGCAAAAAGTGTTTCAGGATGCTTTGCACTGTACTTTCCATCTCGCTCACTTTACGGAGTGTACCTCCTTTCCAGACACACTGGGTATGTTTTACTTAAGTCTCTGTGTATGTTCTCAGGACATAGGCTGTAAGATTTTCAAATTGACAAGAGGAGAATGACACATGAAGAATAAGTCGGATACCAAAAAAATTCTTCTGTCTTGGTCTTTACTCATGGCTGATCCTTGTTTCTTCAGAGAGTAATCATAGAATCACAGAATAATTAAGGTGGGAAAAGACCTGCAAGATCATTGAGTACAATTTTTGACCAAATGTCACCGTGCCCAGCAAACCATAGCACTAAGTACTGTGTTCAGTCATTTCTTGAAACTCTCCAGGGATGGTGACTCTTAACACTGCCCTAGGCAGTCCATTCCAATGCTTAACCACCCTTCTAGTAAATAAATTCTTCATCATGTCCCTACTTTAACCTCCTCTGGTGCAGCTTGAGGCCATTTCCTCTTGTTCTGTTGCTAGTCTTGTCTCCTGCCTGGGAGAAGAGACCAACCCCCATCTTTGTGCAATCTCCCCTCAGGCAGTTGTAGGGAGCAGTAAGGTCACTTCTGAGCCTCCTTTTCTCCAGGCTAAACATACCTATCTCCCTCAGATGCTCCTCATAAGACTTGTGCTCCAGACCCTTCACCTTCTCTGGACACGCTCCAGCCACCTCCATGTCTGTGCTGAAGTGAGGGGCCCAGAACTGAACGGTCACTCTGCCCCCAGCCTGTGACACTGCCTGCGGTTGTTGTGACCCAAGTGCAGGACCTGGCACCTGGCCTTGTTGAACATCATAAAATTGCCCTTGGCCCGTCAATCCAAACTGCCCAGATCCCTCTTCAGTGCCTTCCTACCCTCCAGCAGATCAACACTCTCTCAGCTTAGTGTTGTCTGTGAACTTCCTGAGGGGACTTGATCCCATCATCCAAATCATGTAGGAAGGAATTTTAGGTAAACTAGAATTACTGGTTTTCCCTACTGATGTCCTGTTCATTTGATGTTTTCCATGATGTTCCTGTTGGACAGTTGCTGATTTTTCTGTATTTGATTTTCAGCATCCAGCTGTACTTGATGCTCTTGTGTTATTGTTATTCTGACATTTGCTTGCTGTGTCTCCTAGAAATCCATGTAGTAGATTCAGAGCTTGTGGGATCAGCATGGCATGAAATGTGCTCAATGTTTAACTTTCTCTTCTAATTGAGATAAAACACTCCAAAAAAACCTCTCCTATCCTGTAGCTTTGCTTCCCTCCCTGCTCTTTCCTTATTTAACATTTTGAAACTAAACTACACAATATTTTTTTTCCTCTCCTAAAAGCAGCCTACTATGCAGTAACTGTGACCTTTATTTTTTTCTGAATATTTTAAATGCTTCTTGTTACCTCAGCCTGATTGGAAGTAGCTTAATATTTCTGTGACAAGCTGGGTGAGGGCTTCATGACACCTTTAGGTGGAATAACAAGTGAGTTATATTTGTTCTTGTCTGTATAGCTCCTGTGAGTTTTTGTGTACATATGTACAGATGTATACATGCACATGCACAGGATTAGGTGCAAATAAATGTCATATTGCATCAAGGTGTTTTTCTCTTTTTTTCTGTCTTTAAAGGTTTTGACTTTTAAAGAAATCAACTGGCAGATGATCAGAATAGAAGCTGATGCAATCCAGAGTTCTAAGCATGAAATAATGAGTGCTCCAGTTCGACTGATTACTAACCAATCAAAAATTAGGGTCACACTTAAAAGAAGGGTAAACTTGAATATTTGAAGTCTTATTTTATTTTTTAATTTGTAACTCATGCTCTTAATGCATACATGTACATAGTAATGGTTTTAAATTTAGGCCATATTGAATGTAGAATTCCCTGAGCTACATTTATAATAACATGTAACTGGTAAGACTGTAGAGTTTACAAGAAATACTACAGGCAAATTTTGAAAATGAAGACTTTATATAGGTCCCATTAATAAGATAGTTTGATCTGCAGAGTTTTGTTTATGATGATGCTCATTGTTTTATCTCTCTAGATTCTGGTAATATTTACATTACTTACATTTAGAGAAATGCAGCAGTTTAATATCTGATGCATGCCAAATACATAGAGTGAAGCATAAATATACTGTGTCTTAGGGACTTCTTAGTTAATAAGAGGAATCAAATTTAAAATAAAAAATGTTTATTATTGCTTTTTGCACAAAGCTTTTCTTTACCCTATGTATTTAATATAAGAAATAGAAGTACTTAGTTCAACTTCTTTAAATTTTTATTTTACAGTTAAAAGATTGTAATGTTGTGGCATCCAAACTGGTTCTGATTCTGGATGATTTGCTGTGGGTTTTGACTGATTCCCAATTGAAAGCCATGGTGCAGTATGCCAAATCTCTTAGTGAAGCCATAGAGAAATCAGCAGAACAGAGGAAAAGCCTAGCTTCTGAAACAGCCCAGGTATGAGAATTGATTGTCTCACTATATCATTATCAGGTGTTCTACAGCACAACACAGTGTGGTTAGTTGTGTTAATTTGTTTTAGAGAATGTTCAGTTACTCATTTTCATTCAGCTGTATATCTTAAATTATACTGGGAATTAATCATAGTTGAAAATGGTCTTTATTTTGCAAGATTTTGTGTACTGATGTTAACTGCAGAAAATAAAAGTAGTTCTATTTCTTTATTCATGTGCAGAGTGTTTAGACTTCTGTATTTACTTAACTCTTTATTGACTGTTCAGTAAATTTGTTCTCCAAATATTTTATGGTTATGAGTTTAAATAATTAAGACACATTAAAGTAACCTTAATGTGGGGGTAGATATGCTTACTATAATGATTTAAAGTGCTTGTCCAGCTTGTTCTCATATTACTGAAAAATTAGCTTTTATTAAGAGTTTACCTTCATGCAGCTCTTGTTGGAATATATAGTGAAAACCAATTCTACTTTAAATATATTTCTGCTGGCATATCTGTGCTGTTGATGCTGCATGTAAATTTTGGTATTCTTCAGCACATAGTGCACGCTAGACCAGCAGGACTTTGTGAGGGTTGAGGGGAGGCACCTTTTCTTGTCTGTGAAGAAGGAGGATAAGTACACTTATAGAAGATAAGTGCTATAAAATAAAACATGATTGATTACTGAGTACAGTCAGTTGTAGAGAATATCTTAGAGTAAAGCCAATGTACTGTAACAGGGAGTTCAGTTCTTTTGCTGGCCCTGATGCCTTATGCTGTGATGTGAAGATTTAACAATAGCATGGTTACCTGCTCTTGAGCAGGGAGGTTCTGATTCTTCAATGCCCTGTACTTGCATCTCACCTCTTCTCTATCACTGGCACTGACTCATGTTCAACCCTATCATGATGTAGCTTGAGGAACTAAATAAGCAGAAAGGACCCCACTGTTAGTTCCCTGAACAGCTTGCAACAAAAGTTAGAAAAATACCAGTGCTGTGAGTGATGGGGTGTAAGGAAGTGGGAGGAATGAGGAGAATGGGGGGGTGCCCTGGCAGTGCAGTACAGTGCACACATCTATTAACTCAGCTTTATTCTAAAAGAGTACACTTAAATCTCAGTAATGATCCAAGGGGGAATGCATATAATGCAGATTTTTCAAATGCCTGTTTTGCGTAAAGAGACATATGCTTGAAAGAAACAATAAACATTATAAATTTATGTGATTGACTAAATATTTTTTCAGATCTCTGCCCCTGCACCCAGCTCCCAGCAGGTGAAAGCTCACCAGACAACAGCAGCACCTGATCAAAACGATGCAATAGTAAAATTATTTAATGATTTTGATGTTAAGGAAACTTCTTATCACTTAGTAATTTCCCACTTGGACCTACATATATGTGATGATATCCATTCTAAAGAAAGAGGTACTTTTTTTTTTTTTTAAGTTTCATGTCTGTGAATCATAATGATCTTCAGGGTAGATATTTTGAGGAATACAATAATGAGAAAATAATAATACAATAAAGTCAAGAGACTTTAATTTAGAGGAATAGGTAGAATTGTCTCCAGTATCTATGGACTCATGTAAAGCTATTTAGGTAGCTCTGTTAGGACAGCATCTCATTAATAAATGTAATTATTTTAGAATCAGTGCAAAACCTAAGTGCTGGTAGCTTCTATGCTTTTTCTGTCTTCTAGGAACTTATTCTATCAGTCTGATTGTTACTGCTGGGTTTTTTTCTTTTATAAGTTAACTGGGTTATGACGAATGCAGTGGCAACATTTTTGTGGCTTGAAGGGGTCGCTATACGAGCTGTTTCTTTAATACTCTTACAAATGCAAACTAATAAAAGAGCAGTCCTCTTTCTGTTACTAATTTAGACAATTTGATATGGTCTGCAGCACATGGAAAGAAGGGAACAAGTGTCCTGTGACCTCAAAATTTTGTGTGTAAATCTTGTACTGCTTCTTTTTAACAAAAGCCTATTGCATGTAGTCACATTTAGAATCAGAAAAAAACGAAGATAAATAAGGGCATTTTTTCATGCCTTTCAAAAGTGATCATAGGAAGTGAGATATTACTGTATATCTATTCATTGAAAATTTTATGGAAATATACAAGGTCTACTATAATACTAGTCACTGAAAAATTTATGGAAACGTACAAGGTCTGCTGAAGAAGAATATGAAAAACGTAGGGTTTAACAAAAATGTATTTCCTTGGTTAGGGAAGACACTTTCAGAACAGCAGAGCATAAGGTTCACTGGCTGGAGATGTATTTCCTTACGTGCAGTGTATCTACATTGTATCCTAGTGAGATCTTTTTATTGGTCCTTTATTTTTGGCCATGGAGTTTAAATTCAACAGTGGAAAAAGTGAGAAGAGAAGATTCTCAGAAGACCCCTTCACTGCAATATTTGTCAAATAAAATTATATTATGTAGCATTCTTGAAAGTAAATGTTGACTTCAAAGACTGATCATAATCATATATTCAGTGTAAAAAGTTTTGTTTCAGAAAAACTGCAGTAATGTGTTTTCAAGATGTTGTCTTTTAGTAGCATTGAAAACAGCACACAATTTGTAAGTAATGACTGAGTACAGAATTCTGCAAGCTGATCTTTAGAAACCAGTGAAGACTATCTAAATGAAAATTTTGAGGGAAGATAATGAAGTTGTAAGGAGAGACAGTAACGGGAAGAAAGTAGGTGTTAGGTGTTTAAAGGATTACAGCAGCATGAGAGCTAACATGCTGAATGCAATGTCTACAGGGCCAAACACTGTTTTGTTTTACAGACCCAAACAGGCGTGTTACAGGAGGGGCCATGCAGCTTTCCTTCAGCTATTTGACAGTGGACTATTATCCATTTCACAAAGCAGGTATGAAAGTAAGCATTTTATGAATTACCTGTGACTGTCTTGTTTGAAAGCTAAAAAAATTTGTGTGTACATGTATACAGCTTGGATAGTTGTGCTCAAACCATTTGAAAATGCACCTTTTTACTTCCTTCTATATGTAAAAACAAACAACAAAAGCAACAATCTGGGAACCAATTGAATTTCTGTGAATGAGCTGTTGTAGTCCAAATGCTTTTCACTGTTTTGTTTGGTCAACAAAACAATATTTTCACATTTCTGACATGAAGAGAATTTTGTGTTGACAGAGGAAGGCAGTATTGCATATTGAGAATTCATTAATTGGATAGTAACATGAATCAATCTGTTAGATTTTTTCATGTATAGAAAACTATCATTTTATGTCCATTTCCAACCAGTGTTTTGCTTTTTTTCGTTATTTTGCTGAACAAGAATCTCAGTGTGTAGAGGTTCATTTGGGTAGCCTTTTGTTAAGAAGTGTACTAAAAAAATGTTAGCAATTTCCAAAGTGTTTCTTAAAAATAAAACATTCCTCACTAATAATTTCTAGTAGAAATCTAAAAAATTTAAAAGAAAATACATTACAAAGCATGCAACAACAAAACAGGGTGTGATCATCTTCCTAATCAGATGGTCTGGAGGAGAAATCCACAACATCATCATTCGTGTTAGTCCGTCCTCTACTCCCAGCCTGTAAACAGTCAGTTGACTGGTGATCCATCCCAATGCTGAGCTCCATCTGTTCCCACCGGTCTTGCCCTGCATGCCCTCTTGTGCTCCCTAAAAGCCTGTGTTCATCCCCTGCAGTGTTTCAGTTGTGTGTGCTCTTGCCACGTGTCTACGATCCTAATGAGATCACAGCCATGCAACTGCATACAGGAGTGTGGTTGCCTTGCTCCCACATGGTGCTGCATGTGTTCATGTACTTCAGAGAGGCAGTTACCCAAACTGGCTTCCCAGAAGGCGTGTTAGGGCTTTCCCTATGGTGTTGCTAACAAAGTCCTGTAGGTCCTTCAGAGTCTATGTGCATGTGCTTGGAGTAAGCCGATGTTGCTAGCCCGATTTTAAAGAATCCCAATATCATGGGCTTCAGTCTAATGCATCTTTGTCCTTTTGTTCCCTTTCTGTTTTTCTCCTGTTCCTTTATCTTCTTCCTTAGCTATAAAAATGATAATAACTTCTCAAAGATAACTGTGAAAAAGGGTGGGGGAAAATGTCATCTCTTGTGATAGGTGCCAGCCTAAAAGTGTATTTAATACTGCAATATTTGCATTTATACTTAAAATGGCTTTTTTTTCCCCAAAATAATTTTCCTATTTTAATACCAAACATATTTGCTTATCCCCAGTATAAGTATCCAAAAACTCATTAAGTCCCAAATACAGGAAATTTTCACATGGTAGTATTTAAACAGTGATGTACCAACTGATAGAAGTTATTTGTTATTGCATCCATATTATTGAACAGGTTAGTAGAATGTCTTTACAGGGACTACTTGATACTTGAAAGTATCACTTCTTTCAGAGGTTTGAGTGCTTGGCCAACAGAAACATGTTGGAATTGAAAGCAAGAACAAAAGAATTTCCAGTGGGATTGATTTTTAAGGCTGTGTGTGCTGCAGCACTTCTTGAACTTACCATGTTGTTTGTGTGCCATAAAGGTGCTAGAGAACCAAGACAAAAAGAATACATTTCTGGAAAGGGACCAGGAACTTCTTAGGACACAGTTCTGGCAGGAAAGATAAGCTTGGAAAAAGTGAGCATGAGAACATCGTTCTGCTACTTGCTCTCACTTTTTTTTCAATTGAACATTTTTTTGCATGTTCTCACATATGACATTAATGTGTCGTAAGATTTCTCTGAACTGAAAATACTCAATGGTGTTTTGAGTGTTAGTGGTGTTATAAGGCAGCTGGCAATGCTATATTCTGAGTGATTTCGTAAAGTGCTGAGATTTGGTTTATGGAATATAACTTCTGTTTAATGTCTGGTATGACTGCTCTTGTTCTATAATTACAGCATGCAATGAGCTTATAGTTTGAAAAATACTTGTGAGATAGTGGAAAGTTGTTATGCTGTTAAAAGCAAAATTTCAAATGAGCTAATATTTTCCCCATTTCTCTTATTTGCAGGAGACAGCTGTGATCACTGGATGCATTATAGTGATGCCACTAAAACCAGAAGTGGATGGGCCAAAGAATTATTAAATGAATTCAAAAGCAATGTTGAATTGCTTAAGCAGGCTGTGAAGGATCAAGTAATAGATTCTCCTCCCAAATCACCACCTGCTGTATCTCCTCAGAACCTACAAACAGGTATTTTGTTTACATCACTAATTCTCTACTTCCATGAAATATTAAAATTATGAAAAAATAAAACTCTTCTTTTTAATGATTCCATCATTATTCTTTCTTACAGGCAAGGAACAGATGCCAAAAGGAACATCTAGAGCTTCCTCTGTATCTCCCCAACAACCAAAGGGCAAACTGATGTCTAGTCCTATTGTGGTTAGACTTGCAGATTTTGATATATATCAGGTACATTTCTTTAAGTTAGTAAAACTGGGGCAGCTCCACCCTTGACTGTTATGTAACTGTGGTTTTTAAGGGACAGTATGAAGCCCATTGAAATTAATGAGACTTTCCATTCATTATTGCAGTAGACCTTTATGGACCTGCTTTTGCTTTTTTAAAATTGTGATCCTATCACAATTATGTGTTGGATCTAAGTTCTGTTGTTCTCCAAATTATGAATTTGGAATTCAAATTTAATCTTTTCATTGTACTATCTTCTGTGCCTAATATTTTAATATTTTTTTAATATCGTGCTTTTCTTATTGTTATATTTTTGAAAGTATATTAAAAGCTGTTATGAGGTTTTATTAAGTTTTAAAATCTTTTTCCAGCCACTCCTCCTCCAATGATATTTTGAGCAGACACTTACCATTTCCATCCCCCTCTCCTTTGTTAGAATGAGTAGTTTTAGTTGCTGGTTGTTGTCCAGATTGACTGTTCTGAGCCAAGTGAAATAGAGGAGTGTGTCTCCATTAGGCAGAATGGTAGTGATATGGAACGATCTACTCTAAGTTTCAGGTCCTAACAAAAATGTTTAGTGTGTGTCATTGTGATTTCTGCTTGCTCTTTTTCCAATTTCCAACACTTTTCTGCCATATTGCTTCTGGTGTTGTGGGATATTGCAGATTGTTGCTAGGAGCATTCATCTAGATCTGATGTGGTTTTGTACTATTGTTTTGTATTGTTCATGTTTCCATTTGCCTTCTGCTCTTGTCTCCTCCTCTCTACACAAACACATTTTCAGTTTTTAAATTGTCCTTATTTCTGTGCAATTTCCTAAAAGCTATTTTTCTAAATAGATAATTTTACTTGAATTTTTGTGTCTGTTAATGCAGATATGTTTGCCTCTTGAAAACAGCTGCACAAAGTGAAGCAGGCTTATAAAGGTCATGTATTCATTCTTTTCAGTGACATTCTAGTAGTGTCATCATATATTCAATATTAATACATTGGGTAATTTCAAACTAGCAGCTTGACTTACTGTTGAATGGAAAAAATTGGTTTTGGCAATATACTTTTTAAACTAGGTCACATTCAATGAAATTTAAGGTCAAATATATATCAAATGTTGATTTCATAATTTACATTATAAGGAAACAGAAATGGAGATTACTGTTCCATATCATCTTGAGTCTCCTGTGAAGCATATTCATATGAAATGCAGGCTTATCTAAGCATACACATCTCTGCCAGGTGCAAGCTGAACACCTTGATTCACACACAGTTTGAAAGTTGGCCTGTGTATTAGAATTTGTTCTTTGACAATACAAGAACTACCTAACGTGTGCAATAAACTTATCTAGCTTGTCTATCCCTTATCTAGACTGTATGGAAATACACTCCATCCAAGCATAAATTCTTAAACAGGAGCTGTAGTATTTGCAATAAAAAATAAGATCATTCTAGGCTTCTGCTGAACACCTTTGAAAGTGACCTGCTGCCTCTTGCCTCGTACAAAGGAAGGGGAGCTGGTACCTTTAAGACCATTTTCTTGTGAAACTCTTCTATGCGAGTCATTTCTGCTTCAAGGCAGTAAAGTGTTTGTCACTGTCAGCACGTTGTGTTGTGTTGTTTGGGGGCTTACACCCAAGGGCAGTGGAATGTTACCTTACTAGGGATAGTACCATGCAACTACAAATGCTTAATCATTCATAAAAATGTAATGTGTTAATGAAATAATCTTTTATCATTTACAGGTTTCAACAGCAGACCAGTGTCGTTCTTCCCCTAAAGCTCTGATCTCTTGCAATAAAAAGTCACTTTATCTTCCACCAGAAATGCCAGCTATTCATATTGAATTCACTGAATATTACTACCCAGATGGAAAAGACTTTCCTAGTAAGATTTTTTTTTTTTTACTGATGCTTAAATTTTGTGTGTTACTTTCACCTTTGTGAAGCTTAAAGCTTGGAAATAGGTAATGGCTTTCTAAAATCGATAGAGTACAAGACTGCTCCATTTCCACAGTGCTTGCTCCTGACAAACTCCTATTAATACTGTTTTTTATAAACATGGTTGTTCAGTCTGAAATCACTTGCAGCATTTTTACTGGCACATGAATTATTCATTCTCCAACATCCACACATTGTTTCTGCAATTTCATTGTCTGACTACAAGAAAGGACTTCAACACTTGCAACAATACCTAAAATGCAATGAAGAGCTGCTGGAGTTATTTGTAGGAATGTGTTTTGTGGCTGACCTTGTTTTATATACAGAAATGTTAGTGGATTACTTGGGGATGAAACTTGAGGACAGCAAATTTCCGTATTTGGGGTCTTCCCTTTCCTCTGTAATTAGAATATTCTCCCTATTTCTTCAGATTTAATTCTATTCTTAGTTTTTTTACACTCAAAAATTCAGTTACTTTATTGGAGTGAGAGAAAGAAGCATCACTTCAGGTATCTCCTAACAATTAATTCCTCGTTGAGACTGAAGGACTGGGTTTCTGTTCTTTCTCTGCTGAAAAGTACTGGTGAAAATGTAAGTTTGCAATAATGTAAAAACCAAAGAAAACACAACCCATAAACATTTTACTTATTCTCATGGTTTCATTTTCTTTTCTCTTTTAGTTCCATGTCCAAATTTGTATGGCCAGCTGAATGCTTTACAATTCACTCTGGATCAGAGAAGTATTCTTTGGCTAAACCAGTTTGTGTTGGATTTGAAACAGAGTCTTATTCAGTTCATGGCCATGTACAAGTTAAATGACAATTCAAAATCAGATGAACATGTTGATGTGAGAGTGGATGGACTAATGTTAAAGGTATGCTGTCATTGAGTAGGGGTTTTGTGGTTCCTTGGAAGACTATTTCTTTTATTCTCTTACAAATACCTAAATGAATGAAAAAACGCTCTGCAGAATATGGTTGTTTGAAGACAGACAACTTGTTTCCTGTACTCCTTCATGTCCTGGTATTTTGGTTTGGGTATTTTGGTTTTGTATTGAAGACCTGAGTGGGAATACTAACAAATTATTTCCCTTTGGTCAGCAAAATTGACATAGCAGACCTAAAAAGACATTGAGCACTAAAGTAAAACAAGAAGTGAAAAATTAATATTTGTACTCTATATTAATGCAAGGGCCCTCCCTTGTTCTTGTGGTTGTATTATATGAAAGCTCTTTTGTCTTGTTGGTGAATGCCCTAGAGTAAAGAAAGCAGTTCATCTGAAGGTCTATTTCTTTCTCCAAAACCCATTCTCATAATTTTCTGTTTCATGCTGGCTGTTGCTGTAATTCAGGTACATATGAGTTCTCTGTATGCTTATTCCAGAGGAGTAATGCTTCTTAATGCAGCTGAACATCAAATTTTTGCTTCCCTTGTCTTCTCCTTTGTAAAAAAAAAAAGGATTATTGATCAGATAAATTTCCCATCCATCCCCTGTTTGCATTGGGTATTGCATTGTATGGTTTCCAAGGTTCAGAGGTGAACAAAATGAGTCTTTTCAGTGGTGCCCACAGGAGAGGTTTCAAGGGTTCTAAAAAGTCAGCATATGGAGAGATGGTTATTTTTCTAAGCTGTTGTTACATTCTTAATGGAACTTTACATGGACGTAGTTTGTACGGAATAGAAGCGGTTATTAAGAGCAAACAACTGGAAATCTGCAAATATAGATTGATCTGATATTGAATTAATAGATGTGAATAGCCTACTAATCTATAAGAGGATAAAAGTATTCTTACATCCCTCAAACCTTGATTTATATTAATTATGTCATCCCTGTATTAACAGCATTATTTTTATTCTAGCAAATGATTAATTGATGTTTACATATCATATAGTTAATTATTTTATTTAGTTATTATCTCTGAGTCTGTGTATTTTAATGAAGACGCTTCATAACTCTTTTCTTTGTGTCTTTAGGGATGATTTTTTACTCCTACTTTCTAGATTCAGAATGGAGATATTGTGATAGAAGGCAGGGTCACTGATACTAGCAAAACTAGAGTGGCCAACGTTCATGTTAACAATTTAAGATTCAGGATTTGGCATAAAATAAGTTTACTTTAAAATGTACACTAAAAATATGCAAGTTAAATACAGTGTGCTGAACTATTTGATGTTCTTTAGTAGTTGAGGTATACTATTATTTTCCTGATGAAACAAATGTATTATGATTATCAGATAATTGTCAAAAATACCTGATCTGTATTCTGCAGTCTTAATAATATTAGCTGCATTGGCACATCTAACTGCTTGTGTCTTAACAAAGAAATAAAACACTGTTGTACTCTGTGTGGTGAAAAAACCTATCTGACACACCAGATTGAACTCCAAATTATAATTCTCTGTTTTTCAACGATGTAAATTTTGGAAACACTTTAAGAAACCTTCTACCAAGCTGCTTGAGTTAAGGAAATGAGCCACTTCAGCCTAATATAGCTGAACTAAATTTAAGACCTTCATATAAGAAAAGTCTGAGACCCTTATGTTTTTGTACAAATATTGATGCCACAGCATCCTTCTTAAAAATGAGAGAGAACATAAATCTAATCTGTGAGCCCAGCTTATCCCTGTTCTGTTTCACTGTACTTGATTTCTCATAAAACTATAATTATATTCCTTTGTATCAACTGTCATGGCTATTATTTTGTTTCTTTAATTGTATACCTTCTTAACCTACATATTTTTATCTTGAAAAAATGTATTTCTCCCTTGCAGATCATCATCCCATTTGAAAACAAACCTGAAATTCATAAAGATCAACCTCGTGCACTTTCCATTCAAAGTTCAGAGATGATTGCTACAAATACCAGATGCTCACCAAACTGCAGACACTCTGATCTAGAAGTTTTGTTTCAGAACTTCAAGGATTCCAAATTTTTCAGCAGAACTTTCACCACTTTTCCTAAGTCCCCAAAAAATTTTAATCTTTTGCATCCAATTTTCCAGAGACACGCTCATGAACAAGATACCAAAATGCATGATGTTTATAAAGGTTATATCATCCCAGAATTGAATAAATATGCATTAAAGACATCTGCAGCTACTGATGTTTGGGCTGTGCATTTTTCCCAGTTTTGGATAGATTACGAAGGAGCAAAAAGTGGGAAAGGACGGCCAATAAACTTTGTGGACTCGTTCCCGCTTTCACTTTGGATTTGCCAGCCAATAAGATTTGCAAAGTCACAAAAAGAGCTTGTATCCTGTAGTCAAACAGCCTTGAACATTCCAAAAAGTGAGTCTAGTGATCTCTCTAATAGACTGCAACGTAAGAAACTTCTAAAGGAGTATTACAGCAGTGAGACGGAACCCTTGACCAATGGCATTCAAATGTCTGAGACTTCAGGAGTGCTTTCTGAAAACTCTTCCTCTGATGCAGACGTACATGTTCTTGTCCATGTTCAAAAACATGTAAGCGTGCAGATAAATCACTACCAGTATCTTTTTTTGCTGTTTCTCCATGAATCTCTTGTATTGCTCCTGGAAAACTTAAGGAAGGACGTAGAGGCAGTGACAGGAAAACCTGCAAAGCAAACAGATGTCTGCATTGGGATTCTACTGAAAAGTGCAGAAGTAGCCTTACTGCTCCATCCAGTGACTCAGGGAAACCCTTGTAAATCTCCTGGTGAGGAAGAAGGAAGTCCCGTGGCATCAGAACTCTCCCCTGTGGGAAATGGGGAAACTCTTACTTCAGAGAGTAAATTAGTTGGTAGTAAGATAGTGGAAGCTGGTATTACTGATTTTGGTTATGTAAATGACTGCAAGCCTCTGAATGCGGAAGTTAATAAAGGAATTTTAATAGATCCTCTTTTGTTTAAATCAGACAGTAATACGGATTTTCAGAAAGCAATGTCATTTTCTGATGATGCATCAGATAAAGGTTTGGGAGATACAAGTGAAGGAGGAAGCAGTGGACTTTTTAGTAGAAGTGATTCAGAAGAGGTCTGTGGACCTCTAAGTGAGAAAAGTAGTTTGAATCCTAGGGATTCGGTGTCCATTCTAAATAAGAGAGAAGATTCTACTGAATTTTTCATTGATAAGGAGGATGACAGAAACATATTCTCAAATAAGTTAAATGAACAGGAAGGCACAACTGAAGGCTGTCCTAACCAAGTCGCTGACTTGGAAACAGAAACTACCTTAGAATCTGAAGAGCTTGAAATCAACAAAGACAAAGTGGCTTCAGTTAAAATGTTTGCATCCCAGTCTTCTTCAAGGTATAGAAAATTAATACTAAAACAGTTTTCCTACTCTTTGAAAATATTTAGAAATCTTGTTGACCACAGACTTCTAGTACTTTCAGCAGCCAGGAAGGGAACATCTTAAGAGTTAGACTTGATGGTCCTTCCAACTCAGGCTGTTCTGTGGTTTTGTGTTCTAATAGATGAAAATTTTTTAAGTATGTAAAAAAGTTATGCAGTATCCAGCATTCAGTGAAAGTTAAAATAAAGTGTTAGTTAATTGATTTAAACTATTTACTTTTAGTTAAAATATTAGGAAATATGTATTGAGAGAAGTATTGACATAAATACCTAGATGAATATATGTTTCTACATTTACCTCTTCTTGTCAAAGGATTATTGAATAATCAGACTTTTTCATTTATATCTTGCTTGGTTTAGAGGAATTTTAAAAGTAACTTCTATGTATTATTTAATTTAAATAATAATTTCATCATATCTTTATATTTTAAAAGTGCTAAGCCTAAGGAACGCTACTCATCCAACCTCCCTGCATTCTCTGTTTCTTACAAAAATATGAAGAGAAGTCCATCACAAGTCTCTCTGGATACCATCTCTATTGATAGTATGATGCTAGAGGATCATTTGATAGAGAGTGATGGAAGTGATAGTCAGAGCTTTCTGGAGAAAGGTAAGCAGGTTTAACAAAATATTTTTAAGCAATCATGAAACTGTTGTTTGTTATTAAAGTCATGCTCAAAAGGATTCTAGTCCAGCAAATCCTGGATACTTTACAGGACTATTTCTGTTACCTTCATCAGTAATATCAAGTGTATTCACCATTTAGAATTTCAGGGGAAAGCAGTAATATGCTCTACTTTAGCAGGACTATTTAATTTTAACTCTGCTTAATTTTCCTCTCTTAAGGAAAGTAAGAGCATTGAAGTGCTTTTTTGCAAATCTGAATTAGGCAGAACTTGTTCCTTGCTATGCTTGAAAGCAACTGCTTTGGCTGCAATACCTACAGGTTGGAGCCTGAATCAGTCTTTCACTTGAAGTGGTAAAGAAGCTTTCATTTTAGAAGTGGATGAAAAAGAAATGAGTTTTCTCTAATACTCACCATGCTAATTACCAGGCAGACAGATAGTCTCCTTGCAGCTCCTTTCCCAAGTATTGACTGTCTAATAGCAGGTATTTGTCCAATTTTTGCTCATCTGTGTATATACTGATGAAATAATTTTCCCATGTCAGGAAATAAAATAAGAAAACCTTATTGCTACCTCTTTTTTGATAATTCTAATTTGCATAAGACTAGGTTTTTTTTCTGTGGGAATTCTTTTCAGTCTAGAGCAATAATGAGAAGACTGCTTCACTTGCAAGCCTGTTATATATTTGAATTGTAGGAGTATTCCTGCATATGCTTATGTGGGAGTATGCCATGAAAATAATACATGAAATTTCCATTTTAAATAACCTTTATATGTCTTTTTAGCTTGTTAAACTATTTAACTGCAGGTTAAATATCTATGCTTTCCAGTTGTCAAGGAAACACTATCTTGATTGCTCTAATGAACATATATGTAGCTTCTCTAAGTATACAAGCATCTGCTCTAAAGGCACTGTGCAGTATTTTAGACACACAGCTTGGAATTTTTTTTTCTGGCTGGATTGCATTTATATTATTTGATTTGGAAACCTAAAAAATACCTTCACAGTTTTTTTAACAATGCATGTAGAGTGCTGTTTTGGTTTTGTCACTATATCCTGCTTTAATTTTGATTAGCATCTAGAACTTTGAACTTTTGATAACTTTTGATAACAGGAATGGATTTGGCAGTTCAGTTATAAATATTTGCTTAAAAAGCCACTCAACTCATGTTAAAAACAATTGAATGTGTGCATTCACTAACAGATACTGACTTTATTCATAATGTAGGAGTGATTCAGATAATGCTATGCTAACTTTGCATTTTTTCTGATGTATATTTGGAAGGTATTACATCCACAAACTATCAAAGCCCATCAGAAAATGTCCACGAAGGAGGCACAGTGATGGAAAATTGTGATGGGTCATCTCCAGATGCTATGAGTGCTGCTTCAGAAAATACCCATGAGACTATTGAAGAAATGGTAATATTATTGTATTCCATTAGAATACATTCTTCTGTGAATGAAACCTTAAAGCACAACTAAAGTGTCTCCTTTTAGAAGTGATTTTTCAAGTTATTAGAAAAATGAACCCAAAATAGTTGTAATGATGATGGATACACATCTTCTGATACCAAAGCTGACTTAAAACTGGCTTCTACTTATTTTCTAAAAATACTGCAACCCAGTACATAGAGAAAACTGGCTTCTACTTATTTTTTAAAATAAAATAAAAATACTGCAACCCATTGCAAAGAGAAAAAGGGCTGACTAATATTCAGATAGTCCAAGTTTCGTAGCCTGTCCTAGCTTTTTAACCTGGTCTGATTCAGTGCTGCAAGTGCTTGATTGTGCTTATGATATGCATAAAATTGAATGCAATTTCAGGAAATGTCAGATACCTGACGTTTCAGGTATCACATAGGCCATGTGCTTCTCAGTCAGAGTAATGAAGCTCTGTCTCACTTCCATGGCTTTTCTAGCCAGTTCTGAATTGGTGTCAGTGGGGTATAAATAAAAGTGTCTGTGTTTGGACAGGCTGTTGAGAAATCCATTATGAAGCCATTGTGTACAAAAAGAAGAGAATAAGAAAATGAGAAAACTTTTTGCTTCTCTGTGAGCAAGGGTTTTAGATACAAAGGGATGTTTTCCTTTTGTGGTGGAAAAGGTTTAGACATGCCTTACAAATAATAATCACTGTTAATTCATTTTATAATTTTATATTGTTATATCTTGGTTTTGTTGACAGATGTCTGTTGTGGTTTTTCAAGTATTTGGTGTTAATGGTGAAATTGACATCAGAGGAGAAGACACAGAAATATGCTTGCAGGTCCACCAAGTGATACCAAACCAACTAGGAAATATTGGTGTTCGACAATATCAGTGCAACAGAACTGTTGGTAAGAACTAACAATTCAGTGTGTTGAAATTGGGGCTGGAAACATTTGTTCTAAGTAAATAAAAATGTAAACACAGTTTTATGTTAGATTAGCATCCATTATATGCTAGTTTAGAGCTCTGACTTCTTTCTTCGTTGCCATACATTAGAAAGGAAGATTAAATTAACTATGTAGGATGATCATGTGGGTTAAAACGTGAATTGCATTGAATTCTGGTCATTAGTTTTCTTTTTTGAAAATGAAGTAAGTTGCATGCTGGTTTTGGCTGGGGTAGAATTAATTGTCTTCACAGTGACTGGTATGGGGCTATGTTTCTGGATTTTGTTTTCTGTATTAAACTGTCTTTGTCTTAAGCCATGAGTTTTATGGCTTTTACCCTTCCAGTTCTCTCCCTGATCCCACTGGTGAGGGAGTGAGTGAGAGGCTGTGTGGGGCCTGGCTGCTGGTAGGGTGGAACCACAACACATTGCACTGTGTTTATTGTTTTGTGAAGATGGAACTCCTTTTGACTCTAACAGTACTTTGCTTTATGTACCTTCCATTAAAGGAATGTTTCTTTTTTTCAAGATCAGTTTCTCTAGATTAAACGACACACATAGTTTAAACAGGCTTATAATATGTGGTTTAAGAAATTTTATTTAAATTTCCTCTGTCAGGAAATATAAGCTTTAAAGACAGACAACTGTTTTTAGTTTGCTTTGGGTTGGGTTTTTTTGGTTGTTTTGTTTTTTTGGGGAGGTTTTTTTGGTTGGTTGTTTTTGGTTTTTTTAAGCTTAATACAAAGAGTGTAGTTTCATGCCAAATATTTGCACAGCTAGATCAACTGGTGTCTTGTCAGAGCTGTTCTTGGGCATGAGTACAATATATACACACTTTGCCAGAAAAACCAAGTTCTCATGGATGAGGTGTTTTCCTCGGCATGATGTATTGGTGTGGCAGCTCATGTCACAGTCTGCTTTGCTCCCCTCTGCTAACCTTCTACATGGATTGCTGGATGTAAGCTCTGTTCCAGTATAGGGTTTCTGGGGCAAATCCCTGACACACCTGCTTCTGGTTCAGCTCCTTTCCGAGGAAATAGCTATAGCAGCTGTTGGTTGCCATCTTTTTATTCCAACTTTCTATCAGCATGGCTTTTGTTCAGGAGGTGCTTCAGCTTCAGAGGTGGTACAACCTCTGATCCTCTGGCTAAAGAATGCATTTCCTGGTAAGCTGAGCCACTGCCAGCAGCTGCTGCCTGAGCAGCTGTTGCATGATGTTGCAGTCAAGTATCTGAAGGCTACGAAAAGTTCCTGCAGGGAGGACTCATGGCTGACCTTCAGTTCATACAGCAGGCAAATTGACTTCTGGTTATCTGCCATATCCTCTGTAAAAGCCAGAGGGAGTAAATAATATGAACATGCCACCTTCCTGCTCTTGTTTGTATCTACAACTTGAGCCTCTGATAATGATAATGCTTCTCAGCTGATAATGAGAGGCTTGTGCACTGTCCAATTATTTTGTGGATAGAAGGGGTATAACATGATTAGACTCTCCAAATACTTCCTTTCTTCCAAATCTCTTCCTTTCTCTTTCTGGCACGTACCTGAATGGGTGAACAAGCAACACTTTTTTTGGGTTTTTATGCATTGCTGGTAACTATTCTGTAATGTACATCTCCCCACTGATCTTTTCTCTCCACTGTGATTTCTGTACTGTTAGGAATCTTCTGCTGCTGCTCCCTGTGTCCCATATTCATTCCTATTAGAACTAAAAGAGAAAAAGTTTGGAAAAAGCTTGAGAATCAGATCAAAAGAGACTGTTTAAAAGAGTTAATGGTAACAAAATACAACCAAAAGAATAGGTGAGAAAATGTGTACGATAATATCCCAATAAAAGCAACCTCCCTCTTCAAAACCTTTGATAAAACTTTCTCAAGTGGTGCATTAACAATTGAAACCAGTAATCTGAGGAACCATGTAATGCAGTGAATAGTCAACTTATAATTACAGTCTACAAGATGTTCTGGATGAAGATAACCATTCAAAACCTACTATACTGTTAATGCAGTAGATGTAAAAAGGGAAGAATTTGGCTAAAAGCTGGACCAAGTTGAGGTCTGCATGGTTGCTGTGTAATTCCCTGCAGGGCTGGATGTAGGACTGCAACTTTATCTGCTCTTGCCTGGCAGCAAAACCAAAAGAAGGGAGGGATGGAGTATGGCAGAGGTATTGTGGGAGGGCTGTGCTTTTACTGAGATCTTACAATGCTGAACATGCTTGTTAGAAGGCAACAGCAGTTCACAGCAGCTTCTAATTTTTTTTATGCATTTTTTACTCCATTTTCCCTTGACTCTGGCCCTTTGAGGTATCTGCAAGATAACTAAAATAGACTCAAGGCTGAGACTGGATGTATGTTCTTTTCCTCTGCTCCTTTTCTGTACTTTGGATGATACAGGCACTCTTCAGGTGCCGAAATACCTAGGACACCTACTGCTTATTTCTTTATCTGTATGTGTGGGAAGTATATGGGTCCTTGAGGGAAGCAAAGTTTCCTGAACCAGTTGCAGAGATTCATTGAACAGAATGGTCATCATTCTTCTGTCTGGAGAGTGTTCCTTCTTCTTTTGGGCTGATGGTAGTTTATTCACTTTTGCCTGGATTGAGCCTAAAAAGACAGTTGATACTTGCAGTACGGTTTTGGTTGGTTGCTTTGTTTTTGGCTTGGATTTTTGTTGTGAAGGGAAATATGAGATTTAGCACTTCTTAAACATTGGAAAGATGGAAGGATGGAGTCATGGCTGTCAGTGTTTTGGAAACATCTATTCACAGAGGTAACAAAGGGAGAGATTCTGGTTCATAGTAGAGGCTGAAGATTCCCATGTACATCTTGCCATTGGTATTTGTTGGCCCAGATCGACAGTGTGTCCATCTACCCTGACTCTAGTGCCAGTAGATAAGTGTACAAGTCCTGACTCTGCTGCTGTGCCACATCATCCATGAACTGGCACACTATACAGGAAGAGGAACCCAATTAATGTACATATAGGAAAGCAAATCAATTACAATGTCAGGCTGCTGTAGCTCTAGGCGCTGTCTGTTGCATGATGAATGAACATAAGTCAGTTGATTTTTCTTGAGTTTCTTTCTTGAGGTATCTTTCAACTTTCAGTGCTTGGTTTTTCTGTTACTGTGATTGTGCTTCTTGTAATAGAGATAATTTCTGTAGGTCAGCCATCACAGTGATGACATGACAATCCCATGGGGTAGATAAAAACCATATAACCATTTTATATAAAAAATGGTTACTGCTCACTGACCCCTCCCCCCCAATCTGCTTACCTTAAATTTTAGTTTACTTTAGTTTAGTTTATTATGATTTTTAGAACTTTTTAGGTTGAATGTTGCAATTGTCCTTACTGATTAAAGATACTGAAATTAGCAAGAAAATGCCAGAGTTTTTTCAACATTCAAGTCTATTGCCACTCAAGTAATGCATATGTGGTCATACTTTCTATCTTACTGCATTGCTGTTTATGGTTCCTAAGTCAGGAAGTTCAGCCTTTCCAAGAAAATATCTGCTCTCCTGAGAGAGTGAAGTGACTTTAATGTTTTTCTGAATTGAAATTTAATGACTTAGTGGAAACGTATGCAAAGTAATTGGTTATCCATCGTCAAGGCACCAAGGAAACAATTTTTTTTGTGTGCATGGTGATACTTCTCCATTGTCTTTTCTCTTGCCACAGTGAGGTACTAGCCCTTATATGTACTCTTTATTTTTGTACTTTGAAGTGCTATACTTAGAAATTTGCTCTGAAGTTCTGTATTTGCAACACTGCCTTTTATGAATAGTAGTACTATGGTACTTCTTGGACAATCAGTTGGACAATAGTGGTGGAAATAATTACAACATAATTGATTTTCAGTACACTGAAAAATTTTAATGCAAATTTGTTTTCTTTTTGCAACAGGTTCTGACTGTAAATCTGTGGCTGGACCTGTTAATTCATCACCTGAGATTAGTCTGAGATGGGAAAGCGGGCCTAGTGCTATTGTACATTCCCTGCTAGCTGTAAAAAATGGGTTTCTTCAGTGTCATGTGGAGAACTTCAGTGCTGAATTTCTAACATCTTCTCTCACAAACATTCAACATTTTCTAGAAGATGAAACTGTCGCAGAAGTGATGCCTATGAAGATAAAAGTTTCCAATGCAAGGATTAATTTAAAAGTATGTTAACAATGAGATATTTGGCTGCTCTAAAAAAAATGTGTTCTTGTTTCTTTGATGATAAACTACTAATCTGGATACAGTTAACTTCAAAGAAACTGCTATCATACTCTGAAAGGTCTTTAGATAACACTGAAACAATTTTAAAATCCATAGATTTGGTTAGCTCTGTGGTATGCCTGGAGGGGAATTTTCTGCATGAACAAGCTATTTGTATGAATTAATATTTTATACTTTTCCCCCCTCTCCCAAGTCTTTCTTGTAGAGTAACGGTGTTGAGAATTTGATATGTAAAGTTCTAGAGGCACAGTGCAGGTTTTTCTGGTTAGGCTTTTTTGCTTAGCGAACGATAGGATTTTCTAATTACAAACCACGTATTTTGAAGGTTATTTCTCTCTCCTAGTTGGAGAGTAGTTCTTGCAATGAAAGTTCTGTACAAGATAAGGAGAAAGGTTATGGAATTCCAGTACAAAAAATTTCACTTGAACACAACCCACATTTCATGTTCTTCTCTACCTAGAAACAGATACTGAACAGTGCAAGCGTTTTTCAGCACATATCTTATAATAGTAACATTAAGAGGACACTTCTGCTCTCACCATCTTCTTTAAATGTCTGAAAGAAAGTCTCCTAGGGGACTTTCTTTCAGACATTTAAAGAAGATGGTGAGTTCTGTGCTGCACAACCACTGAATATAAAGATAAGGACACTTTTTTGAGGGGTGTAGAACCACAGAAAAACAAACAAACATAAAGATAATTATTACACTGCTTTGGACAGTAATAATCACCCATACAAACTTTGAACAAGGTAAGGATTGGAAGAGTAGCTTCAGTTCTACATCTGGGGCTAAGGTCTTGATTCTGCCAAGATCATTATTAACTGGAAAGGCAATTGTCTTGTGTTCTACTCAAAATGCGTCAGTATTCCTTCCCTCAGTGATACAGCCCTTCCATCCCCTGAGGATCTTTGGACACTCTTGGAGCTGTTTCTCCTCTACAGGATTAGCACAAGCATTTTCTGTAAGAGCTGTGAACCTTCTCCTCAGATTTCAGTGGATCACAAACATGAATGCCCAAATGCAAATAGCAAAATCTTTACACATAGCCACATGCATTTAAAACCAGGATGGTGCTGGTTTATTGGCAAGAAGGCAAACTTAAGCAAAATGTTCTTGAGAAAGTAGCTGCTTGAGATGGGGAATATAAAATAATAAACTGGCAACAAGATTCTACTTGGCAGCAAAAGCACCCAAGTGCTCACTCAGCAGTGCACACAAGTCATGGTGAAGTTACTCATGATGGTTGACAAACTGCAGATTTGACATAGAGATGATTCATTTCTATAGGGTTGTTGGGTATTACAGAGTAGAAGATATGGTTCAAATGTGTGCTGCATTGCCTATTCAAATGCAGTATGTTCTTTTATTTCTTCTGCATGAGACTTCATGCAGTGTTTTTCATGGCAGGAGAGGAATGTGAGAAAGATTGTTATTGTTTGATTTTTCTGCTGCAATTTTAATGCTGATTCGAGAAGATTTGGAAGCTATATCTCAACAGCTTTCTTGGTATACATTTAATGCTGATATGTATAGTTTCTGATGATACTGGCTGTGTTATTCTATTTGACAGGCTTAATGAACTATAAAGACTTCTTGGGGAGACCCCCAAAGAAGTAATTTGTGAAGTTTCTCTTCTGTTAAATACAGTAGTATAAGTAAACTGCAGCTGGTGTCATCCCAAACTAAATTCTGAAAAGACAAAATCTGCTCAAGAATAATTGCTATACCCATTCAATCTTTAAATAGTTCAAGGGAAAATCAGACACTATATAGCACAGGCTTCTTATCTGTGACTCTGCTCCTGAGCTAACAAATGTCTTGAGTTGGGGTATAATCTTATTGAGATTTCTGTAAAAACACTTTGAAGTATTTTAGTTGGACTGTATATTGAGTTCAGCAGACTTACTCCAGAGATAATTTTGAGCCTTTAAAACTAACCCTGGGGGAAAAAAAAAAAGGGAACCAAAGTTGAGTGGAGATTGCATTGGAAAATTCTGCTCTGAAACATTCCCTTTTAAGTTTCATTAAATGTGTTTATGTTTAAATAAGCATCCTAATTATCTATTTTGATTTCCTTGTAAACTCATTTTTTTATTATGTGTCTTTTTTAGGATGACAGTCCACGCGAAAATCTTAAGGCATCTGAGCTGGTTCCCATAAAACTGCATATTGACATACTCTGGATAGAAAGAAATGATGATGGCACTTTTCTCATTAGAGGTTTGTATGTTGCTGCACCTTGATATCTCAATTCAATAATCCTCTTGTTTTTTCCTTTGTGCATGCTTGTGACTAATTATGAAAAGATAACTGGTGATAATTTGTGTAAGCTATGTTGCCATATGCCATAATTCTAAGTGTAGTCACAAAAAGGAAGATTACCTTTTTGAACAGTGTATTGGCTGTGAAAATCCACAGTTGAATCAACCTGGAAGAAATAAAAAATATGCTTATAATCTCATCAGGATATGCTTCATCAATGCATATCACTTCATCTTGATAAGTTCAGGGTTCCTTTTTTGCTACAAAGCAAACAAAAAATTGCAGATTTCCAAAAAATACAGATTTCCAAGATGGTTGCTGTCTTTTGTTGTTTTGTGTTGCAGGTAGTAGTAGAAACTACTATAAAACTATGACACTGACTTCTTCCCTTGATGTACAACAGTATATTTTAACAGGTGTTATATAGTGTACTTCAGTTACAAATGCTAGAAAGTTTCTTTAATGCCAAGTAATTAAGGTTTTTTTCTAATTTAAAAATTTGATTCTGCAGGTTTATCTCACTGTATCTTTAAATGTAAATGCCATCTTCAGAGAGACCTGGAGACAGTATGTTAATAGCAATATTATAAGTTCTCAAATTTCTGATTATTCAGAGTGCATATTCTGTGGTGATGATATAGGTTGTTATAAAAATGTGTTTATTTTCTTCAGGCTGGAAGTTACATATTGTTTCTTTCTTCATCTAAAATCTTAGGAGTTTTAATTAAATTTTATTCTTAATTTTGACTTTGAGAGGCAAATAATGATGTACTTAATATTATAAGTATATTTGTTTTAGGTGGGTTTAATTTTGTACTGATAAGAATAAAGCTTAAAATTTTTTTGACAAAAGCCCTGCACACTATTTCTTTAATACAGACAATCAAAAAGTAAATGATGTGTCAAAGATGAAGAATTCAAGCAACATGTTGCAGCAAGCAGTGGGTTCTGTTGAACGTAAAACACAAGACCAAGCCACGCAAACTACTTGGGAAACACCCCGACTTTCTAAATCAAGCAGGGATTCATCTGACTTCCTTAAAAATGAGGTATAAAGAACTCATTTTGTCTTCACCTTGCCCCCTCAAAATTAGGTTGCAATCATTATTAATCCTAATTGTAAGGCTGTGATACACTTCTGTTCAGAAATCTGTTTGAGATGGAAAATACGTTTTGTGGATATTATGGTGTGGTTCAGCAATTTAACAGTGCTTTCTAAATAGTGTAATAATACACTGCACACTGACTCTCTTCCTTTATGTCAGAGGGAATTTTATGAGGGACTTTTCTTCTCCCCATCTCCCTCATTCCTGTACAACACAGCTGCCAAAGACAAGGGACTTAGCTATTTGGTCAGATCCATACTGATCTATCAGTCATACCCAGATTTTGAATGGATGATGACAGAACCCACACATTAATTTGGCTGATTTTCTCACTGGGTAAGAATCTGGTCCTAGAGCTCAGAAACTTGGGTCACTTCCATTCCACTCCAGAATGGAAATGGCATAGCTGAAACACTGGCTATCCCACCTTTTGAGCTAATTGCATAAACTCTCTCCATGTCCTACGCTCACTGAATGAGAATCAGTTGCAATTGACTCAGCCTCAGCAAACCTCCGCCCAGCAGTGAATGGGAGCATTTGGTTTTTTAAAAGTTACTGAAGTGGAAAAAGTCATCAGTATGGAGTTATACTAATAGCTCTTTTCTAACCTGTTCATTTCAGCTTACTGAAGAAAATGAATGTCTCAAACAGGAACTAGCCAAAGCCAAAATGGCTCTTGCTGAGGTCCAAATGGAAAAAGATGCCCTGCTTCATCGCATGAAGAAGATGAATGTTGATCATCAGTAGGACACGTTCTGTTGGTACAAAGCATCATCATCATAACTGCAGGTGGTGGTGGCACCTAAAATACTGTCTGCAAATCACTTGAAAATGTGGAGGTTTTTTGGCTTACAGACAAAGTTTTATCATTACAAAAAAAAATGTTTGTGAACCAGGTACTCTTCTGAAATTTTCATTAAACATTGTAACTTTTCTCAGCCCATTTTAAACTGAAATTACTTTGGAGAAATCAGTTTATACTGTTCTTTATGAATTTACAGAGGAAAATATCATATAATCTAATTTTAATATTATCAAAGGAAATGTTATTTTTAAAATGTTTTCTAAAAAGTGGATGGTTCAGCAATGAAAGAAGGTGCCTGGGTACATAACAGACTCCATGTACCATGCCTCACTTACAAGGTTTACCTCTCTTTCTAAGGTTATGTTATTTGATTGTTGCCAGAAGATATCTATAGAAGAGGTTACATTTGCACTATGATGACACAGGCTAGATCCTCTAGAATATTATATACTGAAAATTAAAATACCAGCCCTAAACTGACCCTACATTCAGTGTAATTTGCCCCGAGAGGATTTTAAGTATAATCCTCTGGTGCTATAGAGTTCCATATATCTTTCCATATGCACTCCTAAAATAAAACAGTAAATGCTGGAGAATTTAAATAAGAGGGCATACTTCTGGGCTTTCCTTCTGCTTGAAGGTCCACTGTATCTGTACAGCTGATGTAATTTAGACATTCACACTTTATTTTTCCTTTCTCTGTGAAGAGGATATAGCCCTGGTATAGGATCTGGCCCTTTGTGACAGGTGAGCTTTGAGCCATTTTGCATGCATGTCTGATTCCTGCACAACTCATCAGACATGCCCAAGGATTTGGTTCAATATGTTTAAATAAATAATGTCAGTGCTTGTGAGGGGGGAAATCCTACTGGGATTCATTAGTTGTATATTGCTCTTTTTTTTTGATAAAAAAGCTGTACAGAATCACTTAATTACCCAAAGAAATCATAAAATTACATGAAATGTAATTATAAATTTTAAATTATGGGTGATTTGTACAAATTGAACAATAATTTTCAGCTAAAAACTGGTACAGATGAATAAGTGAAAAAGCACAACACCATAAAATAGAGACTGTAAGAGTGTGCTTCTAAACAATTTAGGAAACAATGTACAAAACCATACATGCCTGTAAGAGATTGTCTTTGCTGGAAGTAAAACTGTATAAATAATTTAGCTAGTGACCTTGAATCTGACAAATGAAAATCTTTTAATTGCTACCACAATTGTTTCTGCTCCATGGGATGTTGGAGGGAAGTTCTATTTGTAGATAAGCAAACAAATCTCAAAAAGTATTTAGTATCCTGTGGTTTGACTTTGCATACTCAGGTTGTCAAACCAGTTTTAATTAAATTGTTTTCATTAAAACTTTTTGGAGGACACATCATTTGCACTGCTGGAAATGGTTACTGAAAGTGTGTAAATTTTAACAAAGAACTCTGTGGAAGAACTGGTTCAGGCACTGCCATATAAAACCCTAGTTGAAACTTTTCTTAATTCCCATGGAAATTTTAATTTTATTATTCTGAATTAGATGAAAAAATATACAAACAATGTTTCTATCAGAGAAATTAAATACTTGTATTTGAATAGTTATATAAGACAACACAGTATTAAGTACGAGTGGTGCAATTTCACATAAATATAATGTCAGATTCAGGGGAGGATTTCTCCTTTGGTTTAACTCTGGTTGGTACTATTAAAATAATTCTTATTTGGTTTATCCTTGCCAAGATCTAGTTGGAATTATTTTGAAGAAGGAATGTATAGAGTGCTTAGTAGCATGTTGCTAGAATATTACATTGAGAATTATCTAATTTTTAAAAAGAAATAAATAGCAATATCAAATGTCTGGGTCTTTTTTACTGCATAAACTAAAACTTGCTTGTTTTGAGAAAAACCAATTGCAAACCAAATCCAAAATAACAGCCCAAACCAGCCTTTTTCAGTACAGTTTCTGAAATTCAGGGTATCACTTCCTAGCACTTATAACTGGATACATTTCTACTTCATGGCCATTGTACAGTATTGAACATCACCTGTGGACAGTTCAGAGGAGATGAGTGTGCTTGGTTGTGAGCTTGACAATACTGAGTGTGATAGTACAGTGTCATTCTGAAATGTGTTTTACTATTGAAAAAACTGCAGAGAGAAAGTTAATTTATCAATGTTTGAAAGTACGAAGTTAAACTAAGCTCTAATAGGTTATACTAAACATAATTACAAAAAGCCTCAGAATTTTTTAAAAAAAAAAAAAAAGGCTTAAAGGCTTAATTCATCCTCAAGGCTCTGTTGGTGTTCATAACCTCCTAGACAGGAAATTTGTACTATCAGTAGAGCCTCTTGCTTTTATTCTGCAAATACCTAAATGGAAGATAGTTTGGAGAACTTAATTGTATATAGAAAACTGACTCCAGAAGTCTGGTAGGAAAACTGTTACCATGTTTTGTTCTACATTTTCTATGGAAATTTTAACTGGTCTACAGTTTAGCCTAACACTCTTCATCTTGTTTGGAAGTGCTGGTTTAATATCTAATGAAGCTTTCACATCAGCTCACCTGAAAGAGGCTTTCTTTCTCAGGCTTGGTCACTGAATCTTTCTGGCATGTGCTGTTCCAGTTCTCACTGCAATTCTAACTTGGTTGGTAAGCACCAGTTTTAAATCAAAATTTTGTGGCCTTACAGTATTACTTATAAAATGTCTAGTAAAGAGGGAGTTTTGCAGAGATCATACCTGCTTGGGTCCCATCTACCCAAGTCCTTTATTTCCCAGTTCCATTAGCCATGTTCTGTTTGCACACTGTCTCACTTGGGAATTTATTTGGATGTCTTAATCTGGGATCACAAATGATCTCTAAAGGATAACTGCCATCTGCAGAACATTTCCTATGTCTGCCATGATAATGGTTACCTTTAGTCAAAATAATTTTATAATAAATGCAAGGATAATGTGATAATAAACTTCACTTGTATCAAGCATCTACAATTCCAAGAGTACTGAATGTATGTAAGTATTCCAGAAGCAAACTCCCTGCAGTGACCAGATTGCAGGTAATGATGGACACAATGATTTCTATATAATATAATGTGCTTGCATTGGTCTAGTTCTTAAAACATTCATCACAAAATGCTTCAAGTGGACTTTCAGCTCACTGTTGTCATCTGCACATTTTAGAGAGTACATCAGATTCCAATTCAGCTGTTCGTATAAGTTAATGTCTTTTTCTCTACTGTAGAAACAGACCATCACCTTGCTGATATGTTAAATACCAATGAAATTGCGGGTATTTGCTGTGAAATTCATTAATTCACTCCTCCCAATAGGGAAATTTTTTTTTTGACAGCTCTGCAATACAACCTTATATTTTTTAAATTCCAACCCATGCCACTTCACTTTTGCTGACTGGCTTTTGAATAGCAGCCCCGATTCCTGTGCCTCATTGTGAACCCAGTGGCAGGCTCTGCAGTGCTGAAGCACAGCTCTTGTGCTGAGCGTGGCTCCCAGTGGTGCAGCACCAAGCAGCGTGCTCAGCTCACTCGGCTGAGTTCCCTGGCAGTGACCTCCTCATCTTAGTAACAGCAGGAAACCTAAGAGCACAAGCAACACCAAGATCGTGCTAATTGGCGTTAAGGGATGCAAAACTTGGACAGGAATAGTGGTCTTTGCTGGAGGAACAAAGTTTTGTTTCTCAATAAAATTAGGGAAAAGCATAAAAATTGCTGGTAAACAAAAGCTGTGTAGTTACAGTTGTTTACAGTTTTAGGTATTTTTAGCATGCTTATATAAAAACTTAATTAAAATTGTTCTGCTTTTAGTTTGTAGAAGATATTTTTGAACACTTTAATATTTCAAGAACTTTTTTGCAACTCTCAGCTTCTCAAATGCTATAGAATGTCTTGCAAGTATGTGTCATGCTACTTGCCAGCTGAAACAAGTTGCAGGAATTAAAACTAAACTCTAGATAGCCTGTGTTCTCTCCCAAAATAAGGGGTAACTTCTGCATCCCAATGAGATGAGTATTTCATATTGCTAGCTATTTAATGGGTAGATAATAACTTTTTTAAAAGGACCTTTTTGTTGTTTTGTCTGCCATTGCCCAAACCACCCCTAAACAGTTACATTAAAGTATCTGTATTTTATTATTCACTGTCTCCTGCCTTTTTTTTTGTTGCCATCACTCATTTTAGTATGAGTGGAAGTGGAATATATGTATGTCCTAAAGCTTTCTGCCATGTAATCTCAGTATTAAATCTTAATGTTGTCTTAACAATCTCTGAGAACATTATTTTGGAAGTAAAAATAAGATGCACTTAGGCTGTATCTTCTTTGAGGGTAAGATGGCAGTGTGTGGAGCATATTGCAAGAACTGGTTAATGCAGTTTTCCTAGGACAGAAACCACCGTGATTTAATTTGAGTTAGATAATTGGTAAGTACTTTAAGCATTTGACAGAGAGATGGACAAAAGAGTGCTTCCAAAGCGGTAGTCTGAGGCAGTAAGTGCTGAATAAAGAGGCAGCCTCTACGCAACCTATCTGTGGAACAAATCTGCAACCCTCATTTCACCCCTACCACTGCCAGAAACAACTTCTGTCAGTGTGATTAAATTGTTCTGGTGAAGTGGCGGATTTGAGCGCTGGGACACGGTTTTGCGGTGGGAATTGCGCGTTGCAGTCCATGAGGACGAGTGTCCTGGCGCTCAGAGCAGCCGCGCTCCGCTGAGGGCCTTTCGGCTGCGCAGCGCCGCCGCCAGGGGGCAGAGCGGGAGCCGCCGCGCCGCGAAGGGACAGCCGGGAGTTCCTGCAGCTAAGCATGCTCCATTTCACAGCGCGGCTTTAAATCGGGGCTGTCTTGCTGTCAAATTTAGGTAACTTGGCTTTGTTTCTACTGCCTTCTTTATGGCATGTGTTATTCTCTTTAAGTAAATCACATGAACTGCCTGAACAGTGTCAGAAGAAAGATATTCTTCCTCCTTTTAGCTATAAATAAATTGCACAAACTTATTTTTCTACACATTGTCCCTTTATGGTAGGATTTTTAACAGATTTGTTGTGCTTCATCATTATCTCTTAGAAGTGTAGAATAAATTTTTCTGTTTTTCCTATCATTGTCTATATGAAAAGCTCCACCTTGATATTAACAATTTATTTGTTCATTTTCCTCACAAACTAGAAACCCCCCTTGTTTTTAATAAAAGGAACATATAGAGGTTTTATGTGTTTCTTTGGGAATAACTAAATGTAATCCTTTACAAATGCTTACCTTATGCACCTTCGCCAGATGGTAATCTAACATGACAGTTTATATTAACACCATAGTGTGTGGTAAGTGATCTGAAGTTATTCCTTTTTATATCCTGTTTGGCTATTCAAAAACTTACAGGCAGAATGACTAAGCAGAGAGAAAAGCAATTTATATAAAATTTACTGTAGGAATGGGTTGCTTTATTTTTGTCCAATACAGAAAATAGCATAGAAAGCAGCTGTCTCTTCATTCCTCTGGAATCTTAATGTAGTTTTTTCCTTCCACTTATTTTTAATTCTAATAAGAGTCTGCAACTCAGGATAGGTACAATGGAGAGTTTTTTAAGATGTCATCCTGAAGTGCCAATATTAGAACGTGTTGCAGAACATGACAATATACTGGACACCAGCAAAATCACAGTTGCTTACCTGAACTGAGTTTTATGTAGAAATGAAGCTTCTCTGGTCCAACTTAGCAGGACAATAGCAGGAAGTTTCCTGAAAAATCACTTCAGTCTAAACATGAGATTTGCTATTGTGTAGTATTCGCCAAAAAAATACATCTATTTACAGACTTTTTGAGTTTGTGTGTGTGTGTTTGTGTGTGTTTATATTTGAAAGTATTTATACCACAGCTTTCTTAAAGAATTATAACAAGTATGTCACCCCCAGCATTTAATTTCCCATCCAGAAGAAATGTAAGAAATATAGCAAATTGCAAACAATCATTGAGAAATTCTTTAAAGCAGTATCAGAGCTATTTGCTTTAACTGGGTCCTAAATCCTTCCAAATCCCTAACAGCTGGCAATGTAACTCATGGAAGCTACAAGTTAAGTTTCAAACTTATGCTCATCTGAAGATATATCTGAGGGGGGTCATGACCTGAATGCTGTTCTTAAACCTTCCTTTGCTATTATCAGAAGCATTCTCTGTTTATGCAGCAGGAAAGAATTCCTTCAAAGTCATAATACTAAGAAGATTTTTTAAAAGACTCCTTGAAATGGGACTTGACAAAATACTTCAGCAGGCAAAGGCAACCTAGAGTTAATCTCTTTTGCCTTTTCATTATTCAAAACATGTCTCTTATTTAGCTACTGTAAGTCAAGGAGGAAAAAGGGAGAGTGTTTGAAATAAGCATAGGGAAAACAACACATTAGAAAACACTCTGAGCACCTTATTCATGAAAACATGTTCCTATGTGGCTGAATATGTCATCCTTAATGTCAGTGTGGCAGCCTTTAAATCCACAGCTGCTGGAATCAAAAGGAATATTTTTACTCAGCAGCAAATAGTAATGTATAGGCAGTAACAGATTTATTTTTTTCTTCTCCATCTGGTGATAAAACTCATATATGGAGCAACATCCTACTGCATGTGTTAGCTGGATACTAACTGACAAACACTGTCATAATCTCCCACTTTGCTGATGCCCTTTCATTTTAAGGACCCTTTGAAACTTCTTATGCCAATAAGGAGACCCATCGAGTGGGATTTATGAATAAGAGGAAATTTAGATATCAGATACTCAGTGTCCAATCTCATCCACTCTACCATTTCTGATATCCACTGGAGATGGGCCTGCTAGAAGAATCTGAGCCTGAAACACTGGATGTGATTACTGTGAGAACTTCATTGAAGCTGTGTATATCTAAATAAAGATAAGGCACAGCTATAGCACAAACACATCCTCAGCATGATGTATATTTTGACTACAACCATCCTAACAGGGATGTGAGAAAGACAGGGTTGTATCATAGAAGGAAGTAGAAAAGAGAGACTGAGAATTTCTGTGAAAGGAAATTTTAAAATTGCAGCAAGAGAGAAGTGGACAATAAACAGACAAACTGAATATTAGTTAAATCAGGTGCTATGAATGCATTGGGTACTGTATACCCAATGTGCATTAGATCAGGTACATTACAAAATGTACCAAAACATCCAAAATAATTGGAAAATATTATTTGATGTAAAAACAATCCTACCAGATAAAAAAAGAAATTGACTTGGCTTCCAGAGAAAAACTGAACTGCTGTTTCCTTGATCAGGTGGTAGTGGTGGTGAAATGTTTGTCTCTCCACACGAGAAACAACTGATAAGACAAGCGGAAACTGCCTCAAGTCACACTAGGGGAGTTTTAGGTTAGACATTACAAAAAATTTCTGGACCAAAAGGGTTGTCAAGCACTGGAACAGTCTAGCCAGGAAAGCGGTGGAGTCACCATCCCTGAAGGTATTTTAAAGGTGTGTAGATGTAGCATTAATGGACACAGTGCAGTGGTGGACATGGCAGTGATGGGGCAATGGTTGGGCTCGATGACCTTAAAGTTCTTTTCCAGCATGAAGGTTTCTGTGAAAAGGGATTGGGCTAATGCAGGGTAGTGTCTGGGAAAAGTGTTGGGGTATTGCTGAGAAAGGCAATATTTGACTAAATACTAACATCAAAATAAAACTGAGCAGTTCCATATTTTGATGTTTCAAATTTAAAAATTTACAAATTTTATATTGTATCTTCAATATAAAAAGGAATGATGTGATAAAATACAAGTGTCATAGAAGCTCATTAATTTGCCATTACAAAGTCTATTCTCAGAAAACTACAGTGTGTGGTAGGTCCAGAGGTGTGAAAAGAGGAAACAAATGTAAGAAAACAGCAGTTACCAGATTTATGTGACTTCCGAATTTTCCTACTTGAATTATTCATCTACTTGAGTTATTCACTCAGCTTTATTGGAGGCGGATCTTTTTAGCTCCAATTTCTTGTATACTTAATTATTTGATTAAAGATTACTTTGCATTAATTATTGCATATTTTTCTAGGATTATGCCAGCCTATTTGCATATCCATAGCAGTGTGTGTCTCTGTACTTTCTATTCTCTTAATAGAATATGGAAATAGAACTTCTATCCCAAATAGCTGCACCAGTTTCTTTCCAATGGGAAAGAATGCAAAGATTAATTCCTAGATCTGTTTTTCTGAATCAGTTCCAGTTAGAAGAGTGTTGTGGATATGCTGGTATTCCTGTAATCCTCTCTGCTACCTTTGCTACAGACGCTCTGCGGTAGGTCAGTACACTATTATGTTCTTGAAACATTAATCTTACATGAAATAATTTTTTGTGCATGGGTCTTCCTTTAAGAGCTTAGCTTTTACTTACTTTGATGAAATAAAATCAGGGCTTTTTGCCTGGGGTTGATAGTCACCTTCAGTTCAGATAAGTAAGTGTAAATCAAATTAATTGGCTGGTTTAGCCATAGACTTCACCAATTATTTTTTTAGACCAAGACTTATTGTATTGGTAGAAGGCTCAAAATGAGGGAGATGCACATCAGCAAACAAATTACTCATGTTAATATTTTCCTCTGTAATCTAGTTACACAAGACGTAATTGAGATTAAGAAATTCACTGCATAACCATGTCCTCATGCAAAAAGCAGTAACTTTCTTCCCTAGGCAGTGCAGGACTAGCTGTTTAATTTTAATAAACACTCTAGAATGTTGTTCGTGGGGCTTGAAGAAGTAATTAAGAATGAAGAACCTTTTTACTGTTGGGCTAACTGAATAAAATATGTTGGGGCCCTAATCTTGTGCTAGGAGCAAAGTACCAGCTTCACAAAATCACCATTTCTGACAAATCTGATATTAATTTTTTTTTGACAGACAGCAGCAGTATCCTTAACATTAGAATAACTGTGTGGTTGTATACGTACTGTACAAAACCACAGTAAACACTGTGCTGTGTATTTTAATTTACGTAAAAGACTCCATTAAACTACACTCATACACAAGGCAGTAACCTGAGGTAAAACAAATTAGCAAGACAATGAGCAAAGCTTACACACCTGTTATTTGTGCTGTGTTGCTATCAGTGTGCACAACATACAGGTCCATGCTAACATGTCATTTCTCAGAATAAAACCATGTGTTTCCAAGTGGAATACAAAGCAACCCCAAACCTATTCTAAATTAAAATATTGGAATGAAAATAATTGTGTTTGCTGTTTTGATTATCATGTAGCATAAAATGGACATTTTTATAGACATGTCTGGAGATGTAACAGCAGTTTTGGAACTGTAAAACGGGAATCCAAAATATCCTCCACTAAAGAATTATTCCTTTCTTTTGACAATGTTGAGTTCCACCTTCTGTTTTACTACCTACTAGAACAATGTACTCTTGCATACTCAGTTTTAGTCCAAGTTATCCTGAAAACTGTTGTTTACTACTTTATTTCACTATTCTGTTCAGAGTCTCTTTATGAGCCTGCTGGACAGTGCGGGTCCTAGGAGAGACCTCTACACAGCTGTACTGGCAACCTCTCACCGATGTGAAAACTGGCCATTTTTCCCTTCTACTTTCCTTCATTAACCACACACAAGAGAATCGTCCCTCTTAAAAACAATTTGATTTTTTAAAAAGTATTCTGTAAGGACCTTGTCAAAAGCTTTTTGGATAGCCAAATACAACCTATTGATTGACTTGCAATTTTCTATATGCTCTTTGACTTCTTCAAAGAACTCCTACAGAAACATGAGACATGACTTGCTTCTCCAAAAGCTGTACTGAATATTCACTGTTGTATGCAGACAGGTGTCTACCAATTTCCCAAGCATGCAAATCAACTCAGTAGTTCTCCAGGTCTCCTTCAAGCCCCTTAGGAATTATTAGGATCACATTTACCACCTTCCACTCATCTAGCCAAGGCCAATTGAAACAATAGCTCACATGTCATCATTTTAATTCTATGAGTGTTAGATCTGAGGTCCTTCAGACTCTTTGGGGAGTTCAGTCTGGTCCAGGCAAATTATTTTTATTTATTGATTTGTTTCAACAAAACCTTTGCTTATGAGACTGTAAGTTCAGTTAAAATCTTGGACTTGGTCTGTAAAGAAAAGCCCTGGTAGTTGAAATGTCAACTACTTTTTCATCACAAATAGTTATATCTGTTGGAATCTGTAGGTATTGGTGATTCCGAGATTGTAGAAAGTCTCTGTCTTTCTGCCCCGTTGCCAAAGAAGAAGCCATAATTCGTCTGTGCTGTTTTCCAGGTTGTTTATTCTTGCTTATCTATAACATGTTCTGCTGCCCTGCCGCAGGTCTGTCCTGCAGGGCAGCGTGTGGGGCTCTGCCCCCAGTGGGATGTTACAAACATTATATACCAGAAACTACGTGTGCTATATTTACAATAATATGCCAATATCTGTCATTGTTAAACAGCGTGTCCCCAGCCTAAACCAACAGAAAAATGCCAACACTACAGTGAAACTTGGAGGGCATGAAGAAGGAGGAAAAGGACAAGACATACCCAATTTCCTCCATCTTGTCCCCTCTGAACCCCTAATCTAGAAACCTAAAATTTTACTTTTGCACCCGTGTCACACTTAATTATTACTCTTATCAAACACTCAAAGCTTGTAATTCATCCTGTAAGATTGAAAACTCCTCTCCATGGACAGAGATCACAGACAGTGTCTCTCGGGGCTCTGTACTGGGGGGTTCCTGACCCCTGCCAGGGCAGCCAGAGGGAAGCCCTGGATTCCCACAATATCCACTGAAAAAAAACCCAAAACTGGCCGGACCAAGAATCCAATGCAAAATTAGCTATCTGCATCATTTGTGTTAAGAATAAGCATCAAAGCTAAAATTCGCATGGATTTGGTAAATTCAAGTAAGAGAATCAGTGGAAGACTGTACATTTGACAACGATATACTGAGAAAAAAAAGAGTGCTGTGTCCATTTGGTTCCAGATTCATTCCCACTGCAACATTAATTAAAAATCTTTCTTTGTCATGTATTTCTCCTACATTCTGCCTTGTTGGTCATTACCACACATATGCACAAATACAAACATACCTAAAGAATGCACAATGTATGAGTGTTCACTCAACCATTTTTATCAATTCTGAGGAGTGATTTACTACTATGTATTCATGTAGGATAGTTACTATTAGATTAGACAAAAACCTTGGCAGAACACTTCTAGTTATGCTATTGCCTTACAGTGCACCAGCCCCCTGTGCTGCTTTCCTGGGTGTTACTGATGGAGAGCAAAGATAACACTTGCACACAATTCTGCCAGCTGTCTGTACTTGCAGTTGCAGTCCCTTGTCACTTGCATGTTTCAGCTGAGACTTCTCTATGATCCCTCTTTCAGGCAGTCAAAATCTGATGTGTAGGCAATGTTGTACATATCCTCAAAGGAAGATAAGAAGAGGAAAATATTTTATAGTCCAAAAGAGGTTGTATGTATCAAACGTAAAAACAAGGTTTTTTTATGCAATAAGCTGTGCATTAAGCAGTACAGGCAAAGCTTTAATACTGTACTGTATCTGTCAGCACACACTGGATTGGGGCATCTAATCAGCATGCTGCTCTTACCAACTTGTATCCACATTTGATTGTGCTTTCTCTCTAATGCATGAAAAATAGTGTCAGGCATATTTTGATAGCACACTGACGAAAACCTAACATAGAGCAGAAGGACTGGATGAATAATCATACTGCTAATTCCACCTGCTGTGACACAAGAAATACATGTAAAGATATCTATAGATATGCCAGTTAACCTTAGGATCTGCCATCAGTGCAAAATCACAACTGCACTGGAAATGGCACGGCAGACAGATCTGACTTTCTGTCAGTACTATCCCGTGCCCATATTCTGGAAGTTTGGCTTTCCAGCACTGACACAACCTGCAGGCTGTGTGTCCTTGACACTTTCCAGCAGTGGGATGTTTCAGCCTGTGGGGAATGCAGCACACTCCCATGGTATATTCAGATGACTCTGTAGGTTAGTGGCTGTGAGACAGAATCACAGTTTAATTTCTTGCTCTTCCTTAACATGTTCAGAGCCCCATAAAGATGATGCCATGGGGTCACTGCAAATGCTGAGACAATGTCTTGCTGTTGTGCAACATCACCAAGGGACTGGTTTTGCATTCTTTTCCCCTGCAAATTTCCAACATGCTTGAAAGGAAGTATGTGTTTATAGAAAATGGCATCTAGTCAGAATTGTTTGGTCAGAGACAGGATTGTTTTGGATAAGTTGTCAAAAATGGCTTTTCCCTCACATGTTACTTCAGCTTGTACTTAATTGGGTGAGTCCAAGAATCCATGTGGCTTTTTAAGACCACAGAACTCTTGGTGTTTTTATATCCCTCATGAGTTAGTTTTAGTACCTTCAGTTTCTATAATTTTTTTTTTACAGTGGGGGAGGATGCAAGTCCTTTTACATATTTCAGTGGTGAGAGCTAAACTAAGCATCATGTGAGTATTATGGTGTGTCCCAGTTTTCCAAACCGAGGCCATGTCCACTGTGCCATCTACCTGCTGAGCGTATCCCTGAGGAGGGCTGACCTGCATCCAGGTTCCACCTTGGCAGGGAACCAGGACATGTTGGCATTCACACTTGGCCTCAAGAGCTCATCGCTTCAGTTTCTTTTCTATGCTATACATATACACTCTAAAGAGTAAAAGACAATATCAAGACTGAAAAACACTTGCCACACAGATGCATAAAAAATACTGCTTTCTCTTGGGCAGGCTTCACAAAAATTAGAATAACAATCAGGCCTATTTAATGCTAATTTATTTTCTGCTGTCAAAAAGAGCTGATGGTTTGTTCTAGAATTTTGTGCTGTTTCAGAATACCCCTCAGAATTTGTAATCGGGATCTTAAGCCTTCCATATATCTTTACGTGAGAGAATGGATAATACATAGTCCTGAAATTTAATGTAAATATGTTTGCTATTCTACACAACCATTTTTAATATCATAAATTTAGTGTTTTCTTCAATACCTACAACTCAGTTTTCATACTCTCTTCCATGCATCTGCTTGAAAATAAAGACGGAAAAGTCATGGAATGCTAGAAAGCACCCATTTAATTTGCCTTTAATTCAGGGAGGCTGCAGGAGGAGGAAATGAAGACGTTGTCACCCTGATATGAGAACAAAGCCGAGTGATAGTTGCATTGTAAAAACATTAAGGAAACTCCCTGCTTTTTACAGTCACTTCTAGTCCTTTCAAATGACAAACCAGTTAAAGAATTTCTAGGTAGGCTAAATGCTCTCTCTGGTATTTTAGAAAATGGAAGAAAACAGAAGGTAAAGCATATGTTGTGTTGAGAGAAATTTTGAGATTGAAGGTGTGATGCCACTTAGATACTGACAGCTGCAGTGGTCATAACTTAAAATGTCTTTACAAATACTAAAATCCTAGAATCAAAATTCTGCTGTCATATGGAATATCCCTGCTTAAAAAGCATACAACATTTTGAAGGATCTCTTTGCTTTATTACAAATTATTTTTCTCATCTGTAGCTACTGCAAATTATACAGCTGTATTTCTACATTCTGTGCCTAATTAACTTATTTATCATACATACATCTTTTAACACTCCACAGTCTCGTCCTAATATTACCAGGAGCAAAAAATGTAAGACATTTAAAAACACAAAGGAGTCCACTTAATCTAATGAATGTATTTGGCCATTTACATTCAACTCAGTCTAGATACTTGGCTTTTCTTACTACAGCCCACTGTTGATTTCATCTCTGGAAACAGACCAGCCCATGTTCTCAATTCTTCGCTTCAGTAGCCTTTAGAATTTATCCACGTTTAACCCTTCCATTAAAGAGTGCTGCTTACACTCGTTTTTGCTTTTCAAATTGATGGAATTACTCTATTCTGCCTTATTTGTTAATGAAACCAAATCTTCTGTTTGGCCTTCACAGGTGTTTGTGGGCACTAGGCTGTGGGTTTATTTCTACATTCATAAAATCCTTCTGAGTTTGCTGGCTACTGCATGCATCTGCTCCATTGATATTTCTATGTTGATTTTCCTTACTGTTCTTCAACAGCTTTCTGGACAATCATTTCAATTAGAGCACAGTCTTGAGATTTTATTTTCCCTAGAAGAATTATGTAACATTTATACTGAGTCATATTTGCCATCTGCTGATCCAACCACATAAACAATACAAATTCTTGAAAACCTGAGATTTTCCTTAGCATCTGCTTCTAATCTAATTTTTCACAAATGTGCAGGTTTACGCACACACTCCTGCCTTAAGATTAGCTCTTCATTGAATACTGGCACCTCTTCCGAGGCTCTAAGCAAACTTGAAGGAATCTCTTCATGCAGTGCATGCTGAGGATACATGTGAGAAGGTGTTTATCAGGCAATGCACGTGACTGCGTACAAAATCAAAAGCAAGGCAGGAATACAGGGAAATTATGGCAACCTTAACACTAATTCAGAATGCAGGGGTGTTCTTGGTTTATGCTGACTTCTTTGGAACTAGTTAATGCTCAAGTGGCTGGCAACAAGATACAACTTTTTAGTCTGGCTTTAAATTACAGTTTTCCACGGTGACTGCTATGGCTAAGGACTTAAACTATAAATCCTAATTCATGTGATTATACATTTACATATTCAAACCACATTGCAACCCTTGTGATCACAAAATCAGGCCTTAAAATTGCTATTTATATCAGACTCTTTCAGTAAGAAAAGCTGTAGTTACAGAGTCCTTAATAATTTTATGCATGTGTTCAGTTCTGTGTCCTGCTGACAATATTGGAGAAGACATCATTTTACATCCTGAAAATGACAAAGTATGTAAATTACATTTCCTAGCTAAAATTATACTGTTTTGTATGGATGACTTTGTGGATGACTTTATTGAAATGATAGGTCTCCGTAAGGATTGTTTTTTTTTCCTTTCTAAGAGAAAATCAGACCCCACAATGAAATTTCTATCAATTTTTAAGATATTAAAATTGCTTAATTAGCTAATAGAAACACAAAAACATCTGTAGAACTGTGACTGACAGGGACTAAAACAAATCGCTTGTGAAGTCAACAAGGATCTTTCCACTGCCTTAAATGTACCATAGGTTTGGTGTAATAAACTCTCAAAAAACCTAACATCAGAATCCTGCCTAACACAATGTTATTTTGCCATTGCTCCCATTGCTTCTTGTGAATACAAGAGGAGAATGGGAACACATGGGAGAGTGCCACTGATCCCAGTGGGGGAAGGGTGAGGGGTTATAATTTAGTTGCCTATGGTCCTACCTACCCCAATTACTAAACTAAAACAGGAACACGGGGCTATAATTTAGTTCTCGCATATGCACAGTATGGTGCATTTGTCAAGCATGTACCTAGGAGTTGACCAGCACTGAGTATTTTCAGCTTGGCTTAAAAGAACCCCAAATCCAAGAGGAATGATTAATTTCGGTGCCCGGAAAAGTCACACAATTTGAAAGGTCTCTGTAACAGAACCGGGAGCTCCAGAAGGGCTGACTGGATTGGATGCCAAATATATTCAATGACACCGATACTCAGAGTTTCTTATCCTTGGAAATACTGAGAAGCCGCGACCGTGGCGTGCGGCAGGTGCCGGCAGTCCCGGCTGTCCGATTCGCTCCCGACCCTCGCGGGGCCCGGGTTTTCCCGTCCGCCCGCACCGCTTCGCGCAGCGGAGCCCCCGGCGCCGGCCGTGCGGCCCCGACTCGCACACACGCGCGCTGTGCCACGGGCCCCTCGCCCCGCCCGCACCCGCTGACAATCGCCCCTCAGCGCCCGCCGCAGGAGCCGCCCTCTGCTCCCACCGCTCCCGCGGCTCCTCCGCGCCCCGGGCCGGCCGTGCTCAGCGCGGGCACCGGCCCCGGCCCGGCGGTGCCCTGAGGCCGCTGGGAGCCGCCGCGGGGGGCGCGGCCGGCGCACCTGGCGGGGCGCGGGGCGGGCGGCGCTGCCGGCACCGCAGTGGAGCGCGGGGCGGGCCGCGGGGCGCGGGGCAGGCGGAGCAGCGGGGCGGGCGCGGAGGGGGCGCCGTGCCCGGGCAGCCACTGGGAGCGCGCCAGCCGCGTCTCCTCAGCAACGGGCCTGGCACGGCAGGGCTGCGCCTCTTCCCTCCCTCCTTCCCTCCGCCCGCTCCTCCCCGCTTCCGTCCGTCCGTCCGTCCGTCCATCCATCCATCCATCCATCCATCCATCTGTGAGGGTCGTTATCCCCGCCGGCCCGACCGGCCACGGGGGTCGAGGCTGCCCACTCCCCCCGCCCCAGCCTCTCGGCCGGGGCTGTGTGTGCATGGGAGTGGGGGGAGGTTCTTTATTGGCCTCGTCCTCCCTCTCTCCCTCCCTCCCCCCTTCTTCCACACTCCACCCAGAAATGATCCAGTGAAACTAGGAGGAGGTGATTCTCCTCCTCCCTCCTGCCGCTGCTCCTGCTGGTCTGGAAGGGACTGCAGGAATCTCTGCCGTGCTCTGCTCTGAGGCAGGGTCTGGGGAGGGGAGACCGTTCTCTGGAGGGAGGGGGCCGCAGTGACCCGGGGTGCAGCTCTCCCGTGGGGGGCTGCTTGGTTCCCGACCATGGGGAAGGACCAGGAACTGCTGGAAGCCGCGCGCACTGGGAATGTGGCTCTGGTGGAGAAACTCCTCTCTGGGAGGAAAGGAGGGATCCTGGGCAGTGGATCTGGAGCTATTCCCTTATCCAGCTTATTGAGGTAGGGACATCGTTCCCCATCAAATGCTGGGGATATTAACCTGTTCTTCCCTATCATCCTTATCATCGCCCCTCTCATCTTCATTTCAATTCCTGCATCCTTCATAGTAACAATAAATCGTTCACTCTCTCGCCAAGTACAAGCATGCCAGGGTTTAAAGTCACAGGCAGTCATTTTATTAATATAGTGGTACTGAATTTCCTTCTTCAATGCGTCTGCAGGGTCCTTGTTCATTCTGTTACTAGCTGTGGTGCAGAACTTATGTTTTGACTGCTGGGTTAATACATACAATGTATTAATTTTCCTTCCGTTGATATTTCCATCTTCAAATTGCTACTTTAATCACAGATGGAAGTGTTTATCACAGACAAGGCATTGCATCGTGAAATTCTGTGTTAAAAGACATAGCTTCACCCCATACCCTCACCCACTGCTTCTACCCTTGCTTGCAGAAAAAATTAGGCATGCCATCGTAATAAGCCTACAAAACAAAGAAAAGGAATTTTTTTTTTTTTTGGTGGGAGATCTTTGAGGCAGAGGAGGTGTAAAACTTAGGGAGTAGATTAGGTAAGAGCAACATTACTTTCAAGGTACCTGAATTTAGTGGAGTGAAACTGGGTTACTGGCCATGTTGGGTGATAGGGCTTAACTTCAGTCATTAGTTGTATCTCCTGCAATCCACAGCATAGCTTTGATCGTAAGTTTCATCATGCTCTTAAGTCAGAGCATTGTCAGAGTCATTTATGGCATTTGACTGTACTCAGAGCAGAGAAGGTCTGCAGCACACAGTCCAGTGCTAGAGTTCAACACTAAACTAGGCATAACAAAAGAAGACAAAATTAACTAAAACACTGTTGACCTAGAACTTGAATAAATTGGGGGTTGGTTTGGTTTTTTTATTCCTTAAAGAAAGAAAAGGCCTAGCACCATGGAAATGGATTAAATTAAAATGTATTTGTTATTCTATTGCCAGTGCCTTCTTATCAAGGTATTTATATTATTTCCTTGTTCCCTATTAGGGAAATTTTAATGGTAACTCTCCAATTTATACTTCAAATCATACTGTTTAAACTCTATTTTAAAATCTTGCTTTTTTAAAACTAGGTTTAGTGCTGTAAACAACAACAGTTCGGGTATTCATAGTTTAGCAAAGTTCTGTGGTGCCCCAGTTCAATTTGCTATTGCACCACTGTTGAATTACTAGCCCATTGACCAAAACCAAAACACACCATGTGATTGCTTGTTTGTACTGTACTCGAATAGGCTGCTTAGGAAGAAATGTGCCAGCTAGTCAGTTAAATTTGAAATATGATACCTACTTTTCTAAGTACAGAAGTAAGTTCACTTCAGTACAATGACTGGCCATTTATAATCTAGTTCTAACACATGGTTTGTGCAATGGCTTTCTCCAGGGCTAGTGCCTGTGCTGTATTCTTGCACTGTTTATTTCATGTTGTATATTGTGAGTTCTGTATATCCAGAGGGACTGTATTTCCTTGTGCTTGCCGTCCTTTATTGAACAGCACTGTTGTATGTTGTGTACACAGAACACGTGTGTTTTTGTATATACAGATGGGTCATCACAGTTCTTGTTTGTTACTCAGGATAGAAGAGTTTTAGGTTGTAAAGTCAACTGGCTTTTTTCTTTTTCCTGGAAGTGCACTTAGCTTGAAGAGAAGTAAAGCAGAGTAAAACATAGACTGTTTAATTTATGGCATTTCTTACTAATGTTAACAAGAATGTCTATGTCTTTCTGTAAACACAGCTTCAGAAATTAAGAATGAACTTTCAGCTGTATGCTGCATCCAGCTGTATGATGAAATATTTCTAATTTAGAAAGAATTCAGTGAGCATCATTAATGATGCTTAAATGTTTCACAATCTAACACAGTATAGAACATAGGACTTTTTAGAAGGTTCAGCAGGAAAGCTCGAAGCAGAAACTAGCATGCATTATAGTAAATGTTTTTCAAGAAAGAATTATATGTGACAGGTATTTTGACATACCTTTTTTTTTTTTTTTTTTTTTTGGAAATGTTCCATGGTCTGTTGCCATTAATTATGGATTAAGTCCAGAATGACATGCAAGATTAAGGTTGGTTCTATCTTGGAATAGAAAACATGGAAACAATATGAGAGTCCTATGAACATCCTGATCCTGTTTGGGAAATCAACACTTATGGAAAATAATGAAGTTGATGAAGTTGTAGAAGAGCAATACTTGTACAGGATAAAAGTTTGAATTTGAAGCGGAACCAAAGATTTTGTTTAAATAGAAAACCTGAAGAAGTTTACTAGTATGAAGAAGTTTACTAGTAGAGCTATATAGGTAACTTTGCATACAGTTTATTACAATAAGAACTTTGTAAAGTTTTAATAAAAGCAACAGAGAATAATATAGGGACATAATTTTCTTAATTTTATTTATTTTTAGGAGTTGTTTTGACAGTAACTCCTGCTGTTTTGTTGATCATAATTATTGCTCAGTTTCTAAAATGGTGCCCAAGGACTGTACATGTTCCACTGTAGTGAGAAAGGTCTTTCTTTCTCCTTTTGGTAGTGCTGTTTCTACTGTTAGGTTGGAAAAGTCCAACTCTTTCAGTATGCATATAGACTAATACTGTGCCTGATGCATTGGTCTAGGTAGCAGGACTACATTGTCCCTTTGGATTTCTTCAAAGTGCTGAAGACAACAAAATTTATGTGACTGAATGCTCTATGGATAGGCTATGGACTAATTTCTATGGAAATTTGCTTCACAGTAATTATGTGCCCTGTGAATGAACTTTAATATTCATAAATTGAAAAATACACCTTGATTGTTATCTGAACCAATGAACAAACTATCTGAGCTCTGATGTCCTATTTACATTTTTATAACAGCTTTTTTTTTCCTTACTGATTAATGTATTTTTTGGTACTTGGGGGGAAAATAGGGCAAACTTTTGTATGGGTATTCTATAGTTGGACCTACTTGTTGATGCTAATTGCAGACTAAATTCTATAAATTTTAAAGGCCTGACTTGTAACTCCTAAGTCATTAAATTATAACAACAGTTCAAGAAAACAGCTCTGTTCTGCAAAGCTATTTAAGCACACATATAAATGTATGAATGAATTCCTGTGAGAATTTCAACACATGCTTAAGAGTATGTGCAAAGTGCACAAAAATGATGTGTGCTTAATTAAGACCTCATATGCACCCAGACATCTGTAATACTTACTACATAATACCTCATGGCCAGATTAGTTTGTCTAAAACAATGACAACAAATCAGTGATGTTTGACTGTGTGGACTCTATAACTCATTTCAACTTAGGAGGAGCTTTGGAAGGCTGCTGTGGGTCAGTTTGTGTCCCCTGCCTCAATATCCATAGTTTGCTCTTTATTATAAAGATTGTGGCTCAATCTAGTGAAGGTGAATTTCTCAGGTGCAAAGATCAGCATTGCAACATACTAGAGCAAGTAACCTAAGTAAACACCTGATGTAATTTAGTTGCTTAAACTTGGGTACTTACTGGTACTTTAGGTGCCCAGGTGTTTTTGGAATGGAATGATGGACTTTAAAAAGAGCCAGGATCTCTGGAGATACATATAAATTCCCAATGTGATACACTAGGACATCTGAAGCTGTGTTACATGTTTGGCCTATGGTCTCTAACCCAAAACATTAGTGCAGGGCTGGAGTCTCTTCTTTTACTATGTTGGGACACCTTATAAAACATTCAAAGTTTAGAAGACTTAAGTCTAAATTTATTTTTTCTGTTTCTTTGTGGATTCCACTGCCTGGAATTGTCATACATGAATATATTAAATATATTTCATATTAAAAAAAGTTTTTGAAGTTTAGAATTAGGAAATTTTTTTCCAGATTGCAAATAGAATTTTCACATATTTTTATGTGATTTCACTGGATCTTATATTATTCCAGTGTAAGCACAAAAACTTGACAGTAAAATCCCACAGTCTCTCTAACAGAATGTATAATTTAATTTCTGTATTCAAAATTTTTAAATGCATGTTAAAGGATTTAACACATAGAAAAAGTAAAGTGTTTCTAATAAACCTGGTGTTTTTAATTTACTTAATTTAATTATCTGTGTATACATAACATGTTTTAATTGACCAACCAGTTTTTCATTGTTGGATAGAGACAGCCTATGTTTCTTTCAAAGAGTTTTCAGGAAAAATAACTTTTGAGGTTTTAATGTATCTCAGAGACCTTACTACATTTTGCCACATGTAGCCATGCATATGCCCATTTATTTTAAGTTTCTAGCAGGAATGGATAGTTTTTGATTATATGTTAATTTTTAGTCTTTTTAAACTGTACAAGTTAAAAGAGCTTTGGATTTTTAACAGAACTGTGGGATTGAATATTAATTAATGTGAACTGGCACAGACTAGTAGGGAAGGTTGCATTGGCCCTTTTTTGCTCTTTGTTGGCTGCTGCCATTACACAGCATGAGAGGGTGGAGCAGCCTGCCTGGAGCTGGTCTTTTCTCCTGCCACACTTGGCATTGTGGCAGGGAATGGTTTCGTTCTTTGCTCAGCCTTACTTAGCGCAGCTACACCATGTGTAGGCCTGGCCCAAGTTATTTCTCCTCCAAAGTGTAAGAAACACGGCAAGCAGATTGCCAGTCTGGGAGTCGCAATCTGTTTCCTCATCTGTTTCTCAGAGCAGTGTCTTGCTTGCAGCAAAGCCACAGTTTAGCCTGATGGCCTCAGTGTGTGCTGAAAGCCACACAGATCCTCTTCTGTCCTTGTGCAGAGCCCTGTGATTCATTCAGCTTCCTTGGCGAAAACACATCACACTTGGTAGGCCTTGTAGACTGGGAAGTATTTAAAATGTTGAAATACTTTATGAAGCTTTAGTTAATAGTTTTTAAGTTTTTTCATGTTATAGTTTGAATAACAAATTGATCAACTTAACAAGAATAAGGGATCTATTTCTGTTTATCATTACAACTAGCATTGTTTAAAGTAAGGGGACCTTTCTTAGGTTCTTTTATAAAGAGATAGTATTATATGAGGCTTGCAGTACCAGAGTTCTGGGCTCACATAATTCCAAGGCATTTATTTCAGACAACCAGCACAGATAATAAAATGGAAAGTATTTATTACATAGTTCAATGCAGCATCCAGTTAGTCTGTATTTATTTCTAATTTTAGTTATACTACTTTTAATTAATGAAGGGGTTTGTACTGATGTCCTAAGCAGAGACCAGCATTCCCAAATTTCCCAATTACATTCTTTATCATGTTAGAGAAGTTAATCTAATTCTTTTGAGGCCATATTTAATCTTTCTTCTTTTTGCCTTTCAGTATGGAATGCAAACTAACAATCAGGACAACAGTTTGTTTATGCTTTTTGGTATTAGTGATAGTTGATTGCTGCATTGACTCTGCTTTCCCTTGAAAATGTGTGAGCTTCTTTTAGCCTTCATTTTGTTATCTTCTACCCTTCTTGGACTTATTTTTATTTTTGCTTTTGTTAAATGCTTTCAATCCAAGTTCAGGCAACATTTTATCTATTGAATTCCTTAGATTTCTTCTCTAGTTTGAAATATTTACAATATGTAAAGGTAGAAATATAACAATATCCAGGGCATCCGATAGATGGTTAAGGGCAAGGCAATTCACAAAGTCTGTGTAGTAAATCTTCCCTAGGAGTTCAGTATGATTCCAGATTTAAACTCTGTATTTAAAATCTATGGATAAACTTCTCACATCTCCTTACTGCAGAAATAGTCTTCCGAGTATTGTTCAAATCTATGTTCTATTAATTTTTTATAATGTTGGACCAAATGCAAAATATGACCAGCAAGAACTGTAGATCTAGTGTAAAATCTACCAAGGTAATTTTTTCTGCCTATAGATAGGATCAAGATATGGACTGATGGAGTTTGTGATGGAACCAGGCAGACTAGTAAGAGAAATTTGATAAACGTGTTAAAAGTAGAAGGTAAGGAACAACATTCAGAAGACTGAAGTGTCTGTAACTTAAAACAATACCTTTAGAATTCTTGTAGAATTCTCAGCCACTAGATGGCTAGCATCTAATTCCCCAGAGGACCCTATAAAGTCATTGTGATCACTACTGTGTTCCCCTTCTATCTAATATTTATCATTTTAGAGGTTTGGTAATTCAGTAGAATTAATGATGCTTTGTAAATTTTTGACATTGACAGGACATCACTGTTTTTAAGTAGTAATGTTATAGCAGACACTTAAAGGGGAAATAAATGAAAGGGAATGAAGAATGATGTAATCTGAAAGATCTGCTATCTTGTGAAGGTTGGAAATGTTATGAAAAGCAAATGCTGATGCTTTTAGGGCAGGTGTTTTTACACCTGCAGCAGGGATCCAGGACATAGCCATGTTTCCAAACCTCTACAGGTTTGGAAACCTCTACTTCTATTTAATTTGCCAGAAGTTTTGTTAGTATTCCTGGATGAGCTGCTAAGGAGTGCTTTTTTTTTTTTTTTTTTTCCTGAGTTAGAGAATCCTATAAACTGCTTTAATTTATGCTACTGGTATATAACCTGTAAGGGACAGTGTAATGTAGAGTGCAGTTACAGTGCCTTTCTTCAGCAAGCTTAGTCTGCTCACCTGGGGAGGTGGCTGATACAAGAGTTCCGCAGCTGGAATTCCTTTCTGCCATGGAATTTCTCTGCTGGCCACCTCCAGTTAGAATACACATACTAATCATATACTAATACTTCAAGATAAATTATATTGACAGTTTTTAATGTTAAATGTGTAAAGCATAATAAGTAGTGTTAATTTCTGCCTACTCATATGACATTTTCATTTACATGGACCCTTTTGGGAAGTCGGGAATACATTTTTTTTAACCTTCTAGCCTTTACTGGAAGACCTTTTTTATTTTTTAATTACTTCTTCCTGGTGACAGTATTTTCAGTATGATCACTTTTCATTAAGAAGTGATACAACAACTATTCTGCACCTCAACACCTATTAATTTGTAATAATGTGCAGGTATCTACTGTAAGAAAGGTTCTGTGAGATTTAATTCCACAAGGTTTTATTTTTATTATAACCATTTTACACTGTTTCCTATGTATTGCACATGCATTATCTAAAGCAAGAAAAAATGTTCAAAGTGACATCTTGAGTGCAATTTAGTTCCTCTTTAAAACAGTCAGTGGCAGCTATGTTTCTGTAGGTGTTGATGTCAGTGCTAGGTGTCTAGGTTCCTATTACAGGCAATGGAGATCTAGTCAGTTAGAGAGTGACTGAGCTCACCCCAAAGTGGATATTGAATGATTTTATTTCTAGATGAAACGTGTCCCTAATTTTTTTTTTTTTGGTAGATAAACGTTGAAGAACAAGAAAACAATTGTAATTGAAAGTATATGTAGAATATATTTTAAATGACCGCTTGTATAGGTAGGTTGAAGCTAAATTTGGGTAGAATTTCTTCCTTCTGCTGGTTTGGATTAATTCAGAAGCAGTAGACAGTAGGTACTGATTGATAATCAGTAGATTAGCTGGCCAAGAGGCAGAATTCTGGATGGTTGAAGTTAGAGAGACATGAAAACTGCTTAAAATGCATGATGTTCTATCACATGAGGTTTATTGAAAATGCTCCAAGTATACAGGAAACAAATTAGAAAACATGAGCTGGAGTTGAAACTTAGGAAAACAAGAAAGGCAAAAGTAAACGTCTTGACATCAAAAGAAAATATGGACTCAGTGCTTGGTGGGGCAGAAGACCTAGTGACAAAGCTCATGGAAAAGGCAATAACTTGTTGCCTTTTCTGCTTTGGTTGGTTGGCTGTACAGTTTGACTTGCCAGCTTTAAAGACAGTCCCTCAAATAGAGGAAGATCAGGGGATCATTTACATTTGGGGAACCTATATTACTCTGAGGCCACTATTAATTTTTGGAGGATTGTGTCAAACACGGGAAGTTTCTGATGACTGAAAAAGAAAAATGTCATGCCCATGTTCAGGAAGAGCAAAAGGAAGGTTCTGGAGTCACCTGGCTCATTAGTCTATCCTAAGTCCTAGAGAAAATTCCAAATCACATATCCTCATGCATATAATTTCAGCTCTCATAAAGGATAACACAACTGATAACAGCCAGCATGGAGTTGCTAAGCTTAAATCATGCCTGACCAACCTTAATTGCTTTCTACAAAGTGAAAACTGTGTCTGTGGACAGAAAAAACGTGGTGTTTTACCTCAGAGCAATCTCAGTTAAAATGATGAGCTATGGACTGAATAAGAGGACGATAAAATGGGTTGAAATTTGGCTGCACGGTGAGAGGGTGTGATAAATATACAAAATCCAGCTGCTAGTATCTCCTAGAGGGTTTCCTTAGGATTCAAGGGCCAGTATTGATTGCAATGTCTCATGTATAGCAGGTTTGTTGATGACACCAAACTGCAGAAAAAAACATTCATATGAAGAATTGCTGTAAAGAGGGACCTGGACAAGCTGGAGAAATGGGCTTATTGGAACCTCATTAAGTTCAGGCAAAAATATTGTGTAGTCCTTCAACTGGGAGTGAATAGCTTCTTACATCACCACAGGTTCTTGTGCTGGAGTTGGACAGTTTTTTGTGTTGTACTTCTTTTTCTGACATGTTAGTCATTACAAAACCACAAATATCACACTTAGTCTTTGAGTTTGCACATTAGTTATTTTCTCCTAGAAGAATGGCGTGATTAGTATGTGGATTTTCTCCTAATCCTTCATAGCCTGGACAAGTGCTGAAATAGGTTAAGTTATTAAATATTCATACTGCCATAGTATGAGAAGTGTCCAGGAAGTAGATTTTTAGAGAAAGTAAGAAAAGAGTTTTATAAATCAGAATTGGGACTATCTTTTAGACTAGGTATTTTCTGCATATTGCATCTTGCTCAAATTTTGCTTGTGTCAAGCACTGCATATTGCTTGAATTTTAAACCTTCATGATAAAAATTTCCAGTGTAGTTTTTACTGGTATTCTGAGAATCATCTCTTGAGTTCAATGTCTTCTGTGTTTACTTACTGACTTGTTAGGGTCATTGTTTTCTATTTTTAGATGTCATTCCATATGACTAGTGAATCTCTAGGTTAGTTTTTGCGAACTAACATCCCCAGCATATTCATATTAGCAGTTTGACCCCAGAATCTCAAGTCATTGGTAAGAATTCTTAAAAGCATAATTTGCTTATTTTTAGTTTTCAGCTTTCTCAAGCAATTATTTATGCACTTTCATGTCCTTCTTGTCATCTGGATAGTTAATTTGTCAAAATAGGCTCATAAGTGATTTGCAATCACCCTGCTTCCTGTTTTGTGCACATTTATTGCAGAGCAGTATCTTGCATAACCAAGTGGTAGATCTGCCAGGGATATTCTCACATAATGTGCACAAATAATGCTTTAGAGAACCAAATAAATAATTTGTGGAAATAAAGCATATGATATGTAGTATACATACATGTTACAAATCTGTTTGCCTGTCACAAATCTATCCCCTGTATTCCTACTTTCATATAGACTATGTAAGTTTTGATTTCAGAGGCAGAGGAGTGTTGTCATAAGCAGAAAATGAAGGCCCTAAAGGTATGGAATAAGCATATGTTTCTGAGGAAGTGAGGAGATGAGGTTAGAAGACAGGTGGAGACCTGAATCAAGGTATTTGGAGTGGTTTGGCAAGCAGGCTGTATGTTAAACTCCGAAAATAAATGATTGGCGCAGGAAATGGGTAGAAGAATTGAGATTAGGAATAAGAACTGAGACTGACCATGGCAGTTAGCAGCACTGAGGACAGTGAAAGAAGTTTAGGAGATGAGCTGTGAGGAACAGGGCAGAATAAAGAAAAATTCATTCAGTGGAATTGAAAGAAAATGTATATGCACTGAAATATAGTTTTCATTCAAAGCCTGACATTTTCATATTTCCTTGCTATATTTGTGAAATGCATTTGCAAACTGTCTCCTTTTCTTTTAGTGATAAAATGAATTCCTTTAATAGTGGTTAATAAAAGGCCACCAGTCATGACATTAGTTTAAGTGGGAGAAGTGGTTGTGATAAATCATCTAGTAAAGTTTTGCCAAGATGACACTACAGGATGAAATTTCAGGAGGTTCAGTTTGCCTTTTTTATGAATGATAAAATTAAGGTTGCCAGTGAAGTTTTATGTATCCCACTGATTGTAGGCATTACATGTTTATATTTTAATGACACAATCTGTAGTCTTTTCCTCACTTGCGGCCCAGGATAGACAGTGCTCATTAAATAAGCAGTTATTCAGCATTTTTAACTTACTACTCAGTGTTCAGCCCTGAGCCTCATTTTCTGCACAAAATTCAAACTCTTCTCTAGAAAAAGAATGATTAATTTTTCTCCTGGGCTTTTTTTTTTTTTTTTTTTTTTTGGGGTGATGTTTGTCATGATATGATATCTGACTGCTTCACAGCATTAATGAGGTTACTGTCCCTGTACTTCAGTGACTGGGTAGGGTTTTAATATTTGCACTTAAAAATGCTGACTGAAGCACTCTTAGATTATAGCAAGAAGTATGTGTTGAATTGGTGTTTCCGTCTGGTGACTTCAAAGAGCTCCTTTTCCACAGGATTAATATAGTTACTATAAAATTATAGGAGTGGCTCTTCATGGTCAGAATGAATGTCTGTCTAGTAAAGTACTCTTCTCCAGTTTTGACTGGGAGTCAAGAGCCTGTTCTTAGAAGAATATAGTGGCAAAGCAATCACGTAGTATGTAATAGTTTCTCCAGTGTACTCTCACAGCTTTTAGCAATTTACAGCAGCTTTCTACAACAGATGTATTGTCTTTGTATTAAATAGCTCCAATGCATTTTTTCTTCTGTGCATTTGTTCAAGTGGTCTTTGAAGCAATGGAAATTTTTAGCATTCATGACATCTCACAGCAAGGGTTTCACATCTTAATGAAGTATTGTGTGAAGAAGATTCTCTGTAAATTAAGTAGCATTTTAGACGTTCAAATGTATAAAAATCTGTTCCGATATTCAGATGTTTGTTTCTGGAGAACAGACATGGATAGAATTCAGTTCCATGGTGCAGCATTAAACTGCTGTTCCTGTTCTTACCTTGTTTAATTGATTTAATAAATACCAGTGCACCTTTTAATACCTTTGATTTTCAAAAAAAAAAGAGTTTATATTCAGTCATCCCCATTCTAGGGGATAGGCCTTCAACTCTTCCAAGATCATTCATTGCACAATAAAAGGAAATCATGTGATTAAGTCTATTATTAATACTTATGTGTTAGTAGGATGACTTAGCACCAGAACTTTAATCCTTGCCTTTGCAATCTCAGCAGTTTTAATACACTCTTTCTGTATATAGTTATGTATATATTTCCACAGAAATATATTTTTTTTTCAAAGAAAAATATATTTCTTTTGAGATTGTAAATATGTACTACCCATATGGTGGTGAACAGAACACAAAGAAATTTGAGATACCTCTAATAACTTACAAAAAACTACAACTCCTGATGTGTATCTTATATGTTTATGAGACACTATGTAGAATTTAAGATGCTGGAGGATGGTTGTTTCCTTTTTTTTTCTTTTCAGTGACTAGTGATACTCATTTGAACAAGATTCCCATTATATTACCTGAAACAGGAAAAGTGAGGCAATAAAAAAATCAAACTTTAATTGTTGAAAGTAAAGTGTAAAGGTGAAATGAAAGAGGGAAAGATGTTAGTTTCTTCTCTTCTCTTGTGGGAAACAGTTATTGAGGAAACAGCGAAGTCAATTCCCCAGTGATGGAACATTTCCTCTTATGCCCTTAGAAAGATAGTTTGAGGCTTAAATGGGATGTGTTTCATTTTCTCACTTAAACTGTGGACCAGAACTAATGAGTTACTTCAGAAGAGAAGCTGTTCCTGAACTCTGCTACTTACTGTGTTGCTACTGCTTAACCAAAAAAAAGAGAGGAGCTTCAGCACTGAGCATCCATGTCTCTGTCATTCAAGCAAGAAAGAGTTACACAGGCATAAATGGCATAAAAGGAGTAAAAGCAGCAGAAATCTTGTCATGCATCTCCAGTGCATTAATAGTTTTCACTAGGATATGAACTGTTGCATGGCTTGCTCTCCTTTTGCTTTAAAGCTCAACTGGTTGTAACAGGACACAGACTGAGGAAATAAGTTTTGAGAAAAGCAAGTGAGGTTGTTTAGAAGTGTCTGCTTTTTAAAATGCCGAGGGAGCATTGTCCTTGTTAGACTGCCTATTTCAGCAGATAACCTTCAGGGAACAAATCAGCTAATTATGATGGTGGTAAGAGACAAGGAGATTTCTTTCCCCTCCCTCAGTAACTAAATATTGTTTCCATAGGACTTTTTCTGATCACCATCATCCCTTCTTTTCCCGCTATAATTGTGATGCCCAGTTTGAAAGCGGGGGGAAAATTTAGGATGTGAAGAATCCTGAGGTTGCTTATGCCAGCCTTGAAAAAGGGAACCTTGCTGCAGATATTCACCTCAAGGCCAGGGAGTCCATATTATTAAAAAAAAAAAAAAAATAAAAAAAATCTAGCTTAATGACTTTGTTGAATGCAGAAGGTACTAGGCTGAAAATGGCATGGAATAATTGACCACAAAGCAGAACTCATTGGGTAGTTTGAAAGAACATGCACAATACTGATCAAAAATATAAGATTGGGATACAGGACTGATTTACAAAGTAGGGCATGATAATTTCCTGGACAAAATGGTAGAGGTCCATTTTCAGAACCTTCCTCAAAGACTGATGAAAACTTTTGAAGTGGCAAATAAATTTATTTAGAGAGTGACAAGAAAATACATGCAGGTGATTCAATGTTATCTATCTTTGCCCAAGAGACCCATAGCACATGTAGATGAATTTGCCTAGCTACTTGGGAAAATGCCAAAACCAAACCCACTATCTCTGAAAAATGGCAGGAACTCAGGAAGGAAGGAACTCAGTCATTTTGTGGTATTTCTGTTAAAATAAGTTCTTGGGTTAAAAAAAAAAAAAACTCAGTCAAGATTGAGAAAGCAGGCCTCAGGATAATTTTTTAAAGGATAGAGCCAGAATGTCTAGACTTCTTTCTTTGAAAGTTTAATACTTTGGCTAGTCTTTATAGTAGCCAATTACCCAAATCTCCTTTGAAAATATGACTTTGTTAAATTACACAAAATGTCACCATTTCTGAATGTCACAGTTCCTAAAGAGGAATTAAGAGCAATTATTGAAGAAGGTCAGTTCATAATATGCATCTCTTTTGATAAGTGTCATTTGACTTGTGGGGTGCTATAGCACCAGCAACTGTCATGCAGCATGCATTATTGTAGTCTTCCAGGATTCATGGAAAAGTCCAGAATACAGCTGAGAATTTCCCCATAAAAATGAGCCTTTTGGTAAACCTGACAATTCATTATGTTCCTGAAAAGTTGTGTCTTTGGGGATTTTCTTTCTCAGCTCCATAGAAAGCAATGTATGTACCAGATTCATTCCACAGTTTTGCACTACCAAACTTACTGGGCATCATATGAACCTCAGGTAAAACATATAGAACGCAGCAAAGGATGGCTTTATTTTCACTGTAAATATAAGGCAGATGCTACCTTTTAAAGCAGTTGAATTGACACTCACATAGGGAGTTGTCAGGAACTATTTCAAATTTACCAGAGCAGCAAAGGAGGCTGTCCTGATTGTGATAGCACTGCTCAGGGCATACTTCTGCAAATTTAGTCACATGGCCTAACATTCAGATCATCATAGGAAAATGCAATATAATTTTGATGACAAAGCTCTTTCCCTTTTCAACTCCATTAGGGTACATTATTACACATCTAAGCATACAGAACTTGACAATAATATAAATTATTTAAATAGTTGTTTTTCATTTATACTACTTTTGATTCATGTATGAAGGATTACTTTCTTTCTAACTATGTTTGAAGTTTAATTTTCATGGGCATCATGCAAAGAAGTTTTAGCTAGATTTGAAAATGATTAGAAAACAGTAACAAACACCTGGAACTAAGATTAGAGATTTGTGACCCACCTTAAAAATTGTCAGAAAAGGAAAAAGTATCGTGACTAACTTCTCATTTGAAGTGCAATTTGTCTCTTAATTTGGTGTTGTGCTGCTGTGCTGAAGTTGGCTGTATGTAATACAGTACCTGATTTTTTCCATCATTTTCAAGAGGTTTTTTTTTGAGCAGGTTTTGGGTTCAGTAAGCATATGTAGCAATTGCAGTATGCAAAGAGAAATTTGCCTTGTATCCCTTCAAATGGATTCTCAGGCTAAAGCTGGGATCATTTATCTTTACTGTAACAGCTGAAGACCTTCACACCTAAACATTAGTTCACATTCCAAATGAAGAAAATGCCTTTTGGCTAACAGCAGTGTATTCTGTAACTATACACTGACTGCATTAATGATATTGTGTAACTGAGTGTTACTGTGCTAAATATTACACATCTCCAATTCTGTTAGTGCTTTGATCATTTGATCAATTCAAACACTATCAAGTTGTATTTATGTGTTTCACTGTTAATCAATAGTGAGCTAGCCTGTCAATTTCTCAATAGGTCAGTATTTTCCACTACAGCTTAAAAACTTAAATGTAAATAATTGCTCACTTTATCTTCACACTTTTTTTTTTTTTTTTTTTTTTCCTGTTGTGGGATGTTACTTCAATGCTAATGAGACAGGGCTGGGTATCACCATCCTCCAGAAAATAATGCAAGTGGGAGAAAACATACTGAAGACATTTTGCAAATAAATTTGAGTTATGTCTTACCTATATAGGAAACCTTGAAAAATCTTGAAATTAGCTCAGTCACAGTTAGGTAGTTATGTGTCCATTTTATAGATCTATGCTTCAGTGAAGAGAAACAAGTTCCTTTCCTTAGAGGCATGCATCAATAATATGATGATGTCGAAAGTGTATGTCCTCTTCCCTCCCAGTCAATATCTTTTTTTTTCAAGAAAGTAGAGGTGTTTGTATGTCTGTAGTTGTGCATGAATGTTTCACATAGCTCTGAATAGCAGCTGGTAGTAAAATTAAAGTGGATAATTTTTAAAAATAATTTTTTCAAAAACTGGCTTCAATTAAAAAAACCCCCAGCTTTTCTTGTTGAACTATGGTAGCTTTTATACTTGTTTTGATCTAAGTTTCTGACCATAGAAATGGCATGGAGTGTAACAGAGCCCAAAACAGTAGTTAAGCTGATAACCCTGTAATTCACTTCTGATGTGGAGACTCAGGTTCAAGTCTCTGGTCCTGTCCCAAGAGAGTTCTGTTATAACTGGTTTACCCAGCATGTACTTTTCCCCAGACCAAAGATTATACAGAGTTAAGTAAAAGTATGGAAAGAGATTAAAGAATTTAAATCCAAAACATAAAAGCAGTGTTGGACATGACACTTGCTTGGGAAACAGGATGATGGTACCAGGGTTACTTTAAGTTTAATCTTCCCATCATAATGCAGCAGCCTTAGTTTCATATTCTGTCCTTTCTGTTTAAAAAACTTATAAGTCAACACAAAAAAAAAAAAAAAAACAAAACCAAACAAAAAAAAACTCCACCTCAGAATAATTCTGTGTTTAAATTTCACATAGGAAAGTGGAATTACCAGAGACTCAAAATTTGGAAATCATATAGTTTATAGATTTCTAAAGGCAATTTGTTGCAAATTAAGGGAGTGTTCTGTTTGTACTATATTGAAACCTTTCTGAACAACACCTATCAATTAAATTGTTTTTGTGTGACAACGTTTTGAATGAGTAACAAATGTGTTAAGAGTGCTGTGATGGTCGGTTCAGAAGTGTCAGCACTGTTGGAAGTGGACCTGCGGTTTTCTCTGTGACACAGACTTCAAAGTACCAGCCTTCTCAGAGTATTATGACTATCATTTTATAGACTTAGCAGAACTGTGCAGTTATGCATGTATTGGTTGTAGGTTTGATTTGTTTAGGCACTGAACAAGATTTAAAACTGATCCTTTTTGAAATGAGTATCATCAATCTATTAATGTCTGTGGTGAAGTTTTATATTTGTGCAATAATTTTCATCTGCTTAAGTAATTACTATTCATATATGACTTCTAGCTGAACTGGAGAAAAATATGTTCATTAAAATATTACATTACTGAAATATATCAATTTGGAACACAGAAATCTTTCTTTAATATCTCTATTTCTTTCTTCTCTTTCCTCTGATCCCTTTTTCTTGGTTTCTCTGCCCACCTGTCCCATCTGCCTCTTTACCCCTTCTCTGCCTCTCTCTTCCCTGTCACTCTATCTCCATTAATCTACCTTTCCATTCATCCCTTTCTCATCACATCTCTGCACTCCCTTCTGCCCTGCCACCATCTCTCTCTTCTATCTCTCCACCAGTTTGAGCCATAAAGAGAATCACCTGAGGCAAAATAATACAGGAACACAAATCAGGAAGCATTGCCTATTGAGCTGAAAATAGTAAGATGGAAGGATACAGTGACAAAGTAGTCTGGAAAGAGAGAAACTGATGTCTTTATTTAGGAAAAAAAGTTGGTGTTCCTCAGGATGAGCCAATGGCAAGTATGATTAGACTAAAACAGAACAAGTCACCCATAATCCCATCAAACATTAAAAAGGAAAAGTGCAAAATAGAGAAGACATGTTTTATTTAGAATGTGGAAATCTGCTTGGGTTATATACTCTTTTCTATGAACTAGACTCAGCATAATAATAAGGATGGTAAAAATCCTGAACAATTGTTGGATGATTTCACTGATTATATATAAGTTCATTAAGAAATAAAAATCTATGCAGAAATACCTGATAAGAACATAAACTGCTTCAGAAAAGAGAACTGAAGATGAGGATGTCTGGTATGTTTTCAGAGATAATTTAGATGACAGTGAAAAAATAAAAAGGTGTGACTATGGATTTCTGGCAGTAAAGAGAGAAGTTTTAGATCACACACTTTTAATTGGCTTTGGTGATATTGCTAGATTGTGGTGGATGGACCTTTTTTTATAATGTATTGTAAAAAAAACTTCACACAGAAGTGCTTCAGATTTGCAATGGGGCTGTTTTGGAATAAGATAACTAAAGTAGTGAAAAAGCAGAAAGAGTGAGGAAATATACAATGACTTGCTGATTTACTGGTTTATAAAAAGCCTGGAGACGTTATTTTGTTAGTTAAAACATAAGCATGAATAAACATATTTATTTAGGAGAGATATAAAGAGAAAGTACAGAAGGGAAGTCCTTCTCAGTATGCAATTGTCTTGATAAAGAGATAGATCAGCTAATGAGTAAAAAAGCTGTCTTTCAGAGATCAAGGTCATATACTGAGCTAAACTTCAAAAGTCTCTTTCTCCCCTTCCTAAAGATCTTATGTCTAGGCAAAGTGTAATAGAAAGTGGGGAGAGCAAATTTAGGATCTCTTAGATCCTGAAGTACTGGAAAGCATGGTGAGGTAACACACACCAATGTTATCTGTAAATGACATTATCTGTGCCAGGATCAACAGAGCCATCTATATATGGTTCTCGTTAGATTTATGTGCATGGAGCAATGATACCCAGTTTAGATCTACACAGAGCAAGCTTGGGTTTAGCAGGACCTCTTAGCTCAGATTCAGTATCATGCAAATGTGGCTACAATTCTTCCAGACTTCAGCTTGTTTTAGGAACATTATAAATGCTAAGAAGTGCTATTAAGTCCAAACTGGCTTTTGCAGGCAGTCCTATGTCTGTGTACCCACATTTGTCTGCAGATAGTCTGCCCATGAACTGTGTCATGTTGGTGGCATATTGTGTGTATCACTGAATGTTGTATATTACCACATGGTGTTCTTCAGATAAAATTCACTCCACTTTAATTGTACAAGAGGGATGATGCTCTCTTAGTTGTTATTCAGTATTTTATTTTTTCATTGTCACTGTTAGCTTATGCCTTTGACGCACAGCTTGTAGGTGTTTCTATAAAGAGAATTCTTTTCCTCACTTATTTCACAGCAGAGTTTTGCAAGTATAATGCATTTATTTTCAAAAACAACCTTGTTTGATGACAGGGTATTATTACTTCACTTTACAAATGGATATGTGAAGTCCTGAGACACTAGGGTCAACATCATTGAGTAATTTTAGATGCCTGATTCAAAACACCTAAAACCTGCTTTCTGATTTTGCAGAATATTTGTCATCACAAACCATTTAAAAGTGCAAAGCACAATTTCCTCTGACTAACAGGGCAACTGCATATAGTGCTTGTGCAGTTAAAACATAAAATATGAAGTGGGTACTCTGAAAGTTACATTCTTGATGATCATTCTTGTAAACTTAGATTTAAGAGACTTTCCTACTGTCAGAAAACCTCTGTGGTACAAAAGGTCTGCATCTCTAGGTCAATATTGCACTACCCTGCATACTCATTTATTCATTCTTCCTATGCAGTGCTCTAGTCCATTCAGAATATATTTTCCTTTCTGTTTAACTTCACATTTAGCAGGCTGTGTTGTACAGATTAATGAACTACCTTCAGAGTAGGTTACACAGACAGATTGAGGGACATTTAATGAGGAAAAAAATGTATGTATAACTTATTTGTGCTATTTATTTACTTTTTAGTGTGATTTCTTAAAATATTTTTACATAATTATATATATATATATATATATATATATATATATATATATATATATATATATAAAAATTTAATTTTCTTTTCTTTTGTAAAAAAACATGATAAACTAGAAATTCCCTCATGTTTGTGGTATCAAATGTTAATTTTTGCCTCACAACTGACCAGCTGCATGATAGCAACTCATGGGACTAAGACCCTGAGTATTCATGGCCAAAGAAGTTATCTTTTGGCCTTATGAATTTTATAAGACACTAACTACATAACTTGATGCAGGTCAATGAGAAAGGAAATACTTCAGGGTATGCTGCACAGAGCTGTGTGTGCTTGACTAGGATGCTTGGTACAGGTAGCCAGTGGTTTTGGGCATTATTATTTTGTTGACAGTGTTGCTGACATTACTGTTGCTGACAGTTATGGAATTCACTTTAAGAAAATGCATTCTGGAAGAGTCTAACAAATGTTTCTGGTCACCTGATGAAAGTTCAGCTCTTTTAGTCTGTCCAACTGTCTTCTTTGCTTTAGCCTTTATTCCAAATATCCTGTGTTTCTTTGTGCCCTTTCATAGCTCTTCATTTTAGCCTTGGGAGGCTAATGCTGCCAGTCTTTTCCTCAGCTATTTAAATTATTTCAACAGCCCCTCTCCAAATTTCGTGTCTTGCCTGTATGAGTTTGGTCCTATTTTCTGTCTTCTCATTTAATTTTATTTTAATTTCCTGTGCATTTCCCTTAATATGCTAATTCAGATTTTGTTCCTTTGTCCCCTATTTTCTTCTTCCATTCTAGAGTTCCTTTCTTAGAAGTCTGACATGTGACATTTCAACTTAAACAAAGCAGTTTAATCATAAGCAAAGTAAAATGTGATTTTACATTGGGGAGTGGAGGTAATGCATAATAGGCAGTGTTGCTAGAGCACTTGCTAAATTCACTATCCATAAAGAAGAAAAATTAATCAGAGAAAGAACATATCTGAGTCTACATTTTAGTGATGGGCAGTAGGTTTTTTGCATGGTTAGTACAGAAGATGGTGATTTATTTAATTCTGCATGGTAGGAGATGAACAGAGTCTTAGAGTGCACTAGTGTGTAAATAGTACACTCAGGGAACTTCTTTTTTATGAAAGAAAATATGATTATTATAGTAGAATGAAGGGAATGCAGCAATCAAGCAGTATGGAAATAGTTTTAGAAATCTTAATATTTAAGTTTTTGGTTGAAAAAGGGAAAAAGGAGATTTATTTTTGGGTATGTATATATAAATATATCTTAAAGGAATCAATAAATCCTTCAGTAAGTGAAGCTAATTTTATTGCTTTGATTAGTTGCTCTGCAGAGTGAATGGGAGAATTTCTCTGTGCCATGAAAAGCACTGTTTTCCTCACATCCAGCATATGCATGATGCAGGTACTTTGTGTTGCACTAGAACTTCTGCATTGGTAACATGTTCCAAGTAGAGAAACAATTTCAGAATGTCAGTACATTCAACACTTTTATAAATCCATCTTGACCATGAAACACATTCTCAAAGTATTTGACTGATGAACAATGGGAAAAGACCTTGTAAAATTTCTCCACCCAAAAAATGCAAATTTCAGAATTCATGCTACATAACTATTTTTTAAAATATTTACATATGCTGGATGTTTTATTTTATGAAGAGTATTAGCTTGAAAAATTTTACCATATCTGAGAATTCTTCTTTAAAGAAAATTGTGAAGAGCCCTTGGTATGGAGTATAGTTTTCAGAAAGAAAAAATATGATGATAAATATTGCTTTCTCTAAGTCTAATATAATAGTTTACTATCATTTAACTTGGAATTTGAAGAAAAAAATCATTCATTATCTAGAACCTGAGCAGAAAACATTAATAATTAATGAATGATAATTTATGTAAAATTAGGTCCAATCTTAAAAGATAATTATAAAATTGAGTAATGAAAGGAATGCAGAATATGCAACATTTTTATTTAAAATATATAATCATATTGAAGTAAATAAAATAATACTGTGATTTTTAAAACCTTAATGTTGAAAAAAACCAAACATTGCATTAGCTTGAACATGAATGTTGTCATGGATTAAAGTGTTACTATATAAGAGACTATAAACATAGAGACTATAAATGATAGTTTATTCTACCAAATTTTAATGTTAGTAGCCAGAGGGTTACTGTAACAGTAAAACAAAGAGGAAGATGCATTTAAATGTGGCTGACTCCCAAGCTAATCTCAACAAAGTCTGGTCTGAGAGTTCCCATATTCCTCTAACCTGTTTGTTTCCTTTGTTCAGTGTCTTGAAATAAATTGTCACTTAGAGAAATGTCAGAGTTTGATTCTGCAGAGTATTTTTGTTTTGGAGGAAGAAACTAAAATTACATTAGTCAAATTGACAGGTACTGAAAAAACTAGAAACTATTGGAAAGTACTTTATAATAAACAGGATTAGACAATAGTAAAACCTTGATAATCTGCAGGAATGGGTTAAAGACGAACAGTTTGATAAGCCAAAAATATTTTTAAGAAGAAAATTAAATTTTAAAGACAAAATATATAAAGAATACTGAGTATGAAGAAATTGGTATCAGATTCTTTAGATAACCACTCTATACATATACTATCAAAAGAATTGAGAGATCTCAAGAAAGCTCCAGGAACCTAAATTCTCTAGCAACATACTGTAAGAATACTCCTAATCCTGATTTACAATACAAAACCACAGTATTGGCAAGCAACACTAACAGAAAAGTTCCCAACAGCTTATCTCAAATTTTTCTCAAGATGACAGAAGTGTGTGCCAAAATTGTAATTTCTTCTCACATCTCTTACTATGGGCTAGTGGTTTGTATTCATTTAGAGTTCCTCAGATGTCTGCATTTTTGTATTCAGTTCCATTCAACTTCCAGTAGGTGCATCTTGGTATTTTTGTTCCTCTTCTCTAATATCTGTAATAAAAATAGTGTATTTTATACAGTTGGTGGCTGGGACACATCCTGGTGCCTGGTTCATTTTGTTTTTAAACACCCTGGGGAGTTCTAATCTGTCAGTACCTGCAGGTAGTTGGAGCAAAATTTGTTACTTGAACATGTAGCTGATCTAGCACTATACACCAGGATCTATTCTTGTCATGTCAAATAATGATTATATTTTTTACTAAATGGTGTATTAAGACAGTAAGTTGTGACGTATTTTCAATAATTTTAAAAAGAATTTTATATTAAGGGAGATCCTCAGATTGGTGAAAATTTTCTCATGGCAGAAGATTACTGGTATAATGTGTGCTGCTTTCTCTTGATAAATTATGCCTTGTGTACAGGTTTACCATTTCATTTTCAGAAGTTTTATCAAACCTAGTGTTAATGTGGCTTTCACTGCAGAGAAAATTGGTGATTATTTGCAGCACCCAGCATGTTTATTATAACTTAAACTTTATATCTGGATGCCCATGTTTTGAAATAGATCTTTATGTTTTATACTGGATCTATGAGAACCATCCTATTTGTCCTTCCATGTTGAAGATGCAGTTTGCAGTGAGCTGAAAAAAGCACCTTCAGATGGTGTTCCTTGAGGCTGTACCTAAGAAATAAAATTCTATAATCTTCAAGAAATGTTTCCCTTTTAGTACTTTACCAAGGATATTGAAGTCAACAGGAACTTGAGCACATCTTCAAGGTATTGCATTGCTATTCTGAGAAGATTATGATATTTAAACAGTTGGAATGAGTGCATCATGCATTAGTTTCTGTTACATTATCCCATAGCAGGTGTATTAAACTATTTCCTATTCAGGTGTTTATGAATACATTTAGTGAAGTGCATGATTGAAAATTCCCGGAAAGCATAATAGACAGGGTATTAGAAATGACAAGAAGCAACATCAGTGGAACATCATACAGTTGACTGATAACAGATTAACCAAATACATTAAGGCTTAATTTAAATGGATCTAGCATTACCCATCACCCAAAAATCTTCTATATGTGGGATTTTCCTTCTAAAGTGAGACAGTTGTGGTCAAAGGAAATCCAAGCTGTTGTTCTTTGTTAGATTTAAAATGGAACAAAATTCATGAGATTGTTTGAAATTATAATTAATTAATTTTATTAATAGATCAACTATTCAAAAGATTTTGTTTAAGATCTGAGGAAGTCCTACAGGGATAATTAATGTTTATCATCTCATTCATATTATTAATATAATATCAGACCAAGGTTTAGTGTGAAATTATTCTCTATTTGTCTTGATCTTTCGCCCTTAAATGCAATTGTAATGGTGTTGCTTTCAACTGGACTTCAATTTTAGTCTGTAATAGAGATGACGGTTTAAGACTATCCATTAATTTATGAGCAAATACTTTAAAATTAGTTGATCTGCAATTGCAGAATTCAAGATAAAGCAAGAATGTAATAAATCTGAAAAAATTCATATTTCTGTAGGCATCCAAAATCATATGCATCTGGATTATGGAAGCTTCTACCAGGAGCTTCTTATTTATCATGGGGAGAAATAAAGTAGGAGAAAGGATTAAAGCTGGAATGGATAAAAATACTGAAAAGGATGGATAAAAGTACAGCCTTTAAAGTGGTAGCTGCTCTTCAGGAACAAGTGTATAGTGTGAGATAGTAAAAGCAGGGAGGAGACTGTGTTCAGTGAGAGTGAAAGATGTATATGTGTGCCTAAGTGGATATCCTACTTGATAGTGGTTTACCCTGTCTTTTGCGAATCATTTTAATTTAGAAAGATAACATTTTCTCAAGACTATTAAACATAGAATGGAATAGTATGGATAGCTGGCTTCAGGATAATTGGTAAATTTGAACTCTGACAGACCATGCTGTTAGCAATGGGAGTATCTGTTGCTTTAACCCTTTAATCCCATGAGGAAATGCCTCAGTCCTTAAAATTCTAAGCTAATACAGCTCCCATACCTTTTCCCAGCTTTGTCTTATATGCTGTCACAGCACCATTGTACTCTTTTGGGAGTATGCCTACTGCTCTTTTCACAGCTAAAATCTACACAACTAAATTAATTTCACTTCTGTTCACTTTTTCTATTCATTTGGTAACAACCAACCTAATGCTGAAGGGTTCTAGGTCCTTGGACAGTCCTCTCTTCTCTTCTGAGCTGGCTGTGAAGATTCGGTTCCTGCTTTGTGCAAGGAGGACCAGGAGTAGTAGAATCTCCTGGATTAGAGTAGTAGAATTGAATGTTATTTGTACTATTACTTAAATGAATTAAGTAATGAAGAAATGAAGTAATTTAAAGAATTGAATGTTATTGTAACATTACTTAATCTGTAAGGATTTAAGTTCCTATGGAGTATAGGATAATATTTTATTTTATGCTTTCTGATATGTAGTAATCTCTCAGTCTTACATCCAAGAAAGAAGTCAACCATGAAAATATGGCACATTTCTGTGATAACTTGTGAAAGCTACTGCAGGCAAAATGTATATGTCGTAATTTCCTTTGATGTAATTCCATAGATTTTTTTTGTGAATATCTTGCCACAAACGCTGTATTTCTTACTTTTGTTTGACAGATTTTAATAAACTACCTGTCATCAAAACACAAGCCATTTGCAGAATCTCCTGCATAATTCAATGTAGGCTTTATCATGGAGACTTGTTATGAGTTTCTGAGAGAAAATCCTTGCTCTTTTTCATGCTTGAAACATTCTCTTGCAAAACCTGTGTCAGGATTTATTATTCTTAGGATTGTTCTGTATTTTATCTAGAATTAACCAAATATAAAATATACAGTCATTCACTAGTTAAGGGACTGGATGATATTCACCAGGGTATTTCCCAGGTGAATGCTCTCATTTCCCTTCTTAAGGATTTTCCACCACCACTGGGCACCTTGAATTGAAAAAGTCAGCTTATCTGAGTTCTTAGGGAAGAGGAGATGGCTACTTATATTTCTGAAAGGCCCTCCAATCTATGGGCTGTAAATGGAGGACATTTTTCTTTAGTCTTGAAATACCTTACCCTTGAAAGAAGAGGGGTTTTCAGAAACATGTATGTCTTAGAATTTCCTCTTGACTAGATTTAAGGAGCTGCACAGTGTTGTTCACCTAGATTACTTTGTTTAGTGTTAGCTGAGGTGCTTAATTCTGGCAATGCAATGTATGTTTATTTGTTTGTAGGAATTTAACTTATTTAACCTGAGGAGAAAGAACAATATTACCTATCCTGTATGTACTGTCTTTTTCATAATTCTAGGCCTTAGAAAAAAACAACCGCACTTAAAAATTAATAGAAAAAAATCTAGACCATGGAAAGCTGAAAAGAGAGCTCAGAACATAGTAGCCTTTCAACTTTATCCAGGTAGTATTTATTTACGATTTGGTATGCCCTCCTTTTTAGAAGAGAACCATAAAATTCAGTTTCACAGTACTGAATTGATGGAAAATATCTGGGCTTCAGTCTATGAATAAGGAAGTAAGATCAAGATTTGAAAGATAGCCATTATAATAATGGACTTCTATTAAACCATGTATAGAATAAAGAATGTAAAATGATTCTTTCTTTTTTGAATCAACAGTTTTTAAAATATCTTTAGCCCCATCAGGGTATGTGTATTTTCTTCATGACAGCATATCCAAGCACATAAAAGACAAGAGGGTGAATGAAGGCGTCAACTTGGATTTACCAAGGCTAATTTGTAGCTGGCTAACCTGTCTGCCATCTGTGAGGGGAACATAAGTCAACAATGTTTTGCAGCACAGAAGGTCAACAGAAAACATGGCCAGCAAGTTGAGGGAAGTACCTATTCACCTCTGTTCAAAGACTTGTACAGTTTTGGACTTCATTATAGGAGATGTAAACCAACTGGGGAAAATCCAGGAGAGAGAAGAACAGCAAGATCATTAAGAGGCTAGAGCACTGACATATGAGAAGTTGAAAGAGCTGTTTGTTCAGGCAGAAGAAAAGAGCACTAAACAGGATCTCATTAAGGTGTCCTCAACTAAACTACTTATTTTGGTGTTAAAAAGGGCACCAGTCTTATCAGGTGTGCACAGCAAGGAGAAAATGGGGGCAGATACAAAATGTAACAAGTAAATTTATGTTGGATGTTATGGATAAAAATCACAGGGTAATGAAGCTCTGTGAAAGATTGGCAAGAGAGGTGGTGTAATATACATGACTGAAGAAACTTAAAATTTGACTGCACAATTTCCCAAGCAAACTGAACTAACCTCAAAATTAGCTCCAGCTTTGAAATTTTTGTATCTCAGAGAAAGTGATTGAATTAGATGATTCCAAAGGTCCATTTCATATAATCTGAAAGTCTTCACAGTTAAATTCTCACCATGAGAATTCTGTCTTTTCTGGCAACAATATCCACAGTTACAAGTTCTTCTGGTGCTGAAGCTTGGCCAAAGAATGTTCATGTTCACTACTTGCTACTGTTACTTAGATTCTTAAGCAGTGAGACTGTTGGACAAGAGTAATTTTATCCTCCCTTTCTCTTTGATAATATTATTTTCTCATTGACTAATTTAAGGTGTACTAATTTAGTAACTCTCCTTATCTGTTACTTTCTTCATTATGAGTTGATAGATATGATTGCATGTTCCCTTTGTTTTCCACTACAGTCTGTCATTGTTAAAGGTGGCGTTCTTCAAGAAAAACTTCATGGTAAAGTAGTTCTGGTACCTAGAAGTTCCTTCAGCCTCTGAAAATTAGACAGGTATCTTTTATTGGGATAGAACTTCTGTTGTCCTAGTCAGTCCATTATTTACATTGTCACAAACACTCTGAAAATATGAATTTGTTCAAATTGTCTTGCTATCTGGACCACAAACATTTAGTTTTTTAGGAGAAAAGAAATAGGTGTGTTGTACGTTTTTTGGGTAGTTGTGTATTGTGGTCTTACTTTGGTACAAGTAATTTGATCAACTTTTGACCAATCTCATTATTCTTTTCGTAGTGGTTAATGGAGGACTTTATGGTGGTACTGAATGCAGTTCAATATATCTTCTACATGCCTCTCTAGGACTGCCAAAAGCAGACCTGTTATTAATGCGTCCTAGCTCCAAGATTCTTAGGAAGTGTGTGTAGAATGGAATGTGAGGTGCACTTGTCTTACATGTGTTAGGAAGGAAAAAACCTGGTTGGTTTGGATTGACTGCGTATATTTACTCCATCACTATAATGAGTTACTCTTGCTGCAATCTCCTTACTGGTGTCTGGATTAATTTTTTTAGATGAAACACTGTATAGTTGAAGAGGAGAATTTGAATTATCTTTCTTTGAAGACAAAAAAATTTGACAGATGAATTTTCTATTATATGTACTTTCATGCATGACATCAAGAGGTAGACCTCTTAGTAAAAAAATTAATACATCTTCAGGTAAAATTAATATGTATCACAGAAGAGTTGATGTTGCAAGGGACCTTGGGAGGTCATCTGCAGAGGTCAGCTAGAAGAGGTTGCCCAGTCAGGTCTTGAGTACCTCCAGGAATGGACACACTGCATCTTGGGCCAATCCACTCAAGTGTTCCATAATCTTTACAGTAGAAAAACATTTTGTTATTTCCAGATGGAATTTAATGTGTTGAACTTCATGTCTGTTGCCTCTTGTCCTGCCAAAGGGCACTACTGAGAAGAATTTTGCTTTGTCTTCTCTACTTCCTCCCACTGTATACTTACTGTGAGATCTTCCCCAAGCCTTCTCTGGCCTAAACAGTGCTACAAGACTCAGCTTCTACTCTTTAAAGATACTCCAGTCCCTTAGTTTTGGAAGTTAAGGGGTTTTTTTTAGCTTTCAGTAACAATTGTGAAATAATTATGCTGATAGTTTAGACTGAAGTTTGTCAAATGTTTTTATTTTGATTTCTTTTATCCTGAAAATATAGCTCTATTTAAAAAAACTTTTCCCCTTACATAAAAAGAATTCAGAAAAATATCAGGAGAGAAAAAAAAATCACCATTTTATTCATGTATTATACAGCTATAACTTCCCCTCATTTTATGTTTTCTTCTTAACTATGGGAATAAAGAAATAGCAATACAGCCGATAAAAACAGAATCAAATGCTATTTGAAACACTTAAAACATGGGGAATTGCTGTTCTTTTATTGCCTGAATTATTGACAAAGTAACTGTTCTCATTCGATTTTGAAATATTTTATGCATAATTTATGTTTTATAGTATAGTACCAACTGTAGTAGTAAAACCTAATTTTATGTTGCTGTCTTTGCAATGCTGAAATATTGATGATGATTTGGTAGTAACTGTGTTGAATTTGGTATAATATCCTATTCATGCAATGCTTAGGTTGTGTTCAGGGTAGAAAGACTAATTGGTCACCTTTGTAAGGGTAAAATCCACATACTGTCTTGTGGAGAATACGAAACTTTCTTCCTCAGATAGGTTACAAATATGAGTTCTGTTTGATGTAGCTCAATGTTTAAGTGTGAAAATAGTTTCCAAAGAATGGAAATGGCCTTGGGAAGAAGTGAATAATCATAGTATATGCATATTCTTCTTTATGAAACCCTCCACAGTGTGTGGAGGAGCATTTAGAAATTGAGTTTATTCTGTATTTTCAGATGTCTGTCTTTGCTTATTACAATAACCATATTTAAAATTAAGTTAAATTTAAAATAAAGTTACATTTTACAGTGTGCTAAGAAGATAGTGTCTAATTGTGGATTATATACATATGGATTATTGTTCCTCTTTTATATTTCATTTGAGATCCATGGGTTGAGGTCTAAGTTTAGAACTATGTGCTTCTTTTATTTCACAGTGAACCACATCACTAGAAATCGTAAATGAAGAATAAAAAAATAATATGACTTTTATAGTATAATTAACTTGAGTTCTTCTTTTTATTTTTAATCTTGTGGTTGACTGCAAGTTTGTGGTTGATTGATTTCTGCACACATAAGACGATGCAGCTGAAATTAGAATTCCTTGATCTCCAGTGCCTATAATTCACTTCATCCACCATATACAAGTGTAAAGAAGGTAGTACAGCCTGCTACCAAATCTTTGTGATCTATTAATGGCTATAATTGCAGGATGCAATTGTTGGGAGCTAAATTCAAATGAACTGAGTTTTGATTTCTTTCCTTCTTTTTCTTTTATTAATTTTATTTTTATTACGCAATATTAATTGCATTTTGTCTTTATAGGTGCTTTAGTTTGTACTGGCATTGGTTAAAACATCTTCTTGAGTCTCTCCTCCCAGCCCCATAGCTGTACCATTCCAATTTTCCTTCAACTTTTTGTGACTCTGGCCAAGAAATCAGTTTCATTTTTTATTGCGTAAGAAACCAATGGGAAACCAGCTACGTTCAAGTTTGAAAGAAAAAGAGGTCCATCTTGAGCTTGAAGAATAGTTTAAATTATAAAATTCAATGCTATTCTATCTTTAAATTGACAGAGGTAATTTGTGTCTTTTGGTTTGTAAGATAATTTTTTTCCATAATGTAATTTATCTGTGGGAAATTTAACTTAAATTTTATTATTAATAATTCCAGTATATAGTTCTGTAGTATGGACTTTTTGTGACTCCCAGTATCTTCTGTTACAGTTTCCCATGCTCAGGTGGACTAGAGCACCATTTAAATTTCACTATTATGATTCGGTGTGGCAATGGAGCTGTGCCACCATGTAATCCATAAACAAAATGATACAAAGTTCTCTCTGCCGTACTGGAAGCTGGCTGATCTTTTAGATCAGTATATCCAGTCAAAGATTTCAGTTCCCAGAAGCTCTGAATACGTTATCAAACAATTTGACCTACTATATGCTTGTGAACTGTGAGTAGGAGTTGTAAGACAGCATTCTGTAGTTTGATTTTATTACCTCAGCCTTCCAGAAGCTGAACTTTGTCTCAGAGATCAACTAAACGTGTCTCCTACCCTGCTTCAACTATCATGAGGCATTGGAATTCCTTTCTTCTCTGTTTAAATTTCCTGACTTATACTTTCCTTTCTTTTTCATTTTTGAGGGATTTTCAGAAATAGTATGACAGACTGGCACTATGGAAGTTCCTAGTTCCAGCATATTCTTCATCATGGGTATGGATAGCCAACTCTCACTTTCATCCTTGACCTGTTCTTACAAGACAGAGATTTGTTCTTTCTTCTGGAGAGACTGTCTAATTAATTATGTAAAATAATATCTCTGATAAGTGGGACAAATTTCCAGTGTTTAACTAGGTCCCTCTCACCTAAGAAGGCTTCTTTCTCCTTGATTTGTGATGACTGGGAAGTGAGAAGTGAGGAATGTGTCAGTTCAGTGAGGCTTTGGCTGTCTTTAATTTCAACTTGTTTTGTCTTGGTGGGATTAATTTTTTTTTCCTAGCCAGTCACTTCTGGCTTCCTTCTGTAGAATATGAATTTTCTTCCAGAGTCCCTGTTTATAAAACTTAAATGTAGGTATTTTTGGTGTGAAGGATTTTCATACCTATGCCTTTGATTTTTTGAACCCAAAAATAGACTGCTATTTCGGTAAGTGTTCTTTTGGCTAAAAAGTTGAAGAGATTTGTGCTGCTATAACCATTAGCAATATTTTCCTATAATAAGGTAATTCTGAGTCCATTGTGGATTCCTTTCTTAAACTTTTACCAGAATGAGACTCCTAGACTGCCTTGCAGGTGTACTATGCAGTTATGGATGCTGCTAGGAATTTCCATCAATATGAGTGTGCATGTGAAGGAGGAGAAAAAAGAAAAGAAGTTAACAACAGTGGTGTATTATTTGGGATATTCACATCTACAACTTTCCTCCCCCTTATCCTCTATGCTGGTGTCAAGCAGTCAAGCAATTCCTAAAAAAAGAATTTGGGTCAGTGTGCCACTGCTTCTCCCTTCTATGCCCTTTGCTGGAGAATCAAAGGCATAAAACAGAAACATGAACTGTGGGCCAGAGGCTCATCATGATTTGTCTGGGCCCAAACTCAAAACAGTGGTGCTCTTGCATCCTCTAAGCTGATAAATGCTGCTAGTGAATGACAGGCTTCTGCCAAAATTGTGACAGGAATGTGAGGCTGCATCTAACTTTAACATGCCAGGGAACATTCCTGGGTACTGGAAGGTGCCATGTGGCATTCTCCCAAGGAAAGAGCTACCAAGCTGAGCTGAAGAATTAGTATGTGCCTAGGGCCTGATAGACAACTTGGATGCAGCTATCCTGTTTAGAAGGTTTGAGGAGTGTAGGTGTGCAGCATTCTATGCCCGTATGACCTTAGTGCCAGAAAATAGTGCCAAACATGTTTCGTTTACTATTGGTGGTGCAGCCTGAGTTGTTCCTAAATGGTTCAGAGCTGAAGTGACAAGAGAACTGACATGGCATTCAGGGTTTGGCAGAATGGAGAGTCCTAACCTGCATACAACTCTTGACACGTTTTCTGGGAGCTAAGCAGAGCCAGATAGTTTTAATGATATTGACTGTGCTTTGATATCAACAGTATATAAGCATTCTAGACCCCAGACTGTCCACTGCCACTTTGTAAATGAGGACTGAAACAATTGTGTCTCTGTGACATGGAAGAGAAGTACATAAAGCTCTACTGCCTAAAAATTATTGTCTGGAGAATCTGTTAGGTATTTTAGGTTGTTGAGTGACTTAGTGATGTGGGAAAGCCAAAAACCAGTTTCTCTTTCTAAAATTAAAAATACAGTATTGTACTAATTTGTCTGTATGTGAAGATTTTTGTAACTGTGATGGCTACAAAACTGAAGCTGTAAAATTCATCTTGCCATTAAAAAAAAAACTCCAAGCTGTTCTGAATTTATTTCATACCCTAGACTGCTCCTAAAGTTTTGTCTTCTATGTGGTAGAATTATATGATCAACTGTGTTAAAATTTGTATTTCACATGATAAAAATCTATTCCTTCATTAGTTGGACTATTAAAGTTTTATGTTTTACAAAAAAAAAAAAAAAACCAAAAAAAAAAAAACCAAAACCCCAAACAAAAAAAACCCCAAACTTGTTTTTGTTTTGTTTACTGTACATTTGGTATAGTTTTAGAATTTCTGCAACCATGATTTGCATTCTGGTATTCTGCTTCCATGCCCAAGGAGAAATTAACCTTACAGCTTTGATTATGCTTTTAGAGAAAATATTTACAAATTCTCTGTGCATTCAGTCTACTCTGAACTAGCATGATCAAAGTCTGTATGGAATCATGGCTGTATGGAATCTTTATGCTAATAATGTACCCCCAATTAATTCAGTGTCTCCATTAGCAGTATTATAGGAGTATTACACAGCTGTGCTGTGTGTGTTTTCAAATCATGTGCTATGCAAGTCTTTCATATAAACTTAGGTTGAGCTCTCATGCCTTTTAAGATGCCAAGTTCCTTCAGATCACTTTGCACTCTTTTCAGGTGGCTTCTTGAAAATCCAGGAGATGAATATTCTAGTAACTAGATGGTTTTTAAACATTTACCTTCTACTACAATCCCCTCACCCTAGGAGAGAAGTGTTCCTTGAGTTTTGCTAACTTTAGCTGTCAGACACATCTATACGAGCTTCTTTGCCTGTGTGGTGGGACCATGGGGGGCCAGCCCTGAACTACCATCCAGCTAGGCCTTGGCCACTTTTAAAATTTAATTCCACTGGAAGAATATATATATGACAATTTTCTAGTGTGACTCCAAATATGACAAGTGTAGTTTTGGTCAGCACTTGGGGGAAAATATCCTTCTTCTTACTATTTGAAATCCAATTGTGCTCCCTTTGATGAAATGATGGCTTCATCTGAATAATTTTGGTGCCAAGATTGAACTAACAGTCAAATCTACTTGTTAAATGTGACCTTAGAATGAGATATAGTAAATGAACTTTCTTTCCAAGATTAAAGATAATTGAAATTTAAATCAGGTAAATTCAGCTGTTTTTCAGGGGGTTTTGTGTCTGGATTATTTTAAGAGTTAATACTAACTAGCTTCTAGAGAATCTAGTCCATGTGTATGTCAGAGGCCTTCCCATCTCTATAATTTTCTAAAAACCTACAGCTTTCTGGAGATTTCACAAACAAGTATCCCTTCCCCTCTGCGAATGTATGACCTTTAATGGAAAAAGAAAGAGATATTTATATATATAATAAAGGAAAGTAGGATGGAATCTTCCATCTACACATGCATTTAATAAATTTTTTTGTGTATCGTTTCCCTTCTTTTTGTTATAGGCCAGTCTAGCCTTGCATGATACAATTAGTTTAGTGCCTAAGGTGTTTAGTTAGGGACTGTTTTTTTTTTTCCTGCTCAATTATATAAAGATTTAGGAACATTATTTGGATTAAACACAACTGAAAAAATGACAGTAATTGTTCGATGAGTCCTTCAGGTACCATAGTGCTGATGCTAAATTAGAGAGAGAGATGTGATGAATCATTTTGCATGGTGTCTTACGGTAGGACTGGGATCTCTTCTGCAATGTTTTTTGGTGGTTTTTTGTTTGTTTGTTTGTTTGTTTTTTTAATCTATGATATTAGGAAGAATATTTGCAGACAAATTTGGGTTCTCTAGATATCTCTTACCAAACAGAAAGTTCAGAAAGGACATTAAATTATTCCTGTTGTGGCTGAGTCTTGTTATATATTTTACAGAAAGGTATTTGCCACAACAGATTTTGTGAAGTATCCTATCAGTTCAATTTAAAGGAGCAGAAAGATGCTGAAAAGATTATTCTTTAAATACTTTCCCCCACATTTTGCATTTTTATTTTAATATTTTTGAAAAGTTCATGATCCAGAGAGCTACAATTCTATGGAACACTTGCAATACTTTTGGAGTAGATCTCAGGTTCATTTTCTGGAAAACATTCCACAGTAAAACTATTTGAGGTACAAAGAATATTCCTTCTTGATGTATAATTGGTTTTTGGAAAATTAAAAAACAGTGTTCACTTTAGATACATCTGAAAATAAGTGATGGGTTATTGTTCTTTTTAAGCTGTTTGAAAGTCTACATCAGCCAAATCTTCCTTTATAGTAGAAGCTTCTGTGTCATTTAAACCTCTTAGTTTTGGATTTCATTTCTACATTTGATAAGGCTTTTAAATAGAGTAAGAAACAATAACTCCTAATGGATTTAAATAGGGAATTCTAACATAAATAGACTGAAAATTTACTGAATAATTTTACAGTAATTACATTTTGCCTTCTAAGCTGTGCGTCATAAATGATGTTGTTCAATGTAAAGCATCATGTTGGATTAATTGATATTTTCTGAGTGAGCCAAATGATTGCTAGCATATCTTACCAAATACTTCATCAGTCATGTGATGGATATGACCTTTGTAGTTATTTCAGTAACAGTGTTCAGGAAATTTTAAGTGGTGACGTTTTTACATATCCAAAAGCTTTGAAAGACCTTTGTAGTATGTCACTGTGAAACTTCAGTCTCTATTTAAAGTATGCTATTTGCCTTTGTGAAAGTAATTTAGTGGTTATAAAAGTATTTCTAGTCATGATCATAGCTTTGGATGCTGCTGAGGTAATTCTGACCTCTGTTGGCAAAGCACAGCAAATGAAATGTGTGCTGAGTAGCATCCTTCTGTTTTGATAATATTTATTTCAAATATGACATGTTGCTGAGAGAATAAATTAAGGAATTAATTCTGTATTTTTATTGTTGAAAAGTTTTTTTCTCTCCTACTCTTCCAGTTAGCTAGAGCATAGCTAGCTAACATAGGATAGAGAATTTATGCTTAAACTGTCCTTAGTTAATAACATTATCTGATTTAGTATTTTTGTATCATGCAATAGTTTCATCCAATATCATTCTTATTCAGATTTTCTATGCTATGCCAAAAACTATTTGAACATTTCACATTATAATAGCTCTATGTGTTAAAGATTAGGTGTTACAATGATTCCATTTGAGGTTTGCAGTATCTCTGATAAAGACCTATCTTCAAGGCTCTGAAAAACTTGATCAGTGGATTGGTTTTTCCCAGTTGTACTTAATGCAGTAGCTGATGTCACCCTGATTGACTTCCTTATTTAACTTGATAATCAATTTAAGAGAAGCAAGAAATGTTGATGTAATCTGAACATTGTTTGTAGTGACTACCATTTCTATGATGTGTTTGTCCTATCTATGTTTTGTATGTCTTTCCTAAGCTGTGTCCTTGTTAACGAAGTTAAATCAAAGCTGATGGAAAGAATGATGTTAGCACTTGGATAGAGGCAGTCAACATGAAGATACTCCATGGTAACATTCTAGCAAATGCAGTAAGAGCGCTTCTGATTTGAAACGATGTTTCTCCAAAGAACAGGCTCAAATTGTTTAATATTCATGTTACTAAATATAAGCATAATGTTTACATTATACAGTTCAGCATTATAAAGTCACCCCTTTAGGACAACAGGAAGGAGTTTTAGTACTGTAGAATTAATTTTGATCAAGGTTACTTTCAATTACCTCTTATCTTGTAAAAATGTACTGTTGCTTGCTTATGATGTCCTCTGCTTGCTTATTGTATCCTTAGGTTCATGGAGTCTAAATAACCGAGAAAATATTCTACTGGAAAGCACAAATGTTATGCATATATTCTACATATGTTATAGGTCATTGATAGACTTCAAGAGCCTTAATAACTCAGGAGTCATATTTTGGAAGTGACTTCCTGGAGCTATAGTCTTTCACAGTTCTGAGTTTACACTAAGGTTATGACAGGTTGTCCGAAAGGGTTGGACATTATTAGTACTGTTATGAGATGAAGATATGGAAACTTTGAATTTAGAATATGGGAAATCGCATGGATAACATTTAATATCATGTGGATGCAAACATAAGAAGTGAGACTCTCGCATGTTACATTTCCATATATTAAGATAGTGAGGGATTGATTACATTGATGCAAGGATTAATGTTACTATAGTTGATTTCTGACTCTCATTTTCAAATTTCAGCATAAATTGAGAATGAGGTGTAAGATGGCCTTCAAGAAACAGGAGGAAATGGAATCATGCATTTCTTCTTGTGTCTATTTTGCTAGTGTCTGAAGAATTATTCTACTTTTGAGGAAACCCAGATGAGGAAGGACAAGGCATTAAAGCCAGCTGAATTGCAGACTCTATATATAGCACGGTCTGTTCTGTGTGTCCTAGAGCTATAACAGAGTCTCATCTCAGGTTGGTTTCTAAGATGAACAATCTTTAGTACTGGATTGAGGTCACAGATCTAACAGCATCCATATTCAAAAATCTTTAATGCAAATTGTTACTCTTCGCAGTGCTGCTTCCAGTGCCAGAGCTTCAGGAATTTTTATTCCACTTAAACAAATGTCAGTTAAGTGTTCCAGGGTGCATAATTAATCATTTAGAGGTTTTAAAATCTCCTTTTCTAGTAAATATTGACTTTGCCTCTCTGTGATAAGAATGTGTTTAAAATTGCAAACACCATGAATTTATGCTGGATGGGAATACTATACTGGATCTCCAAAAATGAATTGTGGAAAAAAAGTCTCTTTTCTTACTAAAGATTCAAGGTCAGTTGAATTAGGAAAAAGAATGGCTAAGGGAATAGCTTTCCTAATAAAATATGTCATCATATCTGTATTCTTGAGTGAAAGAGAAATATGACTTTGCTTCAGTTTATTTCTGATAAAAGTAATATTAGAGTGGCTTAAATTTTTTTTTTTTTTTTAATTTTAATGTCAGCTATTTTTTGTAAAAGAAGGAGTCAGAATGATATTTCTGAGAATGTGTTCTGCTCTTCAAAAGAAAATAGTGATGGGCATTCATGGGTATATTCATATAAGTGTATGGAATCTAAAAATCATAAAATAAACTGAGTTGGAAGGGACCCACAAAGGTCATCAAAGTCTGGCTCCTGGCTCTGCAGAGCAGAAGTCACACCCTGTGCCTGAGAGCATTGTTCAAATGTTCCCTGAGCTCTGTCAGGCTGGTGCTGTGACCACTTCCCTGGGGAGCTGTTCCAGTGCCCAAACACCCTCTGGGTGAAGAACCTTTTTGTAATACCCAACCTAAAACCTCCCCTGACACAACTTAAAGCCATTTGCTTGGGTCCTATCATGCGTCACCACAGAGAAGAGATCAGTGCCTGCACCTCCTCTTCCCATCCTGAGGAAGTTGTAACTGCAGTAAGATCTCTCTTCAGGTCTCCTCCAGGCTGAACAGACCAAGTGACCTCAGCTGCTCCTCATATGGCTTCCCCTCAAGGCCTTTCACCATCTTTGTAGCTCTTCTTTAGTTGCTCTCTAGTAGCTTTATATCATTCTTATATTGTGGCACCCAAACCTGCGCACAGCACTCATGGTGAGGCCGCACTAATGCAGAGTAGAATGGGACAATCCCTCCCTCAACCAACTGGTGTTTGATGTACTTGGAATTATGTGATATGCAAGGGCTTTTGCAACCACTCTGAAGACTGATTTCTGCTGTGCTTATAGAAAAATAATTATTGTTTATGTAATTTCACTAAGTATTAGTTATGTGAAAAGAGTTGAAAGAACCCAGTATTTATTATGGAGAGAATCTAATATATGAATGTACCCAAAAGTATTGTATTCACACTGAAAAAAGACATAGCCACAGCAATTAGCCTTTCTCTATTATATGGCCTAATAGTAAATAACACGGTGAGCTGTGTTCCTGGTTAATCTTGATCAATCTATAGATCTTATACAAAGTACATAGGTCTGATTCATAACAAATACATAGAACCAAACTATCTCACACATGTTAGGGAACCCAAACTCATGATACAATGGGTGCGGAGTTGCTCTTCATAGGAATATTTAATCTGATGCACTGATCTTCAGCATTAGCTGTGTAGTATTCTTTCAGATTGCTCAGATCACTTTAGATCATACATACCACTAGCAATGATTTTAGAACATGATTTGCATTGCTTAAACATGAATGATTTTACTTATTAAAGGTATGGATTTGGTTTTGGATGTGTATTTTCATAATTTAGTAGTTGTTCTTACAGCATTCTCCTGCAGGATGATGCTAAATAAGAGGTAATGTTTTTTCCAGTCAGAATGACTGGATTTTCAAGGACAGAACCCTGGATTAAATCCAAAGATCTGTCTGACTCATCACTGACAAGCTGGAGTTACTGTCTTTCTCTGTGGACTAAGCCAAACCCCAGCTTGTCCCTGTAGACAAGTGGAATACAGAGGAACCCTTATGTCGTAACTGATGGAGGCTTTCTCTCTTTTAACTACTCCAGGCAAATTGGTCTTGCTGACTGGTACTAGTCAGGAACATTTTGCTTTCTGATTATAGCCACAGTATTATGCAGTATACCTAGCCACTCTACTTCTAGATGAGTAGTCCATAAGGAATGATGAAGCCAGACTGGTTAGATAAAGGTCAAATGCAAAATTACCTTATATATGACAGATTTTTAAAATAAAGCATAACTGATCTCCTGTTATTTGGGTGACATCATCCTGAAGTCAGTGTGTTTCTCCTTTTGGTTTTTGCATATTAACTGATTTTTTACAACATTTTAAGTGATGTAACTATTAAGATTATCAGGTTAAAACTACAATCCCTCAAGGGAAATTGATTGCAGCTTCAAGTAAACAGAGTTCTAACACAGTTAAAATAGTTAATGTGACTTCTGTTCAGGTTTAGTTTATTTAGATTTTACCATACAGAGTACTTAATTAGAGAGACTGAGTGCTCATCAATATGTTTTTCTAGGTGAATTATTTCCCAAACTGGGCATACCTAAATTTGCATGTAGTTACACAAGCACAGACTGTCTAATCTGAGGAGTTGTAGGATATGCCTCCCAGTGATCTATGTCAACCATACAAGACCACTGGTTTCTCTAGTATTTTTAATATAGATGTCTTAACCTCAGAGACATACAGCCACACAACTGGCTCCCACACTACTTCACCTACTTTACTGACTGATCCAGCTTTGTCTTCATTAGCAATCACACACTGTCTCACACACCCACACTACAGCTGCAGCCTCTGATCCAAGGTTTCCCTCATTTCTGCTATGCAGACCCTCATTTGCTCCATTTCCTAGCCAGACTGACATATTCTCACTAACTCATCATCTGGCTCAGGTGCAGGTAGTTTGGTCTTCATACATGCACACAGGATAGAGGCACTTGCCCAGTGAAATAGAATCAGAATTTAATTAAATTGAATGCAGAAAGTGACCAGTCTATTGTGCTGCAGAACCAACTATACACAAGCGATCAACCCTTTTTGTTTCCTTATCCCTCTATCTTCTCAAACTTGTTCCTCCCCAAATCACCTAAATCCATCCCTTTCCCTGCCTTTAGTTCCTCCCATAAATATCCCATCGGAAATCCTAGTCAATCCAAATGTCCCGTAGCCCTAGACAGTGATGTCTGTCAGCTTCAAGTGTTATCCAGCACTGTTATCCACATGATGATATGTGTCACCCCTAGGCAGTGGAATGGAGGCTCTCACAGCACAGTGTTGAGAGGGACCCCAGCAAGTTGTGTCTTTGCCTGCCATGGTGCTGCTGTGCTTGGCTGGACTTACATGGATGGACTTTTAATGAACTGATGATGATCTATGATGAGCTCCAGAGTAGCGGGGCTGGGGCATTGCTTGATTCTTCAATTTTCTGTTGTCCCTTTGTGCTCCTTTGTGGATAAACAGGAGCTGTTTATCACCTAACCTAACATGTGACTAAGAATTTATATAGTTTCCAATCATCCCAGTACTATTCCAGCCTGTTCTTTGGGTACTTCACAATTGTAATGTTCTCATTTACAGGTTCTATAATTTCTCATCTCAGGAGTTTCTTTAAGGTTGTTTCTTAAGTCCTAGCTCTATCAAAAGGCACTTTTGTAAAACCTTGTCCTTTCAACTGCAATTCTTTTATGCTGAGGTTATTCAAGGGATAAGGCTGTATTGTCTCTCTGTAGACTCATCATGACTAAGTCTGTTCTGGATATTCAGGACTTTGATGTAGGTATACACACAGTTTGTGGTAATTGGGAGTGGGGCTGTGGCCAAGCCTCATCCCTAATGGGCTACAGCCGTGAAAAGCAGGTGAGCAGTATTGAAAGTATGAGGCACGGAGTAATGAAAGTAATTGAAAGTGATGAGGCACGGAGATGTACTGAGCCTCATCCCCAGTGGGCTACAGCTGTGCAGGGCAGGTGAGCAGCATTGAAGATAGTGAGACATGGAGTGCCCAGGTGCACTGACCAATCACCAGAGGGAACAGAGGGCACACAGGTGCGATGCATGAACAATGAGGGGTGTAAAAGGTTGGGCTGAAAAACAAGGCCAGCTGCTTGCAGTCTCTTGAAGTGATGTGATGTTCCTCTGTACGGGTAGATGCCTGAAGCCTTCTGATGAGGTGTGGTGTTGCTCTGTGTGGGTTGGAGCCTTCTGTTTTTGTATGATGATGCTCCGTGTATCGTATGTGCTGTGGCACTTTGATATGTGTGTCTGACTTTCTGCCTCTCCTCAGCAACGCACTGACTTTAAGTCATTTATAATCAACCTTTTTGTCGTCCTTTTCACTGGAGAAGTAATGGATGGCAGGTTGGACTAATGATGGTATGAGTCTCATAATTCTTCAACCAAAAATACAGTTAGTAATAGTAAGAATGGTAGTGAGCAAGTATGAGGCTATCTATTGCACATTAGACTATTTACATACTTCTAAATGCTGCCACCCTATTCCAAATTGTAGTCTGGGTAGCTGTAATGTGTTAAATCTATCAGTGTTCATTTAGCAATGGTTCTTCAAATAACTTGAAAAACAATAGCTGGTAAGATACTGGTTTTTGAGTGTTATGTTTTTGGACATGGTCCCATACTTCTACATGTTTTCTTAAATTGCACTTTTTACTTTCATGCTTGTATTATCACTTTAAGCATTGATCCTCCTGTTTGCCTATTTGGAAAAAGATATTATTCTAACCCACATTGTAGCTAGCTATAAGTGTAGTAATGGCTAAAGGTTGTATGCTAAAAATCAAACTCATAATATGTATTGCACTTGATATATCAAATAGAAATCGTGAATTGAGGAAAGTCAGTGTGGAAATAAGATCATGGTTTGGTTGAATCCTCCAGTTTTGCAGACTTACACTAAGGCCAAGAGTGTAAACAGCTCTAGGTTAAAACAAATGGAATAAATTACTTTGGAACCTGAACTTGAGTAACATCCTTAATCCCATAAGTAGTTGATCATTAATTTTGTTTTATTATTTATATTTGGGCAACTAAAGAGCAGAAATCAGAATGAAATTAGCACATTCAAAATTGAAACGTGAAACTTTTTCAAAATTGAAAGTCTCAACTCATCTTCAGTCACTTGTTGCACTGATACAACAAAAGCACGAAATCAGAATTATGCATACAATAAACTTTTAGCATAAGATGAATTGATAATGTTTGCCATTCCATTTTAAAATTAAAATAATAATTTTAATTAAAAATTAATTAAAATAATGAACAATTTTAATAATTATTATTAAAATAATTATTATTTTAATTTGAGATTTTTGACTCAGTTGCTTCTTGCAACAGGCTTTTTTGATACTGGAAAGAAAATTAAAGATAGTCTTTGTTGAACTATCTTTTTTTTTTTTTTCCAATTTAATACCTATAGCTTCACCTGCTTGAAATTAGTCTTAAAATACATTTTTCATTTTTTCCATCTACAGTTATTTATTAGGTTTTAAAATATGACTTTCTAACAGGGTTTTATCTCCACTGCTTTTGAAGACAAATATTTAAATTTACCTTCTTTGAAGTAGTTTGAAGATCTACATCAAATTCAGTGGAGATGTGTTCATAATAGATAAAACCATACATGAAAAATGAATATATATTTTTATAGGATAGTATATTTGGCATAACACTGGATTATAAAAAAGAGGAATCCATAGAAAGAAAAAAAATCACATTTACTGAAATGATACACTTCTATATTTAGTAAGTAACATTATTAATTTTTATAGGTTGGAGCAAGAGTTGTCAATTTGGTGTATTCATGCATAAAAAAGAGAATGGGAGCATTTTTCTGCTGCTTGCAATAAGTAGCACTATTATTATATGTTTGAATGATGATACATATAATTGTGTAAAATTTTGAATTTTTGAAGTTGTGCGCTTTGTATAAACTGAGTGTACACAAGTGAATACGTATATGAATGTAGGCAGAGCACTAATAAAGAGCCGGGCTGTGTGCTTAAAAAACTTCAGTAAATGTGTCAGATTAACAAAAAGCATGGAAAACTTGGAAGACTTTGGCTCAGGAGAAGACAAATTCCTCTAATGTGTGTTTATCCTGTGGAACACAGGAACAGTAAGAGTCTGTGTAAATCTGAATTGCTTGATGTTTGCCACTGACATCAGTGGAAGGAGGATGAAGTTTAGAATGTCATGTCATCAGGCAGCTTTCTAAGGCTCTTAAAAATTCTTGTTGCTGTTTGCCAAGAATATTTTCCTTTCACCTTAGCAAAGCTACCATATAAGGACCAGAAATATTATTGCATAGTCATGAGATAGTATAATGGAATGATATACTGCGTATATAGAGAAGAAATGTGATTGAAAAACTAGGCATACATTGCAAGCATAGTTCTTGTACTGTTGGTGGAGAGTATCTGTGTGAGGATTAGCTGGAAAAAGCATTTATTTCCTTGCTTTTCTGTTCATATGTTCTGGTGTGTAACAGCAGCCACTTCACAATTATTTCTTTCTAAAAAGCATAATTAAATAAGAAATCAATCAACTAACCATCTTTTATTTGTCACTTTCATGTTTATGTTGAAATTCTACTCTTTATATGTAACTACTTTAGCTCATTAAAAAAAAGAAACAGTAATTTTCTTGCCAAGTAAAGAGTATTTTCAATTAATATTTGACATCAGTTCATAAGGTCAACATTCTTTGTCCACGGTGAGAATAGGCTCAAGAAGGAGATCTTTTTGCTTTTAGCAATAATGTAAATAGTATAACAGACTTCTGTTTCTTTGTGCCTTTGGCAAGATGTGATGGAAGAAACTAATTGATCATCATGTTTTAATTCACCATTGAATGAAAACTAATTTTTTTTTTTGCACAAAAGGTAGGTTCAATTACTTTTTAAAAATGCATTACATAATGGGAAAGTTTTAATTTACTGATGTACTTGGGAAAACAGATTCCTAATATTCCCTACTAATGCATGCCACATTAAGAAATTTGGTTGACTGCATCACTAGAAGAAATATGTTTTTGAGAACATTCAATATTAACAGTATCCTGAAGAGCTGCTAATTTTCTTTCAACAAATATTATTTTCTGAAGGGTGAATGGTATACCCTCTTTTCTGCCAGATCCGCCTTGGTGTTGCTTTCAGAAGTGTTTTAATACACAGGTAAATCAATATATTTAATGATTCTTCACATAGCATATATGTTTATGATACTAAAAAAGGGATCTTAAGGCTTTTCCTCAGTTCATACTAAACTTTTGTTTGATGTCAGCTGCTTTTTATTTAGCTTATATATGACTGGAATTCTGTCCTGCTGTATTTTAATTGCAAGAGAAAAGCTTTAGCTGAAGCTGGGAGTTTTAGGATGTAAGAATTTGTATTCAGAGAGTCTCATTTGAATTTGATTCTCAATTATCAAAGCATAAATGTCCCGTGTATGTACTGGACCTGTTGCAATGCAAGATCTCCTTGGAGAGGATTTCAGCATGGGCCCAAGGGAAGAGAGCTGCCTGCAGCCGAGTCCTGCTCGTGTTTGCTGTGTTCTGTAGTTTGATAACCATGCTGTGATTTTAAGCATCTCTTTGTGTACCTTTGGGAGCTGACAGTGATTAGTCTGTCCATCCTGTCTTATCTCTCAGAGTCATCAGCATTTACGTATTGTCTTTTGTCCTTCGACTCTCAGCTGCCCAACCTCTGTGTCATGGGAGTTTTGCATAGGTGCATTTATATACTCTAATAAGGTCTCAGAGGCTTTTTTTTTTTTAAATCAGTATAGTTTCCGTTGAAAAATATTTCCTAAGACCAGAGTCAGGAAATAGAACAATGTTTTAATTAGTGAATGGATTAAAGAAGAAAATTAGGGAAGAATGAATGAGGATTATTTTAGGGAGTTTTGGAAGGAATTTTTTAGTTTTTAGTTTTGTTTTTCTTCTTTATTTTTAAATTCTTGATGCCTAGTGCATCATGAACAGTATATGAATTCATGAGTCCTTGCATTTTGAACAAAACTGACAGACAAATCCTAACAACTCTAAGTCAAAGCAAGGAAGCTATCATAACCAAGTAAATTATGTTCTGATTGGTAGTGTATTTTTGTTTTGTAAGATTTAAAATCTTACTTTCCATACCACTTGTTTTCTTCATTCTCCTATAAGCTGATATATATCAAAGGATGAAAATATAGTTCAATAAATAAACAATAATTGATAAATGCTGCACAGAAGTATAAGAGGCTGTACCTTATCAATACATAAGTACTTATTTCCTTCTAATAAAAAGGAAGGATTATCTTTGCCATATAAATAACATCTGTCTATTGCAGAGGAGTGGTCAGTTCATGGACTCAATTTTTACTATACCATAAAGTTAAAATAATTTCCTTTAATTGAAAAGATTAGAATGACTTCTGTAGAAAAGAACATCCGTAGATGTCTGAGCAGATTGTTTAAAAACCTACTTTTGTTTGCTTCCTTGCACCCAAGAAAATAATTCAGTCCTGTTCTTCCAAGAAATTAATTTGCAAGGAGAGGTGAGGTACCCAGCATTATGTAGAATTATGCTCAGTGCAGAACACAATGTTTCATACAAATAATTCTGTATGCACACAGTATTACTTGTGAGAAAACAACTGCTTAAGTTTATGAGCTAATGAATCATTCAAATACACACAGATGTAGACTGGTCTCTTTCATTGTATTCCCTAGTGTGGATATATATATATATATATATATATATATATATATATACACACACACATTTATATATTCCATTTTATAGGTAATAAAATACAGATTCAATAGTAAATAGTTCTTAATCATATGTTAAGCAGAACATATAATTTTACTGATGTAGACAATGAAAAATGTCAGTATGAAAAATTCTTTATACTTATTAGCTTCAAGTTATTTTCTTTAAACAGCAGCACTTAATTCTAATGTATGATGTAAAAGGAAATATGGCTTGCCAGTGACTGTTTAGCACTATATTAGAAACTATTTAATATAGACTGTAATTCAGGACTCACAATTTTATGTTCAGAAAGTTTTAATACTAATGATGAAAACTGTTACAGAAAAGTAAATTGCTTCTGTAAAGGATACAATCAATTTCAAATGTGGTCAGTTCGATAAAAAAGCCTGCTGCTTCTCAATACACCTGTTTCCAGGGCTTGATTTTGGTGTTGGTTTTGGTGGATTAGCAGCCATGTTTTCCACTTTGAAACAAAATATGTCATTTGTTTTTTTAAAAGTCTATAATAGAGCATGTGACGAGTTAAACAGGACATGCAATGAGTCTGTCTGTAAAATGTGTGAAGATAACAATGTCATTTAACTTATTTTTAAAAGTATATGTAAGTTACTTTAAAAACATAATCGGCTAAAATGGGAGCTAAAATATCAAGTTAAATAAAAAGAATAAGTTTCTCGCCCCTTTAAACAATATGATTGGTTCTCACTGATCTGATGTTTGTTTGATTCTAGACTAACTGACCTAAAGACAATGCATACTTGTGGAAAAGTAGTACAAAATCAGATTATAACCTCAGTGTAATTACCAGGGTAATAGAGGCAGAACAGAGAGATCTAATTGAAAACACTATTCTGTCATTAGTCTGAGTCTGCCCTACATAAAGTTCATGGCTCTCAGATAGATGGATGTGTAAAATTATTTTTATAAATTATATCGATATCAAGATGACACTTACTATTTTAAGTTTCTTTCAAGGTAATTCATCTCTTAAAGCTTAATCACACTTGTTGCAGAGATCTTTAGATTATTTGCAGATCAAATTTCTGACAAATTTCTGTATTTGCCAAGCCAAAAAATTAACATCACGATTTTGTTTTATTTGCAGCATCTGGCGAGGACCAAACATAAACTGCACTGACAGTTCAGGTTATACTGCTTTACATCATGCAGCTTTAAATGGACACAAGTAAGTGCCTCACATTTAGTTTTTATGTGGAATGATATTTAACTGTGCAATGCAAGGAAAATATAGTGTACTTCTGAGATTTGTATGAAAAATTGGCAAACACTGACTTATTAAAAGAGCCTTCTTTCCAATTGATTATATTAATATGTTTTGATACTGTCATCAGTATCAATAAGCAGTAATGACAAATGGGAATTGTAGTTTAAAAGCAATTGATTCTATACTGCTTCTTCCAAATTCTTCCTCAGTTTTTGGGGAAATTTAGCATTGTTACTGCTAGTCTTGACTCTAGTGCTTTTTCATTGCTGGGACATCGCAGCAGAAAATATTCTATTATTTTTCTGTATGTATGTACATATGTGTAGAGTGTGAACATTTCAGGAAGCAGTTTTGCAAAACAACAGTAGAGATTAATTGTTAGCAAAGCAAAAGTAATGTGGAAAGAACATTTAGTAATTATACACTTGAAAGCAGGGGAAAAAAGGGTATTTTCACAAAGAAAGTTTTGACATAAAGCTTTGGTCAACTCCTATTTGTGAGACAAGGAATTGATCCAAACCCGGTGGAAATTAAGAATGATTTGCATGAATTTTAATGCATGCAATTTTTTGGACTGTTCATAAAATAACACATGGATATATAATTATCAGTTTACTCATTGCACTATTTTTATCCTTCTATGGAAAAATTAGAACTTTAGGCTGTGTCTTCAATTGTATTCTAGAAAGGTGCCTGTTTTCTTTAGGATGGATCAATCTGTTGATAAATATGGGATATTCTTTCTAAATAAATACATAAAGTAAACTCCTGAACAAACTATTGTGCATTTGCCTAAGTTTCAGCTATGTAGGAGGGTACAGAATCATTCATATTTTTGCTTCTCTAAAATTAGGTCTAAGTTCTTAATATGGCCTGTTGAACTCAGCATTTTTATTTGTGATTTATGGATTGTTTCTTGTGCTATTGCTAATTTTTTACTGACCAAACCCCAAGCATTGATTGCAAAGATTGCTGATTTTAAATAGATGAAAACTGGGATTAGTATATTTAATACTAGCAATACAGTAATAGTTATACAGAAAGTTAAAAATATTGCTGTATAAACACAGAAACAGAGGTTTCAAGTGAATCCTAGCAATATCAAATCCCAAAACATGCAAAAGCCAAATGATGATTTTGGACATAGTATTGCCAGAATTTATTCCAAGGTCAGTGAGGACTTAAAAATGTGGACTATGTACAGCAGCAGATATAACTACAGCCTTTGAAAAGTCCAGTGTTAGCTGCTAAGACCTCTTACTCACAGAATAAGTAGCAGTAACTGACATCACAATTATGCCTTGTTATATTAAAGTTAGTTAAAATACATTGTGAGGTATTTTGTGATAAATCATGAGGGTTTCAGGACCTGTTACCCAAGCCATTATACTGATCCTGTTGCAATGGTAGCATGGCCAGTAAGCAAATTGGACAGACACCTGGTGGTCCTAATTTTGTTAGTCACCATAAATAACCAATAAATTACTTTGCACTCTATTTGAGTTTTCAAACTTGAGATTCAAAATGACATGCAATTGTTTTACACAAGGACCTTCTCACTTAGAAGTTCCTGTCCTTTAAAAACTTCTGGGATTTTAATTTTTCCCACTTTACACTAGGCTGAACCTGAGAGGTTTCAGAGTTCTGTAAGAACATAAGAGTCTGTGGCTGGGATGCTTGGACACCATTGATCAAATCCTTGCTTGATCATTGAATGTGATGAATTCCCTTCTTCTTGGTTATTCTGGGATAATTTTCTTTCCTTGGGAAACTATTCTGCTTTATATAGGTAATTAAATAATATCTGGGGCAGGCACTGGAATCTCAGTCTCCCTAAGTAATTTCACTTAGACCAGTAATGTTACTGGGCTAAGGACTTTTGATCATCTCCTCTCTGAAATATATTTGTACAAAATGAAAAAGTTCTGCCAAAGCACCTAAAAAGACTCGCTCTAGATAAGTGTGATGGGTCAGGGCGCATGCTTGAAGGATGAAGGAGATGCCTGTTCTATTTTCTGGCTTGCATCTTGCAATAAATTCTTCCCAAAATTTCCTGTATGTTTTAATCTATGGATTTCATCTGTGCAGGGCTTTTCTTCTTATCTTCTTCCACTTAGTTCAGTTTATGCTTCCTTTGTTTAATGTTCCTTTCAAAGGAAATGTTGTGTATGTCTAGCTCTCATTGGATGATTTCCTGCAAGACTATTATTTAATGGGAAGTCTTTCAAACCTTATGTGTACTAAAAAGTTTCCCTCAGGAGACACTTTCCTGTAACTTTTTCTGTAACAGAAATCTTTCTGTAGTGGACCTGCTCTTTTTTGGCTGTTCTCATGGCATTTGACCTTGTCAGGAGTAATCAAAATCCAGCTTAAATTTTCCTCAAAGCTTAGACGTGATGACTCCAGTATCTTTTGAAGTCAACTGGGAGTTTCTTTTGACCTGGATATATTCCCTCCTAACTCATCATATGTTTCTTTCAATATGCAATTAAAAAGGTTCCATCAAGGTTGGAAGAATAATTGCCTTAGCTTTATCTTCTGTCTTAATTGAAGTCAGTTTGTAGCAATTATTTTTGTCATAACATATGACTATGTTGAGCTCCCTACCCTCACTAATGTTTTTGAGCCAAATCGGTAAGTTGGTGTTTCCATATTTGTAAAAAGCATGTGTAAAGCTGTTCACACTGGATCCTAGATTCTCTTATCTTAGTAATTAATGAGGCCTGACTGTGTCTAACTATGAGACTACAAATGCAGCAGTAAGACAGAATTTATTTACTTTCTGACATACTTGGTAATGTTATCATGCCACACAGCTGATTTTTATATCAGCTTTTGAAGTTAAATATAGGAGACTGCTTAAAATCAGGGATGCAATATACCAATTTATGCTAATCTTTCACTTAATGTATGATAAGCCACACCAAAAGGCATATAAAGATAATTAAAGTGGTAATAAGTCACTTTTCCCCTCACTGCTACAAGGCTGCTGAATGTGGGAAGTGAAAATAGCAGTTATTTCATAGAAGTTATACATAGAAATTGTTTCAGATATCCACCTAGATCATCATTAAATTGTTTCCTAACTATCTTTGAGATAATGTCTTAAAGAAAAAAGATTATTACTTAAGCCTTATGGTAAGAATGGTGTCCATCAAACTGTCCTCTTATCATCCTGTTTCTAGAATTCAGCAGTGTTAGGGACATGAGTACTTCAATGCCTTGAGGGATGTGCACATGTACTGTACAGGCAAATTCTAAAAAAGATTCTATGGCCAGGTGATGATAATATTGTTGATGGTATTCGTAATTAGTCAGAATCATTACAATTAATAGATTTTTTGATGTTTCACTATCTATTTCATTTTCAGAAATTATTGGTCTTCACTTTTTGTAGCTGTTTTGCTTGAAATACAAGTTTGTTTTATTTTTATTTTCCAGGATAAAAATATTAGTCATATGTATGTTCATGTAAAAACTTAATAAAATTAGCTTCCTGTTGATTTTTAGATTTACCTCCTGTTTTCCAGGGATATAGTTCTCAAATTACTTCAGTATGAAGCATCAACCAATGTAGCAGATAATAAAGGTTACTTTCCCATTCACTTGGCTGCTTGGAGAGGAGATGTAGATATTGTGAAGATTCTCATCCATCATGGACCATCACACTCCAGAGTGAATGAACAGGTGAAGTGATAAAAAATATTTATGCACATCATCAGGAAAAAAGCACATTCTTTGGATCTGACCAATTTATAGACGAGTTTTTAAAAGCCTATTTTCAATTGTTTCAGTAATTTCTTCTCCAAGATTGATAAAATCTTCCATTATAAGCATACCAGATACATTTCTTCTGAATAGGCACTGACTTAAAGAATATCAGTTTTTAAAAGTATGGGAAAACCTTCTGTTTGTTTTGGAAAAATTGCATGAAGACATTCTCCAACTTTGCATCTTTTCTGTATGGTTGTAAATGTGCACAAACTGGTTTTTTACTCTATTAGATATTATGTTCCTGAAAATCTTTGAGATAAAATTAATGTCTTTGGTATATTTTAAGAGTACTGTAAATAATCAGATATGCAGAGGTAAATGACAAACCAGATGGACTGCAGGGGAATGCACGTGTAGCAGAAAGCACACATAAAAAGACCAAGATAAAAATTGATTATTACAGTGTGTAAGGGCAGTATAAGCATGTTGTCTTCTGCTGTCAAACATATGGTACACCTTCTGTTTTTATTCTGTATATTCTTATGTGGTCCATTCATAGGATTAGTATTTAGGAATCGAAAGAAGCTGATTAAAATTTGACACCATCTAGGCTGAGCTGCTTAAGAACTGGAAGTAGGCTGTGAAATGCAGATAGTAACCATTAAGCAATTGCATTTGCTAGGTTAGTCAGAGGCTTGGAATGTGAAGGCGGGAGTCAGCTCCTAATTCAAATCAAGCTATAATGCCTATGTTGCCTGTCTGTGCACCTTTTGGTTCCACAGAGGTCTGGGCTGTGTAATCACAGGAGCCAGCAGGACTATTCAGGTGACTCAAAGGAGGATTGAAGTGATCAAATGCAGAAATGCAGGACCTTCTGAGGGTCCTGCAACCCCTGCATGGGCTTGTGAGTGTGACAGAGGGTGCTCAGAATTTCCAGGTCTGTGTGGAGTGAGTGGTGAAATTCAAGTATGGTACCACCTGGCACCCCACAGCACCTCAAATGGCAAAGTGCAATCTAACAAATTAATTGTTCTCTCAGTGCCTACATTAGTGTGGCCAGAAGGCAAACTGTGAGAAGATAAATGCGAGACCTAGATTACAAACACTTAACCATTGTGAGATGCCATGTTTTGAGTAATCTGTTTGATATCTGAGGTTATACACCTAGCCATTGGAATCCATACAATAACTAAGATATGATTATCAAGCATTAGTGCAGGAAATATAGAAAAGTAAAGTAATAAAATATGTCCATGTGACAGTCTTCCATGAAATCCCGTAGTACACATGCAAGAAAAAAAAAGAACTCAAGATTTGTCATTCTGTGATTTTTAGATTAACATAATTCTCCAACTTTCTCATTCTCATCAGCTGTTTTATGTAGGATGAAACCAGTTGAACTGTAGGATTACCTTTTGTCAAGGAGAGATTTTTTTCAGTTTTATTTATGAAATGAAAAGCAACTATTGAATTGTGTGTCACTCATTTGCTTGAAGACATTACATGTATTCTACAGACAGAATACTGGAAACTGTGTAGGAACTTCAGGGAGGGCAAAGGTGAAAAAGGTATTTCAGAAAGAAATGTAAATTCAAACCTACTTCTCCCCAATCCCACATATACCTCCAGACTTCTAGAATATTGTCAAACTTGATTAGGTGCTCTGTATCTGGTTTGATCACTGGAGCAAATAAGCAGGGATACAGCTGATGCTTCTATACTCCACTGACTCAAAAAAGGTCCTCAGATGTCCTCCTGTTTATGCATTTAACCCAAAAACATGTGAGCAATCCTCACAAGAAATGTTGCGTCTGAAGTCCTTTAAGGACATCTTGATCGTATTCAACTTTGAAGTTAAACTCGTGTATATAGAGGTTTTCTGACCTTGTAAATTCCTTGGTGTTCCACTCTAGACAATGGCCAGGTTTAGTATGTTGCCTACTTTGGTGGCACTTACTTCCCTCTGCAAATTAGCACTCTGCAGGAGAGTAGCCTCTCTATCCCAGAAAGAGGGAATGTCATGTTACAGAGCCACCTCCACCCATGTATCCTCAAATAACGCCTGAGAGGCATCCTCACCCTAACATCTTTTGTGCATTCCCATGAGCCTGTAGGATTCTGAGGCTTTTGCTTATTTGCAGATAGGCTCTGTAAGGCAGGTGACTCCTCAAAGCTCTTCTAACTTCTCTGGAGCTGAAGCTATGGCTTGTAAGAAATCCTGGACTATTCTCTCCTTTTTCTTCTGAGAGCTGGATATAAGGACAACTGTTTTTCATTACACTTTTTCACTGTAAGAAATAGTGCACTCAAGTCAGATCTCTTTCCCTCTGTTTTTGTTGTTGATGTGTTTTTTTTAAAGTATATTAAGATGTAATTGTTTGCATTTTAAGAAAATTATTTTGTTCATGATTTAAAAGTTATTGCAACTGATCTATAATGCATTTATATTTTCATCCATCTGAAATGCTATATGAAAGAAATGCTTCCAAAAAGTTATGGGAAAGAAATGGATGACTGAACAAAGAAATAAATTACAAGTTCATGATGAATATTGGATTAAATAATGGATTTTATATGGTATATTGTAAATTGATAGAACTGCATTCTACGCTTTGAAAATGCAGTTAAGTTGCATCATATACAACTATATCCAGCATCTAAAGCTCTGAATGCCCCCTGCTGTTCCTATTACATAAAATTGGAACAAACAGTAAAGAGACAAACAGTTAAATGACAATTGTGTTATGTTATGGGGGTGGTGGATTGTAGACTGGCAGTTTTCCACACAGAGAACAGTTACAGCATAACAATTATGTACGAAGAATTCTATCACTGTTCAATGTAGGAGTCTTAGTTGACAGGCATGGTGTATGTTTTAAATCACAAAATATGGTGACATTGCAAAAAAAGAAGTGTTTAATTTCATTGATGAAGATTTAAAATTATATGAATTATGAACTGAATTAAAATAGTATGAGATCAAGATTTGTGAATTGATTATAAAATAAAAAGGTGTGCTGTTAACAGTCAAACTACTTAGAGTTTATTTCTGTAAAACAGATCTGGATAGCTAAAACATTTATTGTGGCAACTTCCATCATAAAATTGCATCACTGATAACAGATCCTTATCTATGAAAAAATGGTTAATAAATAACAGCTGCATACAGGTCACTATGCAGTGTTTGGTTTTTTCAGCAAAAAATGTGAATAACATCAGGGATAAATGTAAATGTCTTATTAAATATGAAGAAAATATATTCCTATTATATATACAGAATATGTATTGTGTAAAATTTACAAAAAAATATGAACACTTCTGAAACTTTTAAGGATTCAGTGTGTTGTAGAATTTGCCTGTGCATCAAATTGTAATTGCCACAAAACCCACCCACATTTCTTTAAAACTATTCAACAATTCTTCTGAAATATGAAGAAAAAGAGTCCAGGATGCATTCATATGATGTAAACACCTAAATTTTAACATATTTGCAAACTTCTCCCAATTGTCCAAATAAAACACAGGCTTCTCTGTGACATCTGACGGACTTGCAGAAGTTCAATTCAGTTCCGAAATAGCCTGCAAACCAAATATTTTTCAAGTTCTGCATTTGATTTTACCCCTCAATTAATTTGATACTAGTGTATGAATTTCAGAGTTTCCCCTTGCTACTCTTACTGTACTTTCTTTAAAAGGAAAGAAGTGCACACAAAATCTTTCTGATTTAAGCCAATTGCAACCATAAATTGGAAAAAAGCTTTTTCAAAGTAGGCAACCATATTACATTACTGGTTTTTGATGTTTACGTAAGTAAATGTGACTTTCAATGGGAAGTCAGTAGACTTGATTTTGATTCACACTGAGTAACTTGCAATCAAACTTCCTTTATTTTTTTCAGCATTATTAACTTCTTGGTGGAACTTCTCAGGAAGCTTCCTGATTTAATGCATAAAGACCAACCTGAGGTCATTCTTTACTGTCTTGCATATATTCTTTTGCTCTTTTTTCCTCTATTTAATTATTTTGTTATTAAAGCCTTATTTTTGTATTGTATTTTCTCTAGTTGACTACTTTTGAGTATATTCAGCATATAGATAGGTGTTTCCAGAATCTCCCATTGTTCCTGCTTTCTTTAATTTAAACTTAAATTCTCATTTCATAACTGAGAGAATAGCAAAAAGCATTTAATAACAAATGTCTTGTTCACTTACTTTACTTTGGGATTATGAGACAAAGAAATGGCTCAGTGATTTAGGAAGTCTCCTTTTTCAAGTTCAGCATCAAAACACTTTGATAAAAAAAGGAGTTGAGTGTCATTTGGAAAGGTCTGTTAAATCAGTATGTGAGTTATTTTTGCTTGTGCAGTACTTGCATGGACTTTAGGAGGTTTAAAACTTACTTGGCAAAATAGGATTTCACAACTGTACAATAAATGTCCTGAATTTACCCACGGTTTAATAGTGGCTTCACAAGAGCCTATATACTATTCATGATAGCCATTCATTCTCTTGATACTTCCTGTACTTTTTCACTATCAGACTGCCAAGCTACAATAACTGTCTCTATAATGTATTTGCTAATCTGCCCTCTAATGAATAGACCTCAAGATATATTGTACATTTTGCAGTGGCACACATCTTTAGCAGCTAAATGATGTAGCGCAGTCTGCAAATACTGATGAGATGTAGGGCAGTGAAGGCACAGTTCAGTTTGCAGCCACAACAGCCTGAGTTCTGGCTGCACGTGGAAGAGAAGAGATTCAGAGAAAGGCTACAAAAGGTCAGGATCATGCCCATGAAATAACATGTAACAAATAATGAAGGAAATTTTAAAAAGTTTAAAAGCTGGAATCATGGAATGCTTTCCTTATTTCCGAGCAAGGTCCTTTGGACCATAAGAGTAACTACTTGTCAAAAAATATTATTTATGAATGTTAGAGACTTCTTTTTAAATACTGTATTTGCATAATATTGGTCTACTCTTTTTACCTTACATTTTGTATGTCTTTACTTGGTTCTTATTTTTGTTCTTTCTTTTTCTAGAACCATTCAGTCATAGAATGTCTTTTAGTTGCTAACATATTATGAAGCATCTGAAATGGCTACAAGGATTCTGGTCTTTTTCTTCAGCACTAGATGTGTTATTTAACCCTTGGATATAAAATTTGAAGCTCTAATTACAGAATGGTAATTTGCATGCAGATATTTTTTTAGCAGATTACCTGCTTATCGCAATGAGTACTAACACATAAACTTTCTGTACTCCATAAGCAATTGTTTATGCTTGGAACTGAAAATACAGGCAACAGCACAAAATTATTGCAAGTTTCTTGGAGAATATTTTAAAAATATTGCTTCAAAACAGTATGTTGCTTTAGTGATATGAGGACAAACTACCTTAAAATCAATAATCTCCTCTCTACTCCATTTTAAGCTGATTTATTTTATATAACTAGTAATAAATTGTCAAAGTAGATAAATTTAGAGGGCAGTTAAGCAAGTTTTAATTTACTCTTTGGAGGTTAAAAATATTTTTGTCTTCTCTAACTCAATTGAATTTATTAATTTACATTTTGAAGCAGGCAGAATGTTTTACTATCAAGTTTTAATTAGGTAGTGTCTCTCAGCTCTGATAACACAATATGTACAATGCCTCTTCTGAGGGCATATATGTAGATAATTTAATTATCACATTTGTCCAAGTTGAATTCTTCTGCTTTATTCAAGTGATATGTAGCTCTTTATAATTTTGTATCAGTTCAATTGGTCATGAACTGAAATGTGGCTTTTATTTGGCAAATAAAAACCATAGAAAAATGTTCAACAATATACAGCTGAAAATAACATTTTGCTTTCTTTGCTTTTGTGCATGAGACTTTTCTTTTCAGTATGCCTTTTTGTGAAAATTCAGCTGGATATTCTTTATCCAGAGAGAGCAAATTACAGTTTGCTGTTCAGCAGCAGCGACTTGTACTGTTTGATCTGTGTCTGTGTCTATCACATTTTTAGATGAAGGCCATAGCAAATTTAATTTTTGTTTCTTTGAAAATTTAATCAGAATACTTTTAAACTACAGTATTAGATCATTGGCACAAGATTTGAATTAGTTCAATTAGTACTTCCATAAGTTCTTGAAAAAACCCTCAGACATAAGCAGATATTGGACAGATATTTATAATTGTAAACACATATTTTGTTATTTACCTCACAGAATGCCAATATAGTTAGACATATAACTTATTTGTGTAACTATTTCCATTGGATATATAAATACCGTAACCGGAGGCAAAAATTACCATGATTGTCATTTCATGTGCAATTATTTGATTTTCATATTAATTCTACACAAAATCAGGCTGCAATTGCCTATTCATCTAGCTGTCCATGAAATACTGAAATTTAAAAAAATTTAATAAACTATGCTTGTGATTTGTTGGTGTACAATTGTACGTAAAAAAATTGCTTTGCTTGGTCCTATTTAAGGATAGGGGTCCCTTGAGCACAAAAAGCTTCTTTCAGGTAGTTTATAGAACATTGCAGCAATGTAGTATTGTCACAATATATATATTTTAATCTGAATTTCTGGTCTGTGTAATGAAGAAAGTCCACATGATGGTCTGAATAATGCACAATGATTTAAATACTTCCTAGTCATCAAGCCATGTCTGCCAGTGGAAGCTTCTCACTTCCCACCTGGATCTTCTCCTGCCTATGTGTTGCAGTTTAGCAGGAAACAAATTCCAGTCTCTCAGATCTTGTGTGGTGTTGCGGACATCCATGAGTTTGACTGCAACACTGATTTACCTGAATGTATTGATCTGTCTCTTGTGTTTCCCAAGTTCATCTGAGTCATTTTAGATTGTGAGAGATGAAAATGACAGCAATGTTGTTAGAACTACAAACCCAAGAGTCAAGTTCTTGGTTACAGAATTAGAAACATGATTACCAAAAAAAGGATCTTACCTTTTCCTCCTTTTTAGTTTTTACTGTGCAACAAGGATATTCTTATCCTAGCTAGCTTTTGAGTAAGAGTCCAAAGCCTTATTTCTCTGTCTTTCTGTCTTTTAAAAGACAATTGGTTTTTTTCTATTTTCACTTCTCGGTCCCTTGAACTTTCTTCAGCTGGCTCATTGAAAAATAGAACTACAGATTCAGATGTACCACTTTTTCTTCCTTTAGAATGGTATCTCTACCCTCTTTAGAATCTTTTCTGAATTTACATTAATCTTAAATTTTTTATATGGCACATTAGCTTATTGGTTTTATACTTTTACAACATTCCTAAACTATCACAATATTTACAAATTTATCAAAATAGGCATTAAATGTATATATTTCTACAATGTATAGCATCTATTGTATTTTAAAGCTCTGTAAGGTCTTTATATGATATATTAATAATATAGATGACAGAATTCACAGAGCTCAATAAACTATTTTCTTTGTATTTGCCTGAAGCTATTTGTCTCTTTGGTGTTGCAAGTATATAGACATAATTGGAAGGAAACAATTAAAAATATAGTGCATATTCCCAATATTTATTGTTATGTTTATTGAGTAATATTTTGGGAAAAACTTGAACGTCATTGTTTTATAAAGGGAGGGTTTATTGCTGTTCAGTATACAGCATACTCATAATGTCTTAAAACACATACATACCTCTCTCTGGAGTTCTGAGAAGACCCAACTGCTTAAGTGATTTGCTAAGTCTTTCTATAGACCTTGTTTTGACTTCTGAGTTTTAATTGTTGTCTGGATAGTAACTTTTTATAGTGATACATGAAACTAACCTTGTGCCTCTGATATATTTACATTATACAGTTTTACTCCATAATTCCATTTCTCTAATAATAAACTGCTATGGTATGAAACCAGCAAAATCATGAAGAGACTTCACTGTCAGAATATTTTTAAGAGAAGGATTTAATAATAATTTCAGGAACAGTTGAATCAAAGAAGGTTACAGATTTTGGCATATCACAAGCTACAAGGTTTTTCAGGGGTTGTTAAAATGCATTGGGAGCAATGCAGACACATAGGGAGCTCATCTGCCTGAGAGTGGCAAGCTCAGTATATTAGTGTGTTATTAAAATGTCAGTGGAGTAATTTTGAAGCATTTAACATGTATTACCATACATTATATTAGAAACTCTGCCTCTGAGTGATCTCATGAAAACAATTTATAGAAGCTGAGCATTTCTATTGTGGGTTAAACATGAATTTCTGAAGCTTTTGGGTTTTTTTAACAGAACAATGAAAATGAAACAGCACTGCATTGTGCAGCTCAGTATGGTCATTCAGAAGTTGTTGCTGTTCTGCTAGAAGAGCTGACAGACCCCACAATTAGAAACAACAAACTGGAAACACCTCTGGATCTGGCAGCACTTTATGGACGTCTGCGCGTTGTGAAAATGATCATCAAAGCATATCCAAATCTGATGAACTGTAATACAAGAAAACACACTCCTTTGCATCTTGCTGCTCGTAATGGCCACAAAGCTGTCGTACAGGTGCTTCTGGAGGCTGGAATGGATGTCAGCTGCCAAGTTAGTGTGTAATTCCTTCTGTCCTTCCCCTATGATTTAAATGAAATTACTTGCATTTTTTTCTTTAAAATATACTTGTATTTACTTTGTTAGAAGTGCTGCAAAGTGATATATAATACAGCTTTATTTATTACAACTCAAACAATGGGGATAGCTCAAGAAGCATATGTATCTTCAAAGCTGAGGGCATGTTTTAATGTTGTCTTGAAACATGTAGATGCAAAAGTCATATCAACCATTCATGTAAGTGTATATAAATATATTTTCTACAGCAGCAGCTGTAAAGGTCGTAAGCTGATTTTCTAAAGCTATGGCCCTTTGTGGTTACAGCAATCTAAAACAGTGTTTCACTGTGAGCTCATTTTCCTATAATTATTCCATTCTAAACTCAAGTTACTAAGTAATAATAATTTTTATTTTCTCAATTTCTAAACACATGTATAAATCTAAGATAAAATTCTATAGCAATGCACTCTCCCAGCTAATGACTCCAACCTGTCAGCTGTTTGGTGTGTCTTGTTTTATGCACAGTAGGTTATAAGGACATTAAAGGGGTAACTTTAAATAAAATAGACATAGATGGGAAGAGACACAAGGTACAGCAGCAGTCAATTTTATGTTCAATTCTTTGTACTGGAATGTGTCCAGGTCTTTTAACTACAGGGGACTGGGTTCTGTTATGCGTTCTGAAATGTTGCCTTAATCTTATGATTTCTCTTGATATGATTGATGGTACTGTGTTTGTTGTAGAGTGGATTTAATCTTCATAAATGGGGTAACTTCCTTGCTCTCTCTCTTGCTGTATAAAATATGCTTTGAATTAAGGTTGTTTCAGGTTTATATCTATTTTCAGATGATGCAAGCAACCAGCCAAACTTAATTGCATCTACTTTAAAGTCACAGTCAGGCATTCTCTACCACTTTAGCAGTTGGTTAGAGCCTGCTGATAAAAAACACCAAAGTTGTGGGTTCTATCCCTGTGTGGGCCATTCACTTAAGAGTTGGACTTGACAATCCTTCTGGGTCACTTCCAACTCAGAAGATTCTGTGAACAAATCTTGCAAACTTTTTCTAAACTTTGATTAAAATTATATCCACTTTAAGATTTAGGTGCATTTAATTAATTCTTTATACACAAAATTTCCTTTTATATAGAAAGATTGGACTTGGATTCCATACACTTTTATTTCTGGGTTCTTCTATCAAGATCATGTTTTTCAACTTTTGAGAAAAAAAATATAAAGTGGGGAAGAAAAGATAGATTAAAAAAAAAAAACAACAACAGAGCAAATCAGAAAATATTAGTGTATTTTAAGATTAGAAGTGGATGTTCTCAAGTGCCTTCCATAGCAAAATGTGGTAAAATTGTTTTGCTACTTTTATTATTTCTCGATTATTTTGAGTTAGTGTTGATACTTGCTTCAAACTATTTTAAAGTGAAACACTTTTGTTTGATTTGTCTGCTTGTGAATTTGCCACCCATCAAGCTTTCAATTTAATTTGATTTCTTCTTTACTAGAAAGAGACACTTGCAAAGGTTAATATAAGCTGCTCATTTTTTATTTTCCTTTCCTTTACTGCTACTACATTGTCACTAATTTAGAAAAGCTTAATGCTACAGCAACATAGATCTTTCAAATGCATATTTCTGAATCTATAATTTCTCTTTTATCTAGCAAAAGAATGAGGAAAAAATCAGAAAGAAACTGGTGCCTGAATTGATATTTAAGAAATAGAATAATTGAAGGAAAATAATGTCTGTCATGACAATTAGAAACTGATGGTTACATGAGGGCAAAATATTACACAATACTTTTATGAAATGTGTTCTTTCTCTTATGTAATCTAGATAATTTTAGCACTACTGTGACTTCTCCTAAGCAATTTTTATCTATAGTTATAGAAAAAAATTTTCACTAGACTTTACAAAATACAGTGGTTGCAATCTTTTAAGCAATGAAGGATTCTTTTAGTAATGGTGATCTCTTTGACATCTACACTAAAATTATAGGGCTTACTTGGTTTTAATTTTTTTTATTCTAATTGCTTTTGTGTCATTTATATTCTTAGATTTTTTTTGTAGTTAGTCAGAGGCAAAGATATTTTTTTTTCACTAGGTTATCTTGTTTCTTAGGGTTTTGTCCCACTTGAGATAAGGAAATATAATTTATTTATTTTCTTGCTGGTATACACATTCCCTATCAATATGTTTTTTTCATTCAGCATCTTAACATATTGGTAATTTGGCTCTGTACCTGCTGTTAACTTATTACTTCTATAGCCTCTGAAAAATTCTGTTGATGATTACTGGCAGCTTATTAAACTGAGAACACAAAATATCAGCCTGTCACTTAAAACTAAACTCAACTATTTTGTTATTAATTAAACTAATCTGCTTAGGAAAGATCTGATCTGTTTGGGAAAGAATAATTGACAGAGTAAAATCTTATGCGGTAAACAATTTTGTACACGTTTAAGCATGTTAGATAAATTCAGTTTATCACCAGTAAAGATCTCTCAGAATGTTTAGAGATTGATAGAAGTAGCCTGTCTTGTATCACCCTGTAGTTATAAAGATGTTTTTTTTAAATGGGAGGTTTACCTTAGCCATCTTATGTTTCTCTTTTTTACTCCCTGAGCACTTTTAATGACAGCATAGATTTGGACTAATAAAAGAGAGCATTTAATTTTTTTATTTAATTAATCACACATTTTATTAATTTACCAAGTCTATACAATATCCTTCAATCTGGAATTATTTATGAGTGGGCAATACAAATCTGCTTCATCTCTTTACACTTTGGAGTTTTCATTTAAATTGAAACATATGAAAAATACACAAGTTTTGGTTGAGTGATAAAATTTGGGCCTTCAGTAAATTAAGACACTGCACAGTTCAGTATGTTTCATGTAAACAGTAGTTCAATAATTATAAATACCCTAAAATCTTCACCTCTTCTGTTTATCCAACTTTCGTCTATCCCTATTTGCCTTCCCTGTCTGTTCCAATAATGATGGCGATTTCCACTGCTTATCATTAGTAGTTCTGCCAAAAACTGTGCCCCTTCCTTTTTGCTCTCACTGTCTGTGGAGGATATTATTTGAATCAATTTGGAAAGCTACATTTTGTCCTTCAGATTCTGTCTGAAATCCATGTCAGAACTATAGCGAACTGCCTGTGAATAAAGGCTAGACTAGTGACCTAATTACAAGCTCTTGCATATTTACATGATTAAAAGAAAATCTGTAATTATTAAAACTCTTGATGCTTCTCTATGAGCCTGCAAATTGTATGCCAAGTTGACTTGGGTGTGCTGGTGTGCCTATTGACAATATCTCCTGGCCTAGCTTGGTTTATGTGTTCTGCTGTGACACTGTACCTGTATTGAGTAGTAAGCAGGGGCAGGGACTGTTTTATTATATGTTTAGCACAATTTGTGCTCTAGCTCTCTGTATTTCATATACAGAAAACTTATACCACAGAATCAATATATTATCCATTGGTGCAAACTCAAGCAGACTTTAGCTCACTTTGCTCATGAAAAATTGCCAGGAGTTTCTGTATTAAATACCACTGGGAAAGACTTTCCAAATATAATGGTAGTGTTTACTTTGCCAGGAAAATATAATCCAAGGCAATGAAAGTTTCAGGAAGTAAAGCAGTGAAAATTGTCTATAAATCTTAAGCTCACTTGCTGTAGTATAGACAAGAAGAATATATTAATGCATAAGCACACTGTTATAAGTGAAAAAGAGCTACCTAAAAGTTCTAGGACATCTTAAATAATGTATAGAAATTACTTACAACTATATTTTTTAATCCTTGTGATTTGTGTGAATGCTCTAATGTATAAGAATAAAACATTCTGAACTTAGTTCTACCTTCAAGTAGTAAGCCACATGTACATTTAAAAAGAGAGATACATCTACTTAGCCAGTCTAAATTTCTCTTGGCCCTGTTCATCCTGAGGTTCAGCATTGCCTCTAAGTTAAAGCAGAGTTTTGTAACTGAACTGTCTGGTAACAAGGGCATTTCTGCCTTCTGGATAGTTTTTAGGTCGAGGGATCTGATTCACTTGTTAGTTATTCACTTATTACCATGAAATCCTGCCTAGGGCTTTTAAGATTTGTGTCAGCATTCATCTCCATGACATCTTATGCAGGATTACATGTCTGCATCTTACCGGTGTGCTTTCAATCTCTATATTCTCAGATTGGTTTTAGTTCAGTTTCATGATAATATTTCCCCTCTTGTTCAGAAAATCACCTTCGTAGTGTACAGATGCTTGCACTATTTATATGTTGTGCCTTTTAAATTCCTCTTTTGAACAAATTGTTCATAATATAGATCTCATTTCCAGGATGTGACATTCATTACTATTGGCTGATGGCTCAGAGTTATAAAGCACAGATTGCCCTAGAATGTGGGGCAGTGTGGAATCTCTGTAAAGCATTTTTAGGATAATGTTCTGATATGACAGGATATATCATGGTAGAATAGACTAAGAAGCAAGAAAGCATATATGGAAAAAAATGGTGTTTAAGTTTGGATTCTTCTCCCAGCTCTATGAATTACATGTGTAAATGTGGGTTAAGTTCCTATACTCCCTTTATGCATAGCAGAACTATCTTCTGGTTCTTAAATTGCTCCCAGATAGATTTGTTTGCCTTACCGGAAGTTCTTCTCCTGTTTTAATTCAATTTCTTACAAAATGCGTGCTTTCCTCAAGGAACATATTGCTGACCTTTCCTCCAGTGGGGAATTTTGATGAACAGAAAGACTTCTGCCCATGCCAATTATCATATCAGGATCTTTTTCACCCTTTAACTTGGTAATCAGAGGATAAATCCTATTCCTCATCCTCAAAGCTGTTGATTCAGTATGCCAGAACGCTGGTATTTCTTAGTCTCAGATCATTGTACAGCAATAGAAAGTTGTTGTCACTAATGTAGACCATTTTTTCCCTTAAACGAAGATCCTTATTAGTACAGAATATCTACAATCTTAGTCAAGGTGCAACAGGTTTTCATCTTTGTAGTTCAATCTCATAGAAATAAAATTTAGTGCTCTGGCTTCCTCTAACAATTGAACGTCTGTGGATTTCATTGTTGATACATACATCACTAATTTTTATTCTTGACAGAATCAGAGCATGGTTGAGGTTGGAAGGGAGCTCTGGGAGTCATCAGGTCCAACTCCCCCTTTTCAAGCAGAATCTCGTAGAATAAGTTGCCCTTGAAGATATTCTGAAGTTGTCCAAACAACTTCTGAATATCTTCAAGGACTGAGATCCTACAGCTTCCCTGGACAAACTGTACTAGTACCAGGGCTCACTTGCATGCAAAGCCAAAAAAAAAAAAAAAAAAAAAAATTTAAACAGAACCTACTGTGTTTCAGTTTTCCCCCATTATCTCTTCTGTCACTGGACCATGACCAAGCCCGGCTTAGACTTCTTTATACCCTCCTTTCAGATATTTGTACACATTGATGAGATCCACTGTAAGCCTTCATTTGTCTAGGCTAAACTGTCCCAGCTCTCTCTGCCCTTTCTCATAGAAGAGATGCTTCAGTCTCTTAACAATTTTAGCGTTACTCTCTAGTAGCTCCATCTCCATCTTGTGCTGGGGAGCCCAGAACTGAATAGAGCATTTTTGGTGTGGACCCACCAGTAGTGAACAGAAGGGGAGCCACCTCCCTCGACCTGCTGTTAACACTCCTCCTCGATGACAGAGAACTCTGACTTAATAGTAGCAGGTCCACCCAATAGTCATGCCAGTAAGTGATCAATCCAAAGGAAATGCCGTATGACACCAAGAGGATAATAGGCTTTTTTCAAGATTGCTGATGTCAAGCCTCTTTCAGTAATCAGAGCTAGAATTATCAGTGACTTTTCTGAGAACTTTTCTCATTCCCAGAAATTTCTGAGCTGCACAGTAATCTCTGTGTGTACCTCTGTGGTTGCACTGTTGTTGCAGTTATCCCATTTTGAAGTCAATTGAAGTAACTGGAAGTCTCCTGAAGATATTGTTTGATTAAAGGATTCTGAAACCATCTCTAAGTAAATCTGAATATTTAGTCTTCTTGTTCCAAATAAACCTGGGAATGTTCAACTGGATTGCTTCTGAAAATGGAAACATTAGACCTTTTTTTGAGATATGTGTTTCGTATGTATATTCTCTTAATGACTTCCATCTCCCCTCTGTTATACTATAAGTGGTATGCAGGATGTGGATGTCATTGGGCATGCTCTACTTTTTACCTCCATGTACAGTTACAGTGTGCTCACATCCTATCTCAGGATCTCAGATTATTTCTAAATATCCTGACATTGCATTGCTGTAACTCTGATGCATTCTGACACAACTAATTAATAATGAATTACTCTTTTATTTCAGAATTGGGTTTTGTGTGTGTGTATCTTTAAGGTCTTTCTACCATAGTAAGTATGATTTCGATAAGGTATAGAAAAAACAAATTCAAGCAGTAAAACCTTTAGCATTTGTCACAAATAAATTTCAAATTCTAATTTATTATATATAAAAAAGAAGGTAAGTCAGTAACTCAGTGAGATCTAGTAGTGCTCTAGCTAATGATAATGCTATTGGATAGAAAGTTATTCTGTCAGATTTTTCAGTAACAGCAGTATAAATACTAAGAAAAGTAGCTTGTTAAGAGAGTGTGGTTTTCAGTACTATCAATTTTATTTGAGCAAAAATCTGCTCACAAAGAATTTTGTGTCAAAAAAATCTGCCAAATCAAGTTCACAGACATCTTAGGTAGAATTTAAATGGCATGAGCATAGGCATCTAAAGCTGTTGGGGGTGCCTTAGGGTATCCAAGGCATCTGTATGAGGCAGCTGTGAGGCAGATCAAATGTGAACATCAACTGGACCAGCAGCTGGACACCAGGATATCCTAGGGCATCTCTCACCACATAACTGAATTGACCTTCTAGGGTGTGATCCAGTTTCACATTAAAACATTTAATTGTAAATGTCCACATGTAAACTCTCTGACTGCTGAAAAACTGTGTTCCACTGATGGTGTTGACTAGATTTTCACTGCCTAATAATAGGAATTTAGAAATTTTACACAAATGCAGGCTTGTTTACAGGGAGCTGTATTCTATTCCTATTCTATTTTCTTATATAGTTATTAATCTTACAGTAGAAATTGACAGCATTTTTGGTTTTGTCTTGAATAATAATAAATGATCTTGTATTCTAGTATTTATTCTTGCCTATTCTGTGTCTTTTATGTATAGGTAAAATAGAGGAGAAAAAAAAAGTATTTTCCAAGTGTAATTTTTACAGAAGGATTAATTGGTATTTTAAATGTGACAATATTTCTTTTCTAGACAGAAAAAGGGAGTGCCCTACATGAAGCAGCCCTGTTTGGAAAGGTGGAGGTAGTACGCATTTTGCTTGAAACAGGTAAATCTGATTTACAGGAAACACTGAACAAATACCCTTAATTTTCCTATTTTGGTGTAAGCCTCCTTCAGTTTGGTTATACAAATTATTTTCTCTTTATCAGCCTTTGCAAATTTAATCACATGTACTTCTCATTAAAATAGTGTTCTTTTAGAATAAGAACAAAGGTGACGTTAAGATTCAGAAATTCCATATATGACTCAGTGTATGGCACTGTATTTTGAGAATAAATGTATTATGAGAACAAAATGGCTACATAAAATTTTGTTATTCACTCTGAAAGGCAGCCAAGAATATTCTTTGATGTAGAGACCAGAAGATTCATGTTCCCATTTATTTCCTTCACTTAGCTATTCCTAGCATACATACCGTTCTGTTTCTTCATTTCCTGGATAAACTGAGTGCCTGCAAAGAAAGGGGAAGGCACTGTGTCTCTGAGAATTGCATTTGTCCTGAAAGAAAAGAACAGGGATATAAAGTCCAAACAACCCATCTACTGCATAATAAGTTTCAGAATTTTTATAGGTAAATTACTCATCTAGACAACTGTCTTCTCAGGTAAATGGTAAAACCAATGAGAATAAAAACACTTAGAAATAATTTCTTGCAGATCCATGAACTTCCATTACACTGAGGGATCCCATTGGTCTTTATTATCAGTTCTTGTGGTGTTACTTATATATTGCAAAAGAAGGTATATCCTAATTTCAACTAGTGTATCCCTGATCTCAGACCTGTTTTCAGAAAAGAAAATGGTCCTTCCAAGTTGCTCCTCTGTTTGGATGAAAAAGGAGACTGAAAGGGATCTTCACCTGCCGTCAAAAGGCAGGACCTTTTTATTTCCTAAAAAAGGAAGGACTGGAGATCATTACACAAACATAAGAAGTCCTTTAGACCACAGAAAAAGCCCACCTTTTTCAGATTGATACATATTACAGCCTCTACAAGCATACAATTGTCAAGACAGTTGAGTAGAATCTTCACTGTGAACTCCTTCAACCCTAAATACTCTGCACTTCTGCAACTCCCCACCTCCTGCCTTTTGTACCTAACAATCCCCTCTTTTCTAGTTCTGCTTCAAAAAGAGTCAGAAGATGCTATAAGTAACTACTACAATGGAAAGATGTGAGTTGGTGTGTCTGGCCTCTGAAAGTCAGCTGCCACTGCTAAATAGCCCAGTAGTATTTTGGGTTTGATTTCAGTGAGAAAGTTTTGTGTTTCTCACAAAACAAATGGGGAAAATGTCCATTGTTTCCATGGAAACTCCTACAAATGAAAGGTAGAGAATCATGCAGTATCCTGTACAACAGGTTCTGATCCAGGGCAAGCCTCAAACTTAATTCACAGTTGAAGATAAAGTTGTTAGCAGTATGGATGGTCTGTGAGGAAATCCTGTGGCTGTTCATAGTGCCTGTATACTACACATGGATATTTCAGTCTATTCATGGCATGAATTTTGAAAATGTTGACATGAAGTACAACTTTATTAACATATAGATAAAAACTTTTTCAGTCTTGCTCCTGAAACACATACTGGTACTATGGACTAGAAAGGTCCCAATGAATTAAAGCAGTTTGGAGAGAAATGTAGGAAAAACATTCAGAGAATTTCTTGGTTTTACTAAATATCCTTTTCAGGATGGCTGTTTAGGAACAATCTGTTAAAATAATCCCAAACCATCCATGTCACCATGTGAGTTTTAGGCTACTCAAGGTTTAAACAGAAATGTATCCTGTACTTCAGCTGCAATGCAGTTGTAAAACTACTTGCTTTCAATTCGTCAGATAATTCAGTCTGATATAACACATTTATAATCTGAAGCATTTAGGGTTAAATATTCCACCACAGATCCCTTTCTTTTTCAGGAATCGATACCAACATAAAGGACAGTTTGGGTAGAACGGTTTTGGATATACTTAAAGAGCATCCATCTCAGCAGTCTCTTCAAATTGCAGCTCTACTTCAAGGTAAGTCATACTCAATTACACATCTGTTAGAGATAGTAGAGAAATATTATTGTATATAGTAATTTCTACTCTTTAAATGTTTCATTACACAAAGGAGCAGTCTTTTGATTTAAAAAGATGAGTTGAACAACAATAAGTTGTTCAATATCTGAATTTCAGAGTAAACCCTTTCTTTTTTGTGGGCCACTGACATTAGTATGGTGTGTCACTTATAGTCTTTTAACATTCTTCATCACACCATAACATATTGTAACATTTCAATAGCAGTTCCATTAAAGTGTAATGATAACCTACAATTGAAATGCTTGATTTGTAGCAACTAAACGATGGAAAGATGATGACAATTTTTCAAATAATTTCATTATATTCTTCATTTTCCTTAAATTAAAAAAATAATAAACCAGGCAGTATCTTTTGTTATTATAGGAGAAATAATAAGATTTTCACACATGCATTTGTTCTCATTCCCCATCTTACTTTCATGGTGTAAAGTTGATGGAAGTTCATTGTTTACTTCAATCATTTACTCTAGAAGATGGCAGTAAAGTGCTGAAACATGAACTACAACATAACTCAGTGTTAAATGTAATTTCTTCTCTTCTATGGATTTTTTTCCCTACATTTTCAGCTTGGCCTTTCATTAAGTGCATTTGACAGAGGAGGTCCCTGCAGGTATCAGTGCTGCATCTTCATCTGTGTTGATTATTGCCATGATTAAATAAGCCATTTTAATCAGTTCAGTGTTGGTTCTACGCATGAACTAGCTCATGTTACAGGCTCCCTTGTAATTGTAATTTATAAGAGCAATTCTTAGAGAAAAGGAGGTCATGCAACCATACTGTGTCATTTCTTTTCTGAATGAATTCCAAACTAGTTGACCAGCTTCCATAAAGTTTTCCAGTAAGATGATGGGCTTGAAGATACAAAGTTTCTGTAAGTATATTGAAAATTTTGCAGGCTTTAGGAGAGGTATTCCTGTAAGGAGCAGATTCATGTTAGAGCTGAACCAGTTAACAGCTTGCCTTGAGGTCTCCCTCTCTCCCTTCTTCCTATTTTCCTTTGCCTTTTCCCTCAATTCCTCCCTTCCTCCTCCCCTACCTCCACCTACACAATTCCCTGACATATTTTCCATTTACATGAGACTTCAAAGTGACTTGATTTAGTTAACGAACCAATAGTATACAAAATATATATTTATTATACATATGACATAATGAAAAATTATATTAAAAAATCTATACTTTCTGTAGTTTTAATTAGCTTGCCTCCTGTGTGATTCATGTCCCAGAGTTACCTCTGTCCCAGGTAACTGGCAGTAATGTGCATTGAAAAGTGGGGAGGAAGAGGTGTGGGGGGACACAGGACTTCCCCTGTAAGCAGAAGGGAGTTTCTAATTTGAGTCAGACTCAAACGTCAACCTTTAAGTCCTCACAGAACTGCAGCATGAATATACTACCATGTAGAGGAAAAGAAGATTAAAGTCATACTGGAACTTCTTCAGTGGCAGGAAAAGGGTCAGTCAGAGCTCCCACTTTCTTAGACATCCAAATCAATCATCCTTCAGGTATTAATCGAAGATTCATCATAAAATCCCATCACCAAGTAAACTAATTTAATTTTTACTACCTCTTTATTGTTCCCTTTGATCCTTATTGTGACAACCTTGCAGTCTCAACCCCACTGATGAACAATTTTTTCAAGTACCCTTTCTCTATGAGTAATAAAGCACTGCACCCCCCTCTTGTGGGTTTCTCATGTTGATGGATCAGTACCTGCCCTCAGTCTTTACCACACACACAGAGAAAAAGAAATATATTAATTTCAATCCTTTTTGTTGCTGTGACATGAAGTCTTTTTCAGAAATGTACCTTGAAGTATAAAAATGACTGCTTAGTAGTTTCAGCTCTTATTAATGTGATGAAATTGTCTTGTAATGAGCAGCTGTTTATTTTTGCTCTCTGCCTATAATCAGAAGCTATGTGCAAGAATGAAAAATGGTTACAAAGATGCCATTCTGACTCTTAAGACAATATGAGGAGCTCCAACTCACTTGGGGAACTTAGATTATTTTTCAGCAAAATGTTCACTGAATCTTTATCCATCAAAGTTTGAGCTGAAGTTGAAAAAATCAGGAGTGGCAAGACTCAGTACTAGCACTACTGATGATGTAGTTGACCTACCCTCCTCTAAAAAGACAGCTGACTATACTCTTCACTAAAGTGTGGGTATTTATCCTGTTGTAGCTGAAAAATCAATGAAGCACTAGAATTTTTGGAATCCTGAATGTACTATAATTGAGTTTGACTTCAGTGCATAATTAATTCCATGCTAAGAAAGGGCAATTACTAAGAGCGATTTAGTGGCTTCCAAATACATTCCTGTTAAAGCTGCTGTCTTCAGATGGTTGTCTAGAGCAGCTTACAGGGCTCTTTCATGTAGACTTATAGGAAACAGAAATTAAATTAATGATGTCGGACAATTACTGGCCAGATTTTTTTAAGTTTCTTGCTAATTTTCTGCTTTATGCAGACATACTGGCATTGATTTGTTCTTTCACTTTGTTGCCACAATAGACTAAGATTTTATTACCAAGCATTCTCATTAATTTTTTCTGGTTCCCCCTTGCACTGTTCTGAGTGCCGCTTTACAGTTTATAGTATTAACATAGCATAGTATTTGTCCCTGTCACAAAACATTAGCTTCCAAAATATAAAACAAAGTCTGAAAGATGCATATGAACAGGCTGGCAGAAATGGGCAAGGAAATTATGTGACTAGTATTACTGGTGGGCCTGTTATGCAGAGGGGTAACAGAGTTGGAGGAAATGTTTAGAAAGAAAATGAGTTGGCTTTGGGGATATTTATAAGAAACTTCTTTGAAGGAGATAAAAGTAATTTCTGTGTTTAGAAGCAGTTAATGGAGGTGGTAACACTATACCCCATGAGATGATACTAAACCAAATAGGGCTGGTAGCCGCCTGTGAATAAATGCCTTCCCAGAATTTAAGAATTGTAGATAGAAATTGTTCTTCTTATTTTAAAGAATATTTAGAAAACTAATTTTTACAGATTGTAGGTTTGAAGAAACAAGGCCTTTTGCCCATGAGGTTTTAGAAGTGATCCAGCATTCTTGTGATCCTTATTTTACATCTTTTCTCACTATCCTGAGAAAAGCGCAATAGAAATTTCTGCAAAAGTTTTTTTTTTTTTTTTTAATTTTTGTATTTTTTTTTTGTGTTTGCAAAGGCTGTGATCTTTTTTGAGATGTTGCCACATTATGTGATAGAGGGAAAATAAATTAAAATATCACTTTAAAGAGCAGCCTGAAAAAGGCTGAGTAAGCTATGCAACACCTAAATGTTTCTTTTCTGCCTGTTAATTATAGTTGAAATTAATAGAAATGACAGTTCAGATTTTGCTTCTCTGTTTTTTGTGTACGTCACATCAATTTCTGTGTCTTCATCAGGTCTGAGTAGCATTGAGCTCACTTAAAATTACTTATTAGGGTTTAGATTTTTAACATACTAAGGAAGAAATAGCTGTATAAGTATTATGTACTGGAAGAGAACTAGGATACTGTGCCAAGCAAGGCCAGGCTACTGGATGAATTTCGTGGGTGCAGTGAAACAACAGCACTTGGTGCTGAAGCAGTTAACAGTACTGGCACTTAGGGCTTTTATAATTAGGCATTGGAGATAAAAGGGATGTTGCCAAGGGTAGTAGGCCTAAAATTAAACCAACCAGCTGTGTTTTAGTTTCAGCACATGTGAACGTGACGCAGGTGCAAGCTGTACCGTCTTTCAACTCTTTCTCCACAGCCCACTATGCTCTCTACTAGAATCTTGCTCTTTTACTAATTCTAGAAGCAGAATTCTCGTTATTATAAAACAAAGGAGACAGTATATAAACAGATGAAAAATGGTATGAGCCCCAGTAAACCCTGCTGCATAGATAGTATGGAGGGAGATGCAGTGGAAAACTGTTTCCTCTCTTCTGCTGAAGCTGCTTAGGAACATAACGTTGTTTGTACCTGTTACCAAATTATTCATAAATGTAAAATCCATAAGCAGCTGCAGAACCAGAACTCCTTTCTATTCCTCTCTGCTTAAATAACTTTGGTGACATTAGCACCGGCTTTTTTTTTTTTTTTTTTTTTTTTTTTTTTTTTTTTTAAATGTATTCTCTCTCTCTTTCTTTCCTGCTCTTTCTGTGAACAAGTAGATCTTCCATTCCCTTGAGTGCGGAAGGCCAGCCTCACTGGAAGAATGGGATACTTTTTCAGTCAAGGATTTAATTACAGCTACATGGGATGAAAATAATTGAGATCTCAATTTCCCTTCAATGTTTGGTTTTGTTTTTATTTTTTTATTTCTTTTGTTTATGGGTTCATTTTGTTTTGTTTTTCTGGGGACTTTTCAACTTCTTCTGTAGGCACTTGTGCAAAGGCTGTAGAGCACTGACTGCATTCATGAATTAATTTAGCTACTGTTGTTGAGACTGAAAGTTTAGCTGCACCTTTATGTATCTCACAATCATAGGAGTATACTGTTTCTGTTATCTTCCCTGAACACACGCACAAATATGTTTCTTGATTTCAGCTTTCTCTGGGATTCAGCTTAACTTGAATAATTTCGAAATTGTCCTCTGAAATTCAGGAGGCTGAAGTGAACCAGCCTCCATCTCAGCTTGTCTGTCACCTTAGCACACCTGATAATTGTAGGTACCAGTCAGTTTCCTGCTACTGCAGCTGCTTTAAAGAGAGGAGGAATTGGGTCACAAAGCCTCTGGTGGGTTCCTTCCCATGAGGGCAAGTGAACTTGTTTTGGGAGGAGTTTTTTGAAAGCTTCTTGGCTAGGGTAGGACTCAGTGGAGCTGCAGAATCCTCAGAAAAGTTCTGTGAGTATCTTAGGGAGGGCACAGGTTTTTCTGAAGATTGCTACCCTTCAGGAAGATGTGAAGGAGGTGTAAGCACCCATCTGCAGGGATATTGGCTATGGAGGGGACTGGTTTCTGTACAAGTTTTATTTCTCTGATCTAGTTACTTGAAGAGTCTTCTGCTTAAAAAGGTGAGTTTTCATATTTATTTTGTGATCAAATTTGGTTGTTTTTGTTTTTTTTAGAGTTTTAAAAAGCCTTTTGGTCTCCATAGGGAAAAAATGTTCTATGTGAATCTACCGCATGGTATGGCTGAAGTAGGGTATAAAAACAAAAGAAAGAAGATTATACTTAATTTAAAGGAAAATAAGGATTAAAATAACTTGTTTGGGTTTTTTATTTTCCATTAAAATAAAAAGTTTTCTGAGATGAATATAACCATTACTCTAAAAGCTAAGGTTTGTAAACAAAGCAAAACTCTTAACCCTACCAACTCAATGAAAAATTAGGATCTAAGAGGACCTGAAGTTTAAAGCAAGTTGTGCTTTTATACTCCTTGGAAGTTCAGGAGCAGCCCTAGCTGAGCTGGGCCATGCTCTCTTCATGCTGGAGAGGCAGCTGTGTTTCTCTGCTTGTATGTTTAGTCTTTCCCATCTCTTTGGCCTAACCGGTATTACAGAACCTAAGACAGCTGAAGTTCCAGCTGTTTGAACTTCCCGGAGCTTATTCCCTTATTAAGTTATATTCCCCACTGTTCTTATTTCCACTGCTGTGTATGTATGTAATACTTTTATGGTATTGCTTTTTGTGTACAGGGTCCAACTTGGCTTGAGTGGGACTTTGACAAAATCTGGTAACTTCAGAAAAAAATCCTACTAAACAAAGTTTTTTGAACTCTTAGTATTAAGAGCCAAAGTAGTCCTACTTTACACTGAGCTGTAAAATTTATTCTGGGTAAGGTGAAGTAGTACTTTTACAGAAGTAATATAGTCCATTGTCCCATCATGAATTTGACAGGTTGTGTCCTAAACAGCCTTGACTCTCCCCTGTGGTAGGAATGATGATTTTTTTTCTTAAGTTGTGTGAAACCACAGATGGGGACACTTCTGGTCATGAAGTGGCATAAGTCACTAAACTTAGTTTTGTTCTGAATTCTCTTTTTGCTTTGAGAAAAATGATCCACCCCTGACCACTTGAGCAGTCTCTCAAGCACTCAGCAGTGAGTAAGTTTGGACAAGATTTGAAGATGGATTCCTAGCCAGCTGCAGGTGATTAGAATGCAGCTGCTGGTGAAAGGATCCGGTGCTTTTGTGTGTTTTTCTTTTGCTTTTGGTATAGATCACCTGTTCTGTGTCTCTTTCTCTGACAGTATTATGGGTAAGTATACCTTTACCAAGACTATAAGCCTCTTTGAACTGAGGCCCTGTCTTTATCTCGTATATATTTGCTAGAGTTTTCAGTAGCGTAAACCAAGTTAGGAGTAGTAGTCCCACAAAAGCCCAGTTTCAAGGGTTGCACCCTCAGAACATTGGCATGCTGCCAGCCTGTTGTAGGCCTTTTGTGCCATACCTTGCGAGAGCCAGCTGTAAAGGTTTTCTGGAAGGAACTATGTGTTTTTCAAAGTAAGTATTTAAGACTTATGTTGAACTTGGGATTTCCTCTTCAGAACTAGCCTCCAGGAGGTAAGTGCATTGGTCTGGAAGTGGGGACTGATAAAGAACAAAAATAGAGAATTATTTTAAAACCAGAGTCTTGTGTGATTATGTGACAACAAGGTTAGAGTTCTTCACAATAGCTCCTTCATTTCCTCTGCTAATTATAGCTGTACTAATCTAATAATTGTAACATTCGCCTAATAGAATTACATTTCCTTTTGGACAGTTGCATAATTACCTAGCAAACATTATTCATACATGAGTTTCTATTTTCTTTTAGTTTTCTTTGGGTATGGCTTGCTTTTTCTCTTATCCCCATCTTGCACATTAACTTGACAAATACTATCACTGACAGAGCTGGAAAACATTTCAGAGCATTTTGTCATGGTGTTAGTTTTCTCATGGACTCCTACAGTTCATCTTTGCTTTCAGACCCACACACACAGAATTTTCATATGATGAAATTTATGACAGATTATGCCAGGGACCACTGCCAGTCATTAAACTTAATATATGGCTCTTTCAAATCATACAATTCTTTTAAAAAAATACCCCAACAATCTGCAAAGTATTTTGAAACTGCATGCTGTTCTATGCCATTTCCAATTTCAATTTCTCAAATGTCTTTTTTATCACAGATTGTATTTGGGTTTTGGGATTTGTTATTTAATCATGAGTAACAGCAAGCTAAACAAGTGCATTGTAGACTGTAGAAATTAAATCAGGGAGATTTCACTTCCCAGAAACTCCTTAGTCCTTCAGTGTGATATTGATGAAAGATGTTATTGTACTTTGGTGCTCTGTGTTGCAACATATGCTATTGTGGTTGCTATCCATATCACAATGAAACTATTTAAACAATTTCATAAGCTCAAGAAAATGCAGATGCAGAATAACTGCCCAAATTGAGAACCAGTTACTCTGCTGGGAAAAAAAAACCCTGCCATTATGGCATAAATCAATTTCTTATTTATTATTACACTGCAATTCATTAATATTTTGGTCTTCCATTGAGGTAGCTTGTGTAGAAAAGCACATGAAAACAATGTAGATATTTATAAGAAAAGAACATTAATGAAATTGAAGTTTAGCATATTCATTATTTCATGTTTTTCTGGTTTTTTATACATTGCTGCAAACGTGTGGCAAGGGAAGTTTTAAGGAAAAAACCAGAAATTTCAGCACACTGCTTTTTAGACTGCTATTTTAAACTAAATTTTCAGATTTGCTTTTAGTTTTTCCTCATGTACTATATCTGTGCTGCAAGCAGAGTGTTTGGCTTTCTAAGCAATATCAATGTTTGTATGTGTTGTGAACATCCTGAATATCTTGACAAAAAACTCTCCACAAACTTAGAATAAAAGTCTCTTTTAACTGTAATAATGTAATAGAACAGTTATGTTGATATTTCAAGGAGACAAGAAAAACACATTACCCTTACAATGAGATTTCTGTAGCTGTTTCCACAAATTGGAGGACTGGCCATTTCAGTGTTTTACAGTACTTTCAACAAATGACTGCCTTGCAGCAGTGTTTATGAATAATTATTTTTAGAAGGTTGTAATAGTAATGTTTGCCAATGACAATATTAATTTTTATAATAATGTTATTATTATGAATAATAATTATTACAGGGTTGTAATATGAAAATTTGAAAAGTCTTTCATGAAAAATGAAGTAGCAAATATACTTGATTGAAATAACCCCCCTTTATTCAGATTTTTAAGTGTATTTGTATCTTTAACTTGCAGAATATATGGAAACAGGAAATGCAAGTATTTCAGAGGAATGCCCACTGGAATGTGCAGAACATCAGTCTTGCGTTTTGTCCCCAGAAGTTCCTCCATCTCCAAAGGCTAAAAGTAAATACGTGTACTCTGTGAATGCAAAAGCTGTACTGAATTTCTCTGTAACATTAACATTCATACAAGCTTACAAAGTGGAAAAAAAATTAAGAAAGTTATTGATAATCAAGTATGTTTTTTTTCCTACCATGAATCACCTATGACTCTATAATCCATATGATCTAGAAAAGCAAGGAACTGTAGTCTCAGAAAGGACAAATCACTAATGGTTTGCAATGTACTGCATTGTTTGATCTTACGTATTTTTAATTTATCTGACCTTATCCATTGCATAAGCAAGCAAAACAAAAATACTAAATATGTTTAAATACTCTGCAGGTATTGTTTGCATTTGGGTTAAAAATTGAATTTACTTCATCTTCTCCAATGAGCTCAACTACCAGTTGTTTCATATTTGGAAGCCTCTTTCAAAGGTCACAAATGTACTGCTCTTCCATTTGTCTTCTAACACAGCTTTCATACACTGTAGCAGCCACTTGTGTGCATGTGCTTTCATTTTGTGTTCTGATTCACCATTTCCACACGACAGCCACTAAAACAGGGCATTTCCTGAGTGTGGTGTCTTTCATGAAAGTCATCCTCCTGTAGAACCAAACCTGACTTCTGCCTTCATTAATCTTCCAGAGTGAATGTAATGGACTGCTGGCAAATAACTGAGCCTGTCCTTGGTTTTTTTGTGTGAGTTGTGGTGTTATTTTGCTTTGTAGTGATTTTTTGCGTTTGTTGGGGTTTTTTGTTGGGTGTTTTTGGTCTTTGTTTAGCATGTTCTTTTTTTCTTTAACATGTTCACTGGGAGAGTTTTTATTCATGAGAGAATAAAGCTTCCTAATGCATGTCAGGTAATGATCTTCAGGGTAATAGTGAACAAATCCTGTAGTTCCAGTAATATTTCCCATTGGGGTACTTACACATATGTGGTGTGTGAAGATAAATAGCTCCTTTGAGATTAGCAGGATCGTGAAGCCAAATGTGATAGAAAAGTCTGTCCTGAAATTAAGTAGCAAATATTTTTAAAATATGTTGTACTTTTTAACAATAAGGTCATGATCTTGCATTCCTTATTTCCTCTTACAAGGCATAAATAATGTATACCATACTAGCTGTCTTTTGCTTGTCTATTATGTTATCTGAAACTAAAGGAGAGAAATCATACTTGATCATGCTTCCCATCCATCTGTCTGCCATTCACTGACAATCTAATTTCAGATAATTTAAACCAACTTTGGAAAAGGATTAGCAGTATCAATTACCTTTCTGTGACTTTCATGAAAATAGGGAGCTGGATAGAGGTGAAAGACCCTAATTAGTACCTGCCCTGAAAGAAATAGGCAAAATCTGTCTTTTATATATTCTGGCTGCAATCAGCCAGTCAACTGGTACACTCTCACCCAGGTCAGTCCAGTTTTGTCACACAGAGCTCGTTCTTGCCCAGTAAGAAATACTGCAGGCCATATGTGGGAGAATGTGGGACTGGGGACATGAACATAGTTTTGTAGGAAGCAGTAGTTCTGGTTCTTTATAGCACAATGTATAATGATTTTAGAATAGTTTTTAATATTTAGGTATTTTACTTCCAATTTTTAGTTATAATATGAATCTGTAATAATTTACATTTTCTAATTAAAAAGCAGAATGTAAATAAACCTGATTATAATTTTGCATAATTTACAAGTTTTCGTGCAAAGCTACCATTGACTAAGAGTAGCGAGAGTTTGGAATGCAAAATTTCTGTTCGATTTTAAAAAGCAATTAAATGCTTTTAATTATCAACTTATGTTCTTTTCTCTGAAAATTTTGGTAATAAGTGGACATGGTTATACTTTAAATATTGAGTATTTGTGTTTACTTAGTGTAGCAAACAGTAACTATGAAAAAAATGAAACAGAGCTCTAGACCAAGCAGATACAATTTTATCAGTGGATTCTGTAGTTATGTGAGTATACTTAAGTGTGTTTTATGTATGCTGAGCTTAATATGCTCACTCTGTTTTTCCTTTTCAGCATTTTATTTCCAAAGATAGAATAGCATGGAAGCATCTGTATTTTATCAAGTCTAAGCACTGCAGTTTCCACCAATATGACTGTTGTAAACCTAGTTAAAAAAAGGGGTTTCTTACTTGCTCTTGGAAACTCTTGGCCTTTTTCATTTTTCATTGCTATTACTAAAGGTAGCTGTATAACACACACAGAGTACATAATCAGAACCCAATGTGGTAATGAGTATCTTTTCAGTCTGTGGAGGCCTTGGTACTGCCACTGGATTATTTGCAGAATGGTTAGCACCGAGTGTGATTCTAGTACTTATTACTACCACTATTTCCAATAGTGGTCCTCAGTATAGACATAGAAAGCCTATTGTCTTGCTGTTCTGGCAGATTTCTTAACTAAAGAAATCTGATAAATTAAGGAGAAAACATGAAACAGTGCAGAAAGCACTAAATGTGAGTTTCTAATAGACTGCTGTAGGAAGACATGTTTTAACTCATGTGTAGGGTTTGCCCAGTATATTCTTCCACTATTCCATTTAATCCTGGGAGAGTGAGAAAGAATTATTCATAAAGCATAGCTGCTTTGATGGGGGAGACATGCATTCTTAGTCACTCACAGTTTACAGATCTTACGTAGTGTATTAATTAATTACAGCAGCAAACAGTAACCCAGTGCAGAGTATGGATTTTGTATGTTTGTAGAAACTTTCCTTTCCTGGATTAATTTAACACTCTCGAGTAGTTGCTATTTCTATAAATTTTCAGGATTAGAAAACTAGAAAGGGTAAGTATGTATTCATCCTAATTAAATGCAAGGTGTAGGGAAATGCAGAAGTATGTAGATTGCCTCAAGCAAATTCCTTGCCTGGAACAAGATACTATTATTTTTGAGCAGAGAATAGTGCATGAAGATCATTGTTTAGAAGATAAGGTATGGAAAATAACAGATAATAATAAAGTTTAAAGAATGTGCATTTCCTTTTTAGGCATAAATTACCCCACTATTCTAATTACTGACTAATGGTGTGTCTGTTTTTAAAGGTGAAGCTGTGACTGGAGAATTGTCAAAGCTCTTAGATGAAATCAAATTGTGCCAAGAAAAGGAATACTCTTTTGAAGATCTGTCTCATACACTATCAGACCATTATCTGGAAAATTTTAGTAAAGTATCAGAGGAAGATCTTATGACCAGTGGAAGCCAAACCAAGCTTAATGTAGTAAGTAAGATGGAATACAAGGACAATGTATTCAGTTACATCTGATTTATTTATAGCACATCCAAGAAAGAAATAATAAGAGTGAGACTAGTACAAGGTTAACATTATAATAATAAAAAAAAAATGTGCATCTTACAGATTTAGAATGTAATGTTCACTTCATTTCTCAAAGGTATTGCTTACCACACCTCAGAATGGCTTTTTATGTCACCACCATTACATTTAGGTTACTTATTTTGAGCATGATGAGGGCAAGGAAGGGGTTTGTTTGTGGACTCAGTGGAGGATCAGTATGTTCAATACTCTACCGAATAATAAATATTAACAGAATCTGATAATCTGATATGTCCCCAAAAGAACCGGCTAAGCATCCTCGGTTATTTTTCTTCTACATTTCATTATTATATAGCTTTCTTAGTAGCCTAATGGTATTGAAGACTGAATTTCTAATACAGAAAATTGTGGTTGTGATACTTCAGTGATTTCCAACGACAGTTGAAGATAACGTCATTGCTAATAATATTATTAATAAAGTACTCTATGATTAATTTTTTCTTTACTGTAACAAGGCTTTTTTTTTTTTTTTTTTTAATTGAATTCTCTTCCTCAGTAGGTTTCCTGATTTCAGCTGGTTTAAGCTTAAACTTTAACCATGACACTAAATAAATGTGATTGCCCTGGGAATAAAGCAGAGAACAAAGGAAAACTGCTAAGTTCTAAATTTAAGTTAATGTTTTTCATAAGTTAAGAAAAATTATGCTTATTTATGCGAGGAAAACCATGGCAAGTTAAAGACTTTCATGTTTTGTAGGATTTATGATGACATATAGAGACAAAATGAGATTTACAAAGATGCATAGCTACCCTGAAATGCAGTAGATGCTTTTGTAAAGCCCTTCTAGATGTTTGAATGTTTAGATGCATAACTCACATTGAACTCAATTTGAACAAGATACTAATCCCATTTAATCATTTTCAGACACTTGTCTAGTGTCTCTCTGAATTTAGGTGCTAACTGCTATTTAAATCTTCTCAGCTGCTGTTTTGCAGAAAATGTATTCCATATAAATCCATCTGTTCAGGCCTAAATGAAGTACAATGTGAATAGAAAGTATTCAGACGCTAAATCTGTAATTTCTGTGGCAGGGAAATATAAAGGTACATTAGGCAATATACTTTTTAGATATTTCATATATTTTATATTGAACTAGATGTGGAAACAAATCTTCAAAACTGGGGACTGTTTGAAGCATTTTATGGTACTTTCCTGCTGGGGCATCCAGCTTTTCTTTTAGAGAAAACTGTAGTCAGGATGATGGGTGTGCACTCCCAACATGAAGTTAGGATGGAGGGCAGAATACATTTTCCCCTGCAGCAAACCCAGCTATACAGATCTGTATGGAGAGGACTCTGTTGTGATGTGAGATTTTCCTGTTTGTTCTAAAGCGTCCATTTAATTTTTTAATGTATTTTAGAGTTATTCAGTCTGTTCCATTGCTACCTAGCATCCTTGCATAAATAAAATGAAAGTTGCTTCCATTTTGGGTGGGTGTTGCCTTCCCTTTAGGTTCACTGTGTAGTACATGGGTGATATGAAAATCCACATGCTCTGTAAGGGGCCACAAGAGAGTAATTGGGAAGAAACACTAAAGTGAAGAGTTATCTTAAGCTCTGAAAATGACTGCAAAGGTGAATGCTGCTGTGGGTCTCAGATTCAGTCAAAGAAATTGAGAGTTTCTAGCCAGGCAAAAGCCTGGGAAAGAGCTGTAAAAGAATGTAAATAATTCTTTATCTTTCTTGTTCTCACACTGTTTATAGTTAAGTTCTGTCACTGTGCGTCAAGCACTCTGAACCAATGTTGTTGGTTGTTTTCACTTTAGGACCAATGGATTTAACATTTGCAAAGCTCTGTATAAAAGAGCAGTTTATTTTGAATAAATCGGAGTTTTACTCGCAGCAGCCTTCTGAGTGAGTCTTCTCATTCCCGTCCTGCCTCGACAGCGACATGCTGCCAAACTGCTCTGGGGGCAGGACCAGCAAGTGTAGTCAAGGCAGATGTGTGACAGTACAGTGATGACTGAAGAAACTTAAATGAATATTTATGTATAAGAATGTGAAGATAATAGAAAGAAGAGAAGATGCATATATATGTGGAGAGTCAGAAATAGATTCCTTGGATATATATTAAAGAAGAGCGATTCTTGCAGCTTTATCTGACTTAACTCTTCTCCTCCATGGGAAGCTTCTGTAAGAATCTCAGTAGGTTAAGTGGGTTCTTTTCTGTTGTCTGCATTTATTCACCTCACATTTCCTTCTAGTGCACATGTCAAGACCCTTTGAAAGTATGGGCAGCACGGGACAGCCTGTGGAGTCTGCCTGGAGCACAGACTCTTTCTGCCTGCTGGACTGAGTGTTGCCTTTCTCGGTTATCAGCTCCAGCAGAGGGCTGGAACCACACCTGGTGTGCTTCCACAAAGGAGCAGTTACTTCAGGTTCCTATCAGCAGATTTTTCCTAACTTTCATTTCTGGCTGCTCTGGCATCAGCTGTGAAGAGGGGCAGAAGTTAGCTCCCTGTTGATAATGTGTTAGGTGGTGCCATTTCCTGAACTAATGTCGATCCCAGAGACAATGACTGTTGAAGGCTTTTCAACTTCATGTAGTTCAGCAATCTGAAAAGTTTCCAAATCCCAAGTCATGCCACATGGTGACCCTTAGGGAGATTCTGCAAAGGCTGTGTTGAGACATCTGAATTTTTTGCATCATGCTATTGTTCAGAGAAACAGGGGGCCGAGACTGGGGAATTTCTGATTTGAATAGTAACTTGTGGATCATAAACTTAGGAAGCTGGAGCAAGAAGCATCAGGAGCCACCTCCCGAGGATACATGGGCTTGGGAAAGAGAAGGCATCAGAAAGCAGAGTGTATTTAAAAGCATTTTTTTTTAACAATTGGCTCTTTTCAGGAGGGCCAAAACTGCTGTGGATAAATGAGGTTATGGTTGATTTGGGGCTGCAGAAAGGAGTTTCTGTCTACCCAGAATGCACAGCCTGGAATTCTGTCCTAAATTTTAACTGCCAACCTCTGTTGTTTGAAACAGTGGGGCTCACAGTTTTTGTTTAGTGTAAGGGTAGTGTGAATGTCTGCTTTTTAATACAATAACATGACAGTAAAGGCTTCATCTGGAAAAGTAGTGTCCAATTCTATCCATGGCATAGGGGTGAATTTCAGCACTGGCTTTATAGTCACCCAGATAAAGTATGGATCATCAAGCTGTGATCCCTTCTAGTATTGTTTCTGCATTGTACAGCCACTGGAAAAATACCAGTGCAATCTGGAGAGCAAGACTTTGGATGCCTTGTTCACAGGCACGTTCTATTCCTTTTCTGGTCTTAGGCATCTTGCTTGGTTTGTTGCTCCATGATACAGCACGTGTAGAATTCTATGCTTTCTTTGAAAGAAGTGGGTTGGAAGTCTTTTAAGTCAAGGACAGAATTGAATCCATTCCTCCATTTGCTGGGTTATTAGACAGGTAGTCATCCAACAACATAAGAAGTTGTTCTGGAATATTTGTAGTAAGAAACTATTTCTTTTCATCAAATTTTGCATTGAAAACAATACATGTTTTTATTACTTTATATGCTTCTATTGGCCAGGTGTGTGATTTGTAACAAGGCATTAAAACCCCAGAGATTTATGTCCTTACAGTATTTTCAAGTCAAAAAGGAAGCAGAGTTTGCACAGCTCTGAGATTAGGTGGAAAAAAATAACAAAAAGAGAAAAGAAACTGTTTGGTTTAGTCTTCCGAGTTCCAAATTACTAATCAGCTTTGACTCTTAAATTTCCTTGGGACATGGAGGAGGTGACTAGGAAAATTGATGAGGATCTCGGGGACTAGACGGCATGACATCTGGGAGAGTACAATGGCGCAGTAAGTAGAAGTAAGGACAGTAACAGTAGACCCATAATGTAGACATGAATAGCAACAGATCTGGAAATGAGTGAAAATATCCCCACAGGATTCTTCCCTTACAGAAGTTAAAAGGGGAACTGTGACAGAAGAGCAGATTGTCTTAGCTTCCTGAATGGGAGGGAACAATTAATGAAGAGGGAGGAAAAGACTGAATGCTGAACAGCAGAAAGTCAGATGAGGGAAAGTTAATGTTATCTTTCAATTTGAAGAGTACATTATAAAGGATAAACTAAAGGAAGTCAAAGCTGCACTGGAAATGTCATAATTTAAAGGTTTTCTTTTGCCACTCTGGCTGTGTTTGGTGTGCTGTCATGCAAAATATTAATGCCATATTTCCTAGTCTGTCTTTACCAGTCATTAAAACATGTACATTACAACATAGCATGCAATGAGGCCCTGTTCATTGTCTCCACAAAATTAAAGGCCAGATTGAGTACAGTTTTGCAATTCTACTTGAGGGAGAGCTCCAAAAGGCATTCTTATAACTATGCATCCTTTTAGTTGTAATTCCTAGTATTTCTTAATGACTTGTATGCTGGGTGGGGTTGATGATTGATTCATAGATTTGTGTCTCCAGTTCCTGTCTTTGTTTTTCCCATTTTGGTTTTTGTGACTCGAATGTACTTTTTAGTTGACCTATGTATGCAAAGTCTTGGAAAGCCCTGACTGGTGCTGCACAGGCAAGCTTGGGAAGCTTTTTACTTGTGTATTGCTCAGTGATGACATACTACAGTTTTTCTATGTTCCCTAGATAAAAATCTTCCAAAAAAACTAGAGTTTGACTGTTCAGTGAGTCAGAAAAGAAACTGTGCTTCAAAACATATTTCAAAAAACATTATGTGAAAAAAAAATATAGGAAAGTCCTTGATTTTATCACAGTTCAGTTAACTAAGATGTTTCCTTTTCAAGCTGAATTAAGTGTGATTGCAGTTTCAGGTTTGGTTTGGTTTTTTTTTTCAGTATAATTTAAAAAAAAATATTTGTTTTCCAATAGATGGCAGTCTGGTTCAGTAATTTCAAGAACAAAAGCAACCATCTTATATAAGAGTTTTCCAACTTTTTTCATTGCTGCGTTAAAATTGTGCATTTTAACACAGTTGATAGTCCAAACTGCTTCAAAATGAACACCTTAAATTCCTCTAGGAGAAAAATTTACGAAACATCATGACATACATTTAAGCTACAGACTAAAACATCAGGACTAAATTTAGATGTGTATCATGGCATGAGGTCACACACCAAGTGTGCATTCAAAGAATCTGTGTGAATTGAACAGCAAGCAAGAAAATTTAAGTAGGTATAGTGTACAAAGCAGGGATCCAGAAAAATTAAGTGTGTCAGGAAAATGAACAGAAGACTGTCAAAATGTGTATTGTGAGAATCCTGAGCTCCAGCAAGAAAATTGCTTTAGAGTCCTCTGTGCATTCTAAGATCATTACCAGTTTCCTGTCAGGTGTGAGATTCCTGTGTATGTATTCATGTCAGGACAAGTAATTCTAATTGTATTTTTAAACACAGAAACACACCATCTGTATTGCAATGTATTTGCACATTGTGTTCTTTGAAAATATAATATCAGAAAATGAAAATATGGGCTTTTTGTACGAAATGCCTATGGATATCAAAGAATATTTTACTTTTTACTTGCTTCAGATAACCTGTGACTGCAAAACAAAAATAGGGATTAAGAACTTCTCCACTTGTGTGTATATACATTTGCTAGGCGTACATATTGGATACAATAAATCTCAGACTTTTTCTTTCATAAACTCGATGTTTTATTTGAAAAATACTTTCCTAAAATTGTCTCTTAAAAAGGCTTCATCTTACTCTGTATTCAAAAGGTTATTTCTGTCCTTATTTTGAAAAGTGTGGTTTCCTTTTCATGTAGAAACTATATCTATTCCATATTTTTTTAGAATTCCTGAGTTATTTTAAACTAAAACTAATTTTAAAATGTGCCACTTCAATAGAACTGAGGCTCCAAATTGAAGTATATTCTTCAGAACAGTCTCTTTAATCTTGTGTCGTAGGTGGTTGCTTGCGATGTTTGCTTTTACATTTATTCTGTTGTGTTCAGGAGCATAATAAAAAAATGGTGTTATCGCTTTTCAAGTGCAAATGGAATATCTTACTGTCTTTGGATTTGTGACACGAGTTTAGATTAAAGAAACAGTTCTTGAGAATTTTCTGTTCTTAAAGGCTGAGTATATGTCAAGGGATTTTGCTTAATTACACGTCATAAATGCTGAGAAACTTAAGATGCCCCTAACATATTTTTTTTTTTAACTGAGGATAGTAAAACTGTGTAGTAACTGCACTAGACAGGGATTTCACAGAAGTGGCAGCAGCATATCTGTTTAAATTTAATGTGGTTATATAATAGATAATAAAGGCTGGCAGCAGTAATTTAAATAGAAACATGAGGAAAGGTTCTGTGTAGTCTCAGGGAAAAGATTTGGATTTCATCACAGGCATATAAATGTCAGTTTCTGCTTAATTCTGTCATCCAGAATGAGAAGTCGATATTTGTGCATGTTGAGAGAGTGGAAAAAAATATACGTAAAAATATAATAACTTTGCTGAAAACAGTGATGGTACATATTCAGAGATACAGTTTTTACTCTTATATCATAATATCAAGAAGATGAGGCTATATAACAGCAATAAAACTCTAATCATGTCTGGTTTATATCTAAGGAGAGATTCAAAAGCATAGGATTATGTGGTTTTGAAAGAAGTTGACTAAAAGAATATATGAGGGTAGATAAAATTTATGCATGTTTTTGCAGAAGTCAATTATTCTAATTAGTTTTCTTTTTTCTAAGGAAAAGAACAATTATTTTTTTATTAAAGACACAATTTAAAAAAAATCATTTCACAAAATAATTGCTAGAACTTGTTGAAGAATATTGAAGTAAACTATTTAGTATCATTATTCAAGAATACTGTTTCGGTTTTACTTTTAATATAACATTTAAATAAATAATGGCTGGATTGAAATAAAATAGCTCAGAGTGACCAAACATGCTTGAGTAAAATAATTGCTGTCTTGAGCCTTTAAAAACACCGGACGCTTGCATGCATGCATTATTGAGAGAGGGATACAAAATTTCACGGAAAATTGATGATGAGCAAGCCAGAAGTATGTACAATGGCTTACTAATGAGGATACAGTAAAAACACCTTCCAAAATATTTTGGTTTCTTATTCATTAGGGAATAGTAAGATAATCAGGCCTGATTTTGTAGGGCTTCAAGGACAGAAACCGATACATTTAAAATTATTTCATATAATAACATTTGGTGAATTTGATAATAAAACTTCCATGCGTTTTGCAGGTATTTATGATGTATTAAAAAAGGGAAGAGAATTCTATTGAGAGACAGTGTTTGGAAGATTGTTGCTTTACTGAATTCCTTTTTTATTATAGTGTTAGATAATTTAAGTATTGCTAAATTCTGATGTTGCAAGAATTTTGCATTACGTTGCTCTTTCACCCAGTTCAGTTATGAATCCTATTTTGCAAGCATATACTGACTCTTATTTCTATGGGAAATAAAAGTATGAAGGCCCTCTCTCCCAGGGTATGTAAACATAACTTTTTGAAATTCCCTTGTTGAAAAGGTTTACCCACACTCTGAAGATTATATAACTTTCAAAATTTATTTTAAAAGCTAACACCCAACTAAAAACCATCTGCTACTACAAATTTCTAGTGCACAATGTAGTATTTCTTACTGAGAACTGTTGCTGCTTTTAATTTTTTTCATTAGATATTTATAATGGGACATCCAGTACCAAACATCCGCTTGGTCAACGTGGAATTACATACTTTCCATAAACTGAAATTATTTCTAAATTCTGTTTAAACTTGAGCTGGGGATAGCAGAGAAGCCGAGGGAAACCAACTGGATAGAAATTTTTGGCCTCTCCTAGTCAATGGGGGTTCAGACGTTCGAAACATATCCTTTCCTAACCTGTGTTCTGTAGCTATTAAAAGAGATTCTATTCTGTATCTGTAGGTTAGGCTCTGCTTCAGCACGGTACTGTGAAAATTTATGTTAGAGGGGTCCCTAATAGCAGCTATATGGAACTCTGTGCAGAATAATTTGTCTGGTATCATGCTTCACAGCCAACTAAATTAGCCTGCAGCTCCCTGCTGCTGTGATTTTGGGTAGAAGGATTGCTAGCCAATCCTCCAGTGAGCTGCACAGACCTACCCTGTGAGAAAGCTAGTGCTTGTTTAAGAATATAAAATCTCAAAACATGACAACATTTAGTATGATTTAAACTACATGGAGTTTAGTATAACTAGGGGAATGTGCTGGCCAAACCAGCAGTCAATTTAATTTGCATTAAAAAGTACCTACTCTTTTTTTCCACTAGAATGATTTTCTGGAATATTTAAGCAGTCTGTGCAATTATGTGTGTGTGGCAAATTCCTTGACTATCAGGTACTAGCAGGAAAATAGCTTACAGACAAATGCATCTCTCTGAATGCTGTTATGTGTTCAGCTTGCAGTGGTGAAGCCTAAAGGTATCTAATCCTTTTGCTCCAGTCTGTCACATTGTTTACCACCATGTAAAACCCTGTATTGCTGTTTTTCAGAATGTGTGCTCTAGACACAGGCGTTTTCTCTTATTGGCTGAGTATATGCTTCCATTTATTCTTATATGGTAAAATCTGATAGAGTAGAAAAGAACAAATGCTTTGTGCACACCCTCCATAATTTGCAATATTTCAGGCTTGTTATTTCTTAAAGCTTTCTTTTTCCTGACTAAGTAATCTTAGCATTTTCAAGTTTATTTTGTATTTCCATGCTGCCAAGCACTTTTGCTTACCCTGCTGTGGACCCTTTCATCTCAGCTGAATTTGTTATGTAAGGATCTTGGATATGAGTTTAGAATTTTTTCCATATAAAGTAGTTATAATACAAGCTTTTCAGATCAAAGAGCTTGTTTTTCTGTATGGTTATAAAGCCGTGTGTAAATTTGGGGTGCTGTGGCAATGATTAGTAAAATTTTGTCTACGCAAATATTCTGTTTGATAGCTAGTTTTTATTAAATTGACTACAGTAGATTTTTTTTTTTACAAGGACAATTTTAGTTCAATACTGAGCACATATGTAATTTGAAGAGTCGTGTCTGTTTCATTATACTTAGTTGAGCACCAAAGATATCTACTAATCTCAGCAGGATTAGACAAGATCTGAGGACTTTCTCAGAACTCATCCTGAAATCATCTTCCCAATATGAAATGTATTTGTTTGCATTAAATATCTTTTTTTTTTTAATATGTTACTCAATGCTTTAGAGAATCTTCTTTCTCATCTGTGTTTCATTTTTTTTTTTTTTTTAGCATCCCTGAGCTGACTGTGCCATTGTGCAGCTGTTGCCAGTGCTGCACAGCAGAACCCCTTCTCTTCCTTTTCTTTCAATACCCTCAGGGTCTGTCATCCTGGGAGTATTCACTAGTGTACAACACGATGCCCATTCTGAAGCTGCAGTCTCCAGGTTCATTTGGGACCTTCCAAGAGAGTTTCAGTCACTTCTGGAGAACAGAATGAGAAGATAATACCATGAGATTTCCAGCCAGACAGGGGACTTTTTTAATGTTAACAGCAATTCTCTTTGTGATATTATAATACTAAATCATCAGGAACAGTTACTGGTAACCAGAAGTGCTTCTCTCAAGCACTGGCCTTCCTTAGAAATCTGTCAGAAAAAATCTGTCATGGGCTCCTACCCTCTATTTCCCTTGGGTTTCTTCTCTCTTCAGACTTTTGTCTGGTGTTCCAGTCAAAATCATGTTTTCAGATGCTCCTTCACAAGAGAAAAAAAAGTTCTTCTAATTTTCCTTGGTTTTCTCAAAGTACATTTTCTGCCTATGTGATTTAAAGCATCACCTGTAGGAATGCTGATACTCCAAAGGTTGTATTGGTTTGTCACATTTGAGCAATAGAGTATGGAACAATGTATGAGGTCTGGAAGGAATACAAAAGACTTTGCTGACGTGTAGGTACAATTGGATTTTAATTCCTGAAAACGTATTTTTTGCTGTCTGGAAAAGCTGCTTTTGTTAGTAACATATAGGTAAGTAAACATATGAGTAACATATAAGAAGACTGAGCTTAGATATGTAGCAGATTTGTTTTTCACAGTGGTATGTAGATATTTACGCAAGGGAAAAGATACCTGAGTTAATAAGGAAAGAAGGAGAACCTACTCTGCAATCTAAACAAAAAACACATTGTTCTGGAACATTTTAGCTTTTGATGTTTCTGCATTTTAAGAGATGGGAATTTCTGTAATATTTTAGTGTTCTTAGCACTGTTGTCTGTAGGTACCAATGCAGATTTGATTGTTCTTTGTAATACATAGTGACAGAATAAATGAGTGCTATACCTACACATCAAGTTAAAAACAGTAGAGAGGAAAAAAAGCAAATGTTTTTGCACATAACTCAAGTCAACACTGAATTCATATCTATTCCATTAGTGTTAGAATTAAGTCATTATGCTCAGAACTTGCAGTGAAACCTGATGATCACCATCTGACACAAAATGCATGAGAAAAGAACCATATGGGTATGTCTCAGTTGTTTTCTGTAGTGAGTGGAACAGCATAATTTTATTCCAATGGTATAACCAGGAGATGGAGCCTGCTAATCCATCAGAGCAATGTGAACTCCTACAGTATCCAGTAAGGGGTGGCGATTAAATGTGTGGTTTCACTCTATTTTATTAAATTATTCTTTTGAAGTAGGCTAAGTAGGTACTTACTTAGAAGCTGCAGTCTTGCTTTCCTTTCTTTGCTTCTTAGTAAGATGTATACAAATAATGCTAATGGTAAATAGTGTGCCATGTTTCACAGGGCAAAATGACCACCCATGACAAGCTAATACAAAATAATGCTCTCTTTAAAAATTGTTTAGCAGCTGAAATTAGAGCATTGGACAATTTGTTTGGACTACTTGTTTAATTTCATTTTTATTCTATCCTAAAGGCAACAAGCAAATTTGTTTTATAATAGGCATATAAAATAAATTAAGTATTTCTGTCCTTAAGTCTTGAAAGTTGACCAGTCATAACAAAGAGTTTCATTGTATTCCGTTAGCAAATTTTTCCTGCCCTTGTTAATAAGCTTAGCAAGTAGAAAATTAATAGAAAAATATGCTGGACCAGATTCCAATACCTCTATAAAATATCTCAAGGGATTTAGTTAAAGGCAAGTGCCTGATAGTTACTATGCATTAGAAAAGTTTGCCCATGGACATCAAGAGTGTACTAGACATGCACCCCTTAGCTTTTCTGGGACTTTAATATAACTGGAATCCTTGCCTCAGTTCAGTGGTATAAGTTTTTAAACTGAGATTAGAATCAGAGACCAGATTTACTTGATGTGTTGTGTCACATGATGCATGTGTTGATCTTTACACCAGTTTCTTTATTTTTTTCCAGAGAAATGTGTAGGCTGAATGACTTACACAATTTTTGAGTATCTATTTTCATTTCTTCTCTATTGACATCTATCCTTCCTAAACTTGCCATAAGTTTCAGTTTTGTGTCATGAGGGAAAATCTCAGAAGAGGTTCTTCAGTTTTATTTGCTTCAGTAATTATTTGAGATTAAGCTATTTGCATTAGTTCTACCACTATTATTTTTGTTGATATTGGTGCTCTGCCTAATATCTCTGAAATATGGGCTGTTCACAATCAGTGAGGAAGCAGCCTCAATACTGTCTGTCAAACTTAGGAAAAAATCATTGAAATATAATTACTTTTTGAATTGTTATGCTGGTCCTTCAGTTGTTAATAGTTGATTATTTATGGGCATTGGAATATTTATTACTTTGCCTTTGTCTCTGTCAGTGGTGTTTCCTTTAAGAATTCTAAGTAGTTTTAACAGCTCACAATCCCTTATTTAGTCACTGATACCTTCTAAGAAATACAGTGCTTCATAGGAGGTAGAGATAAAAGCAGGTTACTGACTGATTTGTTTATCTGTCTTTTATAGGAGCTTTAAGGCATTATATTATGAATGGCTGGAGAAAGGATTTAAATATTTAGCCCTCATCTATTTAGGAATGTGTCCAGTAAAGAGCATAAAGATGTGCTTGTATTGTGGTGGATCTGAATGTGCAATGTTGAACCTACCACAGGCAAAAGGAAACAGTACCAATGAGCTAGCATAGAAAAAGGACAGCCTGTCCTACATCTTCTGGCAGTAGTGGTTATTGAGATGACTGCAGTGACAACACTGGTTTAATTTTATAAGACAGGAAAAAGCAGCAACTTGCACTATGTGAACTTCACACTGGCAGATTTTCCTACTGGCCATAGCAAAGACTTTGCTTTCCTAGTGAAGATGATTTTGAATGCTGCTTCCACGTGCTGTGTAAATCAGGCTGCATTGAGAGCTGTTCTCCACTTGATAGTATTCTGCATCTCTGATGAGGTGTGTGTGTGAGATCCTTTTCAACACCTCTGGAGGAGTCTGAGCCATTGCTTGTGCTTCTGAGAACAAAAGATAGATTATTCTTTGGCTGATCTTTTTCAGTTAGGCCTTCAACTTCTATAGCCTTTTAAGACATTTCACCTGTCAACTCTTCTACTGTGTTGTGTTTACATTATGTTTAGCACTTGGCTGCCAATATGGCAAACCACTAGTAATTTCTTCCTGCTGGATCTGTAAATCATCTAGCAAAAATGTTCTTCAAAGCTCTTTTGATTATCCACTCTTAACCAGTATTCACCTTCAGATGAGTAGCTCAGTACTGCATATAATTCTCAGATTGGCTTTGTCTTTCAGGTATGATTTTCTTTTATGTTCTTTATTAAGGCAACAGCGGCTTAATGGAATAATAACTGCATTTTCATTGACACATTTCTACTGAGAATATGTGTTCTAAATAAAAAACTGTGCACTGGAGGAGTAATGAAGTGGTGACTTCTGCCTACTCTCTTGCCACCTGATTTTTCCCCTACTTTAATTTATCTTCTTTCTGCTGTATTTCATGACTTATTTTCTATAAGTTTCATCATACGCCACCCACTTATCCACCCTCTATTTTACAATTTTAAAAAAGGAAAAATGCATACTTTACAACTGATTTTCATGGCAATTACATAGCACTGAGATTTTCAAATGTTATATGATAACATTCAGATGGTATAGGGCTGTTAAATACAGAGATGCCTCTGTAGCTATTTTCCAAGCAGTATTTTCTCAGAGACATTTAAAGCCAAAAGTGGTTGACATTACTTTGAATTATGTTTTTTTTTTCCTTTATGCAAGGGCAATTACTCTGTAGCCTTTAATTCTATGTAATATTTTTAAAATTATTAACACTTGATTTTGCTTTTCTGTGGGCTTCTATGCCCTTCATTATTGGTTTCTTCTTTTTCATCTGGTACATGAGTTTTTCAGTGAGTCACATTTTGGAGTGAGTCATGTGCATATTGATACAGGGAAATGCAAAACTCTGTCATTAACATGAGAAATTCCATTAACTTAATTGCAACTGCTCCTGTGGTTAAATTTCAAGACTCAAAAGAAAAAAGGTACCAAATTTCTTCCCTTTTTGCACACCCCATATTTGTGTGTGCCCTTCCTACATACCAACATAGGTTAAATCTACTATGTCTGTGGGATGGAAAGGCATTCCTAGAAACACATTTCTGTAACAGAATGTCCTTGCAGTCTGTATGACTTTCTGGGTGAATTCTATTTTGAGGCTTCATGCTTCATGTGCTAAGTTCTTTTTCAGGGTAAAGTAAAACGCTTGAAGTGCTTTGATATTAAACATTTTAAATTAAATGTGTAAATAGTCTGATTTATTAGTATTAGGTACGTGTTCAAAGTTAGACAAGTATTTAAAATACAGGTTCACTTAATTTAAGTTAATGTTAAGAAAGAGAAATTAATGTTGCAGTTCAATCCTGTCCCAAACAAATATATTAGAGTGGAGTAAGTTATGGAAGTGCCTATGTTTTGATACATTATAGAGAAGTAGTTTAATCCATAGATTAAAAATAACTATTATTAAATCACAGAGTAAGCCGAGTCAGAAGGGGCCCAAAAATATCATCAAGTCCAATTCCTGGTCCTCCACAGAGCCATCCCCAAGACTCGCATGCTGTGCCGGAGAGCGTTGTCCAAGTGCTTCTTGAGCTCTGTCAGGCTGGTGCTGTGACCTGTCCTGGGGAGCCTGTTCAGTGCCCAACCACCCTCTGGGTGAAAAACCTTTTCCTGATATCCAACCTAAACCTTCACTGACACAAGTTCAGGCCATTTTTTCGGGTCCTGTAACTGATCACTTGAGAGAACAGATCACCTATGAGGCTTTTAAATCCTAAAACTTTTGTTTATGGATGGTTGCATCCTTCTATGAGAGTAGTGCAAAGATTCAGCACATCTTAATATTATACATGTAAGGATAAATTAAGATTTTCAAATGTATTGTTCTACTTTCAAAACGTGTCCAGATTGTACTCATTTTATAATCTCATTTTTACTTAAAAATTTTATATTATTCATTATGCATTGTACTTGCCATTTGGTTCCAGGATGTATTTCCTGTGTAGTGTCAGATCCTGCTCTAGAGACAGTGTGATTAATTTTGGGGTGCTCATCATGATAATTGTCAATAGCACTTGCTTACTGAAGGGCAGCAACTACACAACCATGTAGTTTTCCTCATGTATGTGAATTAATCACATTTGTCTAAAGTTATTACATTTTGTGTTTGTTACATGTGGTAATTTCACTTGACTCTACTGACTTCAAGTGTCAGCAATTTCTCCTCAGAATCAGATATCACTGTGATCTTGATTTCCAAGTGTATAATCGCTTCAGATGTGGTGTTTTCTTTTGGAGCCCCAGTCAGAAAACCCCAGATTTGCAAGGTACTTAGGCTCATATACTACTGAGAATAGTCACAGAGTCTCCCAAGATGATTTCTGATGTAACCCAGCATTTGTGCAAAATAGCGTTCAGTTTCAGCATAGCCAGCAGATCAGGAACACAAACTTAGTGACCATCTTGGAGATGTTGAAATAACATAGCTAGCATCCCACAAGGGTTGAGGCAGAGGCAGGTACAGAGTACTCTTCTCCATCGTTCTGCTGCTTTAAGTACAAGACTGTCTTCCTGATACTTCATGTGGAATACAGGAGGTGCAGTCAAACTCTACCCAGACTCAGAGCAAATGAAAGAGATGCAAACTTGGAATATGTTTATGAAAGAATGGCAGCAGAGGTGCAGTGTAAGGTGAAAGACAAGATAATGAGGATGGGAGGTAAGGAGAAAGCTTTGGGGGATGTGGGAAAGGTATGCCCAGGTTCCCAAAATCTTTCACTGTCTGTGGCACATAGGATGTATGTCATAATTGTGGCTCCTCCTTTTCAGGATCCTTCCTGAATCTCAGAAGGGCATATATGGAGGGATGCTGCTGTAGAAAAATAATAACTGATTGTGTTATACGTCATGTCCTAATGCTCTTTTTTCTTCTGCATACCTTGGGCATTTTCCCCTGAGAGCAGCTTGGGCAGCAGCAGGGGGAGCACTGAGAGCACAGAACGCTGTCCCAGCTCTTCTGTCCCTGGCTTGACTGCTGCAGCTGCTGGTGACAGCCGTGGCAGAGATAGACCTGCTTATCCAAATTTATAGAAGATATTCAGGAACAGTTTCCTGTTCTATTAGTTCTTAGTAATAATAATGTCAAAATAGAATACTAGGTAATGGACTTGTAATTTTTTACTTTTATTTCACACTGTAAGGTACATGTCCTTTGGGCCAAGGAGAGTTAGGAGCACATCTCTGTTAGGATGATAGAAAATACGTGTTTGACAAATTGTTTCTACAGAAGAAACTTCCTCCTGACTTCATTATTTCAAACTGAGTGACAGCATTTGGCTTATCAAATGTCTGTTTGCTTTCTGCCTCCCGTAAGCAGAACAATATTGCCTTCTGGATTTCATCTTTGCTGCTCCATTTAAAAATATTATTTTCTTACAAAGATAAATAATAAGTTAATGTTTGTGTCTCCAGAGCTATGATGCAATAGCAAATGGTAAATGTCCTGTTATTTTGTACCTTTAATAGTTTGCTGAAGATGTTTTGCTCTAGCAGATACTGTTTAAAAGGGTATGTGAAATACTTCTGCAAATGGATGACATTGTGAAAAAAAACAGATACAAGAAGGACAGGTTTTGATGTTTGGTTTTAGGTTTCACTTTTGGGTTTGTTTTAGGTTTTCCTGGACTAGTTCAGGAAAGTCTCATATGTATTCTGAAACAAGGGAATTGAGTAATATTTTTCCTAGCAGTGGCTGCTTACAAATGTCAAGGCAGAAAGCAGACCAGTATTCACTAAAGGCTGAGAAAAGAGGAGGGACTGAAAGGAAATAAGACATCTTGTATCATTTACTGTATTCGTGAAAAAACTTGTCTAGGTAATAAGGTCATATGTTAGATAAGAGGTAGTTAACTTCTGATAAAAAGAAGGCCATACATAAAGGTATTTATGTGTGTTTTATATATGGTGTACAGCTGCTGAGCTGTGAACTTGGTAACTGTAAATATAGTTAAGATTAAAAAGATTAAAAATAGTTAAGATTAAAGCTGCTCTCACCTTCTCTTCTTGTTGACTTTTAAGAGTAGAACAGACTTTGTCTGCTTTTTATTTCTGTATTCATCATTCTCTCTGTTGATAAATATTGGCTTGCTCTCTTAGATTATCATAGATTCCAAGTTATTGTGATAGATAATCTGATGTACATACATACATGTACCTATTATGAGAATAAATAGCCTCTTTATAAAGAGTCCTTCAATCTAAAGTATCCTAGTGCCCAAATTTTGTTTTTTATGTAGATAGAGACATGGAAAGGAAGGCTTCCATACATAAATTTTGGAAGAGGTGATTTAAATACTCATTAAGTATGAAAATGAGAGGTGATGTGAAAGGTTAAGTAATGTCTGAAGAAAATTTGTCACTAATTTTAGTGGTACAATGTCCTTATGCTGGATCTTACTACTCTCTCACTGTTGTATCATTATTCTTCGCTCTTTACACAGAGAAATTACTTTGTTAGCTTTTTACTATTGCAAGCAATGTCTAATACTTGATTCAGTGTTCCAGTAAAAACCAGAATATTTAATAAAGCTTTAATTCTCTATTAATATCTTGTGATTTCTCTACCAATTTTTCCTTTTGCATATCATATCTAATATCATGTAAGGTTTTCTGTCTGTTTTGTTTGAGGGTATATGTTGCTTATGCTTGCATCTCTTCTAACTTAGGCAGAAGTTCCCTTACTGAAGCTTAGTATTCCAGTTTATATTGATTTTGCCATTTCATGTCTAATTCAATTAAATGAGTAACTGTGATTTATATGGCATTTTTAACTACATTTGTTTGGGATGTTTTAACTCCAAACAGGCATAAATAAGAGGTTGTGAATAGTCCCTGTTTTTCTTTAGTTGACAGAAATACCTTCTACTTTGTTTATTTATTTATTTTCTGAAAAGTGGGCATAAATAACTTTGATTTTACTAAAACTCTCCCTACAGGGCTATATCAAGGCTTCCCAGTAGCATGCACAGAATTAGATTTTCATGTTCAAAGGATCTCTAAGGAGGCAAAATTAAATTATACAACAGAACAGAAAAATTAGGGAGTTCTGGGAAAGGAATGAAATCTGTGAGAGAGTAACAGGAAACTGTGTGGTCTGGGTTTGGAGTTTTATGGGTTTGTGTGACAGTCTGAGCTCTGTGAATTGATTGTAGATTTTTCTGTATCTCATTTGCCTCCTCCAGACACATCCCTCTTTCCAGGGTATGCAACCCCAGTCTATCAGATTTGGGGCATTTGTGACCCTTTTCTCTCATGCAGCTATTAACTCCTTCCTTCCTCTTTGCAAATGCAGCTCTCTTTCTCTGCGGTAATTCCCATATATCTCTTTCCCACTGTCTGGAAGGAACTGTGCATCTGTCAAGCAGGGACGGGTGAGAAAGGTGGTGGCAATAACTGTTTTTTCACCCTCCAAATAGACTTTCCATAATTGTAGCTTTTTAGTGCCTTATTGGTGGCAGAAATCTGTGCAAGTGTAAAAAGAGCTCACCCTGATCTGCAGTAGTCTGTAAATTTGTCTGTATCATGTTAATCCCTGCATTGTCTAGTTGCATGAGAGTACCAGTTTATTCCAGTCATGTGTCTAATGAATTCTGGCATTGACTGATCCTTTTTTGAATAATCAGGAGATCTGACTAGGTATTTTCCACTTCCCCTCATTCACATTGACATTAAATTCCTGTGATTTGCACTCTATCTTAGGCTATTTATATGAAATACATATAATGGAAATATACAACTCTCATTCTGCTTGTGTACTTTGTTTCTACTGTTCAATAATTGTTTGTTGGGGGGTTTTATCACTCTGTTCCTGTAATGTCTAAATACTCATATGCTCCCCCTTTAGTGACTCTATTGTAATTAATGTTGAAAATTTCTCACCTGTGTGTCTGTGTTTTTTACCTTTACTGGGTACACTGACATTTTTATATGACTTTTGTATTCATTCACTTCCATTGGCTTGTAAGGTTATAGCTAATGTGTGTCACCTGCTTTTCAGTGCTGAGCACTGCTGCAGTTCTTTGCTTTTTACTCCAGGGGGCAAGAAGTGCTTTATTCTCTGGTACAGCAATTTTGAGATTTAAAATACAAGTGTAAGGCAGCCACTGTGGAAGATGGTGTCATAAATAGAGGGGAAAGACCTCTAGTCTGCTTCCTTTGTCTATGCAAATACCTAGTAATAATAGTCTTCCACGACCTACACTCTGCAGAATTAACCTGATCTTTTTAATAATCAGTGTGAGAATATTAGTTGCTATGGCAACATATTCTGAGGTACTACTGGAGTGCCAAAATAACCTAATGAAATACCATACTAAGAATGTTATAGAAATTGACTTCTAAAATAAAAAGTAAATAAATCCATCTAACTTTACAAGATAAGGATAGATTCATAAAGTCTGCAACAAGGGAACAACCATTTTCTAACTGAGGAGAATCAGAATAATGGAGTGGGATATATTGTGTTTCTCATCTTTGATGCATGAGTTGAGCTAGAATTTCTAAATATTTTCCCTGCTTAAATTAATGGTATACCAACAACTTTTGTGTAAAGAAGTTAGCACAAAAGTCAAGAATTGAATGTTCCTCAGATGTTACAGAATTTGAGTTAGTGCCTGTCTGTGTGGTGCCTTTGCTTCTCCTACAGTTTCCATCAGCTTGTGTTCATCTTTAGAGCTGCTGTTTCTCTACTTCTTTTCCCCGTTACTTTCCCTCTACTTTTCTTTCACTTCTTTATTCTCTTCCTTGCAGCAGACTCCATGTATTTCTTTATTCTATTGGCTAAAATAATCTGCAGTTAGGTGTTGGGGCTTTTAAGATGATTTTTACATGGACCCCATAGCAGTGCTTTAGAGTTAATGTTACCATCAGATTGATGGCCGTGGTCAGCCGTTGTCTCAAACAGTGCTATTCTGGTCAAGCAAAAATCCAGCCACTTCTGAAAGAAGCATTCCTAAACACAGAATTTAGTATCTAGTGTCAGGCAGGCTGCTCAAGCAAATTTGAAGCAGGCTAGAACAGCTATTTCAGATAACAATTTAAATAGGGTCAGGGAATTAATGTGTAAAAATTACCTTTTTTTTTTTTTTTTTTTTTTTTTTTTACTTGTAACAATTTGTGTTGACATGAGAGTTTAAAAATAATTCATTACTGGGTAAACTTTCCTCCTCCTTCTCCTAAAGTTAGTAAGTTAGTAAAAATTGCAATTCAGTCGGGCTGGATTTTCCCGTGTAGCAAAATAACATAAATATTTGGGAACTGACCACTGTTCCTATTTCTGTCTGTCATAGAAAATTAGTACTGGTTTAAGCAAAAATCAGCATTTTTCTCTTATCACTCAGATCAATATGTAAGCCACAGTGTTCATAAGTCAATGATTATTCCTGATATTTTTCATCCCTTCCAGATAATAAAGCAAAAGAATATAGGTAATTTTTAAATACATTCATCTTTTGCCTACAAAATAAGATAATGTGTTTAGTACTGAGAAATATAATGCAAAACCTGAAACCTCATTTTTTGATTGGTTCAGTAGTTTTTGTCTGCAAAAATCTTGGACCCATCCAGTCAAATATTAGTTTTTATTCTTTGTAGAATATCCTAAACTTAATGATATTACAGCAAATTTTAAAGTAAAATGAAGTAGAATTTGCCAATTTCTTGGTAATAAAGACAATAAATATTTTCTATGTATATTAATATGTTTACTCAGTTTTAAAGTATAATTGCAGATAGCTCAATATGCACCTTCCTTAGAAAGCATTATTTCCATATAACAGTTTAACAGTTGAGTAGGTACTTTGGATTAAAATAGAAGTCTATCATTTCTGAATGGGACGCTCTTAAGTTCATAAAATAAAAAGTTTCTTTACAATATATATCACTGTATTTAATTTGAAAGTATTGTTTCTTTATGCACAGAGGCCTTCTTCAATGCGTTTATCACCAAGAGAGGAGGAAGATGATGATGCAGCTGAAAATACTTGTGGACCTTCCGGTTTATGGGAGGCACTGACACCTTGTAATGGATGCAGGAACCTTGGCTTTCCCATGCTTGCACAGGTATGTGATTCCCTTTTCATCATAAAACTTAGTAACTATGGAAGAGATGCTTAATCTCTGCCTTAACCCTTGGAGTTATTTATAGTCTTGCCTGATTCCCTTCAATATTGTTACTTTCGCTCTTCATTTTAATGTCAAAAGCTGCTTCTAAAATTAAATGTGGAGGTTCAGTCATCCTGCTAAAATACTTATTCATATGAGTTTAATATGGAGACTGATGTTTACTACCCCTATTTTAGACAGATAGTTGCTGTGTTGGATAGCTTTCTTTTCCATCTGGAAAGAAATTTTGAAGTCACATAGTTTCCTTTGGGATAAGTACTCTATTTTTGACCAGCTTCTAATTAATATAATGACATCTCAGCTACTTTCTTTACAGAATTAATTGAGGACATCATGCATAACTCAACTGATGTAAGAATATAGCCTAAGACTTCTTTTTGAAGGTTATGTAAGTTAAAGAAAAAATCCCCAAATATTTTCAAATGCTCATCATAATACAGAAGAGAATAAATAGAAGTGGGTAATATATTTGGGTCTAAGTCCCAGCAGCTCTCGGAGCAGACCAGTCTACATTACCTACCAAAGCATTCCAGCAGCTGTGTCCTGAACAAGTGATATTGTGTTGCTACAGAACAGGATGATGCTTCTTGCTTCTTCTGGGTCTCCCTTGTTCTCTCCCCCCACCATAAATTAGCACTCTCGTTTGTGTAACATTTTTCATGCAGGTTTTTTTTTTTTTTTTTAAGCATTGAATGAAGACCTGCCAGATTTCTGTTTAGAAGTGTCTGGTTTTTTTCAGTTGCATCCTTACTTGGCACTGCATTTAAATAGCTTTGTTAGATTCTTGTGTATCACATTGGAATTCTATATCCTGTCTCACCACTCTTCATACACTGTTGCTTTCATTCTGTGACTGTACGTTTTATTCCCTTTAAGTCTCGTGGGACTTGCACCTGTTTGAAGTCAATGCTGAAGCCTTCCCTGCAGTCAATGGAAACAGGATATGGCAGCTCATGTGCTTGAATAACAATGAGCACTGCCCTGTCTCTTGATAAGGAGCCTTTATAGTCCTTTCCCCTTTCAGTATCTGTTTCCTACTTCATACTATCCATCATTTTAGACATTTGGCAAAGCACGACATTGTTGGAATCATCCTGATTTACAATCAGAGACTAGTTAATAATTCCTTGTTTTTAAGGATTTGTTTAAAAACACATTTCTTAAATGGAACTTCTCTTATTTAAGTATCACCTGTGGTTTAATTATTGTTAAACTTGCCTATGATTAACATACCCGCCTTTTTTATTTCCTAATTTTAGAAAATATTTTTGTTTTCCTTGTTTCTTCTTTAGGTAAGGTATATATAAAGGGTGCTATAAAATTGAGGAATGCCTCTGAAAAGTGTAATCAAGTGTTATTGTTTGGTTGGTAGATATGGCTTTCCTATTTATAGGGAGAGATTCATTTCAACTATGATGTAAGTTTTAAGATAGTGATTCCTGAATTAGTGTTATTCATTTTACTTGAATTTTAAGCTCAGACTTATGGTATCCCATTCTTCTTGACCTGAGAATAATAAGATTTTATTTATAAGTACAAAAAAGAGTGTATTTATTATGTTTTCATTTATGATATGACAGATTGCCTTTCTAGATTGCTTCTATCCATAGAAATTCATGACAGAGATAGTTTTGGTCTTTTGTGAATTTCTTTTATGGTAGAAAGGAAAGAAGTTAGGTAGTGAAAAATCTCCAAACTAAAAGCCAGTGACTTTGATTTTTATAAATTATTACCATCAGTGTATGCAGTCTTTCAAGCTGTTAGCTAATCTGTTGGATCTTTCGCATTTACTTCAGAATGCAGCAGAGAACATCTTGTTCTAAGGGGTTGAAAACAAAGTATGTATGTAAGTTTCTGGATTAAGAACAGTATCTGGAATTGATCTAACAAATTATATATTGTGTGCAATAGCATGTTTTAGGTAAAAGGTTTATGTTTCTGATACTCATGTCAGTACATTAACATATGAGAAAGCGCAGACTTCATCAGGAAGAAAGTGAGATAAAGGTATTTGACATGGTGTGTTAAAATTTGTACTCTCCTAAAGATCCAAAAGTAGGGAAAGACTCTATCAATTACTCTTGGACTCAAATTCATTTTTATACTTCCTTTTTATTTAAAAACAAATTTTGCAATCATATAACTATAGTGTGTTTTCACATCAAAGCTGAACAAACATAAAGATTGATTCCTGCTTTATATACACATTCAGAGGAACAATGATAACAAGAAATTGAGTTTTAGGTGACGTGAAAATGTCTGTCTGTGATCCAGTGAGCTAACAGTTGGCAATATACCAAAGTTGAGGGCAGTAATCTCCTTGACAAACTTGGTTTATTTTTTGCAATTAGGTGAAAAAAGTTTCTCTGGAGGTACTTCTGGCATGCAGTATATTATTGCTGTCTCTACTGTGCTGAGAAGTGTCATTTTAGAAGGGGCTATTACAGAAAGTTCTGTGTAAAATGTTACATCATTTAAGACCTAGCATAGCAGTAATACAGGTGTTCTCAGAACAATCAACTTTCTTTTACAATCTCAAAATTGGTGAAGTGCTAGAAGGGCTTTATGGAAAAATCTTTGTGCCTTGTAAAAATTTCAGGGGTTTAGAATATGCAGCTGGATTTTTGAGACTGAAATTTAGACATGTCTTCTTATTTTAGCAGAGTGTATTCCATTTATAGGTTATGATTTAGGGTTAATTTGGGCCTTTGTTCTGGAGTTAATCTTTGGTTTAGGGCAAAAATTCAGTACCCACATGCATATTCAAGTCTTCTTGTGAATAAAGCTGCATACACTGAATGTATGTCTATAATTCCATTTTCTTTCTCATCTATAGCATACCTTGAATATTTCTCTGCCAAGAGGCTAACAGGTCCTGATGTACAGAGATAGAGGGCAGTCTGCAATGTCAGAGAGATGATTGCTGCAGAGTTCTATATGATCCCTCCAGTATTATCAGTTTAAAGCAAGCAGTTCACACACCTTAATCTTGACAGCCATGCCAGCATATTTTTCTAATTATAATAAGCAATTGTGAGATAAGGCAGGTTTAGCTTGTCCCCTTTAGGATGCTGCTGGGTCAGCTTGACTGGACTTTGACTTGAATTATGTTGTATGTACAACTTAAAAATCCTGACAGTTATTCCGTGTGTTTGACATGATGACAGCCAGGAACGCCTCATTTGTTGCAGCTCTGTTACAAAACGAAAATAATGTCTGTAAAGAGAGCAGTGCAGTTGCTATGGAAAAATTGAACTTTGATTCAAAAGCCATAAGTATAAATCTTCATGCTGCCAGTTGCTGGGAAGCATGGCTCTTCACTATATGGAAAATTTACTTAAAATTTAAAGAAAAATATTTAATATAATAAAATTTATTTAAATATTTAAATGTTATGTTTCTAGCTTAGTGTCAAATTTTCATCTTTTAAGAGGGAATGATCTTCTGGGAGACCTTGACATTTTCCTTTAAGACTGATCAACATTCTGCTTATATAACTCTAGGATTCCTGGAGGTAGGAACTCCAGCAACTTTATCATGGGCTCTCTTATGGAAAGACATTCCCCAAAAATGCCTTTTTATTTAGAGGGAAGGAAGAAAAAGTGGACTCCTAACTACATTTTTAGGAAATGAGAACTGTATGTAGTAGTTTCTTTGTAAATACTGGCTATGGTAAGAATATATAAAGTTTGGAGTTTGATGCATCTGTTAATAGGGTTATTTATTTCATGTCTGCCTTCCAGAAAATCATTTTGTCTGTCTGTATGTCTTTTAATGAATTTTAAAAAGTAATTTTTAATGGGAAGAGATTTTGCATACTGTTTGTATTGTAGAAGCTAGTTAAGGTTTTTCTGTAGAAAGCTTGACAGTGAAAATTGTTATGTTGCAATTATTTTTACATTTTCAAAGTCAGCTCAGGATACTTGAGAGATGAATGGGGTAATTAAGTAAGGAACTAACTCAGTTTTCACATAGAGATCAAATCTGCTCCTAAAAAACCTTCTATACTGACACTCTCTGGAGAGAGGCAGCATGGCTCTTTGTTATCTCTTTCTGAAGAATTTTAATATTGGGAATTTTATTTGGCATTATTTGTTTTCATTTTAACATACTCTTGCAGTTTGAACTCCTTCTATCTTCAGTTGCCCCAAACATTTTCTTAGTTTTTAAGCTCAATGTGACTGTTTGAGTAATTTTTGAACTGCTATGGTGCAGGGGAGGTAGTATAAAAAAGGAAGTATTTCTTCTTTGTTTTTTAATAAAAACAGACAAAAGCAAAGTACATGTTTTTAATTAAACAATAAAGGCTAAAGTGTTTCAGCTTAGTTTTTCAATCCATTAATAACTTTACCTTTCAGTGCATTCAGTGGAAGAACATTTCAAACTAGACTAGTAAAGAAGCAGATTTGGCTCATCTTACTTAGTGCTGAAGTTCTCCAAAATTAGAAACAGAAAGTCTTGTGGCATTATCTAATTTCTGTGTTACAGGGAAGGAAACCTGTCTCCTTATCTAGTGATGGTATATACAAAGTAGAGAAAGCTTTGACCTAAAATATACCTGAGTACGGATAGCCAGAGTAAGATTGTTATATTATCTATAATACTTTCCTATAGTTTCTACCTTTCAGTGAAAAATATTTTTTTCTTCCTAATTTAGTAGATTAAATTAGAAATTTACATAAATGGAAGTAACATGGAAAGCTCTAGTACCCATAAAAATTATTTGTGTTAAACTCTTGATTTGCAGTGCTGTCTCTTTTGCAGTAAGCTTAAGTCTTATTAGTAATTTCAGGAACACACCACCCACACACTGAAGCAGCTACTGAAAAGTGCAATATATATTCTGCCTAGAAAGAACCAGCAGGTGATGGTTATACCCTGTTGAACAGCAATAGGAAATAAGTATACTGAAAAAATTCTGGTTTATTTTAGTGTTATGATACATTTTCTGATTGTGTTTTAAGGAATGAAGCTGAAAGTTTTATTCTTGCATATGGTATTTATTGCATCTGTAGCTTCTGAATTTCCAGTGTAAATTTGGAGTTGCCCATGTAAATTTGTGGTGTCTTGTTGCAAATGCTTTTTTACGGTGCTAGTTGTGTAATCTAGACACCACTGCGCAGGTGTGTAGTATGGCCAGAGAAGTTATAATCTGCTTATCCTTGCATATTTTCAGAATTGACTGGTCAAGCCCCTGAACTCTGCAAGTTTGGATGAGATCACTTACAGAGATCTTTTCCATATTGTTTCTAACACCTATATTCTATAATCCTCTCTAAGGCTATGGGACATTAGATGAGCTTATTTCTTTAATGGTTTAGGACTGCCTCTGCAGTTTGTAAATGACTGTTTTTGAAAATTTGGCTTTCCCTGTCCAGCACTGTGTAAATCTGGTCACTGCTGGCACGTGTTGTCTCTTGGTATGATCATAAAACAGCAAAATTAAACAGGATAAGAGAGAAAGGCGAGAGGTGTCAAAATGTACTGGAACTATTGATGTATGTCAGAAATAATCTGAAGTATTGATGACTGTAGTGGTTTACAAGATTAAATTTAATTCCTATTAATTGCATTCAAATTCACATTGAAATTACTGTTGAATTGAACACTATGACATACCTAACTGAAACACGTCACAATGGTAATCTGGGAAGATCTGACCTAGTATAACTATATTACATTTTGTTGGTTTTTGGTCTGAAATTTAGTGGTAACCAGAAGACACACTTTCATGAAATGTTTTTCCTTTCAGTGCTGCCTCTCAAATTATGGGAAAATGGAAAAAAATCAATTTTAATTGCCCAATTAATAGATAGCAGTAGCACATGGCAATTAGTTTTTTACATGTGAGAAGTTCATCTTCATGTTAAAAACTTCATGTTTGGTCTTCAACTGCTTCATAAAAGGAATTTTAAAGCAGTATATTAAAACCTGAAAATTTATGTTGATCTTCCTGGTTATTCTGACCAAATTGGGCTACTAATTGTTCAGTAGTAACATTTCCAGGGGAAAAAAACATCATAGCTACATTGTATTTGTTGTTCCTACCATAGTAGCAGGAGGAACAGGTTATGCACGAAAGTGCTGGTGTTGAGGTGTCTGGAGTTAAGATATCAGCTGAGTGGGGATATCTGGACATGGTGATTATGACATGGATTTGCTACACTGATTAGCTGTGCAGTCAGACTTTGTGTCAGGTTGTATTTCTGTGAAGGGCTGTTTAAAGACACTTGATGTTTTGGGACTTTTTTTAGATCATAAAAACCTATTTTCTATTTTGTTTTGCTTATTTCTAATTATGTTAAAAATATATCTGAGAAACAAGATAATACTGGAACTGTAAGGGATATTTTTTTTTATTTCAGTTTTTATAGTACAGAAAATCATGTCTTTACAATGTAGAGTGAGTCCATGAGAAGTCTGTAAAATGTATAGACCTGATTTCTTTCTGAAGACCTGACTGACAGCTGAAATTTTTTAAAAAACCAATTCTGTAGTATCTATGAATCTTCTCTTGCTATGCAAAAGGAATTGCATGCCTTGGGTTTAAAGTCATGTCTGGTGGTTGTATTTTACTGAAAATCTTTAATGCTGGTATCCATTATACCAGCATTGAGTCTAAAAATGGGATAGATCCTGAATCAATTAATTTCTTCAGTATAAGCATTAATGTGCTCAGTCCCACTTGGGTCTCCGTACAAATGGAACTTTTTATAAAGAGATACTTTATATTTTCACTAAAATTCAATAGTAGTCTAAGACTTACAGTTTCTTAAAATCCCAAACTGATTGTTATGATTTTTTTTTTTTTTTTCACTACTAGCAACCTGTCATTCAGAAGAGCTCGTGAACTGGATGTAAAACAAAATGAAACTGAATTTGGGGGAGTCTGTATTTAAGGTATCAAAGGGTATCAAAGGAAGTATATAAGATTACATTGTCTCATGTTTTCATGAAAAGGTATTTTAGATTCACTTTGGATAGGAAATGTGATCTACCAATTATAGTGAAATACTGCTTTTTACTTTAAGGTCTCTCAAAAAGGCAATTCAGCTAGAAAATGGGAATCTCATGTTTCATGTTTTTTTACCTAGAATTTTAATCATATATTGCTTTAGAATGCAGATGCTCTATTCACAGAAGTGCAATAAGCAGTTTTGTTTCATAAAATGTACTATAATAAAAAGAAGTCACATTAATAGTCCTAATAGTATGGAGAATAGCTGTGTTCCTTTGGTGAAAGGAGGAGATAGCTTTTATTTTAAAAAAAACATGTTACGAATATGTCTCTGTATAACCCGAACAGTCCACCAGGCATTTTACAATTTTTTGAGATAAAAGGTGTAAGTGTGAAGACATTGAGGTAAATTAATAAATTGACAGTATCATGCCAATTGTATTATTTTTGGAGGTTCTATAATTTTATAACATCCTAGGTTTTGCATCACAATATTTTATACTGTGAAGGAAAAGAGAGAAAATAAAATCTTTAGGCAATGTTCAGGCCTATTTATATCCACCTAATTTTGAATTTAGCAAAATTGAGTCTGTAACTCTCAGACAATGTTTTAGCCCAACGGTACTTACAAACCACTAGGTTTTTCCCTAATTAGCTTCTATGATTAGCAGATACTGCATGCAGATAGCAGTTCTATATACACATAAAGCTTTTTTTAGTGAACTGTTGTAATATGTTTGTATATGGGCAGGTGATTAAATCCTCCCTTATTCAGACTGGTTTTATAGAGCTAGTGGTTTTACATTGTGAAAAACAAATATTGACCCAAGTTCCTTCAGAAACCCATCTCGATATTCTTGCTCCTTGTATTATTAAGAAAGTGTCAACATCTCTGAAATGTTTGACTGATTGCTCTTTTCTGTTGAACAGCAAGCCATTGTGAGCCAGCCAGTGTGAGATATGAAGTTAGGGATGTTTTTGACTACACGCCTAGCTTTTGAGCTGAATTTGTGTGCAAATTAAATACCAGGACACTTAGGGACACAGCTGACAAAGCAGCTTCATTCCTGGACTTCCCTTCAGTCCTTTCTACCCACTTTCAAAGAGGACAGGCTGAGTGTATCTTCTTTATATTCTTTTTTGAATGCAAGAATGTCCTACCGTAAGATTCATGAGCAATTTTTGAGCTGCCTCTCAAGGACAGCAGTCTTAACATCTTTGTCCCACAGTTATTTATCATCAGGACTGTAAGATCAAAGAAGAACTGCTCACACTCCACAGTTTAGATTTTTAGTGGCTAGAATCTCATTTTTTGGCCCAGGAAGAAACACCTACTGCCAAGGGTTTTCTGTTGTCTGGCTATATGTGGTTTCATGTGACATCCAGGCATTCTGAGTAGCAAATTTCTTTTACTTAACAACACTGTTTTCTCATAATGAAAATTTGAAAGGATCTTGAATTTGCAAATTACTTGAGGGCTTAAATTTCAGTGTTTGCATTGCTACTTTGAAGATGAGTTATTAATTGATGAAATATAAGAAAATAATGGAATCAGAACCTAGAGCAATAGAATCATTAGAGAAAAAGTTATTTTCTGAGAACTTTTTGCCATTTTGGGTTTGGGAAACTCTGACGTAGTTGTATATGAAGGAAGTGACAACATTAACAGAGAATACCTGTAATAAAAGTATTCATTGCAGCTAGTATGACTGCAAAGCTGAAGCAAGGCCCCTTAATTCTTGTTAAATAGACAGAGTGGTAGCTGTTCCAAACTGGAATCTTGTCATGAACCTTTAGAAAATTTTTTAAGTTCAAATTTTATTGAAAATTTGATTTAGGTTCCCTTATAATCTTATTAATTTCATTTTATGTAATCTTCACATTCTTTTTCTATTTGACAATATCTAGGGCTGAGAATTTGCAATGAATAAGTAGATTATCATACCACAGACATCATCATAGTAACAATTAAAGCAGTAGAGCTTTGACATAAAATGGTGGGATTTCTTGTTTAAAGAACCATATGGAAGTTTATTTTATTATTATTTTATTATATATGTTTATTAGTGTGATGGTTTTGCTTCAGTGGTGAATTAAGTAATTATGTTCATGTATTGTCCTTATATTTCCATCTTACCAGCTGAAATTCAACATGGCCACATCAGCCCTCATAAAATTGCCAAGCATATAGGCAGTATGAGGAGATAGCACTGAGCAATGGAGCTTTTTTTATCCATAGAACTAAAAATTCATGTTATGGATGTTAGTGGGCTTTTGCCACACTTTTGGCCAGGAAACAGCAGAGTTCATAGGTTCCTATTCAGAACTACTGGTCTGAACTATGGTATGAAATATAAAATTACTGGGTTATTTAAGAATATAGAAGATAGAGGCAATATCCTCTTAACTTGTGTTTACTGCTAATGTGCATATTTCCCCTGTTGCCATGGAATAACTTGTTTTACTGTGTTTAGGCACCACTTCTAGCTTACAGTATGAATTTACTTTCCCTCTGACAGTCTCTTACTGTTAGGCTTAGTTTTCACATTGCTGAAATATCTGCAAAGTTTATTTGGTACTATTTAATTAGGAAGTATTAACTTTTACAAACTTTGCATGCTCCCAGGATCTTTAAAGAACAATCTCAAACTTTTTTTTCTGTTAATTTTGTATTTCACTTTTCTCTTCAGTTATATAACAAATAAAATATGATTCACAACAAAGTTTTTCGCTTTGACAGTGCAACTCTCCATAACTTCAGTATTTTGAAAAACATTTTCTTGTTCTTTCTATTTTTCTGTGGGAGCATGTGTAGGAGAGATTTCTTCTAAGACAGTCTTGGTTTATGCTATTGCAATAATAACTTTTATAGCAAACATACTTAAATTTTTATTTCTTCAGTGTCAAAAATTTTGAGCATGAAAGATTCTTTCCTGAAATAGTGAAGATTTATTTGTCTCTTCTATCAAACCTATTGCATGTGATATCAATTAATTGGTTTCTAATTTGCAAATTTGTCAGAGTATTTAGTTCAGAACAAGATACATGGGCAGCTATAGAATATTTTTTAAAAAGGCATAGGTTATTTGAAATAGATAATGGATTAACACATTTTGGCGTTAAATCTCTCTTTTTAAAGAAGATTTCCCCCATAATATCTCATTTTAGTGAAGTTATCTGCTCTCCAGTCAAGTCAGTTTAGAGCTGTAGGGTTGCTGTTCACAGAGCAGTTGTGTTTTGCTTCAAGATTTACTTGAGTGCATTCAGTTTTTCTCTCCCCTTCCCAGCAACACATACATTTTTCATTTAGTGGCACAGTAGTTGATAGAAATTAAGCTATAAAATGTGAAAAATGTGAGTCTGCTTAACACAGAGTAGTACATTAATTGTTTTCAGCATTTGTTGTCAAATATTGACTTCAGTATAAGGTTTCTCAGTATCTAACATTTTCCATGGTTACTGCCCTTATAATGTAAGAGATTAGTTTTCCTGTTTGCTGCTTCAGTTAGAGCTGTGTGTGTTTGTTTAAAATGTAGGCATTAGAGCATAAGCATCTTGCAGAGAAGTATTGTTTCCATGGAGCTTAGGTTTAAGCCCATTTTATCTTTTTTTAAATATAATAGCCTTTATTTTAAAGAGGCATTTTCCCACAACTTCGAGTTCAAACAAGACATGATTTTTAAAATGTCTTTCATGAAAACAATAAAAAAAAAAGGGAGGATATTTAAACTGGAAATTACTTTCTAGTTTATAATTGTATTTTTTCCAGCTAAATAAGAATAATTTATTAAAACAGTTACTATATTGCACTACATTGCCACACACAGCCATTAACATTTGCATAAACCAGATTATGTACACTTTTAGTATAGTCTTTGTCACAGTGAGTTATTTATTAGAGGGAGCATCTGCTTTTTATCATGGCCTGAGTGTTGAATGCATGGGAAAGCATGTAACATAACTACAACAATCTAGCTTCATTTGAGATGCTGAATATCTGCCAGTTAGAATTATGAAAACACTGCATAAAATATAGTGACATGTTTCTGCTGCTGAGGTTAGCACTGCATTCATTATGCTCACAATTTACCCGTGTCTTCACACATTTATAGTTTAGGCAATATTAGTGAGTTAGGTGTTGTAAGGCATTGTAGGAACCTTTAGCTTTCAGGGATTTATGTCTGTACAGTTTTTTTACAAACTTTTAAATTTGAAACATGGATATGGGAAAATATCCATTGGAAAAGGAGAAAATAAACCTATATTTGGGGTGTTATATAAATAAGGCTCTTTTTTTCATATATAAATTTTGAAAAAGCAAATCTAAATTTTGAATAGTTTCTGAAAAACTTAACATCATATTTACATTTCTAACCAAATGAACAGGACAACTCTTGCATGCTTGTTAAAATTGATGTTTTTCTTAGCTCTGTGGAAGGCTTACTGAAATTTAAAAAGACTGTTTCAGGTGTTGAAGGGAAATAAGTCTTTCTACTAAGTCTGTACACGTATTACTCCTACATCCGCAAACCCACAATTTCAAATGTTTGCTGAAAGGGTAAAAGATCCTACTCTTTTAAAATCCATGCTAGAAATACTCTGTGCAGGTCAGAGTAGATCCTCCAGTGTCATTACCCTTAAATGAGATTGGTGATTTTCCAGATTCTGTAATATATCATGAATTTTATTATATGTTCTATGACAAATTACACATTCAAGTGTTTCTAGGTGTCATAACAATGAACATTTATGATAGTTTGACTCATGAAAAATTATTCTAATTGTACGACACTATGAAACTTCCTTTGTTACATACAAAATTATTAGTAATAGATAAATGAGTTTTTACTAGCCATAAATTATAGTAATATTCCTGATATCTTTGAGTGGAAAGACAGTCAAAATAAATATTTCACCATCTACTTGGGGTTTTGGGTTATTGTGACATAGGAAATACTTTCAGTTGTTTATGCTTAGTACTTTATTGTGGCAAACTTGCGCAATGCCATTCTGGTTCATGCATTTTCCTTTCCACCTTGCTGCATGTCAGAAAACTGTTCTAATTATCTTGAGTCACTGGTCAGGATTTCTTTCTTGTTGGAATTCTTGATTCCTCTCAGCAGCCTTCAGTTACTTATCATTAATATTTCAGTGTGAAGTGTCCCAGTCCAACAAGGTTTGTCTGTTTACAAATGTCAAGAAGTCTGTGTCATGCAAGTACACTCAGACTAGATGTAAGGAAAATATTTTTTACAGTGATGATGGTGAATCACTGGAATAGTTTGCCCAGGGAGAAGGTAAATGCCCTATCCTGGGAAACCTTCAAGATCAGGGGCTCTGAGCAACCTGGTCTAGTTTAAGATACCCTTCCCAATAGCAGGGCATTTGACAAGATGACCTTTAAGGGTGCTTTCCATGATTCTATGGCATACATGGGATAAATGCAATATTCATTGCTCACTCTCAGGATAATCAGGAGCTTTGGGTTGATGGAGCATATAAGATCAATAACTCTTCAAAGTTTCAGCAATAACGTCTCATAGTACTCTTCTAAGGAATAGCTGGGCAGTATTTATCATACTGTGACGGAAGGGCAGACACCTGGATTCTAGATGCTGGTCCTCTGGCCTTCAGCAAGCCAAAGGAGACAACACAATACCGTGGTGGATCTCAAGGGGTATGTCAGAATTTAATAGCTGTTCTTCACTATCTATATAAATGAAAAAGATATTTCTAAAGGCAGATAGATTGAATTCTTATTTTCTGTGTTTCCCAGATTATTTCTACTTTAAGAGGAGAGTCATGTGTGACCCTGGTGTGTTGTCCCATGTTCCAGGGAAGTTATAAAGTTTCAAGTGTCCTGATTTTTATAGGAAAGGATATTGACAGAATGAAAAAAAATCTATTAAGTACAAATTCTATCTTCTTATTAGAGTTTCAGTTCAGATTAGGTGCCTCCTGAGCCTTCATCATTCTATTCATACAAACACAAACTTGCATATACTGCTTATATCTCAGCCCTTAATCATACATCATTGTTTTCTTCTTAAAAGGAAGGCAAGACTATATAGAAGGCAGAAGCAAGAGAAGCTAGAAACCTGGAAAAAATATGGAAAAAAAAAGGTCTAATTCAACATCATGTAGTTCTTGAAGATTTAGTCATGTTATGGCACATTGTTTCACAATTGTGTATAACTCTCTGCAGTGGCTAAAAATAGGTACTTTAGGAACAATTTCATTCCAACTGATTAACAGTCTCCTCCCCCTGTGCAAGTTTCAGATAGTGCATCATAGGTATTATACCTTCAAACATATGCTCAGAGGAGACCCAGCTGACTGCAGGCCTATGAATGAGGGCCACAGTGTGTCCCTGACATGTGCTCTGCGACTTCAGTGTCACATTACTGTTTCTTTCTACAAGACAAAAAATCTAATTTACATTGAATAGTATGGGTGGTTGTTCTCTAGTGATTTCCCACTAGAGTGACTCACTCACTCTTAATGTTGGGGTTTTTTTTACTTCCATTGTGTGTGTATTTTTATCCTTTCCACAAAAAACCCCAAACTTATTTTAATGTACTAGCAGCCCAACACATTATTTTTATGAAGTTATAATTTCAAATAAGGACAAATTCTGTCTTGATGGTGGTGGTCAGTTATATGTCTCACGTTCAGCAATTTGGAGTGGTTAATAGAAATTTGAGATTGAATAATCTCTATTTTTAAAACAAAAAATTAGACTTACATTTTGATTTCGTAACTAAAGATAGAGTATTTTTAGGAGGTTTTATTATGGAGTCAATAATAACTTGGACATGTAGAATTACTGTAGTTACTTGTTATTGCAGTTGGTCAAGAGCTTTCAGTCTTAGAAAAGAACAGAATCACATTGCTTCACGTATGATACTTATAATCTTCCAACATCTGCTAACATCTAAGTTGAAGTTGGTGAATTAGTTTAGATCTTAGAAATTTCTAGGAATGCTCAGTACCAGCAAAATTGACATCATTTTGCAGCAACCAGAAGCCTTTACAATGCCTTTCTCCAGTGATGAGAAATTTTCTTTTTTCTTTTTGTTACATACACACTTTTTAGTTAAGGCTTATCATCTTCACTTAATGGGTTGATAGAATTTCTGGCTTTCTAAAGTATTAGCAATTATTTTTTGACTCTAATTCATTTATCTTCTGCTGGACATACTATTATTATATTTTATTTATTAGAGAGATAATTAGGAAGAATTTAATTGCTGGTAGTTTACATTCTAACAATTTTCTGAGAAACCCCATTATTTTTATTTATTCTTCACTGACATTTATATTCATGCCAAGTTATTTACAGAATGTTGAATAATATTCAGAAAATCAAACTGAATGTTAAGAGCAATTAGGAAAGGAGTAGAGTACAAAAAATTATTATGTCAGTATGACTGCTTGGTGAGCCCTCATCCTCATCTTGAATGAGGAAATCTGAGAAAATGCCATCCCTGTCACATCATTGAAGACTGAGAGGATGAAGGGTGACAGGGATGGTCAAAATCCTGGAACAGCTGGGTAAGTAGGCTAGTATTTCTCATTCCCTGAAGAAGAGGACATGGGAAGTGCACATGTCTGTGACATCACTAGGAGGGGATAAGTGAAGAACAACCTTTCATTGCCATCTAAAGTATAAAATGGTGATGTCAAACTTGGTGAGGTAGCTGAAAAATGGGGGCAAACTGGGGGCATGCAAACTATTAAAGGGGACATGTGATCTAAAGGCAACTTGAGAATGTAATTCTAGAAAGTTTAATTGGTAGACATGTGAAACAAAGCCAGCACCTTTTGGCTGTCAAGTGTGAGACCCACAAGATGTTGCAGAAGGACGAGCAGTTACTACATGCTTGACCTAATCTTGTATTGGTTTCACTGTTCTCTAGGTCAGCACTGCTGGCTGCCTTTACAGACAGAATATTGGGTGACAGAAAGTATGATCCAAAGTCTATTCTGATGTTTGGTGTATCAATTTTAATGTTTTTTTTTTTAATGTAGCTGAATTCAGGTGCTGAACAGGATTTCACTTTGGTGTTTTGTGACAATTTTAAGGCTGCAATGTTTCTTCATGGGCTTCTCTAGGCAGATTTACAATAATTAGGGTTTTGGCATTCTGACTTAAATTCATGTTTCTAGAATAGTACAAAGATTAGATTGAAGTTTTCTGTTTCAGTCATTGTTTTGGTAAATAAATTTTTGCCTCTGCCTTTTTATAGCAGACTTAAATGGACAAGCTAAAAAAATGTTTTTCAAGGTTGGAAGGATTCTTTCTCTTGTCCTGCAGTTGCCCTTCAGCTGCTTTAATGCCTCTATAATTTCCTATTAACTTCATTTAATGAATAAAATGGCTTAAGTTAATAAAATTACATTTGGAGCTGCAGGAAGCCTACTTGAAAAATTTTGTAATCTTTATAATTTCTACTACCTGAAACTAGTTATTATTAGTCTATATATGTGAGGTTACTAATACTCAGAGCTCATAATCTAACTAGGTAGAAGCTGTAAAGGGAGAAACAGAGATGCAATCGCATTCCTCTTTTAGGTATGTTTTTTGAATGCTGACCACCAATTTTGTACTGTTTGCTACTACATACTAATTTTTTAAAATTAGAAGTATTGTATTTATTTATTATTTATTCTGTTTGTTTATTTATTATATTTATTTTATTATTCTATTTATTTTATTTGTATGATTATTTCCCTGATCACTGCTACCAGTGTTAATTTTCAAGTTTTGTTAGTTTAACCTGGGATTTAAATCTGTCTCTACTAAAGTCATCACTAATTTTGAAGTGAAGCTGCTCTTGGTGTCATCTCAACCCTATCCTTCAAGAGACCAAATGATGAACTTTCATAAAGTTAAAATGAGCACAATGACCAGGAAAAAAAAAAAAGGCTAAGCGTCATGTAATTATTTGCTAACAGTATAAATCATTTATCTGAAAAAGCATTATTAGCTACAGCCATAGCTTGCCTTAGTTAATATATGTTCTTGGTGAAGAAATTGTTACTCCACATTTTGGACATTGTATTCTTCAATCATTTTCTGAGTAGGGCTATGATAATATCTAACTGTCAGGGAACTTTCTTGCCCCTTGTCTTTTATTATATCCTATTTGATTTATGTCTGATGCTTGACTTTCAGAGACATCCACATGTCCAATATAAGAAAGATGTGGAAATGTGTCTTTGCCCATGCAATTGCTTTCTGCTGGGATTAAAAAAATAAATCTCTGGTGAAATTCTGTTGAAACTGAATGTTATCTTCTTATTCATGTTCAAAACTAGAAACAGTCTGCTTGATTGGATTACTGTACCAGCAAAACTTCTAATTCCTTTTTTTCCCCCCTCCCTCAACATTTGCTAATCAGTAGAATTTGCTGTACGTATTGCTGTTATAGGACCTTTTGTCAATATTTTGCTCAAATGTAGAGCAGTAATTCATCTTCATCACAGCCTGGGATCCTGCTATCCATATGTAGAAGGCATATTTTTAGTTTTCTTATATGTAATATAAACATTCTGTAACACCATCCCCGAAGAGAACATAATTGTAGTGGTTAATATAATTTTTGGTCTTATGAGATACAATTAAAAAAGAAAATGAGACATCCCTTGAATTACAACCTAGCAAAACAGGTATGGCAGAAGCAGTAATCCAGTTTTCATTAAATACAGTTTGACAAATATAGTTATTCTGTAAACTGAACAAGAACTGTAATATACAAAAATTTTAAGACTTAAGAAATGTTTTCTTCTAGTATGCAAGTAATTCTTCTGGTCTGTTACAGTTTTGATTTCAGCAGAATGCGGTATTTAATTTGTTGAATCTTGCTAGCCAGAGTTATTTAGCCTGGTTCTTTACCTGTGTCATCTGAAAAATATCTCTTACCTACTTAAATTTTTGCATTTCAGGAATCTTATTCAAAGAAGAGAGGTTATGCACTGGAAGCAATACCCTCTGTACCTCTGGATGCAGTTCCTTCAGAAAATGACAGCACTCTTTGTGATTCGATAGACATAGCAGTCACCAAAAAGCCTTGTTCCCTAGAGATAGCAAGAGTTCCTTCCTCAAGATCAGGTAAATCACCAAATAATCCTTTACACAGTCATTGGTGTAAGTGTTAATCTATAGAATATTTAGGTTTATGTTTTTAAGCATGCAGTACTCTGTTTATTTAGCACAGTATGAATATAGTCTTCCATTAGCTACCGTAAGAGTTCCACATAAAAATAAAGATTAATAGCAAAATGTTGTAGAAGTGAAAATAAAGCAGATGTTGAAATACTTTTCTGGATAAATACAAGGTTGCAAAAAGCCAACTTAGAAACAGTTTCTTGTACACAAGCCTTTTGCAGTAATCCTTTAACCAACCTGTTTCTTTTTTTTTCTAAATACCCCTTAGCAACGACATTATGGAACTACTTCAAAATTTAAAGTACTCTGCATTTTCATGTTATGTGAAGGAATATCTGATCCATTTTTGAAAATAAAATATGAATGAGAATTAGGAAAAGAATTAAATGAATGTTTGACAGACTGCTGTTTGTGTTATATATATAGGTTTGAAAAGCAGTAAGTTGAAATAGTTAAAAACTAACAGAATTATGCTGTCAGATATTATCTTTAGGTATGATCCTATCTGTAAGAATTCTGTATATGTTCTCCAAAATTATATTATCTCTTCCATTACCCTTGTTTGAACTCTTCATTAGTCACCACCTGGTACAGGAATTTCAGAATATAGTAATATTGCTCTAAGTAATTTGACTGAGAGTCTGCTTTAACAAATGACAGTTCTCAGCAGCAGAGACCTATTTGAAACAAGCAATTGGCCTTCTGACCTGTTGGAGCTTGATTAGGAATCATGATTTGGGTAATGTACAAGGATGATAGATGATTGTTGACTAACATCATGTTACTGATCTGGTCTGTGTAAGGGGAAGCGCCTTCTTGATTTCACAGCTGAACTAATATTTAAAGAGTGCCAGAGCTATATCGTGCACAGTGTATGAGGGCCAGATAGCAAGATACAGCTTTGAAGTTTGCAAGATAAGGTGGAGTGGATCATAGTTCCCACCTCGCTATTAAATTTGGGCTAAAGAAGACTTGCTGGAACCTACATTATAAGCAGCAGTCTAAAAGGTGGCAGAAAATAGGATAGTGTCTTTATAGCATAGTTGCACAGAATGGACCAGCATCTGGCTTGAACATCAGCATGACTACTTGCTTCTACTGCTTGTTTCTGACTTTGATAATCTAAAAAAACATTAGTCTGTGCAGGACAGTATTGTGTGTTGCTTTTCAGTAGAGGAAGAAAATAAAAAAGTATCTTTGTTTTTCACACTTCTACTTGAATAATTACCATAAACATATGTATTGCAGTGGAAAGACTGTGATACACATACCAAATAATTTGTTAGGGGGAATTCATTACCTGTCTTCTTAATAATGGGTCTCAACAACAGATCTTCCCATTATAAGTAGTATTTTTAAAAGAAGATGGCGTTTTCCACTAGTTAAAATACTGGCTTTGGAATTGTGCTTTCCACTGAACACAAGCATTTTTCTTAGGCATAGTAAGTCCATTAAGATCAGCATGAAACACAGATCCTATAAAGGACATTTTCGTGTCTTAATCTGGAAGTATGTTTTGTGTAGTTTAAAATAGTGTGTATCAGAGGCCTAGAGTATAACCAAGGAAACTGTAGGACATTCATGAGGGCACACATGATATTTAGAAGATCTAACAAGATCAATGCATTGAGAATACAAATATACTGTAATCCCTTCTGTTAGTTTTCCATATACCACTATGATATTTTCCTCTTGGCATATTATTGGGAAGAACATTCAGCTGTACAGAAAAACATGGTTTTATTTTAAGCTATAAATGTGTAAGTTTTTTAACTGGCCTGCCTTGCAAGCCATATCTGAAATAATTTTGGCTTTTATCTTATACTAGAAATGGACCAAATGAAATAAATCATGTAATTCAATAAGGTATTTAGCATTAGATGTAATTGTATCCTGCCACTTAAGGTTGTGTAGATTTATAGCTTGAATAAGTTACATATGATTATAGATCATTTATTTAAAATAAATATCTAATTCTGCATTTTTTTCCCTGAATTTCCCTCAGTTTTTGTGTCACTGAGACATGGCAACTTTGGGAATACTGTTTCAAATTTCTGTATTATGTGATATGTAAGGTTCTGGGGAGAAAAAACAGACTGGTCTGTAATTCTCCTGAATCTTATTGTTGAACTGGTAAGGAATCACAGAGGATGAGAACTCCATGCAATAAATGGTAAAGGGTTGTTTGTTTTCAGGGAGAAAAACTGAATAGAAAGCAAATAAAAGTAGTCATATAGTTGGCTCTCTCTACTTCTGAAACCCTATGTTGCATGAGTTTTATGTCTGTTTGCAAGAAATTAGGTTTCTATAGGAAGAGGAACAGTTACATTTATTGGTTTATACTCACAGTTAAAGCAGTTGCTTCTAATTAGCACAGATTTAAGAGTAAAAAAACTGTGTCTCAGTCCAAGTTCAACTGTTCTTTGTTTCTATGATAGATTAATAGGACAAGTTTGGAAGAGTGCATGAGCATTTCTACCTTTAAATTAATAGCTAAGGCATGATAGGAATATTCTGAAATACTGTGCTCATTGAGAACATTTTTTCCATTAAGTAAAATATAAATTTGCGGTTAAAATTTCATCGATCTATTTCATAAAATGAATATAATTTATTCATTAATCAGTCTTACTGATTATTCTTTTGCACAATGCCAGTGCCCCCATGAAAATGCAATCTCTCAATTGAATGCTGTGAAATGTGATCGAGAACAGAGCAAAGCAGGCCCAAGCTTAATAGCAAGGAAAAAAAAAATTATTAAGCTACTACTACTATACTACTATAAAAGGAAAAAGAAAGAAAAAAACACACAGAAAATTCAAAATTAAAACCTTCCAGAGCATTCCTCCTCCCACCACCCAACTCCAACAAACCACAGCGAGACACAACCTGGACCCCAGTCAGGTTTCCACCCTCCAGACAATTGATACTCAGCCATCGAGGGAGAGAGGAGTCCCTCCTGTGCCACAGACCCCCCAAGAAACGCAGCTGCCACACCCTGTGTTTCCATGTCACTCATGGCACCGCCCGGAGAAAAAGTTTGCCAATGGTGACCCTCTCCTTTCCATGCTTGGTGCTCTCACCACCAATGCATGGATGGACAGACTGCTTTTAGGATTTTTCCTTTCAAGGATGCCCTGCCAAGAGGGGAAGAAACAACAGTTCAGTTTTTCATTTTTGGGACCACAGTCACCCCCATTTTCCCCTACGGCTGAGGATCCAAGAACAGAGATCTTCTTCTCTGAAGGCAGGGAGCACCACCACAAACAGCCCTAACTTTTCTCTGTTCACTCCACTTCTGTCTTTTCCCAGCTGAAGCAGGTTTCTTTGGCTCACTGGCATTCTCCTAAAATACAGTCTTTCTTGGAGGAGAAGATCGGTTCAGTCTGTGGCTACCAAGGAAAAGTCCAGCCAAAAGCCACTCCATCATCTCCTCCCACCTAGAATTTCTCCTTCCAACATCCCAGGTCCCAGGCTGTCTCTCTTCCTCTCTTTCAAACCGAGGAGGAGAAAAATTTCACAAATCTTTCATTTCTCAAGGAAGGGTTAAAAGTCCCGACTCCCAAGGATGGCTCACTGCCCAGGCTCCAGCTCCCACAGCCGGCTGGGCACCTTGCAGCCCCCCCACTCTTCTCCTTCCCCACAGTGAACTGCTGGCAAAACCACTGCTGTCTCTTTCGAGAGAGAGAGAGAGAGACTCTGGGGAGGGAATGGAGACATCCCAAATTTCTCCACCCTTCCATCTGCAGGGGGCCAGCCCGGTTCCAGTCCCTCCACCCATGGGCCTACCTCCGAAGGCCACATGGCTCTCCCCTCCCCCAGCCAGCCACAGGCCAGGCAGGGGAGAGCCTGCACTGCACCCTGACCGGAACCAAAGAGAGAGAGTTCTCCTGGGAATTCTGCTTTTAACCCCCCTGTGTTCTCAGAGGCATGTCCACCTTCAATTGGTCAGTATCCAAATTGACCTCTTCCTTCCGAGAAAATTCTTTTTCCGTGTCAAACCGCGACAATATTGCCCTATTGGATATTGTACTGTTCTATTCCAGAACAGTATCCTTACTCCTTAAACTAGACATTTCCGCTACGCATTTTACTTTTTATACTGCTCTTCTATTTAAAAAAGAATTCACATGACATATTTGATCTTGAAAAATAGTAATGAAATTTTATTAGTTCATAAGCCATGCATTAGTATTTTCCTTTTGCTTTTAGGGATGTAATGAAATTTTGTGAACAATAGAAACAAATCATCTTGGAAAAGGTGTAAATGAAGTTAAAAATATGTTCATTAATGTAATGTGGTTTTGGTCACTTATATAGGGTCCAGAATACTGATTTAGGTATTGGGGGTGCTTTGGGGCTCTGATGTTAAAGATCCTTACACACTTTTACCCTTAGTAGCTTAGACATTCTGTACCACAATCCATCCATGTACCTCATAGTGTCATCCATTTTATTTAGGAGAAATATTGAATGATATCTGAGCTACATTACCAACTAAATGCTAATTATTTTTAGTTGTAGTTAAGTGCATGTCCCTACCGAGTAGGGAGATTATATCTCTTTTGCGGTATGCTCTCTTTCCCCCCTGCTTTCCCTTATCCCAGCTAGCTCCGGGGGGAAGGGGAGAGCGGGCAGATATTCAGCTCCTCCCGCAGAGCCCTTGCGGCCTTTGGGTGAGGCTGTGTGGGTCTGAGAGCAAGCAGCAAATTAAAGGAGAGAGCCTTTCTCCGGGGGGCAGAATTCCATTTTATTGCAACCCAACAGGGAGAGCAATAATTCGAAGGGGCCGCGGTCTGCTGCGCCGATGTTTGTCTGTGCCGCGCTGCGGGCGGGGCGGAGCGGCACGCGCCGGAGCCGGCCGGGAGGAAGCGGCGGGCTGCTTGGGCGGGGCGGTGGTGGTGCGCAGGTACCAGCCAGGAGAAAGCCCCGGGCGTGCCGCACCCGCGGATTAAGTACGGGACAGGGGAAAACTGGGGCAGCCAATGGGGTAATGCCATGGGGGGTCTGAGGGCAGTGGGGTGCAGGGGTACATCCAATGGGGGATGGACAGGTGGAGGGTCCCAGTTCGTCTGCCTATCGCCCGGCTTCCCGGGTGGAAGATTCCAGGTGGGGGGGAAGGGATACCGAGTGACAGACAGGCATCTGGGGGTAAACACAGTGACTTTGTATTTTCTCGGGGGCAACAAACCGCGGGTAGAGATGGGAAGACCCGGGGGGATCGTTACATAACCCGGGGGTACATGGAACGAACTTATACATAAAACAAATGTAATAAAACATATAGAAACACAACTCTACACTCTTTGAGTCTGCTTTTATCATTTCTACTGCAGAAACTCCCCATGAGTGAGACTAGGTGGCAGTTTATGTGTTAGATCTTCAATAATAGTGACTGATGGGCAGTAATAATTAAACTATTTTTAGGTCTCCTTGAGTATCATCAGGAATTAGAGAGGCCTTTTCATACTCTGTTTCTCCCAAACAACTTGTGGAAGAAAAAATTTCCTTGGGAAATTTGATCTGTCTATGCAGATTAACAAAGGTTTTGATAAAGCTTCTCAATGACAAGAGACATTTCTCTCTGTAAACTGCATGAAAATCACCATTGGATAAGAGAATTCTAGTTCAAGAACTTCTTATGTTTCATTATGTTACTTTGCTGTGACTGCAGTTCAAGGACACCTTAGTGAGCCATCTTCAACTCTGGAAACAGCTGAGCTGTGGCAAAGCAGAACTCAGTGTGGGCTGCAAAATCTAGCTAAGAAATAAGGTAAATACTATGGGGCTTCACTTGTGCTGAGCTCTCAGCCACTGCACAGTCAGCAATTCCCAAGGCAGTAATTTTAAAGATAACTCTTGTATGACTACTCTACCCAGTTACATCAAAGATATGGATTCTATCAGGGATAAAATTGTCCTCAGGTATGTGATGTGTTGCCAGTAGCCTATAGCAGGCAAACACAAGGGAAGAAGCTGAAACATAAAGAAAGAGATAGCAGCTATTCTGCTCCTTTGCCCAGCTAAGTGTACTTTGAAGTAATCTTGCTGTTGTCACTCAGGATATTTTTGTTATCTAAAAAATTTGCTTGGTGTGTGCTTAAATGCCAGTGACTAGTTAGGAGGACCAGGGAGTTAATGAGTCTGTAATTAATTATACCTTCTTCTTATGGCCTAATAATCACAACAGGGAAATTAATAAAAAAGTAGTAGACTTTGAATTAATACAATATATAAAACTGTCCCTAAGCTGGCCAATTCTTTGCACTATTAGGGGATTTGTTTTTTTGCTTTCTCAGCCTGGCATCCCTCTCCTATCATTGCAGTGAAAATGAACCTGAAAACTTGTCAGTGTGTCATATCACCTCAGCTGTAAGACTGTGTCAGCAGTTTTACACAGATATCTAGGAGATTATTCTCCAGAAACCTGAATAGAAAAAAGAGCCCAGCTGTGATAACATTTTTATCAACATTAAAATATGTCTTTTATTTAGTTTCAAAATCATCAAATACTTGGCTTGGTAAATAAAGTCCTATTTGTCCGATCATCAGTTTCTGGTTGACTGCAGTAATCCTGAATATTTGCACACTTCAGTTTTCCAGAGTGAGACTAAGATCCCAAATACATTTTTTCTAACTTGATTAATTTACACCTTCAGTTTTGTGCAGTTATTTTCTAGTTATAAGCAAATCAGTGAAAAGTGGCCACAAGAAGGAACCATCACACTGCCAGATATACAAAATTGTCTGGATAAATGGAAATTCAAAAATGTAGCTTTAGTCATTGATGCTTCACCACTTTGAAACTCAAATTGATCTGAGGGGTCAGTTACAAACTTTTCTGAAAGCCACTTAAACTTGAATTGCTTCAAACAGAAGGACTGCTAATAGAGCTGTATTTCATTTGAGTATGCTTTTTAAACCAGAGATAGCAGGATATAGTGCACTTAAACACATGACCTACAGTCTAACTCCCCAGGGTTAAATACTTTCAAGGAAAGATATTTACTGATCAGGAAAAATCATCTTAGTTGTGTAGAGGGAAGAATATAATAAAGGAGACAGGGTAACAGTTGGTCTAAACCAGCTCAAAATACTCTATGAAATTTAGCCTAATTTAGCACAAATGTTTCTGAAACTACTGGATGTTCATGAAGGCTTTTGATATTGTGGTGCTTATTCTAAATCATTACTACCTACCTGCCATCAGTGCTGAATTTTCTAAGCAGCAGGGATGTGAATGGAGAACTTTGGAATGCTTATCAGGGCCATTAAAACTTGAGACATGCTTCAGGACCTGACATGACATCACAGCACCAGCCTGCCAGAGTTGAAGAACAACACTTTGGCACATGATGTGATTCTTGGGGCTGTTCTGTGCTGCTCCAGGAGCTGGACTTTGATGATCTTGTCGACCCCTTCCAAGGAATTATTATCAGAATATTCTGTGATCAATGATGATATATGAGTGCTAATCAAATGTCCTTTATTGTTCTGTCTATTACTCAAGGGGACATTATCTCCAAAGGTATAAATGGTCTGTATGTTGAGCAAGAAGTGTGGAGCCCCACAGAGTTTGTCATTACAGAACACAGGACATGGGTATTGTAATGTGAGCCCCGCATCCGTTTGATGGAGTTCGTTCACTGACAAAAGAGGGTAGTGTTTCCATAACAACCTAATAGCTGAACAATCTTAGGCAGCAAGCATTTTCTTATCTGAGTAATTGTTTGCCTTAGAGAAATGCTCCCTTTGTTAACTAAAGTTTCCCAGTGTTCAGGATGTTTTGCACAATATAATCCCCGTTTACACTTAGCATAGAAAGAGTATCATAGGCCATGGAAAGAATGAGCAAGAGAGTCTCAGAGTGCCTTGAAACAATGACAATACTCTCCTTAAAGGGAGAAAAATTAGATCCTAGCCTTTGTGTAGTTCCTTTCAAGATAGATCTTCAATATATATGGGTTTTGTGCCTGTTGCTCTTCAAAATTGTCTGTATTCGAATCACTGATTTCTGTGCTAGTTATTAAGAAGCTTCTCATTTCCAACTTCAGTGTATTCATGGACAACTCCAGTCAAGACAGAGATAGCCTAAAATTCTGTTGTGGATAAGTTGGAGCTCTCCAGGAGCTTTTCAGAAATCAAATCTGAGTTATAATCTTTATACCAATGGAAGTGGTTGAACTGGAAAACAGATACCTTTTTTTCCAATTAAATGTTGTATTTAGTCCAAATGAAAATAGTTTGATTTTGCTGTTTATGTGCTTTTTTGTAAAATTTACTTCAAAGTAAAAATTGAAAATTAGCAACATTTTTCAGCTGAACTTTTATTCAATAACTTATTAATAGTGAAATTTAGTGTCAAGACCTTTTTTATCTCCTGTTCTTTTCCTTCCTTTAACTCATGATTGAGCTAAATGGACATAATTTGGCTATGATACACAATGTATCAATTGACTTGTTTTAACAGGTTCATTTATAGTGTTGTACGGTTCACATTCAGAATTTCAAGATATACATCTTTGCCAGCACACTGTACCAGAAACTGAACTACCCTTCTCCTGACTTTCAGTGGTGACATTTTTTATTTGTCATTCTGACTGCCACAGGATGTAGTGCAAGATATAGTGCTCACTTATCAGAAGCAATTTTGTCTAGTACATTAATATATGTGTACAGCTAAGATTTTTGATTTCATGTGACCTTTTAATGAAAATCAAGAGAGTGCTGATGGAAGAGTGAAATACACAATAGCTCTTCTATCTTGCATTTTGCTGGGTGTTTTCTTCAGTGCAGCTAGTTCTTTTTTAAGCACCTTTCAAAACCAGAAAAGATTCCTGAAACTTATGCTGTAGCTGTTTGTATAACAGAAATAACAATTTTATAATTTCTTTTAAGTTTTAAAGTATCTTCTGGCATTTTATAGTTCCTTTTATTGTTTTTAAAGTACAAATCCTCAGAATATGAGATGCTTGGGACTTTTGTCTCATCATAATCATATTTTCATGCCTACTTTTTGTATTTCTGATATGATTTAATTAGGATGCTTTCTATTGACTTTTTAAATACTGTATCTCCTAGAGGAGCACAGTTCACCTGTGGTCCTGTGTTGGTCACTATTTTATTGAGAGGTGTTATAGACCTGCTGGTCTCAATAAATAGGTCTTCAAGTGATCCGAGTCTCAAGCTGACGTGTATTTCTAATGTCATTGATGTTAGCACATGTTTTGCCACTGATTTCAGTTGTGTTAGGTTTTCACTGTGCATCATCTTCCAAAAGAAGGGACTTAATTAGAATTAGGAATTAGTGAATTAAGTGTTGATATGAGACTGGGAAAAATGTCTCTTATATTATGAGATGAAGAATGAGGTACTATCTGTGAAAATATTGCCCTTCTGATTTCGTCTGAAATCAGGAGAAGATGCCTCTCGTTATCTGCTACACTGTTACAGTTGGAAGTGTCTGTAGATGGGTCAGTGAAGTGTGTAACTGATTTCTGCCCTGTTAACTACATCCTTCGAATCACATTGTGACAACATAGTGAAGCTGGAGTCACCCTAGCTATATTTGGGTAGCGTTCAGGAGGTGAGTGAGACAGCCTGAAAATCCTTTCTACAGTCAAGTTTGTTCCTAGGTTGTCCAGGTTTGGAGGTTTCTAATTTTAGCCAAGAAACAGGCCCAAGTGAATCTGTATTCACTTTTTGTAGACATATGCTGTCCATATTCTTTGTTGACATGTCTGTAGCCTGCTGGCAGTAGATACACCCACAGTGCACATCTCCCCTCCCTAATGTTTAAAGAAGAAAACATCTATAGTTTATTCTTTCAATTTTCTGCACAATGTGGGAATTGTTTTTTTTTTTTGTTTTTTTTTTTTTTTTTTGTTAGAAGTTACAAAGGAAGAGGAAAACAATTGTTGTGCAAAATAAGCACCATTTTCATTAGGATTTGACTGTAATTATAAATGTATTAGCAGAACAAATTAAGAGATGAGGGAAAATAAATTATAAAAAGTTTCAGTAGCAGTTCACCCTCTAGTTTCCCCTCTACGCAGTCCTGGGCAGCATGAGATAAATTCATAGATTCCTCTTAAACAGCTATTCCATTATTGATTCTATTTTAAACAGTGAAATTTTGTATTTGGACAAACCTTTGTTATCATAAAATTCTCAAATTAATAACTAGAAAATTGAAGTCCTCCAATTTTGTCATCAAATGTGTGGCAGACTCGAAATCCAGTACTATGATAAAAATGAATTCTTTGCCTTGTTGGGAATAAAAAAATCCTGGTTTTTTTTTTTGGGTTTTTTTTTTTTTCCCTTTCCTTTAACTTCTTGACTTTTGAAAAAATGAGAATTTTTCCTGCCGGGCTAAAATAAAACTTCAGTGTCACAAACTGAGAAGTAGACAGTGGAACAGACAGAAGTATTCAGTGATTGCTCTTTCTAGAGTGCTTTCTTGGCTGACTCTTCCCAATTTAACTGGCAGCTTTCAGAATCCTGACAAAGAACATTAAAGGAATGAGGTTTATGTAGGCTTTTTGACACTCCTTCTACCCATCCTGGATTGGCAGGATAAGAATGATAAAACTGTTAATTTTTTTTCCATTTGGATAGTGCACTTTTCTCATATACATGTATCTGGAAGAATTCAGTATAACTTTTTTTTTTATTTTCTCCACTGCAAACATAGACTGCTTGAATAAAGTTTATTAATCCAAATATACTTGTCATACTTATCTCGTACCTCTATTCCAAAAACTTTACATTTTGTTTTAAAAACCAAGGTTAAATAATATCAATTTTTTTTCTGAAGCAATGCTAATTTGCATGACCTATGTCTCTTCCATTTATTATTAATGGTGATCCATATCAGCTATTCCATTATTCCTGATCTCAGGCTGAAAGGCTATAATGACCAAGGTTACTCCATTAGCTTCCTTTTAGCCTTCTTAAATCTTATCCATATGCCAGGTGCTATTAAAAACAGCACCATTTATTGAAGTGAATTCTTGCCAGATATTTTTGAAATATTGGATACAAATTAGATATATTGATTAAAAATTTCTAGCTTTAGTAACTCTTATTTAACATTCCTTTGGAATATTTTGCTGTGAGTTTCTGTTTGATATTTAAGGAAAATATTTTTCATCTCTCAGTTTAGAATATTGTTGCTCCTGCCACATTTCTATAGTGATGTACCATAATTTCGTGTGTTCCCTTGTCCATTTCCCCCACGTTTATGACCTTGATGCAGCAGAAGTCATGTGGAGAAACAGCATTATAATCATTAAGGCTTCTTCAGAGTGCATATGCACAGGAGACTGAATTGAGATTGCACAATTGAGGTGTCAATTCTTACATATTGCAGCTCTAATGTACTTTCCTTTAAAACCTTATCATCCCTCTAAAAGGTTTTTGGTATATAATTAGGATAATTGCTCCCAATCCTGTGCTCCCCTGGATAGCATCTGTGATAATATCCCGAAGAATGAAGTGTTATTCTTAAAAACTCTCTGTCATATTTGACGTTAAAACACATGGGGATGGCTGATACCATGGGATCAGTTAATTACCAAGATACCTGCACTCTCCGTCCATCCACTATGTTCCAGTAAATATGTTTATGTTGATGTAATTTCATTTTCCAAAGGACTACCTTCCATTTTTCTCTACAAACTGAGAGAAAAAAAGCTTCTGCTCAGTATATGTTAAAAAATTTCTGATGTTTCATTGGGTTTTACTATTATTCATTAAAATGCAGTTGAAAAAAATCAGCCCTCACAGGAGTGTTTGGCAATTTTTGCAAATGAGTGCTCATCAAACTGTGTGCATTCTGACCAATGCTCTGTTTCATCCATCCTGGTGTGATTACTGTCTAGAATGATATCATTATACACTTGACTGCATGCTGTCAGACAAAAACCCCTTTTCAAATCAAAACAATAATTCAAAGGAACATAATTAATTTTGGCTGTTTTGCATTTTAAATCCCACATGAAAATATTTTTTAGCAGGATTTGAGTTTTTCTTTGTTAAATGACTATTAGTTGCCACATCTTTTATAGTACTTTTGAGTTAGGGCTGGAATATATATAGACCACATAGAACATATTCCATTCTAGTAAGTAATACTACACCTCAGAGTGCTGATGGGATTGTTTGATAATTGAGCAGATGTAAATGATAGTACCTTTCACAAGTGGCAGTAACTTAATATATAAATGGGAAATAATACTTCTGTAAAACTCACCAAATTGCTAATATTAGGAGTAAAACTTCATTTATTAATTTCTTTACAGTTTACATGCATCTGGTATGTTTTAGAGGAATATAAGCTTGAAATATGTATAGCACTGCACATAGATCTTAATAGGCATATAGTAATATTATGTGTCTTCTGATGAACCTGTGAATTTTCTGCAAACCTTATGCTGAATTTTCTACCAAGCTTTTCAGTTTGACTCTTTCTCCATTTAGGGAGCTGGGAAGAACCAGTTATCTTGAGCTCATACTTTTTATCCTCTTATATTCAAGACTAGATATTGTGCTATTTTACATGAAGAAGAAATTGAGTCCTGTAGTTTGAGAGATCCAGTGCTCAAGACCTAGTGCTTCACTTGAGTTATGTCTAAAATGCAATGCAGTTCAAGTACTGTAAAAAAAGCTAAAGTGGTTTTCAGAAGCACTGGAACTGCAATAGAGATATGTGTTGAATCACACAAAGAGCTGTCTTTTGTGGAAGATTAATTTCTCTGCTGTTTGGTCTCTTAATTTCTGATGATAAAGCTGCTCAGCTCTGAGTGTTTAATCAATACACTGCAATATACATATCTTAGGGTACTCTAGACATTCTCAGCATTACCATCGATCCTGATGACTCCTGCTCCTTGTGTAGTTTTTCCAGGTTTTTTTGGTATTTTTGTATTGAAGGTTGCAAGTTTAACACAGTTTATTAGGGAATGGTTTGTGACTTGCTGTAGATGGCAAGTAGATGTGTAGCACAGTTTTTGTTATGTGATTACCTTTGACTTAGCTATTAGATTTGATGACTTGGGCAATCCCAAGTCAATTCTGTGTCTCATATCAGGGACATGGAAGATCAGGTTGAGAACCGTAAGTATCAGACTATTAAATGAGTGACTATATCTGTATCACAGAACATGACAATCCTATTCAATGCTGGATGCTTCCTGTGTGCATCCCAGCTTCATGCCAGACACCCCATGCAGGAAGTCTTCCCTTTACTCACCACTTAAGAAACTAAAAATGTTTTTCTTGTTCTTCTGATTGGCAGTCTTTAGGAGAATTTATTTTGGTAACTGACTGTGTCAAAGTTGGAATATAATTTTAGCTTATATCATACAATCAACTGAATAGTCATGCTAATAATTTTATTTCAGCATTGGCATTAATCAGATCTGAAATACTAGATTTTATTATTTTTAAAAATACTCCTATTTATACTGTCTTTACTTCTCTGGTAAAAAAACAACTGGAATGCTATAGTTTGGTGAAAAGAATTAAGAGATTGTATTTAATATGTTTAACTGTGTTCCACTGGGAACTCTTTCTAATAAGAATTATATGTTTTGAGAATTTTTAATAAACTTCTCTATTAACTTTAGTACATTTGGAAAGCAGAAATCTTGGCATAGCTTGCTAAATTTTGTTAAAGTCAAAATATTTGTCACAATATTAAGCAATTTCTAAAATAAACCAATTTTGTACATAATGAACAGATTTATTTGCTTTATGCAGTGTAATAAATGATTAAAAAATAGAAAAACATTGATTTCTAGTGAAGGTACTCAGTGTTTCATTAAAAAAAAAATCTTCCTATTCTATTTGAAGCTAAATAAAAGCCACTTATTTACTTCCATTTTCTCTGCTTCTGTCTCCCTTTCTCATCTGCTAGTCCTGATGGCAACATGTAGCTTGCTGCCAAAAGGTTTTCTTCTCTTAAGAGATTTTATTTTTGTTCTTTTTATACCTTTTTATGCCACCTCAAAGAAAGCTTGAAGTGTGCAAGTGATGTAGGATTTCACTGTATATCAAAATAGGGTGGGAAAGGGTTTCTATTGCCAATCCACAAACATATAGATGAAGCATGTACTTAATTGTATCTAAGAATAGAATAATTTGCTACTGCAACAGAATATCAAATTAGTATTTTTCTTTTTTTTTTTTTTTTCTTTTTTCCTGGTATGCATTAAAAGATCTCAGTTTCGGAAGAACCCACATGAAAGAATATGTTCAAACCCAGCTGCTTTATTGTTATCAGAAAACAAAGTCTTCAAAAAGATAATTTCATATTTTGTGGCTCCAGGATGTGTTCTTTCTGTAGTACAGTATATTGCTGTATGTGATGGTAACTTCTGGATGATGACATTAAAACCAGCTGTTAGTAAGGATACTCTTTCCAGTCTAGCTCAGCTCCAGTTCACCCCATGTCCATTTTTTTTCAGAAATCATTCTCTCCATGATGGGAGATACATAATAAATAGTGCAGCACAATTAAAACCATTTTCTTACCCATAGGACTGGGATTGACACTAAATTTTTATCCAAGAGCATTTCCATTATTTTTACGTCTGTTTATGTCTTACATTAGGGTGAAAAGATATCAGTTTTCTGTGAATGTTTTGTAAGTAAATTTTGAAACAAAAACCCCTTTTTTTAATCACTTATATAAGTTGTCTTTCAGAGTTTTTCTTATCCAACCTGTTATAACTGCAAGAAGATTTTGCTAGTGATCAATTTAATAAAAGTGTGTTCTAATGGAATAGTGGCATTTGCAGTTGGAAGTAGTTAGTTGTTAGAAGTTCCCCTAGTAAGAATAACAGGACTTGTGTGGGTCTTTTAGTTAAATTCTTACCTGTATTCCAGTATGATTTAATTGTGATTCTTTGTTATATTTTAAGACCTTTAAGTTAAAGAAACTTGAAAAATTTCAAGCCTTGTTTTTCTTCATAAAACTTGGCAACCTCCCCATGGTTTTACTTAATTATAATCCCTCTTTGTTTTTTGCTCCACTGTGCTGGAATACTCCTTCTTGTCTGAATACACTGATTTGGCTCTATATCAACCAAATGGGCCAAAGCTGCATGGTCTAAAAATTTATTCATTTGCTGTCAATAGCAATACGAATGGCATATCTCTTCAATATATACGAAGTTTTGTGCTAATTTTATCATTCCTTTATATAGTTAACTGCAGCCCTCAAAAACTCCAAGAGTCTATCCAAACTAGATATCTGTGGCCTCTCTATAATCAGTGTAGTATGTTGTATTAGTGAGAAGACATAACGGGAGGAATTTTAAGAAATTTACAAAGCTAGCCTATGGATCTTAGAGAACCTAAAACCAAAATAAGAGAAACCTGTGGTGGTAGCAAATTAAATATTCTGAAGTGTTGAGAAGATACTAAACACTCAGACAAGTTATATATAAATCCTGCTTTGTCAATCAGAAGGTAAGATTAATAATGTCTAAATATATAACACTTTTATAATATATCATTTTATCTGAATTACAGGAGACAGAAAATTAATGCAGGAATATTAGTAAAAGGGATAGAATTTTAGTATTTTTTAGATGAAAATGATATGTACAAATGAAATGTATAAATTATGGCAAAAAAAGTTTCACCACACTAATAATAAAATGGAAAATTTGGAAATTAAAAAATGCTATAAATTTTTGGGGGGTTTTGAGTTATTAGAAACTTCAGTGCTGTAGTGCTAAAAATGAGCTGGTTGGAAACTGGATTGTGTTATTCCAAAATAATCCCCAGTATTTCCTTTATCTTTCTCAAGTCTTTTGGCCATTATCAGAGTAACATGATATCTATATCTGTCTATATAACTGGTCCACTCTGGTAGAGATGCTTTGGTATCTTTTTCAAATTGAACAGTAAAGCCCATAAAGATTCCCTGAATTCCGACTGTTTATTTGTAGTGTATTCTATCTGCTGGACAAGTTATTTCTGCCTAATGAATATAACTGTTACATGACACAATATGCAATATATATTAACAAGATACTTCTTTCAGTGTAAATGTCATTAAATACAAAAATGTAAATTTTCAGGGTGAGAGTTGAGCTTCCTAAATCTCTCTGAAGCTGCTTGAGAATTTAGATGCTTTAAATAGGAATAACTGGATTGTGAAACATATTAAAGCATTTCTGTCTCTTTGGTTTTCAAGTGTTTTGGTTTGCACTTTGCTTTCAGTGTTCTGATAAAGAGCTTTATTAATTAATTGATACTTAGAAGAACTGAAAAATATAGGTTTTAGGCATTAATTGATTTTCACTGTAGCTGTAGATAGATGTATATTGGGAGGTTTATCTTCAAGACTGTTTAAATTATTTATTAACTGAGCTTCATCACTGGGGTGTATGGCTATCATTAGCATTATTTAAATTATTTGAGAACACTTACTCTCACCACCTTTTGTGCTTAATTTTCTGAAGTAATTCAACAATATAGCCTAATTCAGTAATCATCTGTTGCCTTTATAAGAGTAGAGTATTTTTCTGCACACTACACTTTGGTTATTTTCTTTGGTTTATAGGAGAAGCCTTATGAAACACTGAAGCACACATATGATCACATTCAGTGACCTCTCACTGATAAGTTGAATTTAAAAATAAGCAGAGAAATCACCAATATCTACCATTCTTTTGTGAGGTAATTTTGTTTACAAGACTATTAGGCATCCCAGTTTTTAGTTAATGGCTAAGATAACCAAAAATATTTTGGCATCTGTAATTATACCCTATACTTTTCACTGAACTCCCAGAAATATGGCACCTATATATTGAGACAGTGCAAATATAGAAATCTATGAAATATCTGTCATAGACAAGTGCAATAATTTCACTAAAAACCGTTTTAATATGGAAAAGCCAACAAAAAAAGCCATTACACAAAAATCAAAAAGGTAGATGGCAATTGTGTCGTATTGTTTTTGAATGCTCAATTAGACATCAGCAGCTTGCAAAGGCAGTCTCCAAAGGTTACTCAGGAAATGGTGGAAATCACCCATCATCTCTCATTAAGTACTAATGAGAGATGTTTTTCCAGACAGTTGCCTGGTAATACAAGGGTTATGTGAGCTTGAAGCAATTCCAAAGTCTGTTTGTGCAGGTGGGTGATTAGTGGAAATAAAAACTTGATAATAGTCATACCCAACTCTCTTGGATGATGAAGAAACAACTGAACAGACCCCCTGCTGCCACTGGAATGCACTTCACTGGTAATTAATTTCAAATACAATCCTGAAATAGCTGCCACAGCCAAGACTGGGCCAGTTATGGCTTCGAGTGCTTTCAACAAGACAGTTGCAGATATATATTTACAATTCTACTCAGAACAATGGTTATTCAGGTTTAAGTGTGTGGGAACCAAGCAAATTCAAAAGAGCACGTTCAAACAGTTTAGTCCAACCATACTCTCTATGCATGCAGTGTAGCTACCTACTGATTCTGTTATTCACTATTCCATCTGTTCTTTTGAAATGTCTCTGGTAATGTTTGTTCCTTGAAATCCTGAAATACATGTTTGTCCTTTTCTGTAGTTTGTAGATTTATTCCATGTTGAATAGTCATGTAGGAGAGAAGATTTGCTGTGTGGATTTAGTCAAGTTAAAACAATTTTAAAGCTGAATCCTGTGCTATGGGAAATTACTTGGTCCTGTTTGAGGCTACTGTGTAACATGAATGCTTTGATTATCTCCCTGACAAAATAGGAGATTTTAAATTTTTTTCTGGATTTCTGTATGAACTGCTTAATTTACTATATGCTATTGCTCTTAATCTTTGCAATGGATCCCCTACTTGCAGGGCACAATGCATTTCTATCACACATGCTGTCCAGTAAGTCTTACACATGGCATCTGTGAATAAAATCAGTGCAGTTCCTGCTATTTTTGGGTCTATGTTAGTTCTTTCCTATTTGATGGCTTGGACTCCTGCCTTGTAAATCTGCTCTTGCTGGAATCTAGCGGCCAAAAGTGATCCACAGAGAATGGACTGAGCCCAAGTGCTCTCCTCATACAAACACACACTTCTACTGAAATCTGTGGGTTTGGTTTAGAATAATGGCTTGATTCTCCTTGCTCTGCCTTAAAAAGTGTTGTTAATGAGCCCTCTACTAGAGTCAGGGCATCACTGGGCTGGAATTCTCTTTACCATGCAGAGTCAGATTTAGACGACTCTTCATGTGGGCCTGTGTCTCTCTCTTGCTTGGAGATCAAGCTCAGAGATTCCCTAAAGTGGAATCAGGGAAGTTTCTGGTCTCCTCAGCATGAGGGTATCCATGGTAAAGCATCCATATCATTGATTATCAAAGAAATCAGATATTGCTGGTTTATCTATCACTCCAGTGGAATTATAAGTGGCAATTCTTTTTTCACTCCAGCTGTGAAGATTTTAAAAGGTGACCATTCCCCCATTATCAAAGAGCATTAAAATCTGTTCCTAATGGTACCACACATGATGGGCCCTACATTAATGTGTTAATTTCTTAAACAGTCAATTAAATTGGCCATTTTGGTGGCTCTGTTCTGCAAGGAGATGTATGTAAGTTCAGTCACTGCAGACTGATCCTCCAGAAATAGTACTATTTCCGTAATATCTTCTTTTTTGCTCTTCCAAGATTTCTATTATGATTAAGACTGATTTCTGTCCAGGACAGATAATTTGCATTGCCATGGTCTTTTTAGAGCTTTTTGCCTTCATTTAACGTATCTGATGTTAAGAGGACTTGTAGCATGTACAGACAAAGGTACTCCAACTTTTTTTTTCTAAGAACAGATCCAAACCCATAGAAATTGCCAGACTAGATAAGAATTTTATAATAGTCTAGCAAATTGAGTCTGCTATAATTGATCAAATTTATGTCTCTCTTGTTACCATACTAGAAAGCATTTTGAGCCCAGATGGCACTGAGCTATCTGGACCTTTATGCACATTTTTGCATTATCTTTGATGATGTGGTGTCCAAAACAGATGCAGGATTCTGACCTACCTTAAAGTAGTTTGAAACATTGCATGAAATATTCCATACTGAGCAGAGCTCGAGGAAGCTATTATTAATAATAGGGTGCCTTTGGATTTATTGTCCATTTATGTGTGAAAGTGCATCTCTGTATATTTATGTGTATGTATGTTCATGCACCTTCATTTTTCACCCTTGTCTTTTTTCTCTCCCAGTTTTGCACTGAAAAAACCCTGTCCAGGCCCTGCATTTGTAGTATAAATTTCTACAAGGTCATAATGATTAGGCTTTGTGCTTTAAGTATTTTTGTTCATGCCTATTATTGTCATTTGGGATGTTTTAGAATTTAGTATATGTATTTAAACACAGCATTAGGTGTGTACTGTATAATCTAGTTCTAGGCTATTACTGGTTCATACCTCTAAAGTGAAATACACATTTCTTCCACGAAAATCTGAGAATATAGTATTGAAGTGACTCCAGAAATTGTTGGAATATAGAAATAAAATAGATGGAGTGTACATTTGCATTTTGACTCAGGGCACTGGATGTGAATATGAAATAAAACATCATTTGCAGTTACTATTAATTTCTTCAGTCACATGCCAGCTTTGGAGCACATAAACCAGATTCTTTCTGGATGTGATGCTCCATTTTAGGTGGGCACAAAGCACAGGGTCCTCCTGGATGCTGGAAGTTGTGACTAGCATGTATGATGTGAGTGTTTGGTGGAATAAATAAGTTGCTAGATAGTGCTAGGAGTTCAAACTCGCATATATTCTAAATGGAGTGTCATGCACATCAGCTGCTTTTGATGTGTTGATCCATTGCCATTACACTAAGTTGCAGAAATAACTGATGTAATAGCTAATACAGACATAACTGTAAATTTTGATAAGGATGCTAGCATGTTTCTGCAATGAAAGTAGAAAACTAGATTAACTGTGTGTTCCATTTTAAAGATTTATTTCTGAAATGAAATCTAATTATAACTGTACTTCTGGAATACGGGCTGTGTCTGGTTTTTGATATTTTGCTTGCTGGGATGCAGTAAGTGTTCTGGTTGGTGTACTTCATATTGCCTGATAGTTAATATTGTGGCATTGTATACACATAGTGCCTTTTCTTTGAGTACATTATGAGAAAAAAAAATCTCAGAAGTTTCAGTAAGCGTTTTGTGGTTTGTCCTCACAGTCCATAGATAGTGGGATGAAAATGTCGATGAAGCACTCGTTGAACCCTGATGTTATGGTCTATTATTATCCATGAGGGTATTTCCCTCCATTCAGTGCTCCCTAAGAAAAAACACATGTGAAACCAATGACTGATGTCACATAGTACAGGAAAAGGCAAAATTCCCTGTATTTGGTTTTTTTTTAATCATCTAAGATAAACAGTTGACATTTTTGTATTTTTGTCTGACATCTTTAGAAGACAACCCTAGAATAACACCTTAGTTTGCTCTTACAATATACTAAAAGACCACATTCATACATTTTCCTTGTTCTATTCTATTTCCTTTGCCTGGAAATGAAGAAAATGGAGAATGTTAAGTCATAAAAAAGCATTTTCAAAAATCAGAATAAGCTCAAACTATGTAAGCCTTGTGACAACTTCACATATGATGGAGAAAAGAAGGAATATTAGAGCACGCTGCATGTCATTAGTGTTTTGCTGCCAGATGATCTCTGTAGCCTGATATTTTCTGACTTACACGGAAACATCTAGATTATTGCAACATGAGCCAGGAACTGGAAGAGAATGATAGTTGTAAATACTTCCCTGTGGGCCCCATCTGTAGCACCTATCAGAAATTCAGCATGAGAGCTAATCTTTCCTAGGTAAATTTGGTAGTTTCTTAAGTTTCCAAGTTCTATTTGCCATGGCATGTTTTTCTGAAACTTGCAGTGTTGCCATCATAGTTACCTGAAGGGGGAAAAAAATTGCCTTAGTTTTGTCACCAGGGAAAATTTTAAAATGATTATTTTATAATTTAATTCCAAAGAAAATAAATTCAAATATACTCTTAATGAAACTATAAGTACTATATACATAAACAGGTGCTACAAATTGGTTGCAGGAACTAATTTGATGGTGTTGTTCTCTCTCTGATGGAGCAGACCCAGGTAGTAAATCATTATTGGTTGCCTAATGGGAACATCCTACTGTGAAAATAAACAGCTATCCACAATAAAGAAATTGTTTACAAAAAGTCATTACATGTCAGAAACTTAGCCCCTTGAGAAAGAAGGAAAGGCAGGAAATACTGAGCAGTTGGATGGTTTTTTTTTGGGCTGTTTATTTAAAAAAAAAAATAGCTTATTTTTGCAAAGTTCTGTTTGAGACTCTATAAACATGATTTTTTTTTTTTAATTGCTGCTTAATTTTTCTTGGAAAGAAAATCTGTACTACTCTTTTCTCAGGTTGCTGCATATTGTGTATATTGCTGAATTGGTTATGGTTTTATTCACACATCATAGCTGGAGATATTTTTTCTCAGCTCTGTCTTGTGGGGTACGTAACAGCCCTGTTCCCCCTCCTGTATGCCTTCCAATAAATTTTCCTTTCAAGAATGTCACACCCTGTCAGTTCAATGCTACTCATGTGGCATGTATGAAGGGGGAAAACCCAGCCTTCAGTGAACTACCACAGAACAGGGTCAACAAGAAGTCTTTTCTATGCAAAGACCAAAAACTTGCTCATACATCTTGACTCCTCTCTTACCCTCTTCTGCATATCTGAAGTGTAGTTAAACTGAGCTGAGGTGACTACCAACAAGGCTTTGAAACAGAATAAACTGGTGGGCAGACAACTGCATTTGTTACCATCGACACCAGTCTGTGTTTCTTATGATGTGTCCTTTGAGTGATCCATCCTTGAGATGCTTCTGCACCTGCAAGATTGCCTGACTTCACTTGCAAGGCTTTCATGTGCTAAATAGCTCAAGGGCAGTTGTGCTAAGCACAGCCACGTTGGCTCACAGGGAAATAGTGGCAGAAAGGCAGGGACTGCTGAAGTATGGAGGAGTTTGTGTTCTTTATAGCTTTAGCTGTTTGTCAGAGACAATAATCTGTTTGTTCCTTGCCCAAATATGAGTAAATAAGTGCACTAAGTGCACTTAGCTGGATTCATGTGGAGCATTTCTCACTCTAGAACTCATTTTTTACCTTCCTATATATGGTGCCTGTATTCCCACATTTCTTGACAGTAGTGTAGTAGTCCCTTGTTTGTTGGCTCCCCAAACAGAGGGCAGGGATCTTTTAGAGAAACTCTGATTCCTCAGTAAGGGAGGTTCATTGATGATTTTCTATCTGTCCATAGAGTGAAAGGAGATGCTGTTTCATAGTCTGGAGCAAAAGACACAAAGATTTTCAGCTCACTTAAGGTGTTACTCATATCTAGCCTTTGCCCTCACTATGAGATTTTCAGAGTATAGCAAGGCTTTAGAGGTTTCTGTTCTTGCCAAATTCATATCCATCCTTTGATGAGCTGGGTTTTCATATCACAGAATACACATTTACATGGTGCATGTGAACAACATTATAAAGTTAGACACCAGGTCAGGCAGGAAAGAATGTGAGAGACTGAAGGCTTTCTGAAATGCTACCAAAATTCTTCCATGTCAGTTACATTATTGTGAGAATTCATTTTCAGTTCTTTTCTAAGGTTGTGTAAAAATAGTTTTGATACATTGCATTAACACACATTTATTACTTTATGAAATAAATTTCTTCTGATCCAAGCTTTCTGCACACACTCATGATTCAGGAAAAACTCATCTGGGTTGTAAGACTGCACACCTTTGGGACCGGCAATTTCAATGAGATACTTTTAAAAAAAGTTGGACTTTTCTGTTTCTGTAACAGTTCACTCTGTCAGGTAACACCTGAGGTTATCTACAGGATGTCTCCATTTTGGATGTCTGCCAATCTGCCATCTGAATTTTTGTTTATACTTGCATAAAGTGCTGTATTGGTATTGCTGAAACACTCCAGCCTGACATTTGGTTTAGAAGAATAAATTGTGAGACTGTATTTCATTAGAAACTTTGATTAGAAACCTCATCCAGTTACACAGTGTTTCTGCAGGAAGAATCCTGCAGATCTCCTAGAATCACTCATGCTATGAAAGAATTTGTAAGTTTACTTTCCTGAAACTATTCCCCTTTATCCTGTATTATCTCTGTTAATGTAACTGGGTATTTCCTTCCTTTCAATATCTCTGTTACTCTTCCAAGAATTCTTTCAGGTTAGTAGGACTGAGAGAGAGAAGCTTCTGTCATGGCTTTCACAGAGGCATTTGTGACTTGTGCAGAGGGAGGAGCTCATGAGTGTACCTGTAGAAGTTGGTCAGGCAAAAATTCTCCAGTTTAAGAGAGCTGTTTTTGCTTATTGATGTTTGGGTTTTTCTGAGTGGATTTGTCCACAGAGTGGAAGCACATATTGGAGAACCACCACAATCACAAAAAACTTTCTTTCTTCTGTGAACCATGCAGGCTGTCACAGACATGATATTTGACAGCATTGTCTTGATGCAGTGCTTCAGGTGTAACAGCACATTTTGGAGCATGGAGCATATCTTTGTAACTCAGAAATGTGCTCAGTAAATCCACAGGCACTGTAATAACCACCATAACCATGCACAGGTGATGGCACTTTACCCAGAATCTGAACTAAAGCATTTCTTTACTGATACAATTCTAGAGGCCTGAAGTTATGTGGAGTTTTTGGCCTTCTGCTAAGTCATTCCAGTGATGGGTACTCTCATAGATGAGAAGCTATTTCATAGTCCTCTCTACCCTCTGATCTGATTTTTACTAACTTTACATTGATCATCAGCATTAAGAGCATTTAGAGAAGGTAAGAATGATATTTTAAGTCCTTTTAATGGTGCTTCCCAGTGCCATAAAATGGTAAGAGCAAAATATATCCAAAGAGATGTTGCCCATGCAGTTTCCCATACACATGCAGGTATGCAAGTATTTTTAGGCCAGCTGTAGGTAATATAGCTGAGATACTGCTGGAAATGAAGTTACTGCAGTGCAGAACTCTATGGAGGATGCAAATTTTACCCAAGAAACTGAGCATATTTTCATGTAATTAGTCCTTGCTGGTCAGTTATGCTAATCAATCACAATGTTAAGGAAAGTTGTCAGTGATGGCTGTTAGCATGTTCTAAGTTAGTATGTGTTTGTGTAACACATAGATATATGTAAAGCAATGTCATATGTATTAGGAAAATCCTAATACAATATGGTTTCCAACTCATATTGTTTAGGTATGAGAGAATGCTGTATGTTGCCTTACCGTAGAATGAATATATGGGCTGAAAAAATAAGTGTAGGTATGCAATATATTCCTTGACAAATATATTTAAATTATATTCAGTTTTATAAGTTTAAATAATGTTCTGAGTAACCTTCCGTTTTCAAAGTTCTTTTTTACTTTAAAATATATTGAGTATTTGTAATTTCACATAGATGTTATTTTTATTCACAGATAATGCACCTCAGGTAGCAATTACCGCACCAGGATCTGGTAACCATAGAAACAGCTCCACAGGCCCAACACCTGACTGCTCTCCTCCATCACCAGACACTGCACTTAAAAACATAGTGAAAGTCATACGTCCTCAGGTAGGTGCTCATCATAAGCATCCTCTTATTTGTTGTATTTCTCCTTTTAATAACAGGCTGTGTTGCACGTATATAAGAGGATGTTATGACTTTACGCATTTGAGTAGGTCGAAGGCATAAACAGAACACAAAATACTTTGTCTTAAGACAACTCAATCTTAGTAGCAGAAGATAAAATATTTTACAAATGAGCCCAAATGTATAGAGAGCTATCTGTACATGTTTCTTATAGTGCTAATAATGAAGGAAGTCCTTCTGCAGTATTTTGTACTTTTGGATACACTTAATTTTCTTTTAAGGTTATGTTTTGATTTAATCAACATTATTTACATATTAATTTTTCAGGTTTGCTTTCTTTTCTCTGCATCTTCATTTGCATTAAGTTATAATGTTTCATATATTTTTTTATTTTACTTACCCATGCAACATTGCTTATGAACTTCCATATTGCTAATACTGTTTGGGAAACAAGATGCATAATGTGTGGGAAACTTGAGTGCTCCATATAATTCTTTAAGGAGTGCATCTCTTTAAAACCAAAAATTTAAAGTAAATACATGCTAGAACTTGAATCAGTAATATAGAGTTAATCAGCACAGAGGAGTTTATTTTATAATCGTGGGATTATGGGTAAGTCAGAATAAACCTTGGGATGATCTGTTTCTTTGTTTAAAAAGCCATGACATTAGGTGTGCCAAAGCTAGCTCGGACAACTCCATGCTGAATTGACTAATTGTGAAACTTTTTTAGTGTGAACCAAAAGAACTTCATCTACTAATTTTGGGTTCAAGTGCAGCCATCTGTTCCTTATTGCCAAGCTAGTCTCTGCAGCTGAGCCACTCTGAGGCTATTGGATGCAGGCTTTGTACCATCACTATGTCACTGGCACTTGTTTTACTTGAGGAGCAAGCTGATGGACACATGACATTTTCCTAGGACTTGTATAGGCCAGGTTGTTTTGGTACCACACAAGTGACTGTGTCACAGTGTTGGAGGTGAATTTTCCTTTCAGGTCTTACTGGAGTGCACAGTTGAGAAGGTCTTGCAGAATTAAAGGTAATTGCTAGGTGCACTTATCATTTCTGTCTAGGAGCCATTGGCTTCCTCTGGCTGACAGTGTCACTGTACAAAAATTCGATTGACAGGCTGGTGAAGACCATCCCCTTCTGACACCACCACAGCTCAGTTTCCACATGCTGGTTTAAATCTAGATTGCAGAGAGTCTAAAATTACAGTTTCTTCTATTTTTTATTTTTATAGTTGTTTCTCATTTTGCTTGTTTCTGTATTGTCTCTGTCCCTCCCACCCTACACCAGTCTATAGTACTGAAATGCCTCCTTCCAAGCTGTTTTTTATAGTAGGCGGCAAACAAACAGAAAGGTAATGAAATATTGTTGAAACAAGCTGTTGTGTGATAGCTTATTGAAAATAACATTTAAAAAGCTGTTTCCATCATGATATTGCCAACAGATGGACCCAGAACACTTCATGGTGATGTTCTCCTGCTAGTTAACTCTGAATGGATTCAGCAGATTCTGGGGAGCTATTTTCAAATTTAAATGATTCCATTTACTGACTCACAGTGTTCTCATCATTCTGCAGAACAAAAGCTAGCTCTGTGATATATATGGTCAGAACTTTACCACATTTCCTAAAATGTCTCTCACGTGGCCCTACACATGCAGGCTCCCTGTACAGAAAAGAACAGCAGACAGGCATAATGTACGTTGTAAGACTATGTGCTAATACATGACTAGTTGGATATGCTGTAGCATTCACATCCCGTAATAGTTCTCTTTTTTCATGTGTTTTATACACATGTATCCCCCAGTATTATTTACTTTGTTTTTGCTTTTTATCTAATCACCTTCCCCTAAGACCTCAACTCAAAAATTTAGACAGAGAAGATGTAGATATTTGCAATATGCTGTTTGCTAACCATTAGTGTTCATTTTGCCTGCATATTTAATTCCTTTATTCCATTCAATTACATGGCAAGCTCTTTGAAGGGTAGCACAATGGGATTCTATTCCTGACTGACCTCTCACCATTCATGTAAAACTAATGAATACTGTTACACAATGTATGCAAAATAATTAATTTTCTTCTGGCTGCCAGGGCCTCTTTGCATTTTTCTAGCAAAATAAATTGATTTTTAAGAGATCTAAACCAAGGATCATATAGATTTCCAAAACAGCTGTCACTTCTTTCCCTTTTTCATGGGAAAGTGCCAGCAAATGCAGAATGGGAAACTCTTCAGCAGCCATCTTTGCATGAGGCAGGCTTTGGCAGCTTGGATGGAACTGCCAGGGAAGTCTGGCCTTTCAACACATATTTTTATTTGTAGCATTACTTACCTTTCCTGAAGGGTGGTGCATATACTGGTTTACCAGCAGTGAGGAGAAACACTGTGTTTCTATGCGACCAGGACAAGAGGACACAGTCTTAAGTAAGGTGCATCAGGGGAACTTTAGGCTAGACGTAAGGGGGAATTTCTTCACAGAAAGGATGATTCCACACTGGAATGGATCACGCCTAGTGGAATGATCATCCCTGAAGTGTTTATGTTCAGTGCCACAATGCCACTCACCTCTACTACCTTCAGCCCTGAGAGGCTGGTATACTTAACAGTATCCCAAGGATCTGTCTGCTCTTCTATCTGTGCACCTTAGCTATGGCTTGTACCTGTGATCTAGTATTTTGCAAATAAATTTCTTCTTTTCAAATTTTCCCATGGTCAATCTCTGAAAAAATAGTTTTCTGAAAAGTTGCATATATGCAGAAAAGAAGTAAACAGAATTTAGCTCAGGTCTGGAATTATTTGATTTTTTTATTTTTTGGGGTTTTTTGTTTGTTTGTTTGGTTGGTTTTTGGTTTTTTTTTGTTTGTTTTTTTTTTTTTTTTTTTTTTTGTTGTTCTGATTGTTTGGATGAGACTTACTAAGTTTTTAACTCTTTAATTGCTAGTTAATGGAAACTTTGAAAAAGCAATACACTTTCAAATTAAGGGCATATGCTGTTGTGTATATTCACAGCACATGGGATCCAAAATAAGATAGAGTAGGAGAGCAAGTAGATAAGTCTCCTTCAAGTTTTACTTAGTTACATTAGTGTGTAGAGTAAAATACTACTTACCTTGTCAGACTGTAATTTTAGAAAGTGATAGTAAAATGGAGCTTGTTCTGTCACAGTTCCTGTAGCTCTTAGTCTGGATGAAGCCTGAACAAAACTAAACTGCTTGTGATGCTTCATGTATTTTTTGTATTAGCTACTCAATTTAATAAGTTTCTCCTTATTTATTTGTTCAGGTCCCTTTGAAAAATATATTATATCCATAGAGGGAGAGCACCTTTTTCCCTGTAAGAGTGGTTTTTTTGCTAGTGTTGTTTCCTTGTGGGTCTTGGACGGATTCTCATAAAACTGAATTCTGACTTCTCACCTTTAAATTTAGTTATTAAATGTAGTCCAGCATTTTCATGTTGTCTTCTTGTCTTTTTAAGATAGGTTTCAAATGGCTTACAGTAGGTACAGCTTTTGTTGTCAAAATGTGGATTATTAAAAATTATTAAAATTATTTTAAAGTTACTTTGATTTTATCTATCATGAATTAGTATTTTCTCTATTTTATGTGAATAACCCAATTTCCTAAAAGTGTTGTTTCAATGCTATTAAGAGAGTTTCTGGTAGGAGGACAAAGGAACAAAGAATTTCAGTGTTTCTGACATGATGAAATTTCATAATCTTGTTCTTTCTTGTTTTATTGCTAAGATCTGCAATAATCTATTCATCATAATATCTTTTTTTTTTCCTTATCAATATGGATGTGGTGTCTTTACAGGAATCAAAATTTTTCGCCATTTATCTTTTTTTAACCTCTGCAAACAAAGTTGCAATTTGATCTATGGCTCCTCATTCATCTGGCTAAGACATCTATGAATATAGTAGTCTAAAAACTATTAATAGTTTAAACATTATCAGGCAAAAGAAATTGTCTCCTTTCCCTGCAGGTTCTAACAGAATCCTGCAGGACATGTGTAGCCTCTGATAGACCTATCCCACTTGTTTGGGCTACCAGGTGTATGACTGTTTTTGAACACACAGTGTGCCTGTCAAACCTGTGCTTGTGGTTTAAATGTGTGGTTTATTGAGGCATAGGGAGAGTCAAGGACCAGGACATTGCACTCCCTGTGTCATCCTGGACATGAATGGACAGACCTTCTGTAGGAGATGTGTGCTCCAGAGCCTCCCTAGCTGACTTAAAAAGTGATAATAATTTACATTAAATGAAATTATTTATCATTCTTTTTGCTGCTAGGTGCAGGAATTACTTTGAACACAAACAATCAAACAAAAATTGTCTTGGTGGAAACTCTGGAAAAACACAGCTCCAGAAAATAAACTTTCAGAACTAATGGTTCTATAAACAGGATTTTCAAGGGAGATTAGTGTCACCGTTTCCCCATGTTGAAACAATGAATTATTTCTGCCTGGTTCTTCCCCCTACACCAGCACCATGCTGTGGTTTCCTTAGCTGTTTACAAATAAAATGCACGCCTGGTCGCAGTTGGCTTGAGTTGGCACATCCCTTTCTCTGCCAGCTTAGTGAAATCCCTGCTGGAGGTTACTGCACCAGTACACAACACCATGAGAACTCAGTGTTGCATCTACTGATCTTGTTTTGCAACACATACACAGAAAATCTGTTTTGTTCCATTTTGCCACAAAAAGGAGGGCTGGAGAACACTGTTATGCAATAAATTGTCTCCCCTCTCTGAATGAGAGCACAGGACAGCAGGGGTGCAAAGAGCTTTCTTCTATGAGCTGCTTTCTGTGCTTAGCTCCACTTACAACATGCTCAGCTAGGCAGGGAATAACCAGGAAAATCACTGTGAAGAAAGAATGTGCAGGCACACGGTGCTTCCTGTTCATGTGCACACTTCTGCAGCTGCTGTGTTTTGGTGCTGGACTTCGTGCTGTGTCTGTGCTTAGCACAAGGGGCAGATGGGACTTAAAACAACAAAAAAACTTTACTGGAAATCATGATTTTGTGGGGGATCATATCCAAGGTAAAAGCCACTCCTGTGTATGTGCTTTTATGAAGTTCTGGGAGGTGCTGAGCACTCCTCAAACCCTCTAAAACAAAAATGTATTCTACAGTCTGCACATGGGTAGATTTAGTGCTCATCCTTTGTGTGCCTGGTCTGGAGATTTTCCCCAGCTGTCATAGTGTTTCCAATGTTATGTGTATCTCTTAGGGCTGCAGGCACATTAAGGTGGTTGTCAGCAGTCAATGACCTTGATTCTATGTAAATATATTTCAGATTATTCTCTCCGTAACAGGGAATGTCTATACAAATCTACTGCACACAGTTTGATGTCTTCTCATTCTAATGATGTTTAATAAAAAATAAAGCTCCTAAATAGCCCTTGAAAAAAAGGGAGCAAAGCAGAGTAAGAGGTATACTGTCAATGCCATTAAGATGTGGTTAGCAATTAATCTATGCATGACTGAAAATAGGGTGGAATTATGAAATTATTTTATTCTGGAATATTGAGTACCAAATAGAAAAAAAAGGTTATGGTTTGAATTGTCTCAGAGGCCTGATTCCTACACACCCCTCTCCCCCAGCACACAACTGCCCACATCCACCTATTTTACCACAGCATTCATGGGCAGAAGATGTGTAACAGCTCCAAAGGAGAATATTTGAAAAGAGAATTCATTGGAGCATAATGGATACTCTGTGACTACTTAATAACAACATTAAACGAAATGTTATTTAAGAGATGCGCTGTAAGAGATCTCCTTTGACAAGTAATATAAAACATAATTCTATTTCTATATTTTAATTAGGTCTAATACGAAAACATAAACACATCTACCCAGTATATGGTACTAATGACAACAGCAAACAGTGTTTGTAAGTGCATTTAATTGCAGTTCAACAGGATACTAAAACACAAATATAAATTAAAGCAGAATAACACTCTGCTGTGAAGAGTGTTAAGTTTTAGAATGTCACTTGTACATGCATATATCTTTCTTGGTTGAAGCTGGTTTCTTACCTGGAGAGATTTTGTAGGTGATGATTCTGATTCAATATAAACACAAATCATGCAGAAATATAAAACATTTTTCATATATGAACATGTAACAGACAGGTGAAACACTATTTTTAAAAGTAGTTCAGATACTGAAAGGAACATCTATGCCATTAAAATGAGCTTTAGCTCTGCAGAGTTGTCATCTACAGTGTTGAATTATGGACACAGTCCCGGGTATAATTTTTGTAGTGTACAATTTTCTTTCTCCAAACATATCCACTGACACGCCTGATTTGTGATTCGAATAGACCAAGCACCATTCCTGGTAGATAATTCTGCCTTGAAGAACCTTCTCTGACACCTAATGAAGTTTAATTGTAGGGGTGTGAACAAATCCACACCAGTTGCCCTGCCCCAGTACATATAATGCTTGGAAACAGTAACACATTCAGAATTTGGAAGATTAAAGACTTGCCTATTGGGCCTTAATGGGTTTCTCACATTATTTTCTTAGCATTTTCATTTGTTTCTGTTAATATAGGGGAGTTTTGAGCACCTTAGTTACGCAGTAACCCTTTATCATCATCTGGTAGTACACATTTTCACACATCCATGCTGTCTGTAGCGTGCAGCTTAAAAAAAGCAGCCATCACTCCGGCCCCTCAAAAATTATGATATAAAAATATCATGACACAAGAAATTTTCATGATCTGCAGGGGAAAAGGGGGAGGTTACTAGCAGCTGGAAGCCGAGGTTTTTGAAAAAAAATGGTCTTACATCCATTTTCCAACTGTTTCAGTGAAAATAACAGTATTTTAATTTTTGAAAGATAGAAAATTTTTATATCTGAGGAATGAGACATTCCTCTTATTTATCAAATTTATCTCTTGCTATTTGGACCTCATTTCAAGTAATGTTTTCCCAGGATAGGTATAATTGTATATCTTCAAAATCTGGTCACATCTGTTGAGGAGGGAAACTGCTCCAAAGGTGTTGCTGTTTTTGGCATTCAGGATTGCTGCTCCTCAGAACCCACAGCTGCAATATGGTTGCAACTAAAATAAAAGGAGAAGGCAAGGAAAATAGAAACTGGAGGGAGACCAACTTTTTCCATAATTTGTTTCCTGTGTGATTTGTCATCTGAAATAAGACCACAGGTAGAGGGGGCAGCAACCCTCTGACCTTTAATGACATACTGCAGTGGGGGGCATTCAAGGCAGAGCTAGGATAATGTGCACGGAGAAGAGCAGAAAGCTCTGTGTCTGTGTGGCCCCCAGAGTCACACAGCAGAGCTTCCTGACCCCAGGCTACACAAAAGAGCTGAGTCTGTGGCATGAGCATGGTACTGACAGAAAAGTGATCCAAGTATTCTGAGGGACCATGAGATTGCCCTAAAGTAATATGCACTTCCTGGTCATGCAGGATGCCAGCAGTGTCTTTTTCTAAATTAATAATCAATCAAATAGAAATCGCTCGGACTTTGACTCTATCATGTCATTAAAATTAATTTGGTTTCAGAATGCATTATGTTTTTAGTATCATAAAAGATCTACAGCTAAAAAACAGTGAAAGCGTTTTTCTTTAATTTTTTTTTTTTTTAAGCTGCCTGTTGTGTCTGCTTGGGATATATTAGGTGCCAGCCTCTGTGTATTTTCTGCTTTCTGCTCTTAATTAAAATATTGACAAGTAAAATCAAGAATGTCAAGATGGGTGCTGAAACTGCCTATATTTTATTTTTAATTGTTGTCATACTATAAGATAAAGTTTTGTGAAATGAAAAAAGAGAAAATTATATTACTGTGTTAAAAAGAAAATATTTCTTCAACTTGTTCAACATGGTATTTTGAAGCTTGACAGAATAATTGATTCTCTAGTATAGTAATAATTCAGTACACTGAATTAGTCTTGCACTTCTAGGTGACATAGATAAATCAAATGCAGAATCATTGTAATCTCCAGTTTTTCCAATTTCAAGGCTACTTGATCACCTTAGTTCAGATCCTATAAATTAAATAATTCTTGACAGCAGCATGGACTGATGAGAATGTATCAAAACTGATGATTTCTGCAAATCAGACTGGAGACAGGAGAAAGCAAGGAAGCCTGTCCTGTCCTGTATTTTACTGACAAAATTTTGAATGTTTTTGGCTTTTATGTACGTGAGCAAAAGGGACAAAAATAGAAACAGAGATGGTATGCTGGAATGTTGAGGCAAAAGACAGAAACCATAAAAGTCATCTGAAAGTTGTATTTGAAAGGGAGGACAGAGGTTAAAATTGAATGCATTCAAGGACAATGAGATGGATGTAGGGCCTGTAAAGTCAGTGTGAGATGGGACCATGAGGGAGTTTGTTTGAGAGACCTTGATGACAAGACCACAGAGAAAACAGAAAAGCAAATTTTGGAACAAATAAAACTGGAATCAACTAGATACTGTACAGGTCTTTTTAGAGTAACATAAGGAGCTTTGGAAGGAATGTAACAATAAGTAGGAGAAAACAAAAGAAGAGAGGTGCCCAGAGAAGTTGCAGAACCCTGGGAGTGTTCAAGGTCAGATTGGATGGGGGTCTGAGCAACTGGGTCTAGTTGAAGATGTCCCAGCTTATTCCAGAGGGTTTGGACCTAATGATCTTTAGAAATTCCTATCAACTCAAACCATTCTATGATTCTATGAAAGGGAAAATGAGTGTATAGAATGAGATTTTAGAAGGAATCTGGAGAAAGGAAAATTTCTGAAGGAGTGAGTTGATCAGAGAATTGAAAGAATTGAATCATCTGGGCAGGTATCAAAATGAGGGATTTAAGTGGCCTCATAAGTACACTTACATAGTGCTAAATATGTGAGATGAGCCTGGGGAAAGGGGCTGCAGCCTCTTGCTTTCTTTGGTAAGTCTGTATTTTATGAGCTAACTAGAATTTGAGAATGTAGATGCAGTTGTCTCTTCTATCATACATTTTCTGCATGATATATTGCAACTGAAACCAGTTTAGGGCAGCTGAAATTTGTCAGGTTTTGCCATATGCAGAACTTCCTTAGGCTCATTGCTTCTCAGTGTTTTAACAAACCACGTATCTGTCCCTTGGGAAAGATCAGCATCTATAAAATGGAGCAACTAGCTCTGCCATAGTACTGAGTGTTGCGAGAATTATTTTTTTTAAGGCTATGATATTGCTATGTACAGAAATCCCAAAGGTAAAAGAAGGTGAAGTCAGAAGCTTGTATTGCAGAGTATAATACAAAGCTGAAGAAATATTTTGGTGTTAAATTTAGAAAGGAGTTTTGCCCTACTGCCTCTGCTAAATGTTTTAAGAAATATTTGAATGATCCCTTGCCTGCTCATAGTGTTACATGCCAGTCATGGTAGCATTACAGAATTTGCATGCAAATTCCATTAATGGAGGGATTAAGTCCTTGCTTGTCTTTTTAATATAAAAGCAATTCAATATGTGTATTTTGATGCTTTTCTTGTTTTTGCCGTTTCAAAGGGGTATCTTTCATTGATATATGTTCACTACAGACTGAACATGAAAATATTTTTATTATACCTGATTTAACAGTTACTTAAATATTATTATTGCAATATCTTTAAAGATTTGTACTGACATTTTTTCTTATGCATTGAAAAGATTTATTCATTAGCCTGATTTGATATGCTATTTTAGGATGGTGTACGGTTTTCTAAGTTGGTATTATGACAATTGAAATAATATTTGTGAAGAAATACCTTAAAAGTAAATATCGGTCATGAAATAGATTGACACATAACAAGTAGATAAACACATGAATGTAATGAATAAAAATCTACTTAAGGACAAATCTGCGATGTAGTGTCTGCTATGCACTGTGCTTATTGGGGTGAAGTGAAGCCATAAGTATGCCAGAATTTCACAAGGGTTGTCTAAGACCCTTGACCCTAAGATCAATGTCCAGACCTTTGGAGTAGTACAAGGAAGGCATGTAGTGACAAAGCTGGCTTTGAAGAGTGAAGGAAGGATTATCCCTTTGGGACAGAGTTTTGTGTTTGTGTTTCAAAAGTCTGAAAACTTGACCCCTAACTGAGTTTTGGTGTTCAATAAAGTAAATAATCTTAGGATTTTTCAGCAACTATCTCAAGAGTTCCTGGTAAATGTAGTTAAACAGGGCTTTGGCAGGTGCAATCAGCAAACCAAGGTTACTTCCAGTAAGACTGGAAATTGACATCAAATTCTAAGGAAAGATTCCTATAGCTTGTCTAAATGTGAGCTGGGTGTGAGATTAAATCTGGGACTGGAACACCTCTGCTTTCATTTCTGTATATAAGAATCTCTGTCTGATTTAGAGACCTAATCTCCCATCATGCTCAGGACAGAAGCAGGATTCAATTCAGTTATCTAAAAATAGGAATCTAATGTCATATAGGTGCTATAGAGGTGTATTTGAAATGCACATGGAGAGAATGTCAAGTATTGTACAGGGCATATATGGGGGAGACCTGCACTCTTCCGAATGGCAGCTGGAGGCCAGGTGGGATGCCCTAAGGAATCTGCAGTGATGGGAGATACCTGCATTAAGGCAAGGGAATCAATACCAAGGGGACTGGAGTGAGGGTGACTGAACTGTTCTCTGAACTGTTGATAGTATTGACTAGATTGTAATTTTATTGACTAGCTCTCAACTGACTGCTCTGGGAGCTTAAATACCTAGGGTACATGTAAATAGCTATGCTGTAAATTTGATGAAATTGGGAATGGAATTTAACCCTAACTGTAGAAAAAACCTTGATTCATTTCTACTGTTTTTTTTTTGTTATTTTGTTTTTTGTGCAAATAGCATTTTAGAGAGATAAAGACAGAGAGATACACTCAGCAGAAACTGGGTTACTAAGCATCTCAAATCATGTATTAATGAACAACTAGTGTACTTTAACAGCATAACATTTACAGGACACAGCACAAGTGCAAAAAAATTCCTCTAGTTTCTTAGTTAGCTACAAAGGCTTAGATGCTGGATTTCTGACTAATTATGTAGAAAAATGATTGGCACATGTTGATGGATGGACCTTGTTAACTCCAAATATATTGCAGCAGTGTTATACTGTACAGTACTAGAGGCTGAGAGAGGGTCTCTGCAGAAGCCATAGATTGGAAAGACATATTAAGCTGAGATATGGTTCTCTGAATTAGTAATAATGATGCCCAAGTCCAAAATAAGGTAGTGAAACCACCTTGGTATTGACCACTAATGGTGTGTCAGATGCTGCTATTCTGCCTCTAAGAAAGGGGCACACAGACAGGACAGTGGCTGGAGGGCTGACTAGGCAAAGGCCAGGGCAGTTGCCTTTGGAGCTGCTTTGTGAGACAAAGATGGACCATTCCAGCTGCCCATTTAGGCAGGAACTGTCTCAGCTTAAAAATAACCATATACCACACCTCATGTTAAGTGTCCCCTTTTCAACATGAGTTCAAGTCCTGCAAATCTGATAAGACACCATTGCTTGGGAAGGGGCCAGAAACTTACTTCTAAATGACCAGAGATAATTTTCAGTTTTAGAAATAATTAGGTCATTCATGAATCTGTTGTCTAGCAAAAGTGTGCCATTTAGATTTAATTAATACAGATTAATGTTTTTGGTCTTATCTGAGAATTATTTTGGCTTAGATCCCCAACAATGACTTCAAATCACACTGTTTAATGTTGGAGTCTGTCCCTGTTCATTTAACTCTTCCATTAAATAACTAGACCTAGGTGTCAGTCTTTCAAAGCAGAAACTGGTTTTAATTATTAAAGAAAGTCCATTCAATAGACCATAGATGAGTTTTAGATGATTACAAAAATTTTCCTTTTTTCTCAGTTTTAACATGACACAGTTAATTCACATGATGCCTAACACAACTTGAATAAATAACCAACATTATACAGACCTAATTCTATTGAATTTTTCTGTCTGACATTCCAATATGAAGGGTGAATTTTTTGTGAAAACAGCCTGGTTCAGTATTTATAACAAAAGCGTTGCAGGACATGTAACCTAAAAATTAAATTGACTGAAAACTAATTTGAAAATTACTCCACTGGGATAGATTGATAGACTTAACAGGTAGTTTTAAGTAAAGGACAGTGAATACCTTTGTGGTGCAAGGAGGATCTTATTGCTCCCAAAGGTAATAATTAGCTCTTGATGCTAGTAAGGAACAAATTTTTGACCCTTACAAATATTCTGACATGTTAAGCCTGACATGCTAGAACAAGAAAAGGTGGAACATCTTTTACTCTCTTTTTCTTATTTTTGTCTGGGTTTGGTTATCCAAGGCAGAATTTCCTAAGATGGTTTTCTCTATTGTTAAATGCATATACAGACAGCTATAAATGTGGATGCAGGGCCACCTCTGTTTTGGAGACGTTTAATGTTTCAGGTCATTGATCTTGAAGCAGGAAGGAGCATGGTGGTGTTAGAGTATTGTGGGTTTAGAACCAAATGAGTGCTGCAACAGCCTATTTAGCATGGCATTGCAAACCAGCAGTGGTCTGTGGCTTAAAAGCCGTGATATTGACCACTAAGTTTATGCCTGCACTAGTACATAGTGCAGTGAAATGGGAACAAGTCCATGCAGTGAAAAAGTTGTTGCTGACCTGATGAACTCATTATATAAATTTAATTTCTACATCTGATGGTATAGATCCACCCAAAATAAATTAGTTTCTCATGCTTTAAAACTGCTCTGCAATCCAAAGCACAACCATTAAATGGACTCTTGAGGTTTCCTTTGAAAGTAAATATTTAAAATAAAGTAGTACCAAGTTGTTTAATTGTTCCATGAAAACTCATGCACAAAGTTTGATTTTCATGTGTTTTTTACGCTGACACTTTTCCCTTAAGCTTCCAGACATTTCAGTCATTGAATATTTGAGGCATATTCATAAATGGAATAAACAGCAGAGGGTGGCTTTCGAGTGATGGGCACTTGGTATTATTTAGTAAACTTCATTATACAGGCATCAGCAGTCTAATTGTTTTGCGAGATGTACCCAGCAATGCAGCTGGTGAAGAGCTCCCTTTCTTACCAAAAGATGATTGAAATTATTATATGCAAGGCTGTAAAGGCCTATTTTATGTTGAATTAAATTGATTAGAATGAAGACATGCTTTTTTCTAATAAAAATTAATCCAGATTTTAGAAGGAAAATATCTCTACACACTATAGATTGTCATATGAAATTATTTTTACTACTATGACCTTTGAGCCAAATAAAAACAGGAAAACCAGAGAAAGGTTTATTAAATGTCAAGTGGTGAAAACTATATAGAAAGTCTGTATTTTTCATGCCAAATAAAAATTTCTATTTTTCTTGTAGCCAAAGCAACGTACATCCATAGTATCTTCTCTGGAATTTCACCGAATGAATCACGGCCACAATTATTTTGAAATCAACCCTTCCATTGGCTGTGCAAGTTTTGTTTCTACTCCTGCAATCAGTCCAGCTAATTATTCCTTTGGATCTCTGGAATACAGTCTTGAAGAGAAAGAACTTACAGGTATAGAAAAAAGAACCTTACTTTTTCTGTCAAAAAAGCTTTATAAAACTTTAGGTCTTTGGGTTTAAGTAGTAATTGCTGTTGTCTTTGGTAGTAAAATACATTTATTATAAATACACAGAATTATTCCTAATTTTTTTTCTTACTACTCTACAATGACTTCTGATATTTTAAGAACAGTATTATGAGACATACTTTTGTCCTGAATATTATTTTTTGAATAAAACCCCTTTAATTTCCAGATTTGCCTAGAATTTAGGTATTATAGTTTTTCAAATCATGGTGATTCATACATCTACTTTCATCATTGTGTGGTCAATATACTCCAATAAGAATTTTAAGTTGAAAGAATGTAATTAGAAATCATTATGTACCCACCAATAAAGATGAGGAAGAGAAGATTTCTAAGAAGCCTGTGATTGTTTCTTCAATAGTGTAAAACTTCAATGTATTTGCTCTGATGATAAGAATTGAATGGAGGGATGGAATGGGGAAGGTTTTATCTGTAAACAGAGATTTACATAATGAAAATGCTTTAAAAAGGACTAAAATATTTCCTTTTTCACAGATCAAAGCTTCAAGAATAGGAAATTGTCAGTAAACCAAGCATTTACCTTTGTCCTTTCAAATGCCATATAAAGGTTGCTTTATTTAGGGTAAATTTGTGGCAGAAGTCTATAGTATTTAGGAAAGCTGATGTTATGAAACAAATGTCTTTGATAGCTAGTTTATGGGATCTGCATATCAAGTTTAAAAAGGTATTGTATTTAAAATATAAATAGGAGTAGATTACTATAAAATAAAAATAATAAAAATGTTGAAATTCAGTGCAAACTTATCAATTGGTTTTTGTAGCATTGGTCTTGAATGAGATGAATCCTCTTCATTCCTAGTTGGTAGAGATTGAAAAAAAATAATTTCATAGCTAGATCAATAGAAAACTATATGTTTAGGGAACTATTGTGAAATAAGAGTGAGAAATCCTATCTTCTTTGATGAAGAGAGAGAGAAAATGATAAGAGATTATTCATATATTTTTTATTTAATGTAAACAAAGACAGTATGTATTATCTTTGAAACTAAAAGGTGCTTATATCAAGTATATAGCAAATATTTTCAAACATAACTGGAAACAATTTGAATTGTATCTTTTATTCCTAGGTCTGGGGGCATTTGATTCTTTCATGTTTTGGGTGTTTTCTGTTGTTACTAGTTTTTTTCTATGGTAAATTCTCCTCAGCAATCACAATTTTATTCTGGGTAGTTGAATGATACTAAATATTTCTTGATGTTTAAAAGCAAAGATAAGAAAACAGAAAGAACATTCAATGATTTTAGATAATTAACTTTTCCAGATTTCTGCTGTTGCATAATTCTGTTTAAGTTCTTCATTGTATCTGGATTCACTTGACTCTTACCTTCTTTGGTTAAATCTACACTCAATAACTTGTAATTACTGCATTTAATTTTATCTGAGATTGGGACTATAAGGTCATGCTTCTTAGAATTTTATGCTTCTAATTTGGGGATGATTTGACTAATGGATTGAGTGAAAGCTGGTCAGAAAGCTAAGAAAAAATAACAGGCAGAATTACTGAAGTTCAGGGTATCTTTGACAAGCTTTTCAATAGTACATTTTACCATCAGTAATCTTTAATTTACCATTTGTAAATGAGATAATTACAATAAAATTATAATTCCGCCCTCCATTTTCAGCTGGTATCCTAGAATTATTTAAGTAATATACAGGATCCTATATTAGACACAATATTACCTTGAATGAAAAAACTCATCTTTATTTTGATCATTTAGTTAGTTTTGACTCCTTACTGATAGATGATGCATTTTAACTCTGCAAGAGACAAGGAGTACTAATGTGGAAAGAGAGTAACAAAATCTGGAAGGAACACATCAAAATTGCTTCTCTCGGAAAAGTTTTTAAGGCTTGTCTCTTATCTAAAATTGAAAAGCTGAACCTGGAATAATAATGGTCAGCAAGGAACAGCAGAAACAGTGTTCTGTTAGCTGGCTGTTGTTTCACTGAAAGGTCTCTTGTTTCTTTTCAAGTTCTACAGTGACAACAAATACAACTCATCATATGACCTAACTATAACCTTCTGAAAATTCGTGGAAAGTCTGCATCTTAAAATAATGGTTAGTTTAATTGAAGATTTTTGTGCATTTAAGTGAAACAATTTAAATACTTTTTACAGGATTTCTAAATCAGAAACTTCCATCTAAATAAGGCGTAAGTATTTCCCTACTCAATTACAGTGCTTTTTAATGTTTTTTTCAAGAAATTTGCAGTGTTTCATTATAATTCAGATAAAAGTGAGAGATGAATACAACAAAATAATTATTCTAAAATCATCATAATTTTACCTTTACCTCAGGTAGTCTAGACTACTTTTAGTAGTCTGCTACCAAAGATTAATCAGCCTGTTGTTGATGGTTCCTTTTTATGTTTGGGGATCACAGTTTTGCTCTTGGTGTTTGCTAATTCCCTACATCACCTGAAACAGGGGTCCCGATTTTTAAGAAGTGTATTTTTATCACATAGAAAAACTCTTACAAAGATATATTTAATATCTGAGACATATTATTTGAATGACAGTACATGACAACATTTCTGATTAATTATCTGGAGAACAGGCCACGTACAATGCTAAATATGTGCTTCAGCTTTGACATCAGATAGCATTGTAGAGTTAAAGAAACCAGGTACATTGTATGCATGGATGGCAGCAGATATCTTAAAATCAGGTTGCCTGATGTGAGAATAAAGGTTCTGTCCTTTGTTTTGAACTTTAACTGGTGGAAGAACCTGCAATAAGTTGGCAACATTTCTCTCTTTCCAGTATGTGTAGGGCAGAGTATGTGAATGCAGCGTTGGCATGACTTCTTTTCAGGGCTTTCTCTGGTGCTAGATCATTGACATCAGAGAAGCATTCTCAGATTCCAAGTGAATGGTCATGCTTACATAGCATTGCATTTCACCTCAAGCTGGAGGCCAGTGCATCCCAGTAATATCAGCCACTACACTTGGTGGTATAGGAAGTTACTGAACTAAAAGTGAGACCACTTCATTGCACAGGGAAGTCATTTCTGTGGGTAACTCTGTCCCAGGAAGATGCCTGTAATTTTCTTCATCATCTGAGTACATGTTTAGTAGGTGTTCTGTAAGATAACACACATGAAAAATTAAATACCTGATAATCAGGTGATTGTTGTTTGTGAGATGTTCCTCATGTTACTTTGATCATGAACTAAGACCACAGACGTGCAAGATAATTCACTGCGGGAGATGGCAGCCTGGGCTTTCAGGGAAATGCCTACCTAAGAGATCTCTGCTTTGTTTTCTATATCCCTCAAGTTCTCTAGAAACTGTAAATCTTAAAGATTGAAGACAACAAAATTGTGGTCTTTTGGTAACAGCAGCTTGGCACAATCAACACTTGCAGCTGAAACCGTTGGTCTGGATGATTTTCATTTTTACTTGATCAGTGCAAATAATGGAACTTTCTCCAACCCATATAATTTCATTTTGTCTTCTTGTCCCGAGTATAATTGGGCCATGAAATTAAAAAGACAGTTCTGCACAGGTTCTTGTTCTGTTTCAGCTCACAAAATAGGTCTGTACTCAGATTCATGTATGCAGCAAAAACACCAGCAGATGTGTGAAGGTAATCTCATTACAATCTTTATTTTCAACCTGTGAAAATCTGTACATTTTCAATAAGTTCAGTATGCCATTCATTGTAAACAAGGATACATTTTTTCTCTCATCTTGGTGTGGCACTGAGAAGTATTTACTGAATTCATCTCTTAGTTAGAAATGCTGTCTCCAGTGGACCTTAAAGTAGCTGTAACTGCTTTTATATGCCATGTTCTCTGACTGTGAGAGACATTTAATACATCTAAGGCTACATTTTTCCTTAAAACAACCCAGAATAAACAATTTGAGAATTTAATCTTTAATGTGTAGACTATAATTTTTTTTCCTTTTACTTTTGAAAAAGTTATATTTGAGTCACACCTTCGATTCCTTCTATAAGTGTCTTCAGATCTTTCTTTACAGTACATATCTGATTAAATGGTTCTGTCTCACAAGTCCTATTTTAGAAGCAAAACCAGCCCTAAAAGCATAAAATTGGAGTTTTGTCTTTTTCTTTTGAGACAATCAAGAAATACAACCTATTAGAATTAGAAACTTCTTTCAGAGATCAGGCCTAAAATTCTTGGCTATGTTGCATTCCTTTATACAGTCAGAATTTATTCTGGTGCAGGAACATTTCTTTATGTGACAATAGCAAAGCTGCTCTTCAAAGTAGGTCATGTATTTGTCAACATTACTTTCTCATTCAATTATCTTATGTATTAAGACTTGATATGAAAAGATCAAACTCTGATGTCTATGTAGACTCTTCAAGCCTTGTTTCTTCAATTATAAAAGGTTTTGGAACCTTTGGAACTAGAAGTGAAATACAAAATGAAAGGAATACAAAGAAGAAGAAAGTAACTTCTATTGCCAGAGCATTTTTTTGGGTGTGCTGTATACAAGTTCATGGTACACTGTCTTTGTTAACAAAACCTCACTAATTAGCAAAAGAACACATTGCCTTCAAATGACAGAAAAAAGGGAGAATATTGACTTGTAATGAAATAAGAATAATCAAGAAATTTTGGTAGATAAGGCTTTCCAACCTCCTTTATCCAGACACCTGTACATCCAGTGAGGTAATATCTAAAAAAAACTTGTATTACCAGTCTGTACCAACTTGTCATTGATTGAAAACTCTTTTCCAGATGAAATGGCTTGGAAGGTCAAATTCAGGCCTCTTTTTTCTGGTTTTTAATTTTCTTCATGATCTTCTTGATTACAATGCAACAATTTCTGCCAAGGCATCTTCAAAATAGGTTAATTTGAGCCTTTTCATCTGCAAAGATTATCTGTTTTTCCCTATAATTTATTGCTACATTCAGCCGAATGTAATTAGTAAGACACAGTAGAGCTATTCCAGGAACTTCTACTGGGGATCATGCTCAGTACTGTCTCATACAGTTTATTTTTTGTTCTAATTAACTTGTCCAGCAGATGTAGCATGTTGAGGTCTCCTTATGTTGCCCTTCTTTTTACTGCTTCTAATTTCAGCCTTTGCACAGTTATCCAAGGCAAAACACTGTCCCACAGGGACAGAGAAATGTAGGGTTGATTAATATTATAAACTTCTTTTTGTTAACTATTACTGTCTTTGCACAATCTAATTTCAAAGCAATGTATTTCATGGAGCTCATTGTAATTATATCTCAGTGTTATAAATATGTCAACACATCCAAAAATCTAGTGGCAGAAAAGTCTTCTGAGGCAATACCTGGACAGCTGTGGCTGAAACCAATTCCTTTTGTTCCAATCAAAAGCAGTATACCTTTTTGCAAGAAATTGGTTTGTGCTAGTGCTTTCATGAAATATTAGATACAATATGCCGCTGAACTTAAAGGTAATCTCCTTGGAATTAACTATGTTATTCCAACTTAAACTTCATGACAGCCCTTCAGTAATGCCTCTACAGTATTGTCATTCAGTCTTTTCTCAGGCTTAAATGAACTATCCAGGCTAAACCCACTTAGTTGTTCATGTGAACCTGCTCTCCAAACATGCTGTCTCATATATCACTCACTATGTGGACATGGTGACTGCTAAGAAATGGTAAAGTAAGATGAAAATAAAACTATTTTTAGCAAGCATATTGAGGGAATAAAACTGCAGATGGGTCTTGAATCTCTGTTGTCAGATATAGCACTGGATGTGTTAATCAAACAAGGAATGACATGAACAGCTTATCTCTTTTCAAATCAAATTCTGAACCATCTGACCACATGTGGAAAGATGGGTTGAGCCATGTGCCTGCCTGTCTTTTGTTCAAATGGCTATGCTTCACAGGATTTGCTCTTTTCACTCACATTATTTGCTTACTCTGAATAAAGCCCGTTAGCTATTGTTGACAATACAGTATTACATTCGAATACTTAGGGTATTTTGACTAATTTTGAAAGCCTGTATTCTTAAGCCTTTGTCTGGCAAGGAAGAAGGTAGGAAGTAGAGCAATGCTGTGATAATGCTGGAGATGAAAATTTTAGAGACTGTCCTAAAAGTGGGGAAAATTTCCCTCAGGATCCTTAGGAGCACTGTGTGTTACATTGCTGCCAGGTCCAGGAGTTGGCTATTTCTCTGAATCTTTTTTTGCCTCTGAAGTAAGCATAATGGATAGCTTACTGCAATGTATGCATGTTTGTATACATGTCTATCTGCAACTATTAAAATCGTTTGCACTTCATTTAGTTGCATACATCCCCTTCCTTGAGAGGTTTCATCACAGATAAAAAAGTGCTTCATCACACCATAAAATGATTCCCTGAAGGAGCAATAGATACTACCATATTAAGTCAATAAGGACTGTCTAAGGACCTTCTTTTGAGGAATTTTATTTTGAAGTTATGAGTGCCATTGTTAGAAGCAATATAATTTAAAATGTTATTTATCTACATTTAATTTAGTTTTTTCCAGGTGTAATAAATATCCTGACATGTAAGGTCAAATGAAAAAATATTTTCTGTAATGTGTCATTTACAATTCTTAGCCATCTCTAGAAGCAGAGTAACTATAGACAATACTCATATTGTCATCTTAGTCAGCTCTTTGCTTTGCTGTTTTGTTTTTGAGGGTTTTTTTTTGTTTTTTTTTTTTTGTTTGTTTGTTTGGTTTTTTTAACTGAGCTAGAAGTAAAATAACACTTTAATTTGTAGTATGACCATTTGAGGAGACAGACTCTTTTAGTCTTTAGGATGTCACCATACTTTATATTGTTCCCTTATCTTTTGATTGGACATTTTGTAAATGAGATTGACCAAACTCTGGAGGGATGCTCTTGAAAACTTCTTCACTTCATCAGTCAGAAGAATTGCCATTGCAAGATGAAGGCAATGAGCACTTGATGTCTCAGTCTTAAATTCCTTACAATATTGTTTGTATTGTTTGTAGCTTTCTTTGACCCTGTAAATGCACTTAAACTGATTGTAACATTATTTAGAATATTCTATCTTACATTTCAATTTATTTTTCTTTTCCTGTGTCATGTCCTCTTATTCATATTTAATTGCTTTTCTGCTTCTTCTCCTTTGTATCTTTTAGAAAGCTTTCTACTCACCAGATGTATTTCCAAGCCACATGTGAGATGATTAGAACTTAAGAAAATAGCAAAGATCTGTGTCTTTTTTTGTAGAAATTTTAGTCCTCTGGGTATAATTAGTGATGTCCAGTTTTAAGAAAAACAAAAAGCTCTCTGTATAATACACTAGTCAGTAACAACAAAAAAAAAAGTTTTCTCCTAAGGCCATTCTGAAATTAAAGACAATTCTTGTTTCTCTCTCTTGCCCGCAACTCACTAAATTTCTTTCTTTGTTTCTGTTCCTTGCTGGCCCATTGTAATGTTAGTATCATTTGATGTAACAATCCTCCCTCTTTATGTAGTTCCAAGCCGTATATAAAAATGGGGGTGGGAAAACAAGCCTTCTTTACCTTTGGTGAATATCCAAAAACTAGGTTAGAGTCAGTCTTCCTCATTAGTGAATTAATTATGTATTTTATAAACAGCTCTAGCTGAGCAATGTAAACATGACAAATATCAGAGTGCATTGCTGATGATAGTGTTCTTGTGGAAAATTAAGCTTTGAAGCCATTTAGTGAAAGACCAAAACTGAACACCAGTCTCCCTCATTCTGGAATAGGCACTGTCATTTTTCCTAAAATGGATATGATGCTATGAGTTTCAGAATTTTGATTCCAGCCTTGAAAACCCTTTTTTCAGCAGCATTTGGTCAATAAATCTGAGACAATTTCATGAATTTAAGAATGACTGAGTAGATCTTACTGTGAAACAAGATTAAATATTTGCATCTGGTTCTTGCTATATTGAGTAACTTCTATACAGTGGCTAGTTTGATTTGTAATTTGAAATTTAAAAAGTAATAGCAGGTTTAAAAAATTTTAAAATATTCCTTGCTTTCAGGAACATTTCTACCTTTTGGTAGAAATTACTGATTGTACAAATTCAGTGTATAATAAAATTGAAACTCAAAATTTCTCAGAAAATCCACAGAAACACTATATGTTACACCTAATTTAGCACTTGATCATAAAAATTATGTATATGAATTTTCAGTAGTATTTATAATTGTAATGTAGCTCTAACAGTAAAGTGGAATAAAGAGAAAGGACTTTTTTTACATTTCTAATTTTTACATAGTGAGAGATTAACTATCTTCTTAGAGCTATGTGGAGGGTTCACTGGGAGCTTGGACTTACTCATTTGAAGAAGAAAAATTTGAAGAAGAAGGTGCACATGGCCATGTCTGGGGAATATACAAAGCTGTACTCTGAAAATATGTCAGAACTGTCAGATACCCAAACAAATAAGTTCTCATAAGTTTAGCAAAAACAGGAGGACAGATAATAATTGGTGATTGGTCTGAATAAGAGTAAAGTTTCACCTACCCTGTGCCCTATTTGACTGATTATTAATGCCTTTGGGAAATGCATAATTGGAAAACAGTGGCATAGTGACACCTCTTCAGAGTGTTACAACCGTTGAGTATTTGCAGCCCAAGGTCCTCCTAAGCACAAGCACCTCCTGTGTGCTTCTTGTGTAATATGTAACCTTTCTCTATGTATGTTCTATGAATGGATCCATTCTCCATGCAAGCCATATGCAGATTTTGTTCCCACAAGGAATTTTGCAAGGAGTTACACACTTAACTAAGTATCTAATCACCACGAAGGAGTTCCATCTTTTGTTTCAATAATAATTTAAGAACTCAGAAGAATAAAAAGTGGGTTCACTGTTTTTATTCTAGAGCTTTTATTTGTGTCACTTGCACCCAGCAAATCTGATGCCAATTTTCTGCATTTCAACAGCACTATTCATAAGACTAAGATTCTCAATTCCTGAGACAGAATAATTTTCTAATCACAGAATATTCTGAGCTAGAAGGAACCACAAAAATCATAAAGTCCAACTCTTAAGTGCATGGCCCATATAGGGATTGAAGCTACAACCTTGGTGTTATTAGCAGCATGCTCTGACCAACTGAGCTACTCTCTTGGCTTTTTTTTTTTTTCCTAGTTATGCATATTTTTCTTATATCAAAGAAAGACCTTTTTAAAATAATTTAGAAGGAAATACATATTTTTGCTTTTGTTGGTGTTTTTTTTTAGCTCTCATTATTGTTTATGTATTTACAAGGATAAAAGTGTTGCAAACTTACTCTGTAGTGGCATTATATATGCTTTCTTAATATTTAAGTCATGCTGAAGTGCCCTGTTGCCCTGATTTTTAAAAATGTTAAATTTTCTTTTATAATTCTTTTGAAGGTTTTAAAGTTCTTTTAAAAGTTTTCCATGCCTTCAGATGTTTACATATTTCTACTGGAGTTCTCACGCACTGTTCATGTAAATAATGATTGTTTTACATTCTTCTTTGTAGGAGGAGAGAATTGGTAGACTGTTGGTTTAACCAATGTGGTTGGAGAGATGGCAATTGCATCCTCCAGTCCATTGTCACTTTTAGAACTCTATATATTGCGAGGTCAGAAATAAAATTAGCTCTTTTTCTCTTTTGAACTTACCAAGCTTCTGTGTACTCATTTTGCGTCCAATAAAAACAGTGCCCTCTTAAGAAAGAACTCTAGATCAAACTTCTACCACTCACAAGGAATAACATTAATTGTCTCCTATGAATTTTATTTTTAAAGAAAATATTAAAGAATTGGTGCCTCCAGACATATCTCATAGAATGGCAAATTTCTCTATAATTCTTCCTCCCAAAATCCATTCTGTCAACGGTAGAGGGAACACACACCAAGGAGTTTGTGTCACACTTCTGATGATCAATGTAATATTACCTGCAGTCTCTTTTTTAAAGTATCATGTTGATTGTAGCTTTGATAATGGGATCTGTGTTTCTGGCACAAGTCAGGCTCTAAGTGGCTGTAGAGAGAAGTATGTCCTTATGCAATTGTTTCCAAGATGCTTGTTTGTCAAGTAAGAAAAATCTCCCTGCAAAACCTCAATCTATATGTGAAAACACAATGACATGCAAAAAATAATTTCACCATTCCGTTTTAGTACAACTTTAATTAAAAATCTAGTTTAATATTAATGCATCTCTAGGGCCCAGCTTTTTTAAATTTAAGTTTTTCTTCAAATATAATGCTCCCTGAGCAACTTTTAATTTATCAAAGTATCAAGATACCAGATACACACACATGCACACATATATATATATGTAAGCATGCTTGAGAGCTGTAATGTTACTTCTCTTTGGTGACCAGTGACAGGACTCGAGGGAATGACCTGAACTTGTGTCAGGGGAGGTTTAGGTTGGCTATTAGAACACAGTTCTTCACCCAGAGGGTGTTTGGGCACTGGAACAGCTCCCCAGGGAAGTGGTCACAGCACCAGCCTGACAGAGCTCAGGGAGCATTTGGACAACGTTCTCAGGCACAGGGTGTGACTCCTGGGGACGGTGCCGTGCAGGGGCACGAGTTGGACTCAATGAACCTTGTGGGCCCCTTCCAACCCACCATATTCTGTGACTCTGTGATGCTGCTATGCTTAGCTTACATGAAGTTTAATTAGGAGAAAGCTAGGTGTATGTTTATTCAGTTTTAGTGTTCACTGGATTCCATAGAATGCTATAAGCAAATACTGTAGTTGAATTCAATATTTAATAGAAAGGATTCAATAACAAATTATTAAAGGTTAATTTACTTTTTTATTTCTAATTTGGTATTTCCCAGAGTAGGACCATAAGGTGGTCACTGGGGACTTTTGTTTCTGATAAATGGGTTGAATTTATGAAAAACCAACTTCTGCCTATACAGCAGTCCTCTAAGAGGCAGTTTAATGTTGCTATTACTAAGGCAAAAGTAAAAACCAGATAACCTTCAAACGAATCCTGTGTATCATATAGTTCCTTATTGGATCTTAAAATATTGGCTTAGAAAGTCTAGTGGCACCTTAAAAATGATGGAAGAACAAATAATCTAAATCTAATCTATGTAAAACTAAACAAAGATATAGTGCTCACATTTGAACCCACATTCCCACTTAATTTTAGCCAGAAGGAAGACACTTCAGGATTGCATTCCAAGATTGCTCCAGGATGTGAACAAAACCACTATAAATAGGAACTGTGGAGAGATTTCCCAGCCAAAGGAAAACACTAATGAAGATGCACCTGTAAGCCTTCAGTACAAATGAGCTTCAATTAACCATGAAAAAATTAGATGAATGAAAACAATGAGAAATGAGAGATTCTGAATGTTCTGTAGAAAAAGCTCTAATTGTCCATTTTACCATCAGAAAGCCTAACTATGAGATACAGGTTTTGTATAACCAAGCTTTTTGTTTTGCTCTTCTTTCCTGGGAAAAATTCCAGGAGTTAGATGTTAAAACCATAAATATTCAATTATTTGAATCACTTGCTGTCTATCCAAGCAATTAGAATAACCCCTACCTACTTACTAGCTAGTTCCTATCCCTCAGATAAAGTGAGATCATACTCAAAATTGCCTTCCCCTCCCTCCCTCCTCTGAAAAGGTATTCTATGTCAACTTCATAGGCAAGACAAATGAGACACTGAAAAGTAAAAAAAATGGAGTAACAACATAAAAAAAGAAAAACAGTGCTGAAAATACAGGTTCAGGAAAAAGGGAAGACTGTTTTTGCCTGTATTACCAGGCATTTTTCACAAAGCTAAAAACAGACATTATTTCTCAGAGCAGCATGTACTGCATGAACTATTCTCCCCCAAGTTTGTTTTGTGACTTAGGAGATAGTTTTATATCATGACCACAGGATAATGTTCATCACCATTTACTTTTTCATATATGGTCTGTCCATCTTTTCATTCCATTTGTGAGTGATGTACTCCCCTTCAGAGCTTACTGTAGTATAGGCAGAAAATCCCTCACCAATGTAGTGCCAGTGGAAGTGAGAGACCATATCTGCCTACATGGGGTGTATACATGTTGTCAGGGGAAGTTCTCCTTGGACAGTGTATCACTTAAGAGTTTTTGAAAGAATTTAGGCAGCTGCACTTTGGTGGTTTCACAAGCAGCCAGCCCCCAACTGCTGTATCTTCATGCTTTTACTCTATGGCTGAATTTATCTACAGTGTAATAGAGATGGAGCACTGTTGGTTATCATCCATGTAGGAATGCTGAGAGTAAGCTCTTGATAAGATACTATAAGATGCCCGAGTGATGTGTTGCCTTTTATCATATAGCTACACATTGAAGATGATGGGGAAATGGAAACAGCACTAATCTCAATTAAAGATAAGGTGAGCACTACCGAGGTACTAAGTGCCTCATTTAATTTTGTAGAAAAATTTTAGAACAGACCTATTTCAAATTCCAATAAAATGTTGTAATGTGTCTTAATGATTATTTCAGGAAATAATCACAAATGATAATTTTAGGATTTCAGAAAATTCTGAACTGATATATTCCTTCTCTCAAGAACATTCTTCCACAGCAAAGCAGCAATTGAAACATCACCTATGGCAACAGTAGCTATGGGGAAACATTTTTTCTCAGTCAGTGAAAGCAAACAACTATCACAAAATGAGGTACACACAACATCGAAGCAAGAATATCTGTTGATGGTGTTTACCTGGAATCCTGATGAAGAAAACACTCTTAATGCATACTTCAATATTTTAGATTTTTTAATTGAACTCTTTCAAATTAATAATGTCATATATTTTGGTCTAAACTGCTCTGCCTCTTATTACTCCAAGGATGATATTGAGTTGCCTTAAATACTTAACATCACCTACATAAATAATCAGCACAATTACTTTAGGAAGTGTCATATAGTTGTTGCCTTTCTTCACCCTTTTGGGTTTTAAATGATCATAAATTATTATGCCTTGAATAAGTTCTAAACTTCTCATTGTAATTAGATGTCAGATTGTGTTTTCCTTATGAGAGCTTTATTTCTTTTTATGGGAGCTCTATGCACTCTTCTCAGCACTTGGAAACTGAGCTTGTTACTGGATATATGCTCTCCTCCTGTTTCATTCTTCTGAATCCCAACCAGTAAGGACATTCGTGCTTCCAAACCCCATATCCAGATATTGGTACTGAGTTACAATAGTGTTCAACAAATTAAAAAACCCACCCATCACTCTGCATAATTAAATTCTGCCTCAGCATCATAGACAGCACATCTTGTACAATTAGCATCATATCTGTAAGCAAATTAAGCTTAAAGAATGAATTACTAAATACTGTCATTAAAGTAGTATTAGGGAAAAATAAAAAAATAGTAAAAACTATTTTGCAACTGCAAAATACTACTTCGTATTAAACAAAATACAAAAAAAAAATACTTTGAAACTGCATTTCACAGCTTTCAGTTGTCTTAATCCTTAATCTGATAACCCAAGGATAATGGCAGTGATAGTACAAAATAAAATAAAAAGTTTTCTAGGCAGATAATTCATATTGTAAAAGAAATTTAATTCTTAGCATTCCTTATACCTCTCATTCCCTGGAATCTTGAGAACTAAAAATAAACTGACGATATGGCAGTATGTCCAGTTTTTCTCTTAAGTAAATGTCTATAATATCATTACTCTAAATCTGATGAGAAGTTTAGTATAATATGATTATGCTAAATCTGATGAGAAATTTTATATTCTGACTTGGAAATACTGTCAGAACTGTGAGAAAGAGAACAAGGAAAAAATGAATAGGTTTGTCAAAATCAGGAGAGAGAAGAGAAAGAATAAAAAAATAGTCAGTAGTTTGATTGCTAATTCTCATCTATACTTTAAAATCCTTCTTTCAAGTACCTTCTTTCAAGTTTTTTAATGGATATAGCAAACTGTTCTGCATGCTATCACTCATTCATTCATAACCTGAAAAATAAACTAGACTGTTTATAAAGGAGTTTTAATTACATAGTGTAGTTACATATGCTGTATTATTCTTTGAAGTCACTGTTTAGACCAGAATGTGGAAATGTATTATGCAAAATAAAATGTTCTGCAAGATACCTACACTTACAGGTACATATAACTATATCTATATAGTTATCTATAGAAGGTGTCATAGAATATTTGATACTGACAATATGTGCAATTTGGTAAGAAAATGTGTTTAAAATGCTGATTATCAGTTAAAATTAACTATGGACCTGATCCAATGTTTATTGGTAATAGTGGAAATTTTCTTACTCAGTATAGCAGATTTCAGATGGAATCAGACTCCAACACAGTTAAAATTACTGGTGTTGAACAGCTTTTTCTTTCTAAAAACACTGGAGGCAAATACATTAGTTCAAAACCAGTGGGATATCATTCTGGACTAAATCTATAATTCTAAAGTAGAACATGGGCAGGATAGAACTGAACAGCAATTTAAAACAGATCTGAATTGGACTAGCACACTTAACTGACAAGACTTGGGATTATTCTGTACTCTAAAAAGGCATTTAAATCTGCATGCTTCCTGTTTTTCTAAGGCCAGCAATCAATTTGGGACATTTTAGCACAGTACATCACTTATTTCTATTTCAGATTCTAAAAACTACTTTGAAGTATATGCCAAAAGCAAAATTATTTATGCCCGTAGATGAAATAACTCAGTCTCTGCGGCTCCTCAGATGTGAAGTGAATCTCTGCTCAGGAAAAATATAATTTTTAGTAATAGAATAATATGTAACTCTTAATTTTAAGTTGAGCATTTAGCATTCTAAGTTGAACATTTAGCATTCAGACAACTTTATGGGCTAAATTGTGACACAGAGTCAAAAGTTCTTCTGATGGAGGTGCATCAAAGAAGTCTGTCTCAGCTGGGCACAACTTATTCTGGGAAATAAAGAGGAGGGACTGTTGTCCACTGTATGTTATGCCAATGATAAATTTAACTTGAATCCCATTGGATAAATTGTTATTAGAAAAGCATGGAGGTGTTAGAAAAAATTTGTTGTTTTTATTATTTTTTACTTTTACTCAACAGTGCAAATTCATGCAAAATAATTTGAACTGTTACCTCTTTGCCTCTTTTCTTCAGATGTGTAAGATGTAACATGCCAGAAAAAAAAAAGATTGGTTTATCTCTTTGGTACTTATCATGCAGTTCAGTGAGAATTTCTGTTTGGTATTTTTGGACAGCTGTCTTGCTAGCTGGTTTCAGGTCTTGTGGCAAGCTTTCACACATCCACAGAAGATCAGAAGCAGTACACAGTCTGGCCCTATGTAGATTCAGAGCAGTATATAAATAGAAAGTCATAGAAAGAGATACCTAGTTCAGGCCATCACAGCTATAGTCCCATTACTACTATCTGGTTTTCAGAACAGTTTCTTAGCAATTTTCCACATAACTCTGAGCCCTTGAATATTCTAAGATCATCACAATTAAGCTCTTGTGTCATAATTTCTGCTGCTGTGGCATTCAGTCAGTTGTATCTGCTTGTGTTAGTATGGTTTATAAGGAGATTTCATATGAAGTGAATGCAGGACATATTATCACTAAGGATAAGATATGTGAATCATGCTAGAACTTTCAATGCCTAAATTAGATCTCTGAAGGTATTAATTTTGCCACAATTCTGTTCACAACCTTCCCAGATCTAGTGCAAATCCCACAATCCCATCCTGTGCTGGGGTGGAGAGGACACATTTCCTTTTAAGGATCCATCATGGGAGCTTCTGTCAGCATAAAACATGAGTGAATTTGCTTGATGATATAAAATTTAAAACTGAGAATAAGCATGTTAAACATGTAGAAATTAATGTGACAGTCTCTTCTGTGTGCCTGAATTTCTGTGAACAGTAAACAGAATATACAGCTTTGGAATACCCTGTATGGGGACACGTAATAGGCTGTAAGATGCTTATACAAAATTTGAAAGGTGTTTGCATTGCTTAATGGTATATGGTGTAGTGTTAAGGAAATAGAAGTTTATAGGGTGTTTTCTTTTGATTCCATCTATTGGTCACTTTGAACCTCTTTCTGGACCCAGAGATGCACAGTAAACATGAAAACTCTTTTGAAAAGTGTGGTTGTCAATAGAAATGTACCTTTTCACTAAAGTATTTGCCAAAGCTGTTTGAAGCTCAAAGCCTGAATAAGCAAAACTGATGCAGTTTTTCCCAATTACAGTTCAAGTGTGATTCTGCATATTTTTATATAATTAGATAGCATATTGGAATTATAGAATTGTGATAAGAAAAGATTTCGTGAAAACTGTGCTGTCCTGGTATTTTGCAAAGAGTTACTGAAAATAAGTTAAGTGTGAAGCATTTCCCAGATGGTAAAAATTCACTCCAAGGAATTTAAATTGATACTCAAAATGTTGCTGTGTTCATGAAGCTCCTTTTGCATCTTTAAAAAGAAAATTGCAATGTACTATAATCACTGACATTTGTACTATAATTTATTATAGGGGAGATTAAATTAACACAAAAATTGCAGGTGGAAATTTAATCTCACCCTGCATTAAAAACTTGCAGCATAATATTCTCATCTTTAAAGTTTTGACCTGTTTTTGCTGTATTATCATGAAACTGAGATTTCTTCAGGGAAATATTAGTAAAAAACCATGCCCTTATGAAACAGCTGTCAGTGTTCATTTAGTTACATAGACATTTCTTTCAGTTTAAGCAAGATTTCTTATGATCTTTTGACGCAGTGCTGGTTTCTAAAAAATATTTTTAATCAAAGGATTCATCATTGTTTTTTGCAATATTTGAGTCAGTTCATAATATCAGTCTAATATAAACCTTTCTTCAAATTCCATAACTTTGAAATGTAGCATTTTAAACTGTTTTGCTGTCTGCATTACTTGACTTTTTTGTCCCGAATTTTGCATATAATTTTGTTATCTAGTGTTTGATATGTGCTTAATGCAAGCTGAGTCAAGCAAGGCAATAATGCTAATTTGGTTAAAGAACAGAAACATACTGATTTAATTTGGCATTATTGACATAATAATCAGGATTAATTCATACAATAAATGGCACAATATATTCTTTGCCGAACATAACTTATATTGAAAAAATAAAATGAAGTACTTCCTTAATTAAAATATCTATAACCTTAATGCAGAGAATGAATCTTCTAAGTTAAGCAAATACTTCTGTATGCTTCTGCATAGTCTCGTCTTCCTAGAGTTTCCAACACACAAATTCATCATTTTATGAAAACAAACCAAGAACAAAAGGTCTTTAGTTATGGCTGGTATTAGTTCTCTCCTTGCTCCTGCATAATTCGGAAGCTGATCATGGTTTATCTGATATAGGCCACATCCTTGTCTATCTAAAATGTGAGGTAAGAAAGTGGGTTGTTTAATTTCTATGGCAGGAAAAGATGTGATGCTGCTCATAAGTGCTGAATAGTTGCCATTGTGTTCTTCAGAGGCAGCTGCCTCTGTTAGGGGTAGCTACAGTGTGTTTCATGATGTTTGGATCAAAGCAGTTGTTGGACTGATTGTGCTTCTAGTTATTAATTTATTTCTGTACAAGGAGAATTATTCTGATTTTTCAAAGAGAATTATCGCATACATTTTTGTGTATACATGGTATAGCATTGTAAAGGCAAACAATATAAGCCTTTCAGTTTGTGATATTGAGAAATGAAGGTGCTGTTTACTGATAGTTGTTCTGGCAGTAAAATACTGGAGAAAAACCTGAAAAACTGAGAGATTGATCCAGTTCAGTTTATAAAGCAGCCAAAGATGTTATTCTTAGAACAACTGTATTTTAAAATAAAACATAATACATAAGTATTAATTTAAATTTCTCTTAAAAGCTGAAGTAGTGATTCTGACTTTTTGAATATTTATACCAAATAAAGACAACATGCAAGGCTTATATTCCACAGTAGAGGACAATAGCTTGACTCTAAGCTAATCTATGACACAACAGTAGACCAATACTCGTTTTCTCTTAAAAGAGACATAAGCTAATGTCTACACTAAGTGTAAAATATGAAATGCAGACACTATAGTAGGTGATATATTTTTGTTAGATTTCTTATTGGTGGAAATAATACATAAAAATCAAGTATGTATGTTTTGCATGTAGCTGAGAAACTGGGTTAAATGCCAGCTCTTAGCATTTTACATTTATACTGATATATGCAAAGAAGAACTGTGAGCAGCTGCAGCATCTACTTCAATATTTTCTTCATTGCTATGATTTAACTTTTTCTTCTGTGTTTGAAGGTTTAAAAATTACTTATTCTAAGACATAGTTGCCTGGAATTAATCACTGTTGCCCTAACATCTTTATCACTGGTCCTCTGTCTTTAGAGGGATCCCTTCCTCCTTTCTAAAATACAAGGAATGACCATGCATCTTCTACTTTTCTAATGTAATTCTGTATGCTAAATACTGAGTTCTTGGCTGTGTAACTATGTCAACTCTTCAGTTGCTTGTACTGTCCTTCTGGCGTAACATACCCTGACTGTATTTCTTTTTGTGTCAAATGATATTAATTTGCCTCTTTTTCAAATGAAATTCAGAGTATCTATGAAGACTAAGCTCTGTAAAATACAGCTATAGAATGACTGCTAAAATTAGAGCTGGCTTTATGGTAAATATTTCTTCTAAAATACTGGGAGGGGAAGGAATATTAATGGTGTAGCTAATCTTCTTTATTCCATTACTAATTCATATTTTAAAAGTCCAAGCATAGATTACTGGATTTTTTTTTTTTTTTTTTTTTTTTTTTTTTTTTTTTGTGAGAGATCACCTGAACCGTATCAGCAAAATGAAAGCTGGTACCAGGACTGTGCTATGACTACCTTAATTTATTGCAATAGGACCACTGTTTAGATTGCAATGATTTTATAAAGTCCATGCTTTTGTTCAGTAGATCAGATGGGTAATTCAGTGCAGATCTTATCCATTATTTCTTACTGACATAAAACTTCCTGTGACATTAATAAGGGAATGGCTTCCATAAACCTTGCATAGGTATGAGAGAAATTAGTCACAAATATTTTAATGCTTCATTTGCTATAAAGATGTTGCTGAATATCAGTGACTATTTTTTTTTTTTTCTGAAAAGCAAGTTTAAAATTCAGCTTTCTTACTGATTCTATGCATTTGATTATTCAATGCAGTTTGGGAATAATACAAGTTGTTAGTATCAGTTCTTTTGTAATTTTGTTAATGTAAAATACACATCAAATCGGGACTGTTATTCTGGTCTTATGTAACATCACACTACTTTATAAACTGGATCCCAATTCTGAATTAAGTGGATTTCCATTCGGTGAGATTACTTTTTCCATGTTTTGTTTCCTCACAGTGGAGCTGGTTGCCTGAGCAACCGGTGAAGTGCCCAGCCTGGGATGCGCTGGTGCTTCCTTCCTCACTCCTAACCTGCATGCAGTCAGGGCTGCGCGAGCTCCCAGCGTCGGGAGCCGTAAGGAGAGCTTTGTCCAGCACGCTTTACTGAGTGAAAGGTGAACAACCTCCCCTGGGCTAGACAAAATCTGTGGTATTTTGTGTTCAGGGTTCTAAGAATTATGACGCTGGAGCTGATGCAGTAGTGAAGTCAGAGAACTAAAGGTGCATATCTAAGGACATGAGCCTCCATCTGTTCTTAGAGGAGGATTTGTCAGAGAAAAAACTGAAGCAGTGACAAGTGGAGCGACCTCTCGAGAGACACACATGAAACATGCAGCATAGAGATGAGCAGCAGATCTCAAACTCTTGTTAGAGCTTCATGTTCTCTGCACACAGATCAAGTGTTGCCCAAAAGATAGGTAGCTCTGTGAAACAGGGTTCCTGGGCAGGTTATTTTCAGAAGTCCTGTTGATGGTTTTCACTCTTGAGCTCTTGTAAAAAGATAAAACTCAACTGTTCCTTCGCCTGGATTAAACACAAAGAGAGCGGTAGGCCCAGTACTCCAAGAAAATTTATCAGTCTGATTTGTTCTACTGCAAATTGAAAATTTCAATACCTTTGTTTAATACACAGGAAAATTTAATCAGTCAATTATGTTAAAATATGTGGAAGATCAAAAATAACCATGGTATGTTTCTTGAAAGTATTAGCTAGAATAAGTACTCTTGGATCAGATGCTGTAATATCAAAAACAGTAATTATATTTTAGAAATATTTGGGGGGGTTGAGTTTATACAATGAGAAAAGGTGAAATTCTTACACTAACATTTCTTTTCCTGAGGCAGTAAGACAGTATTTTAAGAACATGCTTATATGCAGTGAAAGGAAAAATGAAACATTTTATTCCTTTTTTTACTCCTTTTAGTGGTGAAGAAAATAAAAAGAGATTTTAGCATAAATTAGTGGAGTATAACTTTCCTGCACCAGTTTGCTTTTAGCTCACTTGTTTAGTGTAGAGTTCTGGTACCTGAAGGGAGAGATGATGGATTGGAGGGTTTTTCCCTTCCTCATCTTCCATCATCACAATGATCTGTAGTGTAACAGTTCCCTAGTTTACATTTTTATATTTTACAGTCTCCTGAGCTATAAAACACAAAGGCAGGGCCTCTCCACATGTTTTGTTTACATAGCCAGGCTGAATGTGAGCATTTAAAAGCCATGTCACTGTTCAACATGTCTCTGGTACTAAATTACAGTGTAGAGAGTTAATTCGTTATTTGAAAGCTGCCCTTTTGCTAATGTATGTGGTGATTTTGCTTTTTGCTTGTATGAAATGTCCCTTCTTTGTGGGGGTGGTGGAAGTGGTATGTCTTCTGTAACACTTACAGCTAAACTGAAAACCCAGCCTTGTAGATATTTTAGTATCAGGAGAAAACAGGCTGTAGACAGTCAGCAATCCATGTACCAGTTCCATACCCATATTGCTTTGGTCACATGGATATAAGCTGGAATTCACCTGTCAGTTTGAATGAGTGAAGTTACCCATATGCATAATTAGACATAAACTTGGTCTTTTTCTAGGAAAAAACTAAGTCAAAATAAGGGGTTTTTCCTTGAAAAAAAATATTTTCCCACAAATTTTAAAAATACTATTAGTTAACGTAAGAAATATCCAGCCTATTTAAGGCGTAGTTGCCAAAGTATAGAATTGACAGCAAAATTACTGCTCATAGGTTTTTATCATATTATTAGCCACTTCTGTATGCAGACTGGACAAATCCGTTTTATACTTGTGATTTCAATATGAATTCACTTCCTGCAGGGGAAAACACTGACTAATCCCTTGCAGACCACATGAAAAAAAAGGCTCGTACTCAAGTGTAAATATCAAACAAAATTTGATTTATGACTTTATTTAGTTTTCAATATTTTCAAACTGAATAACCTGCATATAAACCATGTAAAAAACATGCATTCTAGTTCTGAACAGTTCCATTACACAATTTGCTTTCTAAAGACATTTGTGTCTTCACAGTCATAGAATCAGTAAGTGTGGGAAAGACCCCCAAGTTCATCAAGTGCAACCTTTGACTGAACACCAGTGCCACGTGGAGGCATTTCTTGAGCACCTCCAGGGAGGGTCACTCCACCAGCTTCCTGGGGAAGCCTTTCCTAGTGGTTTCGCCCTTTCAGTGAAAAAATTCTTCCTGATGTCTAATCTCCCCTGGCACAGCCTGAGGCCATTTCCTTTTGTCTTGTCTCTGGGTTCCTGGGAGAAGAGGCCAGCCCCCACCTTTCTACAGACTCCTTGAGCAAATGTTCCTGATAAGAAATATAGTCATTAAATATGTGTGCTGAGGCAGTACCATATATTCATTCACTTCAGGAAGCTTTGAAAATACCAAAGATAAAGTTTTCCACCATTTCATGTTTTCCCAGAAGCAGAATTATCACAAAATTATTATTTTTTAGTCATTCATGCTATCTGTGGAAAATGCGACACTCTGGAAATGCATATTATACTGAAAAGTGGCAGATGCTCACACCATATGGATTAGTGAGGAACAGCTTCATGAATGCTAGGTATGGCAGAGGATCCTCTGGGTATTTTCACATAAAGAATTGCGTGGGCATAAAAGACCCAAGGACATCTAAAATATTCTTGATCTCTCCTGCCAACTTACTGCAGTGCAAGCTCTGGGGATTTTTTTTGTGTGCTGTATGTCTTAAATGGTTTTGAGGAGCTACTTGGGAGACCTGTAGTTCATGGCATGTCTGCAGACAGTCTCTGAACTGTTCAGACCAGTGGCTGCTTGGCACCACTGGCTGTTCTTAGGGAGGACTAGATGCAGTGACCCCATCCTGGGTGTGTGCAGCCTTTAGTGATGGCATTTCTCCACGAGACTCTCAGTCTGTTCTTGGAACTGAAGTGAACGGATGGTAGTTAATACAAATTACATTTTGGTACAACACAAGCATCTTCTCTGTGGAATTTTAGCCACTATTGGAATAAGAAGAAATGGGTCTAGAGAACCCAGAAGAGAGATACCTGGAAATAAAAAAGCATTCTTTCTCTGGTAATATAAATGTCTTTTTCTCCCCTCAATCCAATGTCAAATAGATGGTATTTAGTAAAGAAACACCTTGGAAGATAGTTGAATATTATTTAGCACTAATGATAGTAGTAAAAGTGGAAAAATATCTGGGATTTAAACATGTATTTTATTAATTATTTCTCATACCATCTTACAGATGTCAGTATTGTCTCCATTTCACAATATTTCTGTGTTGTACAATGAGCGTGTGATAACCCAGCAATTCAGGAAATAGAAACATTTAACCTGTAGACTGATGTGAGGACCTGTTAGTCCTGAGAGAGCACATGAAACAGACAAAATTATATTGACATAGAAGGCTGTATCTTCCACCTGGGCTTCTATTTTTGCATTGCATTATATTCAGAGTTAGATAAAGCATTTTCCACAGCTGTGCTTATCGGTGTCCTTACCTTATTAGGGAAATTAGATAAGAAGTGTGAGAAAGCCTAGGGATTGAGTCAGTTTCTGGAAAGATTAAATGTGTAGGAGTGGAGGAGGCAGATGATTCTGTTTGGGGTCATAACTTGGAGCAATGAGGAAAGGCTACATGGCACAGGGTTGATACCCTGTTTTGGAGGCTGGAGCTGTGTAGTGGGAAGATTAAGAATGCTGTTTTAAATGGAAGTTTCATAGCTGGATTGGTAGAGTTTCAACTCTCATATTTGCTAAGGTTAATTCTCACAACAGAGGCAGGTATAAAATCTCAAGGGATGTTACTTTTCATATGGAATTAAATTCTGTAGGTTACTCAGATGACCTTAAATCATATCAGGCTCTAGGCAGTAAGCTGAATGACTGCCTTGTTACCTAGAAATTTTCTTGAAAATGTCTCTTCTCAAAAAATACTGATTTTTTTTTAGAAAAATCTATGGTTAGTGGTCATCTCTGTCATTCTTAGTGAGCCAGCCACAACTTCTGAAATAAGATTATATTTGCAGAGATTATTTGGAGATTTTTGGGAGGATTTTCTTGCCAGCATTAAAGAACCTGAATGCATTTTTTTATTACCCAAAAAATGGCAATTATTAGAAGTCTAAAAGCTAGATGGGCTGTTGTGAGAAAGATCATAAAAGGGCAAGGTATTTAATTGAATTCATGACAACATTGCAGACTCCTGATACAGTTTTTCTCCTTACTTTTCTGTGTAGAGTTGCACAGTAAATAAATGTTTTAAGTGAACACCATATTTCTAGCTCCCCTTCCAATATAGAATGACTTTGGAAGACCCTAGAGACTCTGTTTGTCTTAAACAGAATGAAATACTAAATTGTCTGACATACCAGTCCTCTCTGTGAGAATACTGGATACCATCTGCCTCTGATTTAAATTCATTGCATCATACTGTGTGAAAAATCATGTTTTTCAAAATAATATTTAATCATTCAAATCTTTTAAATATTTTAAATTTGTTTTGTTGGAGTTAAACCATAACCATTTTCTTTTGAAGTATGTGTGCCTAGGAGTAATGTAACATATCATTATTATAGCCAGAGTGCTTTATAAAACATTTTCCAGTTTTTCAAGTTATTATAGATATGACATTATGTATACTCTGTAGTTAAATTTATTTTCACCTACATTCAGTTTCTTTCATATTAAAAAAAGATTCCTACAAACATTAGACAAGTATAAAACCACAGTATAAGGGTTTTTAAAGGACTTCTGAAAAATTCTGTGTTTACGATGAAGTCTGACAAACATCTTAAAAGATGCTGTTAATACTTAGCTTTCCTATAGTGCTGTTTTCCATAGCCGCTCTTAAGGTCCTCTAGAAAGATTGATGTTACTGCAGCTGGGGAAATTCAGGCAAACTAATACTAAAGTGATTTTCAAAACTCACCTGGTAAACAACTGAAAATGCTAGGAGTGGCTACTGAGTAACAACACAGAAGACTTTTGGATTACAGTGTTTTCTTCTTCCTTCTGTTCTGCTTTAATTAGAAAGTCTTCCATTAAGAAAAATAGCTCTTAATGGATTGTAACATAGTTATTGTGGACAGTTAAATATTTTTAAAGGTATCTGTGCATGATAGCCAAATTGAGTCAAAGCCTCATTCCCTTAATCTTTCTTGGCAGCCCTGGTATTTTACTTATATTGTTGAGAATATTTCTGCAAAACAGACAATTGTGCCATCTTTAAACTGCCTCTAGCTTGAGAACTGGTATTGAAATGCATCATAACATGGGCTAATTTGCTCAGGGTTGGAGCAAGCTTCACAGCCTATTCAATGCACCATGATGATATTGCAAGGTTTCTGTAACCAAGTAGAGTTTTTTAAAGCTCTCTTGCTCTGTACAAAACACTGTAGCTATTGTCAGTGCAGTGTGGTCACATCTCATGTCTTTTTAAGGAGTTCTGTTTTTTTTTCCTTCCTGTGACCTTTCCTATCAGGCATTTAAGTTACATTAAAGTGATTTCTGTGGATTTTCTGTAGGCCATTAAACAAGACAGTTCTGAAGTGTTCATGTTGCAGTTTGTTTCTAGTGAACACTTGCATTAATACTTAGAGCAGGCAGGTATTTAACAGAATTTCAATGCATGCTCTTATTTTCTTCAAATTAGTTTTTACTTCTTTTTTTTTTTTTTTTCTGGCAGCTGGAGCATCTTTCAGACCAGAAGCAGATTTGCCATTAAATCAGATAATGAATACATTTTCTATATTTCATAAATACAGTCTATTTATTCTCTTCTGTATCTAGAAGGAGTTGTGTAGAACCTTATGTCCCTTAGTCAAAAGGAAACTACCACATCAGGTATTTTGGATACCACAATTTATATTTGGAAGGGGCAATTTCTCAGTGTAATGCTCTCAGTGAACAGCTGGTACATAGTAAATTTTATATAATCACAGCTGTCCTTAGTGATTTTTATGACTCAGCCTGAGTTTGATACTAAGACTAGAAGTTTAAATTATGTTCAATTTTTGTTCCTTCATACTTCAAAAAAATTTACTTCAGAAATAAATGAAAAATATCCCAATCTCCTGATTTATGTGGTTCCTGAAAATCTGTAAAATCCTAATAAATACTTGAGCTCTTTCAAGAAAATCAATTCCTCTCTAGTGGCTTATATAAAAATCAAGTTTCTTTCTATATATGTAAAATCTTTATTCCAGTTTTGATTTAGTAGGTTTTGAATGTTCTGCTGTGAAAAAAAAAAAGTCAACATGAAATGGCTTCATATTGGTGAATGTAGTTGAATCAGTATTATTATTTAGCTAGTCTGTGTCACATGTGTAAAGACATCATCCAAAAAAGCACCACTGGATTCCCACATTCTTAAGAAAAATCAGTTGTTACCTTGAAAACTACTTTTTAATTAGGAGAATGGAAATTTGTCATGATGGCAGATAAATGAAAAAAAAACAACTTGCCATGTACTTACTGACAGTATTCCCACTAAAATTGTGGGAAGGTGATTTCTTTTGTAAGAAGATTAAAAGCTTTGGGGTGGAGACTGAATTATGAGCAGCAAATGCTTGGAGGCCACTGGAGATGTAGCAATGTGGCCGATGACACTGCCAGCTGTGTCACTGGAGTGGGATGTGAGAGATGATCTACTGTATCTGAAAAATTGTTCTTGATGTCTCTAGGATCACAGCTGTCAATTAAGGGTTCCTGATGCTGTTGAGAGTGCCCCAGTAAGAGCTCTGTGCCATCCTTACATTAGTATGATTTAGTGGTTTAGTGGTGTTGAGGGTGTGTAAGGGATGAGAGTCACACCTCACACTCAGTTATGGGTAATGCTTCCAAACCAGTTGTGATGTTTATACATGAAATTGAAAAAGAAGTCTGTCTCATTCACACGTTTAATTCAAGAGTATGTGGGAGCCTAATTGTATTAACAGGCTTTGAAACTGTAGAGGAAGCAGAACAATAACAATCTCATGCATAACACTTCCAAACTTTTCTTGTCACCAACATTGGATCTGCATATTACCAATGTTTTCTGAGGAATGCAGTTGATAGGGTTTTCCTAGCTCATCAAATAATATTTTTTATCAAAAGGCTGAAAGGTATAGTTAAAAGGCTGAAATTCATCCTAAGATTCTGAAATATTTAAAGTGATAGAACCCAATTACTTCTTTACCTGCTTAAGCTGTTTTCCTATTTTCCCCTCCATCCCAAACAGTTTCTTAGGTGTATAATCTCCCTGAATATGTTTGAAATCTCATGAGGATTTAGGATGAAATTTAACATTTTTAGGTTAAAGTTCTCTCTCTAAAGTTAGCAGAAGGAAAAGTACATTCTGCGTGTGTGTATCGGTATATTCCAATTTACAATACCTGTGCTGCCAAATACAAGTCTGTGTAGAAATGAGCATGTGTGTCAGGAATTTTTAATTTTTGTTTTGTTTTGTCCAGTATAGGCCAACTCTTAAGAAGAAAGGCATGGGTTCATGAAACAGGCTAAAAATACTTTCAGTGTATACTTTCAATGTAATTCAGAAAATAATGTTATTTGTGTAAGAAAAGATGTTGCACTAAAACATGATTGACTTCAGGCAAGATGCACAGTAAAAATAAAAACTCCCTGAAATTCTCTTCATTTATAAAGAAACAGCAAACAAAGCAGTATCCACTCAACAAATACTCGAAAAACTCAGCTTGTGTCTGGGCAGTAGTTTAGAGTTGATGTGGCTGTGATAATATAGGCAAGGAACATAGCAGAAGTGAAAGACAGGGAGGTCTAATTTCAGTATTTTGATCAAAGGAGTTTCTTGACAGGAGAGACAGATGTAGCAAGAAGACTAAAAGCACTTGTTGAGTAGTGCAGTTCTGGTGAGAGCTCCCTGGAATTATTAATATATAGATATTACCATATAGAACTATTAATATATATATCTATAATTAATATTCCCCCTTGACTTCTGCTTCTGTGTTTTCCCACTCTCATTTTCTTGCTTACTCTTCTAGAATATTTTTAATTTTTCTGGTATTGAAGCTCTTCTTTTAAGTTTTCTCTTTCTTTTCTTGTTTTGTTTTTTACAAATCTTCAAGCAGCCTTTTTGTATATTCCATATATTAATAAAATGTGAAATAAAAATAAAAGTAGTTTGTTGGAGCTTTGCCTTTTTAAAATACTTCAACAAACACTAATTTGTGAAAGAAATATCCAGTGATTAAAATGGAAATCTGATTTACATATTTAGTGTCTCAGTGTCAGCTGTATTCAGGGAGATGAACCTCATTATGCTCTTATGTACAGGGCAAATGGAAATGGCACTTTCTGACCCTAAATTCATGATTTTGTGTTACCAACTGCTGCGTTTTTCTAAGGACATTGTACCACACCTGTCAGCTTCTGAAGAAGACAGGGCAGCACTGCCTAAGCTCTGGTCCACTTTGATCAGCCAGGATCTTTTGTCTGATACCTAACTTTAAAATTCATAGAACAGTTTGGGTTGGAAGGGGCCTTTAAAGGTCATCCAGTTGGACACCTGCATAATGTGCTGGGACATCTTCCACTAGACCAGGTGAAAACCCCATCCAGACCGGCCTCAAATGTTTCTAGCAATGAGGCATCCACTGCCTCTCTGGGAAACTTCTAGTGTTTCGCCACCCCCATTGTAAAAAACTACTTCTTTATATCTAGTCTGAATATGCCTTCTTTTAGTTGAAAACAATTACCCCCTGACCTATTGCTACAGGTTGTACTAAAAATTCTGTCCTCATCTTTCTTCTAATCCCCATTTAATTATTGAAAGGCAACAATAATGTCTTCACTCAGTCTTCTCTAGGCTGAACAGCCCAACTCTCTCAGCCTGTCTTCATAGGAGAGGTGCTGCACCTCTCTGATCGTTTTTGTGGCCCTCCTCTGCACCCACTACAACAAGTCCTGGTTTTTCCTGTACTGGGGACTCCAGAGCTGAATCCAGATAGGGTTTCACCAGACTGGAGTAGAGAGGAAAAATTCCCTCCTCACCATAAGCCTCTCAGTAGCTGTACTTCCCTCCCCATTTCATCAAAGATGAAATGTTTTTGCTTTCTATGATTCAGTCTCTCTAACTGCCAAGATACATTAAAAACTCATACCACAAAGCTCTTCAAAGAAAGAATTCTCACTTTCCCACTGGAGTTCTTATAGGATTAGCACTCTGCCACCCTTCACCTGAGTACTGTGAAGTAAAATCATACAAGTGTGATGGTCTTTCTTTATTAATAGTCTTCCTCAACTAATTAACTTCAGAAACTGGCAAAAAGAATCAGACCTTGGAAATGACTGGCATATTCTGAATATTTGTCTTTGGTGTGATAAACATTGCTGTGTTGGCTCCAGTAGAAAGTGTGGTTTACCTGATGTAGAAGAAAAATGCAATTTTTAAGAAACAGGCAGTTATTTTGACTGAAACTTCTATACTTCTCTGTGATGATTACTGCATGTCTTGGGATTCTATTAAAGAACAAAACCAATTAAAATTCAGATTGATTAGAGAATTTAAAAGCAATTACAAATGACAGATTTTAGTCTTCATATTGATAGTCTGACTGCGAGGTGAACTTAAGTCAAGTTTCACTTTAAATTTAGTTTTAAATGTCAGTGATCAATGTTCATATGTTAATTTTGGTTTGAAAACACATAGTATATCCTCATATATGTGTAGATGGTTTTTGGGTTTTCTTGGAAGAAAGGAAGATGCTTAAAAAAAATTACATATGTCTCTTTCCTCTGAGTAGATTTATTCTTTGTTTACCACTACTGTAGCAGTCCCAATTACCTTAAATTCTGTCTCGCCATGTATTCTCTGAGCAGAGAAGATTTTAGTAGCTTGGTGCTTTCTTTTCCATCTAAAGACTTGAAGAAAATTCACTTATCTGTTAACTTGGCTAGAAAGAGGCCAGTATACATGCCCCATTTGGTAGTTGTTTCCCTGTTCATTTAAGAACTGCTATAATTCTGCTTGGAAATACCTAATGCATATCATTTATTCCCACCATCCTGATCAGCCTTCTTTCATTTAGGTTGGTGCAGATAGGGTTATTAACTAACTTAATGTGAAATGCTGAAAACACTATAAAATTCAAGGCAACCTATTCCAACTGTGACCGTCTTTGCTTTTTTTTTTACTGTGCTTCATTATAGGTGCTTCCATAAAAATGCTTTCAGGAAACATTGTCTAAATGCTTTAGAGACAAAGACATTTCATCTTTGTGTCTTCATGAGATTTTTGCAAGCTAATTAAAAAAAAACAAACCCAAAACATAAAACCACATTGCACATTCAAAAACGTCCTTTTTGGGAACAATTGTAATCTGAAAGTCTAATCATGAGTTTCTGGTTTTACTATCTGAGGTCATCAGAATGGCTTCTCTCTTTCCTCCTGTTCTCTCTCTGCCTTCCTTTCTTCTCTCTCTTTCCTATTCTTACAAGAAAAAGGTGTGTCCCCACTTTTAATAAGAAAAGTGAAAGTGATTAAATGTTTTTCATAGCAATTTCTTGCTATTTTAGCAATAAAATTTAGAAAAAGAAATAAATCATCTGCAGATTTTTTTTCATGGTATATCTCTTAGAGTGCTATCTAATATGTTGAGCTGCTAGCCATGCTTGTTTGCTTTTAGAAAGAGAGCAAAAGTGACATATTTTAAATTTCTCAGGAGACCATGATCCTCTGATTTCCAATTTATTCCAAATGAAGAATATGCTAATTAAAACAATCAAAATATTATTTCTGCAATTATTTGTTGCTTGTGATTGACATAACAAACTACTCCTGCTCTCTCATTTTTCATGGGTATGTTTGGTAAGTTAGACAACTTGCTGTATCTGTTCATCTTGCTTTTCACAAGGAACTTCCCTGTTGATGGAAATTCTTCCCAAAAGAAGAACTCAGTGATCTATTGTCTCCTCAGGTGAAATGTAAGCACACTTGCTTAAATAGCAGAAAATTATAAATGATAGAAGGATCAGATCTGCCTGGTTTGAGGCCTTAGTTCACAGATAAATAAAATTATTGATGATACCAAATGTAACATAAATAGATTAGAGGAGAATGAAGCAATAATAACATTCTAGGTCTGCCTTTCTTCAGATGTATCTGGTTTAAGGCCCTAATGAACTTATTATGACCTGTCTTGAAGCAGTGTAGATGAGAAGTAAATAACTCATTATCAAAAAAGGTGTGTTCTAAATCTAAAATATATAATTACATAGGAAGTTTCATTTATTTATTAAAGATGTACCAATGACTGGATGAGGTTATTTGGTAAAGCAGAGTTTTCTGCCATCTATATACCTGGTATTCTGAACAGACTGTTAGCTGAACAGAATCTGGACTATAAATTATGGGACTAGAATGGTATAATTCCCACAAATACTAGTCTATTTTCTTAGACTGAGTTTCTGTTTTCCTATTTACAGTTTCTGGACTTGTAAACAACCTTGTATTTCTACTGGTCTGGAGAATGCTTTTGAAAGCTGTACCATCTTAGTGCTTTTAGCTTGATAAATTAGTCCTCTTTAAGTAGGGTGAGTGGTAATGTACTCTATTGCTGCAGCTATTCAGTAGATGGAACTCTGTCCTCTTACTCTTACATGATCCTAACTGAAGCTAAATTATTCAGAGTTTCTATGTGCAGCATTTGTGTTGCGTGACTTTCCAGCCCATTGCATAGGAGGGGTTTTAATTACGTTAAACTGGTGTCTCTTGGTCTCTGTGGGAGCTTCTGTCCTGCAACGAGCTGATGATTCAAACAGCTTTTCATGATAATATTTTTGTTAATTTGGTTGTATTTGTATAGTAAGAGAGCTCTGTAAAGTGTCATTTGTGGTGGAGCATGAACATTTGTAATTGTCTTCCAACACCATTCACGGCTCTTCCATGTCTGAGCAGCTGTAGTCTAATGCTCATTTTTCCTTAACTGTATCTAAAATTGAGCAAGTGCTTTTCTGCATCCTAGTAGCTAAAAAAAGCTACACATTGACTGCTAACTATGCTACTTTCCTAGCAGTCATAGTTAATGTAAAGCAGGTTAATTTCATGTTCCAAATGCACATATGTTTCCAAAATATCATAAACTGACACCTTGTGTCAGCCAGCCTTTTCATGTTCTGTGGCACTCAGGTGTTTTAGCTTCTTGACTTGATGGTTATTTTGATAGAAGTATCAATAATCATTACTTAAAATTGTAACAACTTTTCAGTTCCTATTAAAGTAAGTCATCTGAAATGGAGTATGTGCACACATGAAATTAATTATTCTACAGTAAAGGATTCTTTGAGAAGTATTGTCTGCATCTGCCCTCAGTACTCCTCGTCTGCTACCATTTGATCTCTAAGAAACAATTCTAGTGCCAAACCAGGTGTCGAAACCAACTTGGATACTACAAATACTGTTTCTGACCTCTAGCTGCTTCACCAGAAAGGCAAAAATTTCCAAGTTGAGTGTCACACCTGTCAGCCTTTGCAGTCACTTTGGATACCCTATAGTGTCTAAAATGGCCATGTGTGTCTGCATTTAGCCACCTGAATCTCTGCCCTTCATTTCACATCTTCTTTTAAGCATCCTGTGTGTAATATTACTTTTAAAAGTAAATATAGTTACTTGTGAAAAGTAAACAACTTTGAGAGATATTAAATATGCCTAGAAAGTTATTATACTTAGATAAATTATTTTGCACATTACTGTGTCATTTTTTAAGATGATTTATGTTTTGTAAATACTTTTCAAAAGAAATTAAATGGTTATCCTCTCACATTTGCAACCCCCAAATAAATCATTAGGAGAAAGTAAATACAGTTAATTTGGGTTTTGTTTTCTCATTCTCCCCAATCAGTATTTATAACTAAAAGATGTGGTGATCTGCAAGCTTGATAAAAGACTATGATTTTTAGTGATTAGTTTCAATACGGTCACATGAAAGCAATTATATTAAATTTCAGTGAATGTTCCACATGGAGTTGAAAATCTGAATGTAATTTTCCATGACTGTATATGTACCTACATCAAGAACTGAAATTTCATTCTACAGCCACAGATATTTTCTAGACATTATTAAATTTTGTACACTTTTTTGTCCCTACAACCTAACGGATTTAGTAAAAACTGGAAGAGACCATTTGGGGTAGGGGGCCTTTTTTTTTATATTATTTCTTATGAAAACACCAATTCCATTCTTTCTGGATTTGAAACACAAGTTGAAAAAGAGCATAGACAATCTTGTATGTGGAATGAGAGAAGAGACAAGATGAAGTATCTAAAAAATACTGCTCTGATCAGAAATATATTCTATATCGTGGCTAGAAAAGAGAAATGTATGGTCAGTGCAAATGACAAAACATACACTTTGCTTTCTGGTCTTGTCTCATGATGGAGGAAACCGAGTTGTTGCTAGGGTAAATCATTCCTTTTAAATGAAATTGTTGTGCAATGTCTCCTTTTAGAAACATTATTCTAAGGATCATCCACTATTTCTTACAGTTTCTTTTGCCTTGTATATCTTAAGTTTTGTTCCCACTTGGTGGAAAAATTTGTCATTCCTTCTTTGCATGTGATGTGTGAAATACCAGAAATGGAACATGTAACAGGTTTATAGTCTTCAACCAAAGGATATGGTTTCAAGAGCTTATCAATCACATCGATATTGCTTTGCACTGATTTTAGTTATTAAGTGTCACCAAGTTTTCCTTTCGTATTACTCTGCCCTGCTGTACTATATTGTCAAATTAACATGTACTTTCTGAGCACAGCCACAACCCACTCAACTGTTTTCTGCTGAAAAAAGAGATCCCCACAGAATTTCTCGATGTGATTGTATGTGATCTCTCTGCAGAATTATATTTTAAATGCATTGCCATTCACCTCTCAGAATTTCCTATGAAATATTCACTAAAAATTACAAGGACACACTGAGAGAATTTCTTTTTGCTTTTGCTGCATGACAAAGCTGAAACATTCCAGCAGAATTTTAGCTTGAATGTGAGTGTTGAATTTGTCCAGCATTTCACCTGAGGGATGATGACCATTATTTTACCAGACTGATATATTTAGTTCATAAAAATGTTACCATGTTATTTTTCTGAAGAATCCTTATTTTGATGTGAAGGCATAAGGCAGAATTTTGTGCTGTAAAATGCGACGGTTCATGAGAGCCAGTCTGTCTTTAAGATGTCTAGGAACCAAGCCTTATATAGTCACATAGAAAGAAATCCTCATGGAAACGGCATTATGGAGGTGGCAGCTGCAGCTCTTTATTTTTGTCTGTGTTGAATTTTGCAGTAAAAGGTTAACCCTTTATGTGATTGTGAAAATTACATTTATGACCTCCTCTAATACCGAATATGCATGTATCAAAAAAAAATTCTGACAATATACAGAAGAGACAAAACAGCTCAATAAGAGCTAAAATTAACTCTGTTTGTACCAGATTACACTGCTATTTCTGAAAATTTGGGCAAGGAATATATTTAGGCATTATAATGTGGTTGGAATTAGCAGTAATAACTGCCTAATATCCTTCATCACCCAAAGCTTGCTTTCTTCGTTAGATGCTTGCAAGCAATGTTCAAAAAACTCCATATCTTCCCCTGAAAATCTTTCTCATCTTTTTAGTTTCTGATGGATTATAGTGAAACTATGAATATACAGACAATGAGGTAGTAAAACCCCTCAGTACAGAGTCAAGTGCAGACTGCAACACTAAGGGGTGAATTGGCAGTTTTGAAGCTTATAAGAGCAAACTCCCAACCCACAAAGATGCACACTAAGGGAATGGGTTTTGGGAAGCTGGCAGTGTTGGAACCTGGGCATAGAGCCTGGAGACCACCAACAGCAACCTTGCCAATGACTTTTTGGTGGTTTCTCCAGATTTAGGAATGACCAGAAGAAGAAACTGCAGTCTGGCTGGACACTATTGCTCCTCTTCTCTGTTGTTGCTGGTCACAGTAGAAGCCCATAGTCTTTATCACTTGCTGAAGGAATCTTGTTCTATCTCCCAGGTCCATTGTACCTTGCTATAACTTTTCCTTGAGTGAGAAAACATTGCTCTGCCTCATCTAAGATATCTGCAGCCAAAGTGCTGCCATCAAAGAACTGTAGCTTGGTCAGAGCACAGTGTTGTTTGCTGTGTGAAATAATGCCTTCCTGAATACTGCTACTTGTGTTTTTAAATACTATGAATTTTCTGTCTTATATCTTTTCTTGTTGATCATCCTCTTTTATATTGCTTTGGCAATACAACTGATATCCTCACTACTGAGGGTATTCTAGTGTTTGCAAAGCAATCTTTACTATGCAAATATGCTTGCCCATCCTTCTGTAAGAGGGTAGTTTCCAAATAGTGCTCAGTTCTGACTGTTGGTTTTAGCAATCAACTGAATGTGAGTAAAAGGGAGTTGAGAATACATTTTTGGGCATATATTACACATGTGAAAAGTGTGATGCTAAAAACATCTTTCTGGATCAAATGAAAACAGAAGTTGAATAGAATAATCAGGTCACAATACAGTTGTTACCATAGTTATAGAACAATTTTCTAGTGGATTTTTATTTTACATTAGAAATTTTGCACCATGGCAACAGCAATGCCTGTTAAAGATCTAACTCTATCATTATAATTTATCTATTACAGCTCTTTTCATTAGTGTTATTAACAACTGTTATTCTCCTGAATGTACTTTAGTTAGGAACATGGAATCTCTTGGGATAGAAATGTGAATAAGACGATTTCCAACTTTACATGAATGCAAAATTCACAGTATTCAGTATGCTTCTGATTTTCTTAATGTGCTCTGCAGTATTGGAGTCAGAATCAGGAAAAAATATCTGAGTTTGATGAAGCATCTGTAAATTATAACTCTTGAATACTGAAAGTGAGAAATGGTATTCCATAGAGTTCTATATATGTACCACAAGCAACTGTGCTGGGGTGCATCAGTGTGAAAATAAATAGCTGATTGAATTGCAATCTGCTGCCTAAATACCAGTTTGGTTGTCTATAAACTGGTGGTAATAGCAGTATGTATCTGTGGCTTTGAGATTATGGCACAACTGAATTTATTTGTAGCTCCAAATGTAAATGTTTTCCTTGTAACACAGATATGGAAGTATCACAGTGATTTTCAGAAGTAATCCTCTCAGATGGATAAGCTTTATGTGCACTTTTAATAACACTAAAGTTCTGTAGAAATGACATCTGTTTATGTTTTGGTATTTATGATACTATTTATGAGTAAAAAGATAAAGTGGTAAGAAAAGCAGTATCTGGTAAGGAAGCAAGATCTCTTTCTGTTGGCTTCTTTTTTTTATTACAAAAATAAATGTACTTGCAAAAAGAAAAAAAATTGCTTATAAACTGAATGCTTCTCTGGGACTGAGTCCAAGAGCTTGAACTTCTCCTGTTCCCTTGTGTCCCCACCCTCTTTCCTAAAGTTCCTTCTCATAAAGTTTACTCAAATGCCTGGGAGAAGAAAAACCTGTCATTATTAAGTGTCTGTTCAGTGAGTACAGACTATGTAGTGTAATTGTTCATATAAATTCTTAGTGCCAGTTAAGTTGGTTGAAATAATAAGAATAATAACAAGAATTAATAAATTGTTTAATAGCATGGGTTTTTTTTCAATACACAACAATATAAAAAAAAATTTCATATGTTTAAAACCAGAAAATAATATATAAAATATCACATTTTTGCATTGCTACTAAGCTTCAGGAGAAATATTGATTTCAGTATGATTTTTCTTGAAGTTTATGACAGAAAAATGCATCAATTAAAAAAACCTATCTCAGAGATGGGTAATTATTAATAGATAGGATTTAAATTTTTTTTCATAAAGTTGCCTATTTTAGCAAAGGTATAGTAGTTCTTGAGATGGAGATCTTGGATATTCCTATAAACAATGAATCTGCATTTTTGGATAATGGTGCAGTTTGAACAGACTTTTGCAGGTCTTAGATCAACAAATACTGATTTGGAATAAAAAAGAGGAATGTACTCTAGAAAATAATTTTATGATTACCTGTTATATGGTTTATTTTTTTTCCTTCTATGATTTCTTTAGTACATGACAGGGAGTGATAGGCTACTGTACTATTTAGAGCAGTGCTATAGTCCATCTCTGTACTCTCCTTATTTGCCAAACATAAAAGTATTAAATATTAACTGCATTAGGAAACTAAAATAATAATGCAAGTCAGTATTCAAAGAGCATTAACCTTAACAGTTGTCAGTTCAAATGCCAGAAGATTCAGAATTTTAATTGGTTCTTTAAACTGTTGGATGTCTGGAGGATTTCTAGTCCATTCTCCTCTTTGGAGCAGGACTGTCATAATGAGATCAGACATACCTTTTCCTAAACAGGTCTTGAAACTGTGCAGGGGTGCAGATGGCACCACTCTGGATAACCTGTTTTAGGGCTGCAGTGCAGCATGTGATGCTGCTTGCTCTTAACCTTCATCATGACCACATGGATTTTTTGTTTCCTGACAGACCCAGTCTTTTTTGTTGCCTAGTATAGATGTGGTTAGCATTGCTCAAAATCATGGGGTGAAGAAGGTATATCTATAAGATTTTTGCTTACTTTGCCACATAATTAGCAAAGCTCTTATTAGAAGTTTCTTTAATAAGAATCTCCCTATCTCTGCAAGGATTTTTTTTGCTCTGGTCAAGACAGAACAAAGGTTACCCAAGTAGCCATTAACCATGTTCCTTGGTTTTTAAATGATGAATTTGACACATTACAGCGCTGATTTTTTTGATCTACTGAAATGAATAGTGACCATGCTTCAAAAATATTCTGTGTTTAAAAATGTTTAATACTCTAAACAAAGAAAGTCTTAAGGAATCTCAAATCAGATGTCTAAACATTTTTGCATTTTCAGCATTATATCCATGTGCCTTATCTTCCATTTTTCAAATTAGCATAATAGCACATTACAGTCTCACCTTAGAAGAGTACATGAGTTCATATTTATGAACTTCTTAGGTAGAGAACATCATAAAAATTTGAGAAGATGTTAAAGAACTTGATATTCAAACAAGAATTTAGATGCTGTTCAGTAAATAGGTAATAAGACCACTCTTATTGAACAAAGAGAATATAAATCCCTGGAGATATTTAAAAGATGTGAAGATGTGACACTTAGGGACATGGACTGGTGGTGGTGGTGGGCTTAGCTGTGCTGGTTTAACAGTTGGACTTGGTGATCTTAGAGGCCTTTTCCAAACTGAACAGTTCTATGATACTATGAAAATGTTGAGGAGCTTCTTCATTAGGCAAACTTAATTCTCAACATTAGGTGAAATAGGGTATTTTTGAAAACAAATAGTGATCTTTTAAAAACTGAAATAGAGTCCTTGCTAACACATAAGAAGACTAATGGGTGCACAAGCAACCTTTGTTTTAATTTCTCCTGACTTCCTTGAGGTATTTTTGTGGGTATTTTAAAGAAGAAAGTTATACCTAAAATACAATATATATACTTATGTGTACACAGTACAGTAAGGGTTGTGAAAGATCAAGCTGAAAAAGGCTTATACAATATATTTGGAATCTTTGCTGCCTCATCAACTATCAAAATAGCAGAATTAATGTTTTGATATGCTGTCACTGCATCACTGCTAGAAAGTAAGACACACACACACACTTTCTAGTGGTCAGTACATATATTTACTGGCCACAGAGGAATGGGAGTTCTCAGTAAGAACTTGTTTACAGTAGTCAATTGAGCAAAATCACAGCATGAGATGCCACGGGTGCTTGGCAGTCTGTACACTTAAACTGCTTGGGTTTTGCCAGTCTTTGGCCAATACTGAATAGACCCACCTAGACAGTGCCCAGGCACAGTGAAAGTTTTAGCTGAGACCAGTGACTGTTCCCAGTGATTATTTGGATGGACCAGCTATGTCTTGAGAATGAGGAGAGTTTAAGTTAAAGGACATGAGCCTAGCAATTCCTTCAGATCCTCATAGCTATTGGGCAGTACTATTTAGTAACATAGATGTACCAAAGCTAGTAGTGAAATTCTTACAATCCAGGTTCCGTAAGCTTTTCTTTTTCCTAATTTATTTCCTTCTGGTTTGCTTTGTCCTGACAAAAATATTTCTCTCTTCGATGAGTTCAACACACAGCTGTAAGATACCCGTCTGGAACATCAAAATAGGATTCAGTTCATGACAGATATATAAATGTAGGTATCTGGACACAAATGGAATGCTGTCTCCCCTAAGTCACTGGCAGTGTAGTTAGCCCAGTTAACAGAGTACAGAGAGTGATAGGTTCCATTCATTTTATTAATCTGATCTCTATGGTGGGAGCTAATGTGCTTCTTACCCACATAGAAAAATGAGGTGACTTAATCTGGAACAGAATCTCAGCTACTGAGTTTTTCATGTAAAGGAGTAACAACAAAACCAGTCATTATTTGCATAATTTATTCCTCATTTTGAATTCACCTTCAACATTGCAGGCATATGTATAAATCATCAGCTTTCAGAAATCAAAGAGAGAATGCCCCATGTCCTCCTTTTCCCCTGAATTTTTCCCTTAAACTAATTTTTTTCTGGGTATATTGATCACTTAAGCTCTGTTATGTCCTACGTTTAACCTTTCTCCTTAACACCTCACATCTTTTTGGCTGCAAAATGTCTGAAGTGTATATTCTAGTTGGTTGTTTCTCAAAGAAGAAAAGTATATTTTCGTAGGTTCTTTGAATTTTATCATATATAGAAAAGCATTTAATTTTATATTTTTAAGCTGCTGACTAGTAAAAGAGTTGATGAAGTTTTGAAGTAAACACCAACATCTTTCTTCTGTCATTCATAAAGTCAAGCACTGCTTTCTTTTAGAAAGGATATTTTGAGACTTGATTGGGAGGGTTTTTTTGCCACCAGATATTTTAGTTAATTGGAGAAAACTTCTCAATATCTTTGCACATTATGGCATGATGCTATGCTCAATTCATTGTGGTAGCTACTGCTGTGCTCACAGTCCTACAGTTGGAGTTTATCTAGAGCATACAACTTCTTGAAATAATGAAATTAATTTATTTATCTTTAATGAAGTGGTTATAGAGATGTGGCCATTAGTAGGGACACAGTTATTCTGACTAGAACATGCTGACTTAATGCCATGTTGATAGAGTAATATTAACCACATCAACACTTTATGTGAGGTAGTGCAGGACTTCTTTTTTTTAACCCCCTCCTAGGTCTTTCAGCAACGAGTGTAAAAAAGACCCATAGAATTTTAATAATTCACTCTAAACCTTGCCAAAGAAAAGCATTTTTCTGTGCTTGCTTTTTGTGTTTATGTATATGCTAAGTTACATATAAAGTGTGCTTGAAAAGACTTGATTTGTGTTCTTTTTTCCCAATGGTTACTATTACTATTCTCAAAAGTTCCCAAAAATAAAAACACTAAGATCTATTCCTTAGAGACTGTCAGTAAAAAGGCATCATAGTGTAAATTCACTATTATTATAATGGCTATAAAAAGAAAAATTACTAAGAATATTCGTAACAATAATGGTTCTCCATGTATTTTACCACCTACAAACTACCTACCTAATTCATCATACTAAACTATATAATTTGTGCACATTTCAACTCAATAGCAAATTAAAAGAGATATCATCAAGTTGATGGAATAGCAGTGGCCTATTTTATCTTATAAATTTGTTTTTTCATGGAATTTATATATAGCACTGAGCATTGTTGGTTGTTCTACCAGCAGATATTTTAGTCAGGATAAAATAGTCTTAAAATATTTAAGATTTTTTTTAAGAGAATAATAAATCAGTTCATGGCATAGTTGTGTTTTGTTTCTTTACACAAGAATGTACCAAGCAGCATTAAAAAGTCATTTTGAGGGGAGTAAAGATTTTTTTGTTTGCAGTATTTTATCACCCTTTTATGTTTACAAGGTATTCTCTCATTTCAGAGCAATGTAGCCAGGGTGAAGCATCCACTGAAAGTGAGCTTCCTGAAGGACACCCTGCTGAGCAGTTTGCAGGTTTGCTTCATGGATCATCACCTGCATGTGACCCACCTGAAAATCCACTCCAGCTGTACAGCAAAGTAAACCTGTGCAGTGGGCCACTGGAGAAAAGCATTTTGAGCAAGAGCGCAGCACAGCAGATACAGCTACGGAAAGAGAGCAGCTCTGATCCTCCTGTTAAGAAAAAAAAACCACCAATTGTAAACAGAACCATATTTCATACTAAGAATAAACCAGCAGAAAATCATACCCTGGTTGGTGCGCCAAGGATCAGTGAACAATGGGTTATTACAACTGGGGGATTTGTGGAGCGAGCATGCACACTGGGCAGAATACGATCGTTACCAAAGACCTTGCTGGAAATGCATTTGTGCAAAAATGTTTCAAAATCTGATTCTAATCTTATTACCCATCCACCAAATGATAAAAAAGCGAGAAGTAATTGGAGTGAACCCACACCAAAGCCACAGTGCTCCAAAGGGAATTCGGAGAGAACGCCTTCCTTCACATCAGAGTGGGAAGAAGTAAGTTTTTTTCATTTTTTAAGTACTGTGGTCTTGTGAAGACACTGTTATTGTTTTCAGTTTCAGAGACAAAAAGTGAATATTCCACACTGCAAACCTCAGAGTGAATGTCACAGTGTACTGCATGGGAGTTCAACAGCTGGCACAAAATGCAAAGCATTTCTGTTCACACGCTGCCCACTTAATAAAGTCTATTGTTTCCTTAGTGAATGAAGTTAACCAGAAGTAATTCTGCAATTTTTTGTGGCACTAAAATTATTGTCTACTAAAGCTCTCACCACTTACAATAATAATGTTGGTAAAATCCTTAGTAACGCTGCCTATTGTTTGCATATTTGCTAATTATTTCCACCATGGCAGTGCACATCAGCAAGAGCCAGGAAAAAATGGCAGCAAAAGAGAGTTGATTGGGCATTCTAGAAACGCTCCTTATGTATCATATCCTCTAAATGCTTGGCACATACCTGGCTGCTGTGTGAAGTGGGAATACTCTTATAGCTGAAATGAATTCAGGACTACTAAAGAAATTTCCACACTGAATTTGTAGTGCACATGCTTGCTCATATGAAAGACTTTATTTTAGGTTTAGAATTCAATTTAAATTAATTTTTAGACACTTTATGTTTAACTTTTCTTTCCTGTACTGAATTTCAAGAATGTAAATGGTTCTTCATAGACACAGAAGTGCCCATTCCATTGAGGTAAATTAAGAGTGTGAAATGTTTAGATATTTACTGCTTCTACAGAGAAGGGAGCATTTCTCTTTAAAACTACCTAAGAGGGGAAATTCATCTATCTCCAGGGTGCTACTGTGTTCAGAAAGAACCCCGAGTTTGATTATGCGGTTGGTTTTTTCTCTAGGAAAATGTTTCAAGCTAGCCTAAATGTCTGCTTTGATAGGGCATTTTAAAGCACTTTTGTGAGAGAAATATTCTGTCAGAGAAGATGTACTAGGGATATCAGATTTTGATCTTTACAACTGGGATATGTTATTATAAAATCCTGATTAGAATCAGGTCCAGGTTTGCCTTTCTACATGGTCATCAAGGTTTGATCTTAAAAGTAAAAAAACTGCCATAATATATGTATGCATTTATGTATAAAGTATGAATGCTCAGTCTGAAGATTCTGTCATAATTTCCAGACTCTCCTGTCACCAGTGACTTATACATACTTTTCCTACAAGCCCTAATATTAAGCTTAGTAAAGCATGTTTCTCTTTGTCTACCTTCTTAGTCCACAGCAACCTTTTGATTCACTTTTTGGTTTGTCCTGTTTTTACAGAAAATAAAATAGATAGAGTGGTTTTGACCTACTAAGTTCAATGTGTTTTAGAAACATGTGAGTAAGTTTTGGGATCAGTGCAGTGTTGTTTCACAGAGAATGTTGTTCGTGGTATGTGGGGACATAAATATGTGTCATACCTATTTAGTGCCCTTGGGGCAGATGGAAAGAAAAAGGGGCTAGGAAATTCTCTGGAAATATTAATTGAACAATTGATCTAATTGTGTGTATTTTAAATACTTTGGAACATACAAGATAATTTTTTTATTCATTGATATTACTGCTTAAATAAACTACTAGTGGTCATACCTAGATGAGCAGAGCCATCAGTATGTAAGGAATTCTACCATGGAAAAAGAAATACTAGTCCCAAGCCTTAGTTTTTGCTAACATACAAAATTGCAAATCAAATTGCAATCTCCAAATCGAAGTGGAGAAATTAGTTGTCTACTTCTGATTTATGCACTTTTACAACTTTGGTTTTTTCCTAATGAGGGTAATAATGCCATATATCTATGCATGAAAAACTAAAATAAAATACTGAAGACTGGATCCTTCAATTGTTTCACTGTTCTCTCTTTTGTAGATTGATAAAATCATGAGTTCAATCGATGCTGGAATTAATACTGGACTGGGGGAGATGAAAAATCACGCTACAAGTAAGGAAAACCAACTATTGTTTAATTTTGATGTAATTGTCCATAGGGAAACTGTGGATAAAACATTGCTAAGTAACCCACTGTGTTGAAGTCATTTGTAGATATTTGAATTACCATGAACAGAATCTATGTTGTTTACTGTTAGAGATGCATTAGGCCCAGTGTCCTGGAGCTGTTGCTTTAAATAGCATATTGGAGTCATTAATGTTGTTTTGAAATCTTACCAGAAAAATACTCCATTAATGTCTTTGCATTGAAGCCTTTCTTCTAGGGTGGTATTTTACAATCTTTTTCAGATGAGGTTTTGTTTGGAATGATGGAACTCTGAGTATATATAATACATTAACTGCTGACACTTTTTAAAGTATGTTGTTATATAATGCTGCTTCGAAGAAATATTTGGCACAGGGCTGAAAATGTTGCTGACATACAGTGACTGGTGTTAGCAATGATGGAAAAATTTGAAAACCTCTGCTACTAAGTCATGCTTAGCCTGTTGGGTCTGTCAGCATAAACCTGTGCAACTGTGCTGATAAGAATTTTTAAAGCATTTTATTATGTCTTCTCCCCAACTCATGGAGAGAAAACTGACTCGCATGTCTGAATAATTTAGTCCTGAGGCAAAGCTGTGTTACTCAGCTGTACTGGTACATCCCTGCTAAAAATTACATTGCGTATATTTATAGGGCAGGATGTTATGTACCTTATTGCTTAAAATTTGGAGTAGGATACATTTGAACAACTGTCCATTTCATGGAGCATTACATCTATACATAATGAAACTGTGTCTTATCAATTAAATATAATTGACACAGTTATTTTAACAGTAGCTTGCAGTGAAAAGGGAATCTAGGATAAAGAGAAAATAACTGATTTGAATACAAATATAATTGCAGATAAAACAAGCAGACTCAGCTTATTTTTTTCTAAAAGGAGTAAGGGGCAATATCATGAGAAGTGCTAGGCATGTTGTTCTGGCAGTCTGTTCTTTCTGCAACTTGCAGTGTTGGAAAAAACTGTTCACAGATAAACTCCACGTTAGGAGGTAGTGAATAATTTCTGAAGATATTATAAATAATTCAGGATTTTCTGTGTCTTGTATTTTATCATGGTAGTTGTACTGGGTCTGCTGGAGATGGAGTTATCTTCCCCACAGCAGCCTTCACAGTTCTTTGCAGGAGTAGCTAGAAAGGTGTTCACCTGTCAAACACTCTGGTGCTCGTCAGCAACAAGGCTGCCTCTCCTACATTCCCCCCTTGCCAGGGGGGAGAGGGAGGGCAAGACCTTGGGAGGGGACGTACCCAGGACAGCTGGCTCAATCTGCAAAGGAATACTCCATACCATACAAGCCTGTTCAGCAATAAAAGCTAAGAAAAAGGAGAGGGAGGCTGGACATCACCAGCAATAGGAAGTAGAGAATAAATATTTTGTTTTCCTTTGGTTTTGCATAGACCTTTTCTTTTGCTGTATTAGACTGCCTTTATCTTGACCCAAGGGGTTTTTTTCCTGTCCTGTTCTGTCCCATGCCCTGTCTTGCTCAGGGCAGTGAGGGGCACTGGCATGCTGGGCACCTGTCATGCAGCCAGGGTCAGCTTCCCGCAGCAGCACACAGGCACCAAAGGCAAAATCAGGTGTAGGGTAAGAAATTACAGAGCAAGTAAAAGCCATGAAATGGAGACAATAGCAACAATAGAATATGTTTGAAAATTTCCATATTTTAGTGATGCGTACATACTACTCTCTTTGCTCCCATGATTGACCGCTGCTTTTCATTTTCTACATTTTTAAGATCAGAAAATACCTCACAACTCTTGTCATCAGCTATTTTGCACTTCTACTGCATACCTTATTTTTCTTGACATGGAAATACAGCATATATGGCATTTAGTGTTTCTACCCTTGCAGATAGCAGACCTACTCTTTGCTTCTTTTCCCAGAGTGGGCATTGAGTCCTTACTTACTTTCTATTCAGTGTGCAGCTTTTGGAACACCAACATTTTTTTTCTTTCCTGTCAACTCCTTAATGTTCTTTAGCTAGTTTAAGATGATAACTTGATTTTGCTCTTAATTAAGACATCAAGCTATGATCAGTCAAAATACAGCTATCTTTCCTTAAATTTTATCAGTTTTGCTTTACATGCAGTTTCCAATAAATATGTTTTTCTACTATAGACCTGAATATATGCAGCTTCACATGTGCATCTTCCACTTTTCATTTCTTTTGGCCATTTCCAGATTCAATCAAACACAATTTAGGCAGCAAAGCAATGGGAACTATTATTGAATCAAATGCATTGCATGCATCAAACATGTTAGACTTCAAATGTATTATTTTTTATTGTCTAAGTAATAACCAAGTAATAGGTTATCTAGGAGGAAATAAGTAATTCTTCTCACTGCTAGCAGGCTTCTCCTTAAACATAGCACAACCAAAGGTAAAGATCTGACCCATGCTTAGGAATAAAAATTAAGTAGTATGGTATCAGATAATATAATTTTGTGATACTTCATCAATTTATGTGTAATGATGAGGGATTTTAGCTTTTACTTGAATATATGTGGAAAAAGCTTATCCAGTAAAGCTTAAAAATAATATTTTTGATGTTCTGAGTGTGTAAGTCAAAGAAACTTCTACTGTGGAACTGCAAGCATCTAGACTATTGAGCACTGTATTATGGCAACTTCACTTGTCTAATAACTTTCTAGCAAGTAGCAGAATTCCTGGTAACACCGAAGAGTAAATGTAGCTTCCTGTGGGATCCTTCACTTTGGTGTTTGCTTAGTCCTGTACTTCATATTATACTTCAGTGTTTCCATGAACTGCTAATGAAAACAAAAATGTGTAAAATTCAAGCACAAATACTCTATCATGAACATAAAGAGCTTTCTGTAGTACATAGTATATCTTTCTCAGTGAAAAATATTTGAGTGGAAATATGTCATATGCTCATAATTAAATAGCTATATTTAAAATTAGACAGTGATGACATCTTGTGATGAAATTCTTGAATGGACTTGCCAGAACTTTGGCCTATATTTTTCTGCTGGTGGTGTCTGGAAAGACTTCTCTTAAATCTCCAGAGAAATGTCTTAAGAAGCAATTAGAGGAGCAGTAAAAGGAGAGATTCAAAAAAAGGAGTTCTAGTGTAGCATCTAAATAGATTATTATTAGGAAGGTTATAACTTTGGTTACATCCAGCAGCATCTGCAAGACTTTTGAATAGTTGCCAGAATAAGAAAGAAATAACAGTTGGGATATAACTGACCTTAGCTTGAGTCATAATAGAATACATCACTGGTTCAAACCCCTTTGAGTCTATTTTGTAATGATTCTTTGACTACCGTGATGATTTAGAAGGAGCCTATTTACAAAGTAAAGTAAAAAGAAGAAACACTAACCTTTCATATTTTCTTTGTCTAATTATAAACAATTTTTTTCCAACAAGTCTTTCAAGATATACACAACTACACCTGTGTTAGTTGGAGCTTAGTAGCTGTAGGCAGGTGTGTGACTCAGGGTTTACTTATATTTGCAAATCACTTGGAAGGCAATAATCAAAAAATAATCTGCTTCAAAAAAAACCCCAAACTAAAATGGGTAATGGATATCATATCATCATCGTGATTAAAGCTAGAATTGTGTCAAATCAGAGCAGTTAAAATAATGAGTAAGAAAATAATTGTTGAAAGTCGTTCCACATCAAAATAGTCAACAATCATTTTAGTTTTTTTTGAGAGAGTCACTTCTGTGAAATATGTTCTAGCACATGGAGGGTGATTTACGGTTTTATATTTCTACTGATCATAAATTCTATTTTGGATGCTGTTCATAAATGCACTAAACAGTTGCTGTGTGTATACAAGTCAGGATATTTTTGGTCACCTGCATTGAGCACATCTGAGCCATTAATGCTGAGTTAGATAAGCGTGCACCTTTTTGTTATTGGTCATCATGTCTAAATGTCTGAAGCATTCAAAATGGCACTGGTGCCTTTGAGGAGAATGTGCCTATCCTTGAGTGCTCTCATTGTTCCACCTAGAGGCAGAAAGGGTAGAGTTTACTGAATTATCTTAATTTTCTTGATCTAAAATTTTAGTTTGAAATATACTGTCAAGCCTTTTTCTTACAGCTGAAATAAACAAAATTCTTATTGCATTTAGGAAAATTGTCTTTTGAAGGGTTTTGTGTTGCTCTTTTGTGAGAGCAGTGCCTTTTCCTGTGCTTGGAGATAATCCTAGCACCACTTGCAGTATCTATGCCTTAATATCAATATCAAAGCTACAAACCTTGCTCAGTGACGCAGCCTGAGTTCTTGCCTTTCAAAGATTAATGCTGCTTTTTACTGGAAGAGGTATATGAACCAGAATCACACCACATGAAAAAAATAGACATTCAAGGAAGCTAGCAAATCTTGCAGAATATTTACTTTAGCAGTATGTATCCTCATGTGTGCAGCTTCAGAGAGACTCATGAGTTGGATCTTTTAGGGCTGCTTTGAAACTAGAAGGACTCTGGAACACTGAAGGCTATGCCTGAGTTGACTGCACTAGCTGTATCTCATTTGAAAGCAGGACTCCACTGCACTGTACTGTATTCAGAATAAACCTACAATTCCACTTTATGTCATGTTTTTTGTACAAACAAGACCTTATTGGTTCTTGATGTGCCCACTGTATGTTTGTGTTTCAGTGTCATGTACTCCAAACTTAATGCCAGGGACTAACAGTAAATCACAGAGCGGTGAATTAAAATACATTTTGTAGTGTTCTTTCTCAAATCTTCCATTTCAGGATAAAAGTTGTAGACAGCCATCATGCAGAAGTAATTTTTTTGTTTATTTACATTCTCTACTCATACAAAAAAAGGCTATTACTGATGATTTCTCCTTGGAAGTATCGGGAAAATGTTAAGGAATTTTACTTTCCAGATTTGTGAAGGAAATTACTTTGAGCATAAAGATGGGGAAAATAAAGTAGATGTAACTTCACCTGCTTAGGAAAAAATGGAATCAGGTGGAGCCACATCCAGAAAAGCTGACAGGGAAGAACAAGGTTTCATGTTGCACCCTGTACAGCTGTAAGACAATTGAAACTGGGCAAAACCCTTGACTGCCTGAAGTTTCCTTCATGCTTGGTTTCCTCTCTGTCTTCCTATTCCACTGCCACTGCTCAGACATGAAGCCTTCATCATCTCTAGTGTGGTTCTGCCTATAAAAGCTAATATATTAACTGAAAAGTCAGACTTTCTTTTAACAAATGAAGCCTTGTTAGACTGACCCTTTTTTGTTTGTTACCATATGGTTGCAGTTTTGGCAAAGTGGTTTTCCTCCAAAGCTGTTAATATCCTCCCTCCTCCAACAGCTGAAAACAGATAAAATGTAAGTACTTAAGGCAGAATTTTAATTGGGTATGTGTAGGCATGTTGGCATAAGGCAGATTTCACAGTGGTACATTATAGACTTAAAACTATATATTTTTTTTGTAATTTAGACCCTGTTTTGCAGCATTTACCTTCTCCTTTTAAAATCTCCATTTGGTTAAAGTAAGATCTTTGATAAAGTGGACTTAATAGAATTTAATAAAATGAAGGATACCTCTTAAGCTTACAGTTTGGAACACATACTTTTGCAATAGCCAACCACAACAACCAGACAATAAAATAAGGATAGCAAATAAAAAATAAGGATAACATCTTCTCTCCCGGCTTCCCTTAGAAGCTGGTATGCTGTGCAAAAAGACCAGAATACCTGTGGTAGCATAGATGGCAAAAAAGTAAAAGACAGAAGGAACCTGACTCTGTAGCTGAGGAGACGAGGCAGCTCCAGCAGCTGGTGTCTGCTCACAGCGCTGTTTGATGCTTCCTCAATAGGAAACGCACATGCAGTCTGAAATTACTAAGCTGCGGGTCTTTGAACTCTTTAGCAACAATTATAGGACTGCACATTAGGAAACAGACACACATTTGTGTTTGGTTCTGCCCTTCCTTGTATTCTATCAACAACTGGAATGTGAATGTGGAATTTTAATTTGCAATGGCAGAACAGCTGGGGGGAATTTGAATAACCCAAGTCAATATGTGATGTTATGGAAGGCAGAAGTGACTTTTCTTTTAGGTAAGATGGATTTTGGTCAGTCCCACTCTCGTATGGAGCCCGTCACACTCAGTACCCAAAAGCAAGGACGTGTGCATGTGTGCGTGACCAAGTTGCTTGTCCATGGTCACTTCTGTGTGTTTGGGTAGGCTGACTGTTGCATTCTTAATGTATCTGTTGGATTCCTTTTGATTAGGACAAGCAAAACTTTTTTTCATCGACCTTTAGGAATCAACCTTTGCTGTGGTATGGTCCTTTTGAGCCAAAATTTTCTTCAGTGGCACTCATTGTTTTTACTTATTTTTCTTAGATATTGTAGGCCATCCTTTCAGAATAACAAAAAGACTAGTAACACATGCAATGTGCCATAATGTTGTTGCTGTAGTGCAGGGTGTTCTGCTGATAAATTGTCTGAGCTGTTGTTTTATCAGAGCACACTCCTCTTGACAGGAACATATTCCCTAGTGTTTTACCACTGCCAGCAGTGTCCTTGATTATCAACACAGACCATGCCTTTAACTCTTTGATGCACCGCGTCTTCTGGTGTTTTCACATATGCATTTGTGCCCCTGCATTATTCATATCAATCTTTCTATTTCTGTTAATAATATCTTAATTTCAAATTATTTCAATTGCAATTTAAGTGTATGCAATCATCTAGATTATAAAATAGTGGAGAACAGAAAGCAAATAGCTATAAAATATTAGGAAGAAATATTTTTAGCATTTATTTACTGAGAACATGATAGTCCTAATGTATTGCATGTCACTGAACTTACCTAAAGATCATATAAATTCTACAGAAGTTATCACATATAATTGGGGTAATATTTTTTTTTTACTTCTACCTCATAAAAACCTAAACAAGAGATAAAAATGTATCTGTTTTAATGATTCATTGAATCCCAAAACAAACCTTACAGAAACTGGGCAAACTGAAAGATAATTGTAGAGCTTTTAGCTATGTTTCATAACAAATGCAATGGGAGTTGGATGCAAAAGCTGCAGGCATTTCTTTTATTTTTTTATACTCAAGTATTCCTATTATATTAGCAATTTTACCTTGTAGTGTCTTAAATGTAATATTCAACTCTATATTCTTCATACACCAATATTTTTTGAAACAGCTTACTACAATGGAAGACTCAGGCTTAGCAGAAAATAAAGTAAAAATGTAAGCTGTTAGACCATATTTACCAAAGTGGTCTTTACCTCTGATACATTTTCTTCTTATATTTCTGCTTTCTCTGTAAGTGCCAATCAACATTTACCTTTTTTATCAGTCCATGCTTTTTGTGTTCATTGTTAGGCTTGGATAAATGATTTCTGTCATATGTCTTCTAGAAGGAATACAGAATATTAATAGCAAAACAAAGAAACTTAGGAAAAAGGAACTATAATGTCATAAATATTGACATCCATCAGAGAGTAAATGTATAGCTTAATTCTTGTCAATTTTGGTGTAGTCTACTACTGGCTGTCAGACCTGGTCTGCAACAGAACTGCTTGAGCAGAGGAGTCTTCTACAAACTCTCTTTTATCTGGAGGATTGACATGTAATTTTGACTGACTTAATATGGTGAGACTTTTCAGCGGTATTTTCCCACATCAGATGTAACGTGCTGTTGAAACAGCATAGGAAATTAAAGCCCTATTTCAATACTGAAATTTTCTCCTTTTAAAAATATAAAAATTAAAACCATCAGCAGGCTGGTCTGCTGTGCCATTATTTCTGAGTAACAGAACCTTTTTTTTTCCCCTCACAGAATACAAACAATGTATCCTTCTTTGGAAAATTTTGTTGGATCTAAAGGGTTTATTTTTATTTTCTAGAAATACTTATTCTCAGAAAGAGGAGTAATGCATACTGAATCTCTACCATCTCTTCTTTTTTTTTTCTTCTTAAACTAATAGCTGATCCATCCATTCTGTTGTTAAATATGGTTAAAAAATAAGTTTTTGTTACCACAGATATGAACAATTTATGTGTAGTTTGAATGCTATTCAAATCTATGGAAATTCAAATTGTGTGCTTACCACTGTTATTAAAGCCTTGTTCCAGTATTTTTAAAATATTCTCAAATTATATAATTTCCTTATAGAAGAAGTGAGAGATATTGAATTAGAAAGAAGATATGTATGTTAATATGTCATGATTTAGAGCTATATTATATACAATTCTACTGTTTGTTTTGAGATAGAGTGCAGAATGGTATGAATACATAGAATGCAAAACTCAGAAAATCAGATTTTCTGTGACTTCCAAGGGCATGAAGCTCAGAAATACTAGAAATACTGACAAATAATAGCAAAATGGAGAGTTCAGTAGTATGATATTTAAGCATGTTTGGGGAAAGTGCTTAGAAAACCTGTCTATGTTTCTCTACAGAAAATCAAAAGTTAAGTGAATAAAAGTTATTCTCACTTTAAAAGTTTGGATATACCTGCCTATGGCCCTAGCCTTACTAAATTGCACTGATAAAAACAAACCATGTTAGATCTCAAATTAGTTGGTTGTGAAAGTTGCTTAAAAAGTAGTATTGCTCACATTACCTCCTGGGTTCTATTGGTAGTAAATGGGTTTGTAACACTTAAGTGGATTTAAAAATATTTCTGAGGATGATGTTAATGCTGCGCTCTGCTCTTCCTGGTCAGTTCTCTCCTCTGTCAGACCAGTCCCTGGAGTCACTGAGCTGTATAGAATGTATCTTTTTCCACCATGGGGTTGAAGATATGTCTAAGCTTTGCCCATCTAGATAAGAGATAAAAGGAAAGAAGATCATGGATTAAAGAAGTTGAAAAAAAAAAAAAAATTTAAAAGTTATTTCAAGTAAGACTGAGGTCTTGCCTCTTTCTCCACTGAACCACAATGGTATGGGGGGAGTTTCCACAAAAAAAAGTTTGGCTGGATTTCACAAAGATATGCCAGAGTGCTTGTTGGTGTGCCTAAAAAGTGACAAGCCAATGATGCCCTCATTCTATAATGCTCTAATAATCATCCTCCTGTCATTCCAGAGGTTAAGAGTTTTGAGTTTTTTTCAAGCCATGATAAATGATGTGTAAAGAATTATCATATTACTTGAAAGTTTTAGAAATCACATGTTTAGGTTCAGCTTTTTTCTTGCTGTTTAATCTGAACCTTGCAACTATCTATCCACTTACACACATGTAAGTTAATATTTTATTCAATTTGTTTGATCAAATTGAACAGTGTTTATTTCTAAAGCAGCATCAAATTCAATACCAGGTTGAAAAAAACAGATGCAGAATAGGAATCAACACATCAATGGAATTAAAAATATCTGATGAAAAATGAGGCTTTCGCAGCCTGTGGTCAGAAAATACTTTAAAAGCAGCAGAATATTCCTAACTTCTAAAATAGGTTTTACAAATTTGACTTTAATAATCAGTTTGTTATTTTCATATGTAATTGTGAATGGCAAATCTCTAAAATTTTCTTCATTATCTCTGGTGGTGTTTTGTATGAAATGCTAGGAGTGTTACTCTCAAAAATATGTTAGGGTTGGAGATGTTGTGGCAAGTGAATCTATGATGAAGTTTATCTTTCATAAATAATATAGGGATCTAAGTCTACTAAAACTGTATTAATACTGGTTTCTTGAAAGTTCAGCTGATTCACTCATATTTTCTTCTAGTAGTCCTTGGATTTAAATAGATATGAATCTTTGGATTAATATTTCTAGTAATCACATTTAGAGAAATCACAAGAACATCACATGCTAGTTGAAAATCTTTGGCTTATTATAGAATTTACAACACACCAAATTGTTTCTAGTTTTCATTCCACCTACAGAAAATGATGTAATTCAGAATATTGAACTTATTAAAGTGAATTCATTTACTTTCTAACCCAGACTGTTAACCTGAGTTCATTATTATAATGCTAGGATCAGTATTTTTGTGTTCCATTTCCCTGTATTCAGGAAGGTACTGCATTGGAATGTCTTCACGTCCCTCAAAAATTATTTGTGATATACTACTCACCAGCCCTACAATGTAACTCATGATACCAGGAATTCTACAAAACTGTTTTTCTACTTTTATCCATTACTGCTCTTTAGTTTAGGTTATTGCATTATTACAATTCTGAAAATGGCTGAGGTTAAATTATTGATTGATACTATGAATTAAATGCTAAAAATAGCATTTAGTCTAAAGTTGTTCTGGAAGCTACTTCTAAAGTGTAGCTATTTTTCATCGACAGTAAATACTTACAGTTCATGTTTGAGTTTAGATAAATATTTATTTTCTTAAAAACTGCTGTTTGATTTTCTATTTACGGAGTATGATGGCCTATCTCAGTTACTTTGTTCTACTTTTGTTTTCTTCTAGGCTATTCACAGTGTTTCATGGAGCAGAATTCTAAAGAATTTATTATTTTGTCAGTACACAAATCCCTCTATTTGTGTATCAATATGGCATTTATATAGAGCCCAGCCATTCTTCGCAGATTTATGCAAGAAGAAAATCCATGTACTTGAAAATTTTGAAACTAGTAGCAAGAAGTGTGGCTAAACAGCTCTAAACCAGAATGTGAGACTACATGTAGGTGTTGGATTTGCTTGCTGAACCACCTCAAGTTTTGATCTGCTTTGTATTATAGGAAATAATCATTAACCTGCAATAATCTTTTTAAAATATTGGTGGAACTATTCTGATGAGTGCATTTTCAGCTAACTTGTACCTGCAGGACCACTTGAGCTCAAGCTGAGATCCTTTAGCCTTGACAAACGAACTAGGTAAAGAATCATTCCTGGAGTACCTTTTGTGAAACTTACCTGAAGAGTTGGATTTGTATCATTCCAATTTCTAAAACAAAAAGCCATGCAGGATTGAGAACAATGCCATGAGAGGTATTTGCAGTGTTGTAAGTGTCAGCACAGATTCTTGAAACAAGACCCTAGGCCTCAGAGGTGGGAGAGTGAGACTAGAGCCGTTGGCATGAGGGAGCTCACAGACAGGATGAACTGGGTTTATATAAGCTCATCCATATGCAAACAGTCCAGTGAGTTGCCAGAGCTGTGCCAGCATGCCACCCACTCAAGTAATGTCTTTATTATTCATTGAAAGATGCTGCAGTTTTCTTGTGGTGCTGCAGAGCCTGTGTTAGCAGGGGATAAATATTGCAGAAGGTAGTTATAGAGTTTGTGTGTAATAAGGCAAGTTCCTGTTGAGAACCTAACTTTTTGTCAGGAAGCAGAGATGGACAGTTGTTCCCTAAAAAGCAAGGAGGTGTCTGCCCCGGTGGGCAGAGCCAGGTGCTGGTGACACACTCCACTGACCACTGAAGTTAAGTTAGTATTACCTGAAATACCAAATCCAACCTAGTCTTAACTTGAAATAAATTCTTGGGGCTGTTTAGTCTCAGATAAGTTTTTTCATTTTTAAATGAAATTTTTTTTTTTTTTTGCCTGTTTAAAAAGATTTAAAAGGGGAAGTTGGAAATAAAGATTAGAAAAGGAAAAACACTGATGTGAAATAAAATAATAAATTGTAGTAGCTGAAGCTGAAGGATGATGAAGGAAGAAATGACCGTAATTTACAAGAACAAGAAGTGAGATAAACAGGGAGCATAGAAACTGAATTATAAAATGAAGTTAGAAATAGTAGAAAGGAGAAAAGGGAATTTACCTGATCAGCTGTTCAAAGGAGAAGTTCACTCTGAAATCTGGTGCACTGGGGGCAAGGAAGCCCCTGAACCCAGCTAGGCAAAAGCAACCAGAAAAAAAAGTGCCACACTGTCTCAGGTTGAACCTGATTTATAAAATAACCTCAGGATAAATCTTTAGTCTTCCATCATGTATAATTTCATGGTTCAGAATTCCAAAAATATGTGCCAGTACATGCTTCTTATTTCCACAGCTCTTCACAGGACCTTGCGCAGTTACCAAATCTATGAAATCAAGGCTATAGTTTATTTAACAGCTGTATTTAACTTCTTGAGATGTCTCTGTGCAGATAGCTTTTTTTGAGCACTTTCTTCAAATAGTTCTTTGTTACCCATTCTGTGTTACCTAGTTCTGCTTGTTTGCTAGTCCAGTGTTGCTTAGCACAGAGCTGTAAAAAGACTTGCTCAAATTTGAAATTGCATAAATTTGGGTTTATGGTGCCAGGAATTATAGGATAAAGGGTTGAGCTTCCTTAGTATTTTTAGCAAGACTATGTAGTACACATTATATATATATATATATATATATATATATACACTCAGTGTACTAGTTTTTAACAGTAGTCTAAAATTTTTACTGAATTAAGTAAAATATTTTGATTGGTCATGGTGTCATGTAAATTTTCAACGTTTTTTTTTCCTTACTAGACGAAAGCAGTGAAAATGATTACTCATAGGTGGTGAGTGTAGTGTTACTATTATCCTGTAAAACTTCCCAAGACAAGGACAGAAATTGCTCTGAGACAGTAACTCCTTTTTTCAGAAAATATTAATTTCCATTGAAGTCAGAATAAGGATGACTCTTTCTTAGGCCATATTTCATCACCACCAAATTGCCAGAAAAATACATAAAGGACAATTAAGCACAAGGACACTTTCTCTTTCAGGAAGGCATTTAGCTGCAAATTGCTGGAAACTGGGAAAATGCTAGGAAAGAATTGTGGGATGTCCATCTTAATCTTATGCTCTTCTGTAGTCATCAAATAGTAGCCACTGTGATTGAAGCTGATGAATGATGAAGCTAGATGAGCTAGATGAAGCTGTGTTCTGATCCAATGCAATTGATCCTGTGATCTTGCAGTAAAGCATCCATCTGTTCTTAACTAATTCCTTGTGCTTCAGTAGGCTGCATCTTGTGTTTCTGTTCTGTAAGCCAAGGATATACATCTGACTGAAGTTGTGTGTGTTGCAATGCTATATAATGTATATATTTGATTATCTCAATGTCTTTAGAAAATAATTATACCCCAAATTTATTTATTAAAATAGAAAATCAAAATCTGAAAAGACTAACTGTATCTCAAGCAGTCTTGCTGCATGGTAATATATCTTACCAAATACAATAGAGGATAGATAGATAGATAGATAGATAGATAGATAGATAGATAGATAGATAGATAGATAGATAGATAGATAGATCAGATAGATAGCTAGATAGATAGATAGATAGATAGATAGATAGACAGACAGACAGATAGATAGATATTTCTCTGCATTATGGTAATGACATTTTTGAATAGAAATTAGTCCTAGTCCAGTGGCTGTGCTCTAGAAAACAGGTATTTTAATTTTCCAATAAGATCTCCTCCTCATTGACTGAACAGCATGCGTTCTGAAGGAGGCTAAATTAAAGTTGTCAAAGCAATCAACTGAACATGAAGAATATTCTAACTTTGAAGTGTCTGTGATAAATGTATGTTTCATGATACGGTGGAGTGCTTTGACTGAGCTCTTCCTGGGTAAATAATACATCAACAGTGAGAAATACAAACTTGTAGAAGGGCCAGTGAGTTTCACAAAGTACAGGTCACTGTTGACAAATCATCTGTCAAGTAAAATGAATTTTCCTTGTTGACTTTGAGGTTATAGTTATTAAAGATACAGTGCCTACACAATGGTAATGTAGAATTATAATCAATATTGGTATAAAAATCAGAAAAGAACTGTAAGGATGATTTTTCCTAGCAACTGAGGGTTTTTCCATTAGCTTGATTAGCTGTGATCTGAGAGCTATTTTTGTGAGTTCTGAGCCACACATAAGCAATGGAATGTAACCTTTAGATCATAGATGCTAGATAGTGTTAGTTAAATTCAAGCTGTCCCTGTTGATTTTGTTTTGTTTCTATATATACCATGAAAAATATCTCAAAAAGCACTTTCAGAGAGATATTCAGCATCACCAAATATTACCATCCACAGTTCCATCATCATCCAAAGAGCCAGGCTGCTGACAGAAGTTATAGATTTTATGCAAGGCATCCATTTTTTTTTCAGAGTTTTATGAAAAAGACCATTTAAAATCTCTGAACCTTTGGAGCTGCCTTATAATATAACTGAAATGCATGAGATAAGCCAGATTCTTGCATACCTTTCTTGGAACCTAGGATAAACTAAGTTAATAATAAACTTTCATTATAGTAGTCTGCTGGATGTTAGGTGTAGTTTTTCTCATACAAAATCCTGTTCCTAGCTATCCTTATCTCTTCTCCAGGATACATGCATTAGGTTAGTTTATTCACTAGAACACCCTGCCATGCTAACTGCTGTCACACAAGTTCCATCACAATGTAGACAGGTGACTTTTTTATCCGCCTGAAATCATAAATATTAAGTGAAAAATTATATTCCATTTAGCTTTATACAAGGTTGAAAGCTTTAATTAAAAAAAAAAAAAAAAAAAAGAGAAGTTTTCAATACTTACCCTAGCATCAGTTTCTTCTCCAGCTTTGCTAAATTTACCTGCCAGCTTACCTAAATTATTCATTCTTTCGTATTTTCTACTCGGAAATTTTTTGGTCACTACTAGTCACTACTAAAATCCTCCACTTTTTGGTTCCTTAGCACCAGAAGTGTTTAGCAATGTTTAACAAGTATTTATGTATCAAAAAAGAATTGTTTAAAATAGTCTGTTCATAATGACTGGGAGAACACCTCCTCTACAAGAAATCAGTGCAGTTTCTTCTTCTCAGTCGAAAACCAAAGAAAAATCAAGAAAAATTCATATTGTTAAGTGTAGAAAAAATAAAATTGAGAGGCCCTTAAATTATTTAGCATTTCAAGCAGATCTGCCTTAGAACATATTGAAATCATATGCCTGCCCTCTGATATCACTGATTCAGTCCATTTCAAACTCCACAATAAACATATTCTGAATCCCATTGGGAACAAGATGTCTTGTAGAAATTATTGTATAGCGTACCAGATGGCATCTTTCTTGCAGACATCACCTCAGTGTGCTTCTTCTGTTGCCTTGGAGAAGAAGAGCCAAGTGCTGCTATCTCTGCAAGAGACTTAAGTGTCAGTTTTCCCGTGTAGGAATGGGTGCATCTTTTTTGATTGTGGTATCACAGAAGGATTATAATGGAATTTATGTTGTTTGAAATCACAGGAAAGCACAGTAGTGTGTTGAGGTGAGGTGAGACCATCTCATAGAACCTACAGGACGTTTTCAATGTCTGCACCAGCTTTAGGCATAGGCAAAGTGTAGGCACTGCCTGCAGCAGCACACTGGTGGGGCTGGCACTGAGTCTAAACTTAAAAAAATCAAGAGATAGCCTTTTAGTCCCAAAGCAGGAGCATCTGCCGCAGGTTCCCATTACCCTGAGGTAAAACACCTGAACTGGCTAAAGATCTAGAGATCTTAAAGAGCTGCAAGTTCCCTAATCCAAACAGTCCTGGCTCTGTTCTGTGCCTGCCTTTGCCTTGCTATAACCCTTGGTGAAAGCAGGAGGGAGGAAGAGCCTTGTAGATAACAGGATATTTTAGCAATCAAACAATAGTCGGGGTGAGGACTAGGCAGCAAGCTGACTGTTTCTCCTCACTTTCTTTCCCCTCGCTGAGCAACCTTATGTTGTGTTGATGGGTTCAGACGTGTAGTTACACTGGCAAAGGACAGAGCTGGAGAGAGTGCACAGTGGGACCAGCAGTGCTATAATCGTCCAGGGCTGGAGCCACGGAGACAGTTAGACACAGTACCAACAGCTATATGAGGAAATGTGTCTGGGGAGCCACTCGGCAACAGAATTTTGCCTACAGTGTTGCTAGGCATTGAGCCAAGCACTCATCACTGGCAGCATAACTTCTATGCTGTTTATAGTAAGGTAAGGAAGAAGCAGTTCGACCATGAAGCTAGTATATCGATTATTGTGCATGCCTTTTTGTGGGCAGCAAATTTTTGGTGTTGGGAAACACAATGCAGAGACATTTATGTTCACTAGGTCTCTTTCTGATACCAATTTTTCTGCTTACAGGGGAAAGGGGAAGACAGAATTAGGAATCCTTTTAAAATAAGTTTATTAATTCTCACTCAACTAAGAAAAAATCAAAAAGGATAGAATTCTCATATTATTTAAGATAACTTTGTTCTCAATTTTCCCTCTGAAGATCTTGCCCAGCCTTTTGAATTTGCCTACTCAGAGAAAGTCCCCTATATCTCAGATCAGCATAGCCTGCCCTTCCTCATGCCTGGGCACTATCCTGAAGGGATTATGATCTGTCTATATAATACAAAGATATTCATTCAGAGTAGGGAAAACTTTTCAAAATAGGAATATGATTTGCAGACCTGTGTGAACAAGTGCATTTCTATCTCCATCAGACCTAGATTTCCTATCAGTTTGACATACCTGCTTTCTCTGAGAAGAAATTAGTCATCCATTCATTTATTTGAAGTACATTTAGCAATGAAAAAACTCCTAAAAGTTTCTTCAGCAACTGCAGATTTACCAGTGCCTGGTGAGTGTTCAGTATTCTTTTTAAAGACATAATGAGCCTTTCACATTTTGTGTAGTAAATTTATCAAGTCAGTAATAATACCTGGAATAACAGAAGATCTTATAAGAGACCTTAAGCAACTTTCCAACTTCATGAAAAATATTCTATGCTCAACTAAAATTATTCTACAAAATTATTATGGGCTTCAGTTTGCATGAGATGTTTCACAAATCCAGGCAGCAATATCAAAGTGCAAGGTCATCCACTTTTATTCCAAGGACTAGTCAGGTTGGAGTTGAAACCCTTAAAATATTGTTAATTCTATATATTTAGAATCTGTTTTGCGACTGCTCAGGGACCTTCTGTGTGGCACTGGAAGAGACATCGTATTATAATGTGTTGGTCAGACTATAGGCTTGGTTTTCAATGAAATAATTATCTACCATAGTACTTATCCCCTTGACAAACATCTATAATTTCTTCATGCCTGGAATTACATTCCTCCTTTGAGATGGTCATTGCTCAAGATTCACAGTGGATAAGAAAAACAAAAAGTAATTAATTTGCTCAATAAATGAAGCACCACTGACAGGATTCCTTCTAGAATTGTACCCTGAATATACCTATTTCCTGCCTTTTTTTTTGCTAAGTTCTTTCATATGGTTATGAAAAACAAAAGTTTAGTAAACCTTCCTTTCAGAACAAAGGAATAAAATATTTCCATCTCGAGAGAAACTGTCTCAAAGATGAAATGTAGAGAGAAAATACATCATGAGGTATTTGGTTTCTTATGCAGAAAATGAATTTTCCGCTCATTTAAAATTTATAATCTTTTTTTTCCGTTGTAGTTGATAAAATTTAAATCCTCTTTAGAAATCATGAAAATCTTATGTCTACTTGCTGTCATTCACATTTTTGTAAGAAAGGATATAAAGTTACAATTTTATTATTTTAATTATTCATTTGAAATGGTGACCTTTTCAATTTGAATTATTATATGTTGGCATGAAGGTTTTCTTGTGTCTTATATTTTACAGTTGAAGAAATCATGCAGATAATCTAATTACTTTGACTAAAATTGTTGTGCCTTTCATGTCTTCTGCTGTATTACACGAGAGAAACTGTGAAATATATTCATTATTGATTCATTAAAGGATTTTGCTATTATATAAGCAGAGATGCAGACCACTACCTACCTTACATTAAAAGGGGAAAGGGGAAAGCATAGTAAACCATGCCATGGGCTGTGCTTTAAGTACTGTGTTTCTTAATGTCTTGTGAAATGTAAAAATCTACAACAAATAGATATGTAAAGCGTAGCTGGTATGAAGATTCTATTCAGATTTAAGTGCTCTAGGTTGCTTTTGAATCTTGCTATTTTCTGCATTTGTTTTGACTGCTCTCATCATTCAAGATTGACGCTTGGATGGGTGTGTAGGAGGAAGCAGCAGCAGCAGGCTTACAGCTTGCAGACAAAAAAAAAATCTGCCTTATCTGATGGCTATTATTGAAAATGCGAGGTGTAGCCTAGGCTGGGTAATGAAGGGGAGCGAGCGAGGGGGAGCAAGAAGCATGGAGCTGCATACTGATGAGTGTAGGAGTACTTGATAAAAAGAATTCTTGCTGCTGGCAGTGCATTGCTCATTGTGGAGTATTCCAACAATCACATATAACGGAGAACAGCTTAGCTGACAGCTTGATATGCCTTTTTTTTTTTTTCCTCTACTGTATGACGTACTGGTCTGTAGTAAAGATTAATAACCAAGAAATGTAGAGCTGTGATCAGATCTTACGTTATATACTGCCCTGAAAACTATGTTTTACTTCTGACTTTTCTGTTTGCTGAAACCATTAATCTGTCAAGCTGGCGGGCTCGTTTGATACCAACTTTTCCAGGAACACGATGTGGCAATGCCACCTCTCAGCCCAGGACTACCGCTATTATCCAGTGGATGGTTATTCGTTGCTTAAACGCCTCCCTCTTCACCCTCCTACAGGACCCCGATGCCCTGTCCAGACAGTGGGACAATGGTTGGAAAATATTGGGCTACCTCAATATGAAAACCACTTGCTGGCTAATGGATTTGACAATGTGCAATTCATGGTAAGAAATCTTCCGTGCATAGCTGTGTATATACACTGTAGCTGCCTTTTTTGTCTGTCTCGTATGTGCTCATAAAGACCTTAGAGCTATTCTGCATTGCACTAAGATCTGTTTAGTGTTTCACTTTCCTATGTGTAGCTGAATTAATATATGAACTGCCTTTCTATAAACTTCCAGATTGTACACATTAGAAAAGAGTCTAGCCTGAAATTCGGTAGAATAAAAATTGACTATTAATTTTCTTTCTCTCCCTTATCAATCCTCCGATTAAAGAGGAAAACTGCACAGCTCTTTTAATCCATTGCAGGATTCTCATAATACAAAAAAGCTGCAAACACCCATTTCTGCAGTGCATCACATTGTTACTTTTATTTCATCATTAACTTGTAATGATAATTAAAGAACATGCAATGCCATCCTTGCTTTGAGAGGTATTTTAACAGCAAAAAATTATTTAATGAAGTGTAGTCTCTCTGCAGGTAATTCTGGATGTCTCAGTTAAATATTTTTGCATCTTAGATAATCAGGCTGAGAGATTCACTTGTTGAAACTTATGCCCTGAGAGAAAAAGTAATGCATTCCTATAATTGTTCCATTTTTATGTTTTAATTCTAGGCATTTATCAGGAATGTTTGAAAGAAATGAAATTTTAGTTATGTCAGGATTTACATTATCACCATGTGGTGTGAAGTAACAGACCTGTCATGCACAAACTTTCCATTGAAATGAATATTGACACTAAAGAGAGAAGCTTACTTGTAAAGCTGTTATATAATCACTTTTCTACCTGCTTCAGTATTCCTCCTACTTGAGCCTCTTCCAAAAACCCCGACTATATTTCTTAAAAAGTATTAGGTCTTAAAAAATATTTAAAAATATCTTTAAAATGTATTTTAAGTATCCATGTATATCTTGGAACAATTCTAACTTTTCATAACTTATATTCTGCCATATAAGAAACGGAAGTGAAATGGCATGAATATTATAACTGTAAAATCATCACATGAGTTGTGTCCTTCTCTTTGTATTATTTTGCCAACATCATTATATGCCTTTGGACTACTGATCAAAAAATTGAGAGACATATCTCTGCCATTTCCACATTACAATAGTGTAGACATTTCTTCCTGTTTTTATATGGCTACCATGTGACCATTTGCTTAGATCAGTAAAAATCACTGTAATTTGTACCTCTAAATATTCTTTAAAACAAAGCTATGCTGTCAGCCCAGCAATAGAGGGAAGAAGAAAAAAAAAAAGCGTATCATGCTGCAGTTTCCCAAAATGTAACCACATATTCTTATATATGTTGTATCATTAGTTACATAAGTAGGTGATCATTTAGTCTTAAAGAGGTTACAAAAGGAAACTGTTCGCAAGAGGCTGTAGGTGGCTTAACAAATGCAGAGGGGTGCACCTACCACAGGTAGATTACAAGCACCAGAGAAGTCAAATAACTGACCTGGAGAGCTTTTCAGTCATACCCTGGCTCTGGAGGGGCCTGAACCATGGTCTCAGGGAATTTATATGACTTTCCTGCATCTCTTATTACTGTACTTATGTAAACATACAAATTACATACAACATTTTGTTATGCAATATGCAAGTCAAACTTCTAATGTATCGAGCAGATTAAGTTTTGCTTGCATACTTCTCTGTTAGCCAGTGTTTTCTGGTAATTTTAAGCCTTTTCTGATCTATTACTGATTAAATACATAATTACTCTTAATATTAGCTGAGGTAGCATGCATTGAATGGAATATTAGACTCCTAAATTTAATAATAAAAGAGCTCTGAAATTGTGTAGTAATAAAAAAAATATATAATTTCAGTAGTTTTATAATTTCCAATTTATTGATTTCACCGTTCATCATGCTTTTGCATATTTCAATTTTTTTCTGTACCAGAAATAGAATATTTCCTGTATTTTATTGGAAATAAACCACTGATTCCTTTTTATAGCACTCCTTTGAATACATCAGCATTATGTAAGAAAAGCCTCTCTTGAAAAATTTAAGTGTGTGTTTTAAAAGCTCTTTTTCATCACAGCTAAATAATAAAGGGAAAATTAAACTTAGAAAGTATATAGGAAAATGAGAGGAGAAACACCTGCTATGCTAAGAGAAAAATTCAGATTATTCCAAACTTAGTATGTTGTATTCTTCCTTAATATGACAGAACATCTTTACCTTTATTACAGTGGTTTACATATTAAACTAAAATTTAAAATCTTATTAACTTAAATGTTTCAGCTGCCTTACATTGAAGAAATCTAATAGTTCAATGCAGTAAAAATCAGTTAAGATGTATTTCTTATTCATTCTCTACTATATTCCTGCTTTTGTTTTTTCTGGAAGCACAGTCTGACCTGCATTTATTCTTTCTGTTGCCTAAGCAACAACCATCACACTCCTATTAAGTATGATTTAGTAGTACAGGTCTTACTAGCTGTTCAGAACAGAAGGGAGGCTATCACAATGTTAAAATTAATGTCCATGAAATAACGTACATCTGAGAACAAATATATCCCATATATACTATTCTCAACAGCAACATTTTATTAATTAAATTAGCATTTTAATAAAAAGGTGATTTTCTGATAAAAAAATTTCATGGCTAATAATTCATTAGATCATGGAAATTAACTCCTTGTGTTTTGTCTCCCTTGGGCATTAGGAAAGTTATTCACTAGACTGTGGTTAGAATTACAAGGATGTTTATCTTACCTGAAGTGCATGGACTTTATATGAAGAAACAGCTGGATTTCTATTAACTTTGCAGTAGAAATATTTTTCAGTACTTTATGAATATATATGTTTTAAAAATGCATAGAAACATAGTATTAAAAAAATTCATGTTTTTTTCATGAAATACTTTAATTCTACTTACAGCATGTTTACGCACATAGAAAGTGCAACTCCTACCCACTGTTAGGGTCGTACAGGAATGACACTTCATAATATTTAGTAGGCCCCAGGCACATTCAGTCCCAAGTTATGGTTCACATGTGCTTGAATATGTATGGATACGCAATCATCATTAACTTCGATAATTTGTTGTGTAATAGGATGTTGTGTCTTTCAGATGTAGAAATTTGTAGTGACTTTGTGCAGATACTCTATATTTGAAGATGCAGATGATATTGTAGTTTCTTAATGTGAAGGCTATTTTGCAGATAAACCAATTCCATAGTGCAAGAAAACAATTAAATCAGTCATAAATCACAGTATATGAATTAGATGTAAACAATAACAAAACTTATGCATTTTTTTGATGCATAGGAGCAATGGATATCCCTGGGACAAGCTGTAATTTTATGCAGACTTGCAGGCCTACATCATTTAATATGCTGAGGAAAAAAAAACCAAGTTGACTTGCAGAGAAACAGATGTAAATATATAAATGTGCGAGGTCACTAAAAGCTCTCATGCAGTTTTCTACAACTTCATCAAAGGCTCCATTCTGCATTCACGGAGATAAAAGCAGCTCAATCAAATCACTGCCCAGTGGGAACTAGTTCTGATTAAGGACTGTATATAAGGACTATCTATTTGTAGGTTGTCATAATAATTTAAGATATTCAAAAGTTTTATTGCTTATTAATGCAGTTTGATGAAAAAAAAAATCTCTTGAAAAAATTGATAAAACACACTATGACAGAAACAGGGACCAGCAATAAAAGTGAGTTAACAGAAAAATATGAAGTATTTTATTATGTCCTTGGCATTCTAAAATACTGTTCACTATCAACAGTTAATATTTGCATTACACTCTGGGCTTTCATTGCTGCTTTTAAAAGACATGCATCTCTACCACTCTGGGTACTTATGTTGCTTGCATTGCCTAATGGTCTAAGTACTGCATAAGTGGTTTTGTTTTTTTTTAAATTCTTTTTTTTCTACTGTTGGGAAACTGAGACATAGAGTCACAGGGTGAGATTTAAAACTGTTATACATTTGATACAAGAAGCACTAATTCCCTAAATGCCTACTGACATAATGTTTAACAGATCAAGTCAGTTCCTTAAATGTAGGTGTCTAGTACCAATTGAAATACCATAGGGAATCCAGGAGAACTAGGCAAGGCTGACAGATGTTGCTGAGGACAAGGGACAACCAGACCCTTCATGATTATCAAGTTCAGGTGGGGTAACATCAAGCTTCTCAGACAGCTGTAGAGTCCTGATGCTTTGGCAGCTGAAATGAATCTTAAATTACACAGTTTGTGACATGTCTAGAAACTGAACATAGATGTCTTGACTTTCCACTTATTTGCATATGCATTTCTTTACGTTCTAATAATTCTATGTATTTGTATTTATCCTGTGAACTTACCTGCAAAAGTATATACCAGCTTTCTCACTGCTAGACATGGTCTACCTTCCCAATTCCCCTTAGCTGACTGCTTTGGATGTAGTTTTGAGTTAAGTTTTTGGCTTTTCTTTTTCCCTTCCTCTCTGTCTCTTTCTTTCTTTGTTTCTTTTCTTTCATTTTTTTACTAGTTCTGGAGGTTGATTAGCTGAACTTTATCTGAAGACTCTCTTCTCTCAGGTGTCATTCCTGGGAATTGCTCCTCTGGAATACACAGTAGTTCTTCTTGCCTTTAATCTCTTTTGAGGGTCTTAAACTCTATATCAAGTATAGAGGACAGAAGCAACTTTATTTCCTTAGAGTGAAATGCACCTAAAAGAAAATCTCTATGTACATTAGGTCCAAGTCCTCCATTTGTGGAGACCACCAGATCTTTTCACCAAAAATGTCTAGGGCACAGATTGATGATTTAGTCATTAAATGAAAGCTAAAATAGGGTCTGTCAGTCTGCCAACGCCTTTCTTAAATTGACCATGTGGCTGGTGATGAAAAAGAGGTCAGTATTAGACAAGGGTTCTTAGTCTGTAGTGACTTTGGTGACTTCCAGAAGCCAACTCCTAACAAGCAAGTCAACCTCTGCAGCATCCAGGCTATCAGATCTCCAGGCACATAATGGTTACTGCTGGATCTCAGTGGGATACTCATGCATCATCTGGACCCTAAGAAGATTTGGAGGATGTTGTGTATGTGTAGTTTACCCAGAAATTAAGAACTGTTTAAGGCAACCTTAAAATTGGCTGTTGATAAGCTGGTGATGCACAGCAAGCCATACTTTTAGCAGAGTCCCACTGATGCTGGAGTAAGCTGTGGTTTAATATTTACTATACATCTAATAAAATCTTAGAATATATTCCTGGAACCACAAGTTTCAGTCCCCTTATCAGGGCCTCACTCTCATACCCAGGACTTGCTTTTAGTTTCATGGCAGACCTACAGAACTTAACACTAAAAATGTGGAATTCCTCTCAGTATCAATGTAGCCTTGGTTTTTTTTGTTTTTTTTTTTTCATGACTAAAGTGATTCTGTCATTCTGGTGTCTTCTGAGTCTTCCTCTCCTTCACCCCAGTAACCTTTGCACCTGTAGGTCCTCAAGCAGGCCACCTCTTCCCTTAGCTTGAAGAGAATGAGGCAGATTTAAAGTTCAGATATAGACAATTACATGTCTATTTACACATCAGTGGATGTTTAGGACTCAGTTTGCTTGCCTGCATATTGAAATCAAGATGTCTGGGACATCTGTGTAGGCTTGGACTTTATGGTACAGGATTTTTGAAATAGCAATACCTGTCTGGAGTTTCAATCAGATTTCAGGCAGTGTACATTTGCAGCACCTCAGATGACTCTAAATTCATTTCTGTGGGCGACTAAGTGAAGCACCTAATCAGACATTAAAGCCAATGGAGCACAGAATGCAATTTAGCTGGGTGGCTGAATAACTGTTAGGGTAGTTATTTGAGTATAAATTAGAGTAGATTCATCTGATCAGCTGAACCACTGTCTAAGCTCTATTGATGGTTTTGTACTAGATCTCCTTAAGCTATAATGTAGACACAAAATTTATGATGGTTCAGTTTGGGCTAGAATCCATACAGAGTTCACTGAAAACAAAACACAAATTATTTTTATTAGAGCTTTTTCTTCTCCCTCAGAAAATCTAGCCCTGAGGCTTCAAGATCTTTTTCATCCTAGTAGGAATTCTTACTATAGAAACTGCAAATTAGAGCTCAGGTGGGTGCCAGAGTTGAAGATTGTGCCTGTCATCCTGCAACAGCAGCAAGTCTAACAAATAATCCCATTCCACATGCTCCTGTTAATGCTTCTGTCATGGTATTCCTCAATCTAGTCAATAGACACAAGGGCTTATTAAAGTGCTACCCAGTATTGCATGCGTAAATAGCTTGCACTGTCGTTCTCTCTTGAGGTCTCTGGCAAGTCAGCATCATCCTGTGTGAGTGCATGCAGCTATGGGAGAGGTAGTGCTCATTTCCCAGTGGGAAGGGAGTTTAGAGGAATCTGCTTCATGTTTTTATATCTATATATGTAATGGGTGTGTGTGAAAAACACAGCACTGCAGGCTGGGGACTGATCCTGCACTAGATAAAGGACTTTAGGAAAGTTTTGGCAGTAATGATTGTTAAACAAGGAGATGAAGGTTTTGTGTATTTCACTTGAATGATTGATTCATAAGGAGCACATCTCCAAACAGACTGTTGACTTCATTAAGATAGCCTGGGTATGGTGGATCCCTTAGAGTCAGAGGGAGTATGTTTTCATCTAAACCTGTCTCAGCAATTGTGTCTTGAAGGTATAATTAGGAATTGGTCACTCTGCCTGTATGCCACGTTCTGCTAAGTTAACCTTTAGGTGAGGGTTTCTCTGGTGGTTCTGGAATATTTGGCCATCTTCAATTAAATATTGTTCCACACAAGGTTGTACATACCAGGCAGAGAGACAGGACTTTGGGCCCCACTCCTGGTCAACAATCCAGGTGCCAGGATCTTGAGTGGAATGTCTTTGCACTCACCTCTGCCATTCAGGTTAGTGACACTTGGTGTGTACTTGCTATTTTTCTAAGCTCAATCTTAGAAGAAAGAGCTTATCCAAGGTACACAGCCTTGTATTGGGCTCAGTCATACCCTTCCTAGGAACAGAGGGCCAAATCCAGATGCTGAAAGCCATCACATGTACTGTCACCACTAACAGTTACACTATTTCATGGTATATATTTGTGAATACGACACTCGAGGACTGGAATTAGTCCCATCTGTTCTAACAATATGTTAAATGTCAATGTTAAACAGTGTGTTTAAGTTAAAAGCCTGCCTAGTGCAGAGGGTGGCCTCATTTTGATGTACAAACACTGATGAGCTGTATTTTGAGACTACATATGTGAGGAATTGGCTATTGGCCCTAAATGCAGTTTTATGATAAACTAGTCAGAGGTATTTCATCTGGAAGCTAGTTTGATAAAGTGGATGAAGACTCCAATAACCAGAATGAAGCATGATGTTTTAGTAACTCATAAAATAACAGGTGTATTGCTAGTAAAACATTCTTGTTGTGTGTTTGAAACCAAAACCTTCCAGCTGATTGTGTTGACCAAAAGGAACAACAGTAAATCTTCAAGAATTAGAAATGTTTGTGTATAGAGTGATGTGTATGATGATGTTCTTGATAACTGATGAAAGTTGTGGAAAACTTGACAAAATATAGGCCTTGTTTAAAGTAACAGAAAATTTAAAGATTAAGAAAGGCAGAAAATCTAAGAGGTTTTTTGCTTCAGGGAAGAAAGCTGAAGATTCACAGGTCAATCAGGTTTTAATTCTATTTACAGTTTTAAAACTAATATCCTGTATGTAATAAGAAGTTACAGCTGATTCGTAGTTATTCCATACAGGAATGCTTTTTAATAAAATTAAATTAAAAAAAAAAAAACAGAATGAAAGAAATTCTCAAAGCAACATAGTATACAGTTGTGTATTGCTGGTTTAGAGCAACATTGTCCAACAAGAAGCAATTAAATTGAATCTGGAACAGTAGATAAATTTCAAACAATGACAGGCTTCCCTGACTAAGTTAAAGGACAGAGCAGTACAGATGGCTTGATTACAAATAATGGCATGGTGGGATTCAGAAGGAGTTTTCAGGCAAAGATTAATGACTACAAAGAGTTAGCTGGAAATAAACATGATTCTTGGGCATGTTATCCTTTTTGAAGGAAGACTGGATAAGGTAGGAAAAGCTCAGGTAGTTATATGAACAAGTATAAATGCTGATCATAAAATAGAAACAATATAAGATAAAGAAAGAATGCATTGTGAAAGAGCGGATAAATAATCAAAATACAAAAAGGAAAAAAGAAAGAAGAGAGAAAATGCAATGTCATTAACTCTGTGAGTATGATGCATTCAGAGAAATTTTTATCAATATGCTATAGCTAAAAGGACTATTTAAAAAGCTACAACCACTGCTGGAATCAGATAAAATTCATTTTAGTTTTGCATTAAGACCAAAATATAACAATTAGTCAAGTACAGTGTTAATGAAGACCACTGAGAAATTGGAGGAAGAGAAAGAGTGAGAATAATCATATTGCAAACAGAAAGAGTACTTGGTTAATTAGAATATCTGAATCATCTAGGTTAGGTGGTGTTTGATGAAGAGTTCTAAGAAACTGAAGTGAGAATACCAAATCCTTTAGCAGTAATTTTTGAGAGTTTCTGGAGAATGAATAAATCATTAGAGTACAACTAAAATATAAATGTAGTGCTAATATGTATGTCAGATCACAGGGTTCTTCCTCAGGATAGATTTCCAACCTCCTGGGCTGTTTGCCTTCAACCATTCACCATACGACCTTTACGTAAATCGAGGGGGAAATGTATGGTGGTGTTACTGGCAACAGAAAATTACTGTCATTAGCACTGACTCTGGTGGAGGGAAAATGGGGAAGTATACAGAATGCTGCAATGGGATGTAATGGAAAGAGAATAAAGCTAAATGAAGTAACTCAGCAGTTGGGAGCTGAACTATTTAAAGGGAACCAGTAAAGAAACAGATGTACTGTACAACACATTGTGCCCTGCATCATTTTGATGAGAAATTATTTTCTGTCGAAAGCCACTAAAATTTCAACAAGGGAGACAAGCTTAATTTTGTTAGTAAAACTACAGCTATCTTTTAAAAGCTGTTTTAGAATGATATACCAGAATTGCCATGCAAGCAAGCCATTCCTGGTACAGTTTGCCTGACTGCTTCTAAATTTCCTGGGTATCTAAATTTACTGTCCTTCAGTTTGAAAATCTTTTGTTTTCCCACATATTGGTGAATTTTTTGCCTTGTTTATGGTATCAACACCCCAGCACCTGTTTTAACCTTGGCAATGACAAAAGCAGTGACACCCATGTAGCCTTTATCACCATGCTGTCCATTCTGTCTGTTCACACACACACACTCATGTTTGTGCATACACATATTACACAAGAACGTAATTCATTACAATGAAATTTTCCACATGCTTAGAAATAAAGAACTGAAGACTTACAGTACCTAGGTGGCCTCAGTTCACCCCTCACATTCACAAGCCTTATGATAGGGTCTTTAACATAGGTTTCTTTACTACTTTGTCCCCTGAAAATTATTTTCTCATTAAGGGTACTGAGATTTGAGTATGAACAGGCACATACTTCAAAGAACTATAAGTTAAAATAAAACCTTTTGTTATTTTTCTAATGCCCAACAGAAATTTATAACAATAATGAGACGCACTCCCTAAACTGCCTTCTTTTCTTATGCAGAAGTGACATACATTTGCATAGTGTTCTTCATCTGGAACATTAGAAAAAAATACCTATATATCTGAGAATGCATTTGCATTTTAAAAACTGGGTTATAAAGAGTGAGAAACATAAAATTATAGTACTTCAGGTTATAACTTTATGAAACTGAAAATATGTATATGCAGTTAGAAACACTTTTGTCACAATTGTTTCAGAAGCTGAAAAGTGTGCATCAGAAGTCACCTCCAAAAACTTGGTCTGTGCTTCACAGACAAAGGGTCAAAACACTCAGTTATAAGAAAGTTTGATGTTCGTGACTTTACATGGAACAAAATATAGATTCTTAAATCTGCTGAAATTAAGATAAAGGCCCTGTGTAGACAAAGCAAGCTGCTGTGTCTAAACTATTATTTTATTCCACATATGCATAATTGGTTGAATTAACAGAAAGCTTTTGTTCATTGTAAGTACAAGGGCACACATGATATTCACACCTGATCTCTGGTCTTGTTCTTAGACCAGTCCATATTGACATACATTTTCAGTAAAACAAGAAATACAAATGCTACTTTAATCCCCAAATAACTTACTTCTGTAGCCTTTAAAACACTACATTAAGCACTTCAGACATTTTATTCATTATGGCACATGTTCTATTCTGTATATTTTCTATTAAACCCCAACTATTGTGCATGTGGGATAAAATCTCCATGTAGCAATACACTGTATTTGCTTCAGAGTGGCTAGCACTGATGAAACTGGGGGGACATGCACTTGTTGCAAATGCAACCCTTGACTTAACTGAAACCTCATATTTCAGATGTCTATTACTCTTATCTTATGCAGTATTTTATTGAATTATTGGAAATTATTGAATTGAATTATTCAATTGAATTATTGAATGCTTTAATAACATTATTGATGGGGACAACAATAGGTTAAATTTGCAAGATGTACCATACCTGCTTTAGGTTTGTGTTGGAAGTCTTTGATTAGATAATAATTATTTGAAATTTTTTTTGGTCCAAAGTCCAGACCTAGATGGAATTTTTGACATATAAAAGCTAAAATATTATTCCAGGTGACAGAAGTAGGGGGTTAAGGTTATTGTAAATAGAAGTGAAAAAACACGAAAAACTAGAATACCATAAAAAAAATACACTGGATAAATACCTATCAAATGACCTTCCAGTATAAATCTGAAATGTTATTTTCTCTGAATGACTACTTAGCAGGCAAAAAGTAGCAGAGTGGACTCTCTGTGCACTATCCCCCTTTGCAGTCAGAAAGAACAGGAAAAATCCTGTATGTTATTCACTGGTATCTTACAGCTTACACTAAGAAAAAGTATGTTATTTGTTGCAGCCAGTTACAGCTCTTAAATTTCTGAAATGATTGATAGCTTGTGTTCTTCAGATCTATACAGAACTATTTCCCAGCTTTTTCACTTTTGGAGGTTTGTTCTTTCCAAAGAGCTCCCCTTTTAATCACATAGAATGGCCATTTCTTTAAGTAAGTTAAGATGGCGTTTAAAAAGAGATAGCAATTCTTAGCTGCTATGCTGCATTAGGATAAAAGATTGCACAACTGAGTTGGTTTTTAGCCTTGATCCATTTTTAAATATAGTATGAATATTATAGCCCTGTTAGCTTCTCTGAACTCCCTAGGCATCCCTCTTGTTGCCGGAAAGGAATTACAAATTGGCAATGCAAGTTTTTTTATTTTGTTTTCCATCTCCCTTGGAATTTGGAAATGTGTCTATTCTGTCCATGAGCTTTTTATTTCCTGACACTCTGATTTTTAAGTACTTTTTTTATTGCCCATAGAAATAGGAGATCTTCATTTTCTGCTCAGAAAAATAACTTTATGTAGCAAGAGTGGAATATTATACCAAAGAACCGACATACCAACAAATCTATGACTCTCAGTAATATCAAGCTTTTTGTCAGAAAATTTTGCTCTCATTGCTTATATGGTTGATTTCCATCTATCTCCTAACTCTGCTTCAAATATATGTTTGTTTAAAAAGCATCCTGATTTTCCTCATTCTTCAAAAATAAGAAATGAAGACTCAAAGGAAAAGAGAATAAAGAAAACACTTGCTAGGAAATGCAGAAGCAGCCTGGTCCATGGAGAATCCATAGGACAATATATCTAAGGGTCTTCTCTGAGGTCAGCTTTTGATTTGAATTATGAGTTTGGAGAAAATGCCTCTCTATTCCCTTATCTGGCTGAGGGAAGTTACATAACTTTGCTGGTCTACATATAGGAAATCAAGAGAGGATCCTGGGGTAGAAATATCTGTGTATTTTGAGCTATCTTGTGGATAATTATCTCCTTGTATCTAACTTTTGACATTCAGATTTCTAAGTACCTTTAGTTGGGAAGAACACATTCTCAGAAGGGAGTCAGGGGTAGCCAGATTACCTGAAAAATCTCACTGAGTACCTTCAGTTCAGTTCTGAATTAAGTCAGTGGCAAGAGTTAGAATAGCAAAACAATTATTTAATAGTTAATTTAATAATTTTTTTAAATCAATCAGGAACTTTTTTTTCTGTGTATGAGCTTCCTAAATGTAATTTATCATTATTTTAATCTTTAAGTCATGCATTTTATTCTATAAACTGAACTCATAGCAGAAAGAGTTTATTAATATTTCTCTTGTCTCCCCTGGAGCTGCCTGGGTACCACTCTTCCTTTGTGTTTGGGGGAAAGGTACCCTTTCCCCCAAAATTCATTTGGTTTCTGAGATCTTTCTCCTCACCATTCCTGCAGGCTGGGCTCTTCTTATGCTGCCCATGTCCTCCTTTTCTCCATTCCCTCTTTCCTAAGTAGAAATCACCATATTTCTTTTCTTTAGTCTCCAAATCAAAGGAGGGAGGGACGAAGGGAGGAAGAGAAGATGGGAAGGAGAGGAAAAAAGGAGATGAAATAACTGAAAACAAAGAGGGGGACAGAAGATGTCTGCTTCACGTCCAGGTTCTTTTAGTGACCTAAAACATTTTTACTTGATTTGAAAAGCAGGGGGACAGTTAACTGAGTAATTGTCACAGTGATGTTCTTGTCATTTACACCTCAAATCCAACAGAGCTGGTGGTGAGTGAAAACTAACTTCCTTGTCTGGGCTTACAATGAGTTCTTGCAGAGAGCTGGCCACTCTTTCTAGCATGCGTTGTAGTTCCATGTTATTCAGATTTTTTCACTTTCCAGGGTATCTCAGGCTTCTTATTTACCTGGACAGCTAGCTACAAGTTGTGACAAACTTTTCTGATAAAACTGTTGCACTCAAAATCCTTTAATACACATGGCAAAGGGAAGGATCAGATTTTGATTTGCTGAGTGCTCACAGCTAAAACTATGTAACTAGAGTTGTCCCTTGAATACATATGTAGATAGATACTAAGTACTTACTGAAATGGAAGAAAGCAATCTCTGCATTTATGCATTGAGAACTAATATATTGTAATTTTTTTTAAATTCTAGCCCTAATTTTTTCTAATTTTATTCTTTATCTATATAATGGGTATTAAATTGCCACCTTTCTTTGATGGAGTCTTATAAAATACATTAAATCATTGTTTGGAGCTGTCTAATATTAATTAAATGAATGTATAAAAAAGCCTGAAGAAAGTGAGTCATTCTTACTGGTGAGGTCTTCAATGGGAAACTATATATAAGACAGGGACCCACACAGAGAATGATAAAGGCTAAAAGAAGAAATATCAGCTGCCTTATTTTCCAAGTACAATCTATCCTCTTGTACTGAATTCTTGGATTATTCAGAAATATAATTATAGTGTGTGTTTGGTACCATGTGGGATATGTAACCTGGGGCGAAGGGTAGTTAGCCAATGTTGAACAATCTACAGTCTGGTGTTTTGTAGCTTCATGACATTTCTATAATGTGTAGTGGGATTAGTAACTCCTGTTTTGAATGTTTTATTCGTTGAAGTGACTGTTCCTTTTAGGAAGGTGTACTGAAATCCAGAAATTATATCAAGTGAAGTCACAGTGTCCCACAGTCTTGTCTCACCAGATCAGAAGCATACTACTGTACTGTGCAATTTGTTGATAGCGCTGGTCTGTTTGGACCAAATACCCGCGGCATAAGGGACAAGGGAAACTCATAAGTGTTTGCCAAACTATTAGGACCAGATTTTAAATTAGGAAAAGCTAGCTCTTGTAGCAACGTGTAAAGTGTCAGTAAACCACTTGTCTTGAGTTAGGATAGGAGGAGGCTCCAAAGGATCCCTAGTATATTTGTCAAATGCAATATCCTTGTATAGAAAGGGATTGGTGGAAACACTCATCACAATAGCATCAGGAAGAGGGGCACCAGAAAAGGTGGTGGACTGGATTGCAAGAAAGTTTCCTTGTGACTGATGGAATGAGGTATTAGAGTGCCAGATTAATGGACTTTGACATTAGATATCCCAACACCTTGAAAATCAGCTATGCAGCAATGGTGCAGAATCCTTCCACAGTGTTTTGCAACTGAATTATCTGTGTGCAGTTAACATTATCCTAAGAGTATAACAAGCTGTCCCCTCATTAGTTTTGAACACGTTAATTCTGATTTTTAAGAAAATACAGTATGTTGTGAGAAGAATAATCAACCCCTTGGACAAAAAACAGATGTTTACCTTTTTAGAAAAGGTTCTTGAAGACAAATACTGTTTGCTAGTCAGGAAGGAGAGTTCAGAGGGCTATCTCAAGGTGCTAAGACTATATCTATGAGACCAATATGTGACTTTACATTTCACAGCCAGTATTTGGTTCAGCTGAACACAATTTACATAGTTCATTTCTCTGAACAAGCTTCTTCAGGCGAGTGGATATTTTTTTTCCCCTTATATTCACTGCTAATAAGAGATTGTGTCTGCCATTAGATATGCAACTAATTTATGGGGTGGTGTAAAAATGACATCTTGTGTGAGTATTTGTAGCTTCTAACTACACAGGTATTTGTAGAAAACACAGAACTATTGTAGTCTAATTACTGCTTTTGTGTTGTATCTGAGATAAACAATACAAGAACATTTGCGAAAGAGTGAAAAGGTGTAAATAAAGCAGAGAACGGATACGGAAAGAAAGGTCACAATATTAGAACTGTTTCTTAAAATATGTGGGCTGGGAATAAGTTGCACAGGAAAAAAGAAGCAGACATGAAGGAAAAAGGCGGACAGAAAACAGGCAACTTGCTATCTGGCTTGCACAACCAGAAATCTGATTTTGCATCTGTTTATTTTTTTTATGTGCTTGTTTATTTTTACGTTTTGGAATCATAAATGTTATTCTTCAATGGCAAGTTACTTAAAATTTGTGGGCAAACTTTTTTGAAGCCTGTGATAGTTAATATATTATATGAGATCCAGACAACAGCTACAAAGTGGTAGCCACTTTTTTTAGGTTCTGGGTTACAGTTGCTGCATTATCCCTGACGTAGCTGGACCGTGCTACATGAAATGATACTGTGTAATATTAGAAATATGTAGTCAGGAATTGAAAAAGAAATACAGAGAAATGTAGTGAAACACTCCAGAATGCACTTCTTGCATATCAGTGGCTACCCAGTTGTTTTCCAAAATGGATCCTTTTCTGTTTAGATATGGTTAGCATATATAGAATGTGTTTCTCTCATTCTTTGCACTCATTCATCAAGTTGAAAGGGATTTTGAGCAACATTCATATTGTCCCTGCCCTTGACAGGAGATTCCTTCTGACCCAAACCAGTCTGTGATTATGACTCTGTTAGAATAATTGAATTTGGAAAAGACTCTTAAGATCATCAGGTACAAGCATTACCTCAGCACTTCCAAGTCCACTGCAAAATGATGTTCCTAAGTGCCACATCCGTGTGTCTTCTAAATACCTTCAGGGATTGTGACTCAACCACTTCCTTGGGCACTCTGTTTCAATGCTTGACAACCCTTCCAATGAAGGAATTTTTCTTCATATACTATCTTAACCTCCCCTGGTGCAAGTTAAGACCAGGGGATTTCCTCTTCTCCCATTGCTTGTAACACAGAAGAGAGTGACTCCCACCTGGCTGCAGCCTCCTTTCAGGTGGCTGCAGTAGAGAGCAATAAGGTGCCCCTGGAGCAACATTTTCTTAATGCTGAACACCTCCATCTACCTCAGCTGCTCTTTATCAGACTTGTGCTCCAGCCCCTTCTCCAGCTCCACTGCCCTACTCTGGACTGCCTACAGTACCTCAGTGTCTTTCTTGTAGTGAAGGGCCCAGAACTGGACACAGAATTTGAGTTGTGGCCTCACCAGTGCCAAGTGTGGGGGTATGATTCTGAAATATCCATTCTTCCATGATCTCTACAAGTTTGGGTCTGCCATCACAACACAGTTTGGAAGGGTGTGCTTTTACTTCTGTTCTTGTGGAATACATCTTCCCAAAGTTAATTTGTAAGAAAAATAGTCTGTGTTTCTGTCATTTCTGCAACACATGTAAAAAAAAAAAAAAAAAAAAAAAAAAAAAAAAGAGCTTTGCAGAGCAGGCATGTTTTGCTGCAGTCTAGAAAAGGCATGGTAAATCAGTTTCCTCAAAATGCTAAAGAGCTGCTGGTTCTCATGTATCCATTCAAATTTATGGTAGATTTTTATTTAAGAAAATCAGGTCTTCCTCCTGCTGGGTATATATAGATATATCTATATCACTCAGTCTTTGGTGTAGCTAAATGCCCGTGTGCTTAACGTTAAATTAGCCCAAAGATGAGTGAAAAATATATATATAAGCTGAATTATTGATATATTTTCTTTTTTCTGGGCAGTTTTGGCCAACAGCAGAAACACTGAACCAATGAGTTAGGGAGACCTTTCATCTCACCTAGTGTGGTCATACTGATGCTTCTGAACTGCAGGACCAATTCAGATTCTCTGCAATGTTTCTGATGAGCAGGGTATGCTTGGTGCTGAACATAGGCTTCATGGAGCAAGCCAGTCATTCCTGAAGTCACTGCATGGGAAGTGAAGCACATCCTAAGGTGATGCAGCAGTCCAGCATGACCAGTGGAATGATAATCAATCCTCCTTCATGGGAATATTGACTTTCCTCTCCCAAATGGTTACTGGAGAAGAGAGAACAGAATAGCACAGTGTAGTGACACAAAGCGCATGGGATCGCATCACAGTGATCCACTGGTTGCCGTGGTGACGGGAGTGGGCCAGCAAAGCCAGCCTCCTGGCTGCTGAGTTGGAAGGGATAAGAAAAACACAGCCCACTTCCCATGTGAAATGAATTACAAGAACAAGCAAAGGAAGAAAAGAAAAATGTCAACCCTTAATCAAATGTTCTCTTATTTTTAGAAGAGTTTTGAAGAAAATGGAAACCATCTCCACTTACCTCTTGGGCCTCAGGGATTTGGCTAGTAATATCTCTGTACATACTGTGGAAATAAATCACAGAAGTTTGTGTAAGAAAAATCACATGTAAAAGGTATCTCTGTGCAGTGGGAGATGACAAAACCTTATTCAATCCTGCTATCCTTTGTGCTTGCCTTAGCAAACAATCTGTAAGAATATGTTAAAATTATTCTCAATATAACAACTATATTTGGTAGGCAAATGAAATGTATTAATTTTTAGATAGAGAAAGGTAGTATATTACAGTTTCTTATTATCTCACAATGTCTCTTACCTTTTAACCTTGCTGCACAGCTGCATATCAAAAGCAGCATGGTGGACTGTGAAATACATTTAAACATAACAAATCAGTGGTATGTAGAAAACATCATCATTTTCCAGCATTTCTCATTCCTGGGAGCAGCTTCGTATTTCACTATATTTAGTAATATTAAACAAACCAGCCATTTCAGTCAACCCAAAAACCTCCAGTTACTAGCAGCTAGGTCCTGAAAATGGTTTGGGCACCTGACAGTTAGGAAGTGCCTCCATTTCGCAGCACACAGGGTGCACTAAAAAAACAGCCAAATGAGGCCTCCAAGACCATAATAAAAACACAGTGAGTTGCAGCAATTTGTGAGCATCATGAAGTTTGACTGTAGAGTTCCTGTTTCTGGGAGCAGGATGTCTGCTACTCAATAGACAAATAAGACCGTGCATAACTTAACAGGAAGGGAAAGGCAATGCTAAGCAGAGGCCAGTGAGATGCTCTGAAGCCGGAGTTATATCTGAAAGTTTTGCCTCCACTTGCATCCCTGCATCAGACACTATTTGGAGGATGGAATTCCTGTCCTGCTCCCTGGATCTTGACATGTGAATCAACTCTTTGGCTAAGGACATCTGCTTCATTGTTCTTTCAAACTGAAACACAGGCATAAGCCTGTAGCTGAGAAGTTAGGATACTTGGATGAAAGAAAGTAATGAAATTTTAGCTTTTTTTTCTGCTTTTTGGTTTTTTGGTTTGGTTTGGTTTTTTTTGGGCAGTCACTAGATATAAACCAGAAACATTTCTAGAAACTGCACAAGAAGATTGATTTACCACAACCTGCTGCCCACTGGTCTAAAGGATAATATTCTTTCTGATTTACTGACTAAACCTCACAACAATTTTGTTTCATCAGGACCAATGAGCAATTCCTCCTCAAACCCAGAGTTCCCTTTCCTAATAGTTGTTGCATGGTTTCCTCTGTTTTTGGGAAATTTGAGTATGACAAAGACATGTAAATCTGATCTCCTGCCTTCTGCATGAATCCTCTAACAGGAGGGCTGTTCTGTGAGAAAGAAAGATAAAGCCATTCTTCCTCCTTTTGACACATTTTAAGAAAGAGCAGCAGCCAGTTCATGTTGTGCTCCTGTTTCTGCCTTGGGCATGCTCTGAGACTTCCTACCACATCAAGCCCTGATGACATTTCAGAGGAGGGCCTACTTTCTAGACTCCCACAAAGGATTGACATGGTTTCCTACCTGCTCTGTCTGCTCTGAACTGGGAGCTTGAACACCAGGCAGCCCACGGGCAAAGCCACCAGTGTGAGCAGCGTTCAGTTGCAGGCAGGAGGTGAACAGGTGCTTGAAGATGTCAGTCATAACTTTAGGGTGTAAGTGTGAAAGCTTACATGTTTTGTTGGGAATGTTTTCCTTGGTGATATCTGGCAGGCCACGTCTGGGAATAACTTATTTTTGAGGTATGGATCCTGCCCAGAACTTTAGTATCTTTGACTCTGCATTTTGTGCTCTCTGGGGTGATTTGGGTGGCTCACATTTTAAAACACATGACTGTGGCTAATAAAAATATGGGGAAGGAAATACTTCTATAGGACACTCTGAGAGGTGAACTGAGTTTTTACATTTCACAGAATCATAGAATTACAGAATTATTGAATTATAAAATAGGTTGGGTTGGAAGAGACCTGAAAGATCACATAGTTCTTCTCCAGGCTGAACAACCCTAGCTCTCTCAACCTAGTTTAATAGAAGAGATAATCCAACCCTGTGATCATATTCATGACCTTCGTCTGGACTAGAGGTCCATGTTATTCTTGTGCTGGGGGCTTCAGAGCTGGATGCAGCACACTGGTGGAATCTCACAAGAGCGGAGCAGAAGGGCAGAATCACCCCACTTGACCCGATGGCCACAATTCTTTTGAATTGAATTATGGTTGGCTTTATGGGCTATGAGTGCACATTGCCCAGCCATGTCAACCAAACCCTTCTCAATCTATTCTCTGCTCAGCCTGCACTTGTGCTTGGGATTTCCCTGACCCACGTTCAGGGCCTTGCCCTTGGCCTTGTTGAACTTCATGAGGTCCATATGAGCCCACCTCTCAAGCCTGCCAAGGTCCCTCTGGATGGCATCCCTTTCTGCAGTGTCAGCTGCATTGGTGACAAACTTGCTGAGGATGCACTCAATCCTGCTGTCCATGGTGCTGACAAAGATCTTCAACAGTGCCAGTCCCAGCACCAATCCCCGATGACACCACTCATCCCTGCTCTCTTGGACATCCAGCCATTGACCACAACTCTTTGAATGCAATCATCCGACCAATTCTTTACCTACTGAGAGGCACATCTGTCAAGTCCATGCCTCCTCAGCTTAGAGACAAGGATGTTGTGTGGGACAGAATCAAATGCTTTGCACAATCCGGGTAGAGGCCATCAGTTGTTCCTCAGTGCTTTATCCACCAGTGCTGTAACCATATTGCAGAAGGCTGCCAAATTTGTCAGGCTCAGTTTGCTCTTAGTGAAGGCATGTTGGTGGGCAGCAATCACCACCAAACTTTATCACAAAAGTTAATTTGTTATTTTATTATCACCTCTTTATTTATTACAATACCATAGTGTTAGCTGGTTAAAACTCCATGTTACATGTTACAGAGTAGGTATTCAACATTTTTGGTAAGTCTGAAAATATTATCTTTGCCCCTTCTAGCACTCCACAGCCTTACACACTTATTGGAGAAAGGAATATTTTTCTGAGACTTTAGAAGTCTGTTAATTAGCTCACAGTAATATTGATTTTTAAAGTGGGTCCTTTGAGAAATTTAGCATCCAAGCTAAGCAGCATTTATAGCAAGTAATCTGAATAATGGTACAATAAAGACTCTCTGGAATTTTCATTACTCAAATGAAGTGAAATTATCTTCACAATATGCATTCAAGACATTAAGATGTAATTTAGGTAAGTATTAATAATTATATTATTGAATTGTTATGACTAAATAGGTAGACAGAGTTGGGTCCACAGCATTTGTAATTAAGTGGGCCAAGTGTGACATCAGAGGTAATTTTTTCAATTGCCACCTTATCTGTGGAGTTAATTTGCGTGTGACAATTGTGTTAGTTGTAATGAATCAGTGCTACAAGGAGGAGGGATGAAAATAGCAGAATATCTTCCTATAAGGATCCTTGTCCCAGCTATCCTTGTTGTTTAATTACCACCACACTTCAATTAACTATTCCTGTTGTGTGAATGTTCTGTGACTGTATGATCATTTGAATGTCAATATTTGAAAAGCTTTAGATGGCACTGCTTGTTTCAGGTTCATATCTGGAAGAGCTGAATGTGTACCACAGGGAGATCTTTAAAGCTTAAGTCATATGGGCCTCAGGTCTGTAGGGACTCCTTTAAAAATTGGCCTTGCTTAAATCACCACTTTTTATGCAGGTTGCAAATTTGTACATGGAAGTGCTATCACCCCACACTTATCTTTGAGTGAAATGGCCTTTTTTTAGTTGACATTTTAGTAGTACCTCGTTTTTACTTCCTGACTAAATGACACTGGCATGGAAAACTCTTTCAAAAGTTTTCTCTGGTTTTGTGGGTTTTTTGACTGCTAAGAAAGTCATAAATGTAAAGACTTGAAATAGAGCAAGGTGAAGATTGAGAATGAGTATCAATAGTTTTATTGCAAATTAATTCTGGAAAAATGTTATCAAATTATTATTTTGCAACCTGCTTGGTCCTTTCTTCCAAACATAATTTATAATCAATCTCTTTCTCCCAAGACAAAATTCCATGCTTCTGCAGAGGATTTTTCTAACAAAGTCTTGTCAGGTTTTTAGATGAAATAATGTCTGCTGTATCTTAAGGAATCTGAAATCTTTCTGACCTGAAAGTAGGAGTTGGACGTTTAACTCTGTAATCATTCTTATAGATCTTGTTGTCATGTTAACAGTGGAAATACTAGTGAGAGGCAACCTTTTCACTTATAATGAAGCTTGCTAAATTCTGATAATTTGCCAGTTCTTGTTTGCAAATTAAATATATGACACATTGCCTGAAATTTTTGCTCTAATAAGAAGAAATGCTAGTTACTGAAAGCTACATTTCTCTAGTCCTTTCTTGCAAGTGTCTAAGAAATACATTCTTTTATCTTGTGGGAAAATTGTGTTGTGTTGAAAAAACCTTTTGGCTTATGATTTAGATTATAAAAAAGAAAAGTCTTGGTTATTCAGTGTGTTCTTAATTACGTTGTGAGATGTCTTTAATTTGTTCCCAGCCAGACGGCAGTTTAGATGTCCACTATTTCAAGAGGATACCGTTTGGAAGGATATTAGGGTTAGGTGGGTGAGAAACAGAGTAATTCCAACTGAGGAGGCTTTTTTAAGTGAGCTGTTGAGGATGTTCTTTGGAACAGTCCTTATTCCCCCACCAGTTATGCATCTGGGATCGGATAAAGTAAGAAATAATAAAGCTTTTTGGTGCTTTTGAGATGAGTTTTCTCTCTCTGACTTCAGTCTTCAACCATGGGTAATGGAAGAACATTTCCATCTGCTCCTGCCCTTCTCCCACTTCTCTTATCTGAGTGACAGGAATTATGGTACTCTTGGATACTCCAGCTAATTGTACAACCCAGCAGATTTTCTTTTCTTTGTCAGGCCATATTTCCAGCAGCTCTGTAAACCGAAGTATGAGGCCCGTTGCCCAGCGCCACTGAAATGCCCCAGCTGTGCTCCTGCAGTGCCAGGTCTCAGTCCACCAGGGTGAGGCTCAGTGCAGTACACTTTGGTAGAGACATTGACAAGGCACTTCAAACATCCACCAGACCATATCTGTCATACACATGCACCATCATCCTACCCACTGCTGTGTGCTGGATGCAACCTGTACCAGCTCCTCAGAGTCTCTTCTGATCTCATTATTTTGAGGATGCAGCAGATTACCACATGGATGACTGGGAGGGGGCAAAGGAGAGTGTAAAGCGCTCCCTGCATATTGGGTGTGATGCAAGCACTTCTGCTACCCCATCAACCCTGTACTTACTTCAGAAGTCATCCTTTCCTTACCCACACCAATCCTGTTCTTTGTCAAACCAGTTTCCAGTATATCAGAAACACAAAACATTACCAAAAGTTGTTGTTACCTTGTAGCACTTGGTATCTCCAGCCGACCTTGGTCTCAATAATGGCTGCACAGCAAATGACTGACTCAGTCTGTTGAGCAGCAGCACTTACACAGCTTTAGGTACCCGATTTACTACTTATCCTCCTCTGCTGACACAGATGAGCACCAAAAGAACTGGCTAAGTTGGCACTGCCAGCCTAAAGCCAAAAGTCCCCCAAATCATCTATTTCTTATGTAAGTATTTTTCCTTTGCAGGGGAGAAAGAAAGCTTTAAATTCAAAGTCAATTTGTTCTTTCTTTTTTCAGTCATTTTGTTCCTCATAGCTCATCTCTTCCAACTTCAGTGGCTGTATTTCCAGAGAAGTCTAGTGATACATCTGCCAGCTATTTTAAAGCTTCTGTACCATTTTACTTAGGTGACAGAACCAGACATTAGAATATTTCATGATAGTTCTCCAGCACAAAAAATATGTGAAGGAAAATTAAAAACATAGGTACAAAAGGAGGAATGTAAAACATACAGTCATGCCTGTAATTTTAATAATTTGTTTAATATTTTGTTAACTTATGGGACAAATCTTCAGAGTTCTTTTGTTCCTGTAGAAGGTAGAATGCATATGGGTGCTTACGTCTAATCCAGAATTTCTGGGAAATACTGTATTTACGTGGAGAATGCCAGAGGTGATTTTGTATTGAACAACCCAAATAAATGCCAGTTACATCTTTATCTCATAATGAATCATTATGCATTTTGTTCTGAACTCATTTATAGGAACTATCTCAGAATTTGGCAAAATTTCTGGGTTTTTAAAATTATGTTGTTTTTCATATGCCTCCAGTCTCCCACATGCAGTTTTTCCCTCGTTCTTGAGCCCAACTGTTCTGTGAAACTACTGCCTTCTTTCTCAGGAGATTAACTTCCTGTGTGCACTTACAGGGAAAAAGATGATGATCCTGGGAGTTGTGCAGAACCACAAATATGGGGAGTGGAAGGTTTCAGATACACTCTTTCCTAACTGGAACTTCAGAAGAAGGGTCTTTCCAGTTCATTAGACTATTATGCATTAATAAGACAGGAATTTCAACACTGTAGGCTGAAGTGAATGAGACCTGAATCTGTCCTTGTATAAGCAATTTTGATGTGTTTTTATGGCTTTAATTCTAAGAAGTTTTCCTTCCAACTAAGTTTTCCTATAGGAAACTACAGTATAACAAAGTCTCTTATGTTTTCATTACAGAACGCATAATAAGATCAGTAGAGATTGCTGTCCCATATTTCCTGTTATAAGAATCTGTTTTACATGTAAGCATATAAAAGTTAAGTCTTTGGACTCGAATTCTCTAGGTGTCTACTAGGATAACTTCTTTTTGGTGAATATTTCAAATAATGTAGCTCAATTCTTTTTAAGGATGAAATAATGTGACAAGGCAGTCTTGCATTCATATTCATTTTAATTACATTTACCATGTCATGTCTAAGTTTAATTGAGGTTACATTTGGTCCAGTTTATAATAGATGGAAGCTGAGAGCAGGGAGAGAATTTCTCCCCTTGTAGCAGAAGGAAGTTAGGTATTCTTCACTCTCAATATAGGAGCCTATGGAAAGAGACTGGAAGAGCACGAGAGGAATAATCAGGTGAAAAAAAAATCAGGGAATAGGATTAAGGGGGCAATTTGAGCAAATACTAGGGAGACAGGACTGTGAGGGATAGGCTGTTTCTTTCTCTTCACAGATATTTCTGCAAATCAAACAGCAGCTTTCTACTGCTATGAGTTTATTCCTCTATGCTAAGCAGTAGTGGATTATACTGAGTATCTAAATTACCCTGATTCGCTCTTGTGGAAAGATGAGAAGTTGTTTTAGCTCCATGGCAGAAGACAATAAAATCAGTTTTACAGGAGAGATGAGTGTCTGCTACTGTTGACACTTAACATTGACACAGGAAAGCTCTAAAACCTGAGCATATTCAAAGACAAGGTTGTTGCCTTATTAAACTGGGAACGAGGAGGCAACATGAGTTTCAGGCTTTCCTGAGTTTTAAATATTTGCTTTTTTAACCTTGACATACTTTAAAAAAATACATTAAATAATACATAAGGAAAAAACAATAGCAAAGAATTAATAAAATAATTCTTTCTCTGTGATGCAGCAGCTATGTGCAAATATTTTTCCTGTGCCTGTTAGTTTAATTGAGATTTAAACATTGTAATATTTGAAGGTATGCCAAGGTTACTGGCACCAGTAAACAGTGATGAGTACACCATGATTGTGTGTAAACATCATGCAGTAATGAAGGTGAAATCTAAAAAATTGTTAAATGAAGTGAAAGCGCTAGCAGCAAACAAAATAGATGCATTTATTAAAATGAATGGAAATGTATAGCCTTTGTTTTGGACTGGATCCTCAGTTGGCTTTGTTCCCTTAAATCCATTTATGCTAGTTATTTCCAGACGCTGGAGAATCCAGCCCAAAATGGATGGCTTTTTTCAAGAGTCTTTCCTGTAAGTTTACAGCCTCCTTTTGGTCACTTAAAAGAGAAAGGCAGAAAGAGGAAATTATAATTTTTATGTGTTTATCAGGGAGATGAAGGGGGTATCACCCCCATCTAATCACTATCACTGGTTGCACAGCCCATGCTGCAGGCATTCTTATATTGGGTGTTCTTCTTAAACTGGCGTCATTGCACATCTTCTCCTTGTAGAGCAGGTGTCTACCTGCCCTGTTCTGAATGCTACAAACAGATTGTTTCAGGGTATGATTTGCAGATTTGTAGTCTTAAATCATACTAGTGCAAAATATAATTTAAAATATTATAGCTTTTCAAGGTTTCCTCAATTCCCTTGAAAAGACATAACCTAGATTTTGCAGGGTACTCCGTGAAGCAGCACTTGAGAGTCCTCAGCAGTACACCTGTAAACTAATCAGTCCATCTAAAAAGGGTGAAGATGTATCAGCTGAACAGAGTGAAGTCTTCTGTATTCTATGGTGATTTTTGAAAGGAATCCATGCTGCTTTGGGACAGGAGATTTTATTTTCAGAAAGAAGTCATATCCTTTATTAAGCCCTGACTGAGCAAAGCATTTAAGCACATTCTGTTGTATGCCTATTTGCTTTTCATTTTGCCTCTTCTTAAGAGCTATGCTAAGTCAGAAACAGCAATCAAATGGAAAGGTAGAGATGAAGTTTTCACGGATTTCCTCACATAACACCTATTTAGTGATCATATTAAATGAGTACAAGTAAGAATTCTTGCTTCTAGCCAGTTAGTGTCGTGAGACTCCAACAGGGCTAAGAGATCAGGACAGGTCATCTGTTTTTTCAGGTTTTGTTTTCTACTGTAATAGTAAGAAACTTTTTAAACATAAAATATATTTTTTAAAATCTGAGGGTTTTTTCTGAAACTGTAAACGCAAAAAAGAGTACATGATTGCCAGCAATCCTGATTTGATCATTGTCTTCAATTCCGCTTTTGAGCCACTATCGTGCTTCCAATGCTTCCTTCAGTAGTCACTGCCAGCTCTTTAGATCACTGACCTTCAAATGCTGGACTTACTAGGTGGTATCAGACTCCTTGAATTTAGGAATTGTATAGTCCTGTTTGTGTAGCTCCTACTGCTAGCAAGTCCTATGAAGAGATACTTGAATTGTGGAGGTTTATTTCATTAACTTTTCTGGGAAATTATTTTGTGTATTATTTGAACAGATGGTCTTTTTCAGCTATTTGAATGTTTGGAACTATTTGACCTGCCCACAAGCAGGAATATAAAAGCAGTGACAAGTAAAGTTAGGACCGAACTGGTACAGTTAAATGGGGGATGGGGACTGCATAGTTCGTTGATGCCGGTCCCTTTCTTCATCATTTTGCTATCAATGAACTAAATAATTTTATCCTTATCAACGCTCCTCATCTTATTCTGTGTTGTTTTTCTTTCAATCTGGAGAAAAATTAATGTCATAAATAGATGGGTGAGGTAGGAGGTGAAGTGAAACAATGGAGAGTTTCTGAACAATTTTGTAGTCATGTCCTTGGTTCCAAATGAAAGAGCATTCACATCTGGCATTTGGCTTGAGTGGGAGCTACAATTTTTCCAACAGCAGTGCTGCCAGCAGTGTAGCAATAGTCCGTGGATTCAAGCACCTGCCACCATATTTTATAGTGAAAATGAATTCAATCATCAGTACTTTATTATTCTTGTCAGATGCTATAAGTTAAGCAAAATGTTCTCTTTTAAATGTGATAGAAGGGCCTGTATCAATATATTGAGGGCATCTGTTAAGTTTTTAATTTTTTTTCCCACCTTTTTTCCCCATTTTTAGGGAAGTAACGTGATGGAGGACCAGGATCTCTTGGAAATAGGAATCCTTAACTCTGGGCACAGACAGAGAATACTCCAAGCAATCCAGCTTCTCCCAAAGGTATAGCTTCTCTTATTATGCAAGTGAAGAAACTAACCCCTGCAGTATTCATGTTATTTAAAACGCTTTTTCAAATGGAGATAGATGTAGCTCTACTGGTTTTGTAGACACATTTTTTGCATATACAAATATAGCATAAAATAATGTCAATGCATTGGACTCCCTTTGTACAGATGTAGTTGACAAAGCAAAGGAATGTAAAATCTGTGATTTGACATGATGGCTGTTTAGAATGAATTTTATTACTTTTGGCCTTTCAGCCTAATTATAGACTGCCATTACATGTGTATAAATAAGGCTGTCCATGAATCCCAGAACATCCATCTTAACATTGGAGTTGCCCTGGAAATACTTTGCCCCTTATCTAAGCAGTCTTAAAAGCACTGGAGGAAAGATTGTTTTCCTGATACTTGACTTTTGTGTGAGGTACAGAGACTTCCTGCAGGCTACATATTTAATATTCTGCTATGTATATGAATTTTGCTTCTCAGCTGCAGAAAGAAAAACTTGCAGCCAATTTTCCCAATCATTTTTAGTGCTAGTCAGTTTAAAATGTAGATTTTAAGATCAGTGATAGAATATTCTGCATAACAGAATGTATCACTGGAGGCTTCTACTACAATTCCAAACAAGAGCTAGTGGACTTAGCATGAAAAATTACTACTTTAATTTGGAAAATTTTGTAAGAAGAATGAGCAACAAATAGCAGACACCAGTAGGGCTCAGAAGGTTGTCACATGTGATGCTGATACTTCGTGCAAAATACTAGGGCAGGAATAAAATCAAGTGTAAAGTGCACTGAATGTTCTGGTAGCAGCATGTTGGAAGACATTGTGGTAAATAGAGATTAGTCCACTTGAAGTTTCATAATACTGGAGAATGACAAGAGTTATTAAAGGATTTTTCAGTTTAGATCATGAAGCGGATATTGTTGGAAAAGGCTTTTTGATGCATCAAGTCTTTCTGGATGGATGACTCGTAAAAGAGCACAAAGGTTTCTTTTGTATGGGAAAATCAGAAGTTGTGAAGCAATTTCTGTATCTGGAGGTGATAGTCAATCCATACATACTGCAATGTGAATCTGTGCACGGAAACACTAGAGAGCCTTAAAAAGACTCATTTTCCATGTACCATATTAGACAAATGAGATAAATGTTACAAGAAGTAGGGTATTAAAATAAGCATTTGATGAATTACAAAAGATATTAAAGGTTAATTTTTAAAAATCTATAAATTTTTCAGGAATACCTATCATTCAAAAAAACGTTTTGTAAGCTTTAGCTGAGCTCGTAGCTGATGATGTATTTATACTTTCTCATGCTTCTTAGAGAGATCAGCTTTCATGTGGTCTTGTTAACATTCTTCAAAATTAATGAATCGATTGTTAATATGTATTAACACAGGATGGCTTGAAGCATGTGCTGAATAGTGGTGAGATAGTTCTTAGCTTCTTCCCTGTTGAGCTAAAAAGGCAGTCCCTAAGGACCACATTTATAACATGTCTTTGATGCAAGGATGTTATATCAAAACAAGTGCAGTTGCAAGCTGAAGCTGTGCATCATGTTTTTCCACATAATTGACTCAGCAATGTAAGAGAACTTACATAGTAAAACCACATAATTTCCTATATAAACTGAGTTCTTTTAAAGGCAGATTATAGAGCCCAAAAATTAGGATCATGGGAAGTTTTATCTAATGTAACACGCCCTTGTTGTATTCACAACAGCTTGCTAAATACATAAAACACTTTCACATCCTTCAACAAACCATGAAACATTGCTCTATGTCTATTTGTATGTTGATAAGTTCATCTGTGTCATCCTGCATTCAAAATATTGCATGCCATCTAAATATATTAAGACCTCAAACCATAATTGGAGTCTTACTAATTTGAATCTCATTAATAAAAATTCTGTTAGTTTGTTTGTTTGTTTGTACCTCTTTTCTGGTCTTCATTTAATTTAAATGTTGATGACTCCATACATTTTTTACTTAATGACATTGCTAATGATGTTATTTTTAGTTTTATTAATAATGTTCCTGAGATACTTTTTCACTCATATTTTGAGGTGGAAGTTAAGTACGTTAAAAAACACCTATCAAACAGCACTTCGTTAAAGCCCAGGCAGCACTGAATAAGTTAAGAGGGTAAAAATCAAGCAACAAATCTATCATCAGTGTTTTAAAATACCTTTTGTAATAGCTCTTTTTATTGATCTGATACATATTCATCTCTGCAGCCTGGAAATGCAACAGGTATTTAGTAGCTGAAATTTTTTACTCATAACTGCTACCTTCCTGAAGAGTCATGAATTTCTAGATGTCAAACACTAGTAACCTGATTAGGAACCATTCTCTGGAGCTTTAAGTGGTTTTAAATAGGGGAAAATACCCACTTTTTAGACAAATATAGATTAATATTTTATAGTCTCTTATGCAGATATAAAAGGATATGTTTACCTGGATTTCTCAAAATGTTTTCCCATTATATTCTGTATTTGAGAAGAACATTTCACAAGAGGGAAAAATGGTGTATTCACCAGTAGGCAGGTAGGATTGAAACATTTGAGATAGTATGCTTCTTTCCAAACTACTCTTTATTTTTGTTGGATTAGAGCTTGTAGCTCTAATTCTTGTCTTAATGTAATTTAAGTTACTCAAGTTTCACATTAATATTAACTAGAGCACTTTATGGCCTATTTTAATAATATAAGGTTAAGACAGTCTGGTAGAAATATAATTTTCAAAATTAATTCTTGAAATGGAAATATTTTATACATTACATCAGTCTTAAAGCAAATTTCATAGCAGAGTTTCATATTGCATTTAAGATTCTTGTATGAAAAAATGAAATCAAGAAATTTTTGGAGGAGGATTTTATATGCTTTATTGAAAGGAAGTTCGGATATGTTGAGAAGTGGAGATAACAGATAAAAAGATGCTGAAGCTGCAATTACCTTGAGAACAAAATTAATGCTGAGAAAAGAATTGTGTGCAGTGTATGCTTAATTGACTAAGAAAGTAATAACAGTCCTGGCACAAAATTTTAGTCCCACTTAGGTTACATAGAAAATGTAAGGAGCATTGGCCAGATATTTCACATCCCAAACCTATGTACGAGTGACTTCTCAGTGGGTTCCTCAAAAAGTTGTGGGTTTTTTTAAATGACAATTATCCTAGGTTATCTCAGAATTTATCTAAGAAAGAGGATTGGTTTTGTGTGGGATGCTCAGTGTATGGCTCCTTCTCCCAGCGTATAATGGGAACACATGCTCTCATTTGACAGATGGAAGAAAGATGTAAGATGAGAGCAGCTTTCTTCTGGCTTCAGAGCTATTCTTAAAGCAGCTTGTTCCTTCCTGCACAGAGAGGTCTCAGCACAATGCAGGTTTGGGAATAGCAGTGGTGTGCAGGCAGCCAGCCTCTTTTCCTGGGTGCTTTGCAGAACGAGACAAGAAGTAGGATTTGAGCAGGCTATGAGCACATCCTGGCTGCGAGTGGTGTTATAAAGCTCTACTTCCAAAAGTGCTGGACTTATTACTCATATATAGCACTCTTGTGCAGGCACAGTGAGTCTGGCATTTAGGAAAGCAGAACAACTGTGCATGTGCTCATTAACTATGCTGTGTATGTAATAGAGAAAGATCACATCATGTGATCTTTGCTGTTGCTATATTGCTATTGGCTTAGACGCCCCAGAGCTCAGCAAGATGCTTTCAGTCCTGGTGTTTAATTACCTCCCATTTAGCTCTTCCATTCCTAAGACAGTTTCCAAAATGGGAGATGCTGCAAAATGTTGATGACCCTTTTTGACTGTGTCTCCTTGTTTCTAGTCTGCTGGAAGTGAAGATGAAAAATGGGATTCAAAGGACGTGCCTTTTACTCTGCTGTTTTCCCTGCTTCTTATGCCTCTGGGAATTACTTTCCTGGTTTGAAGGGAGGCCACTCACATGCTCACTGCACCATTTGCAAGACCTTTACCTGTAAGGACAGAAAAAAGCAATTAGAATCCAATACAACACATGGATTTTTCAAGTCTGAAATATAAATAAGTAGTCTATGTTATTTAATAATGCAACACAGTAGGAATGAATCAGTAGAAGCAATTAGATACATGCAAGCTATTATATAGTTTCAGGTGTTTACTTCAGACCAACTTCAGACTGGTCCCACAGACTAAATGTCCTCTCCAGGCATGTGCTTCAAAACTGCTGATCAAAGCAGTATCACAAGCATTTTCCTTCTTATCTGAGCCTACCAGAGAGCCAATCTAGACATGACACGCTGACATTTATTTGTATCATGTAGATAACAATAGCATTCTGCTGGTCCTGCCACTGTTGCCATACAGGATATCTTACTTACCTTCCTGCTTCATTTATACTTTCTTATTTGTGATTGGCTCCACAATATCTACTGGCTGCTCTGAGAATAGTCAGCAGGCAAGGAAATATGCTACATGAGAGGAAGTGCTATCCCCTTTTTTTGGTAACAAGACTAGGATGGCAACCTGAAAGACTTAAACTTTTTCATGAGATCAAAGGTAATATCTTCCACTTAGTCCACAAATTTCATCTTTAGATCTTCTTAAGATTACATTTTATGCAATGGATATGTCTGAGCTGTTGCACACATTATCACTGAATGACAATTGTTCTTCCCTTGTCCCACATATTGTATCTGATGAAGAACTGGGAGGTTTCTTTCTTCTGGATGTGGAACTGTTTCCATTTCTCCAGAAAAGAGAAAAAAACAAACACAAAAGCCCCTGGGTATTCACCTATTTTCCATTAAATTTCGAAGACAGATTCCAACTGAAAAAAAACATGGAAAGGATGGCTACGGCAATTCTGACAATCTTAGGTAAGAGGTGCTGAACTCAGGGCCTTTCTTTGAGGCAAGATCCTGAATCAAGCATTGCTGTGCTGTGAATGTGCCTGTACTGTCTTTTTCTGGCAAGCTCCACAAGAAGACAGAAGGCTTTTGATTAGTGTAAAGTCAAACATTAATAGAACAGAAGCTTGAATAGTTAACTTTTAAAATATATGACAGGCTAGATGAAATAGAAACCCGATAAGTTTATATAGAATTCTTCCTCACCTGCTGTGTCTTTGCAGGCAGATGCTGTTTCACTCAGTGCCTTTCTACCAGCAGTACATGCAAATCCTCTCAGGTCCTTTGTCATTTGTGCCCATCCCCTGTGAAAGCTGCCCCTCTGCCCCTGACTGCAGGCTCAATTACTGCCAAGGCACTGTAGGCACCAGCTCCATTTGGTGCCCCTGTTCCAGCCAGGCTCTCTGGGCTTCAGAGCTGTCACTCTTCTGAGCCTTTTCTTTCAATGCTCCAGAGGAGGAAGGATCTCGTCTTCCAACAACATCACTCCAACTGACCACGTTTGTGAAGTACACAATATGTAACAGACAACTGACAAAGACAGGAAACAAAAAAAGAGCTGATATAGCCCCCATTACAATCACCTAAAATTTCTTAGCTAGGTAGCTGATAGTTTCATATAAGTTCCCAAAAATGCTGCTTAAAGCTCTTGAATGGGCCAGCAGCGTAAAAGAAAGCATTATATGCTTGCTAAAAAGGTCTTTCTTCCAAATGAGCACAAGCATAAATTCACAGTAATTATAGCCACCATTTAAAAAGCTGTGAAAGTCAAGTAATCTCATCCTCCTTTTACAGAACATAAAAAGCTTGATTTTGATACACACACTAAGCTCCCCTAGATAGCGATACTACCTTTAGAAAACATAGTATTAATTCGCTATCTGTCTGTGAAGATCAGAGAAAACTGGTGGCAGTCCATGCTACTGAATTTACCTTGATTTTTCTAGTGCATATGTGATTACTTGATGCTTGATGCTCTATTTGTGTTTGTTTGGCCACCTTTCGGAGACAAAAAACTCAAGTGTCTTTTATCCTAATGTAAAATGCTCTATTGACACAGCAGTGATATACTTTTTTAAAAGTCTGTCGTATGAATGGTCTCTTGTGAGGGATTTCTCAACCCATTAGGATACTACTTGACATTGTTATTTTATTAGGAGAAGCAACTCTTTCTGGCTTCTGCTTTCTATTCATTTCAAAGGAAGTGATACTAATGGTATATCAATAGGATCTAGGAGAGAAATCTCATGTGGTTTGTATCTTCTTCCATAATTTTTTGAATCATATTTTCTTAAAAATTATTTTTCTCTAAATCTTTTGGGCTTCAATTCCTAGCCTTTTCCACAGCTGGCACATGAAAATCTTCTGCAGTGAAAAAACTGACACTGGTATTGCTCTCTAAACTACTGAATGAACTGGTAGTAGTGTCTGTGGAAGAACAATAAGTGCCCTATTTATGAGTAGTTAATATTTGAAACGCTGTCATGACTTGCAGCTCAGAAATTTTACATTGATCTGAGTCAAACAGTGTGCACCTTACTTGGATGCTTGACATCACTGGTGCTTGTGTTGTAGCTGGTGCAAAATGATTGAAATCTGCATTAAAAACATTCAGTAGGTAGGAGGGAGTTTTTCTTTCAAGAAATATCAATCAACAATGAAGCCTACGGAGTTTAAATTATCTGTGAGAGGAGTCCAAGATAATATTGCAGTATAGAAGATACAGTCTAAGATACTGGTAATGAAGACTGGGGTAAGATGCAACTAAACTGAATCTCTGACAAAGTAAAAGGGCAGCACTTCCAGACAGATATTTCAAAGTGGTTTTATTTAAAAACTCAATAACATTTTATATGAAAAGCAGATACTATTAATGATACTGTCACATCTGGATAACCAGTATGTCTATCAGCAAGTATTTGAAAGGAAAACATTCAGGTATGACAGTTAATAAAGTTGATATTATTAAAAACAGAAAGAGACTTTCCGTACAAGAGGACAGATACTGAAATTTTATTAATTTTCATTCTAGATGCATTTTATAAAGCCTGTTTTAGATAAGAGAGTGTTTCTGTGTTCATGACAAAACAAAATACTGCTTTTGTGCTGAAACCACTAGTAAATATTCAAGTTCTGAGTTTTTTTGTGATAGTAGCAACTGTCCTGCCAGGGCAGGTGGGCTGGGAGCTCAGGTGTCAGTGGGCAGGGAGCACTGGGACAAGGTGAGTAGGGCAGGGACTGTGGCAGTGACTGTGAACAGCCACATCCCAGGGCTAATCCACAGGACATTCACAGGGATGAAGACAGGACTCACCTTGGAGGGTGAGTCAGTGGTTGAGGAAGGACAAATGAGGGCTGGGCACAGACATAACTACAGCATAATTCAGGCAAGTGTCAGGACATGGACCTGAGTTCAGATGCAGCTCCTGCAAAAGGTGGGGTCTGGCTAAAGCCTGGTCAGACTTCTCACTGCTCTTCCTCACACAGATCTGATCCAAGGCTATGCAGCTGCACTACCTGCAGCATGGTTTTGAATATAAGCAAATATCTGGGAGAAGGAAAAAGCTTGCAGAATCAGCTGCTACCCTACAACAGACCAGTGTATTTTCATGTAAGCTACTGAGTGACCCAATAACAGTTTTGTCTGTTGGCACCAAATCTGAAGACTGAAATTGTCACATCCATTTCAGTTGTTCTCAACCTCTTGTTTATTGCATTGTTCACCTGTGTTTACTTGCCTGCAGCCCTTTGCAACTCTGTTGTAGAGAATATCAATTTTAACAATTCTTTGATGGATATCTCCAGGGGGAATTGAGAATTTAGAAACTTGCCACATTGTATTCACTTTTCATAGAGGCTGATGGGTTAGCAAAAGTATGGACCAGACTGCGTGGGTTTTCTCAAATCGGGAGGCCAAAAAAAACATTTTAAAATCAGAATCTATTAAATGCAAAGATCAAATAGTAAGAAACACAAGAAACAATATGCATAATGTGCCCTTTCTGAATAAGTTGAAAATTGTTTTCATGGTGCTTCAGTTTTCTCTGTTAGAGGAAGGAAACAAAAATACCTTATATTTTCCAAAACTCGTGTGTTCCCTGTGGGCCTGTTCCTTGTGTTCATATCTTCTCTATACTAGATTTTTCTTCTTCCATTTATCGGGTTCTGGCTTTACAAGTGTCTATTTAAGCATACCCTTTTTAAAATCAGTATGCCAGAGAGGAGTGATGCAGGCACACTGCAACGTGAATAGTCTCATATTCTCACGTTTCAGCTCAAAGCACTCTGTTTCTGTCACACTTCCATTGTTTCTCATAAAGTGGGAATATATATTAGTAGGCAAAAATGGGAAATTGTCTTTTACTATTCGCAGTCACATCTGCACAGTCAGGAGAAGTTATACAAAACCATGATTTCTAACCCTCTAAATCTTCTTAACAATTTACCAGTTCAGTGTATTATCAACTTAGCAGTAGTTACATTTCCTTAGAAAGACAGTATGTGCAGAATACTGTTGAAAATCGAGACCACTTAATAATTTTTTCTACCTCATTCTACTTTATTTTCGCCACTATTGTAGATTACTTTAAAATTTATTATAACAATGTGGTGTAACAAACTGCACAGGTAGAGGCTTTATAAGTTTTATCTTTAATGGCTTTAATCAGTATCTTGAAAGTCTTCACTTGTGTCACTGAGAAGCGGTTGTGAAAGAGAAATTGTAACTTTTACTTCCTGTCAGCTTAACAAAATTCAGAAAAATTAGATGCCAGTGGTATTTCTTATTTTTTTATGAAAACAAGATTTATGACATTAGGTGGCTGTGTTTCTATATAGATGCAAGTAGTGCACTTCTGTGTACTTTTTTGTGTCAATTCCATTCCAATAATATCTGATTCAGTTATCCTATCTTAGGCAACTTAACAGACAGTGAGCAATCTAAAACATGTTAAGTTCCCATGCCATGAAAAATGTGAGCAGGTAGAGGAAAGAGACTTTTTTAAAACCTTCCCTTGGGATGGAAAAATATAGTGCAGGTTCAGCTGTTCTAAAATAACATATGGCCTGGTAGAAAAGATAAATTAGGAATAAAACAACCAAGACCATATATTTCATTTGCAGTATGATACCGAAAGAACCATTTCTCAGTCTAATTTCTTCACCTTCTATAAAATCTGAGGTGAAAATCTGACATTTTTGGGCAGTAAGGATATCAATGTCTTTTTTACCCTTTTGCCTTCCCCACTTATGGATTCTCTCGTGTCTAGAAAGAATTGAACTCCAGCTACAGTCCTGGTGTACTCTGGTGTAAAAGGCAAGATTCTGTAAGAAAAAGACGCATCAAAAACTGAGTTCTATTACTGCTTAAACACAAAATTGTTTGATGTTGTACTAACCATTAAAAGACTGTTGATCAGAGAAGAAGATAACTGACCCAAAGAAAATAACACGTGTAACTCCTGTCTTGAAAAGTGTTTAATGGGTATCACCAGTAATTTTTGCTCACCTTGTTTTTCAGATGAAGCAGATCGGTCATGATGGTTACAACCCCTCCTCTGTAGCTGAATGGCTGGATTCCATTGAACTGGGTGACTATACCAAATCCTTTCTAATTAATGGCTATACATCGATGGACCTTGTGAAAAAAATATGGGAGATTGAATTAATTAATGTAAGTTGATTAATTTATAGCAGCAGTTCCTCCCAAATACATTATATAGTACTTGTCCTTGTACATCAAGGAGAACGCACAAAAGCAATTTGCACCACAAATGCAGTCATCAAATGCTCTTAATGACTACACATTTCATGCCTGTACCTGGGTTGGCTGTGCCCTTTGCTTCCATTTACTTTGCCATTGTCTTTAGCATGGTATTCAATCAGCATGATTTTGTTTGCCTTTAGGAGGCAGAATGACATTTAAAAATATATTTTGGGAGTTTGTAGCTACAAAGCACACAGCTCCAGCTGAATTAGACATAAAATAAGGAAACCTTATAGTTAGTAAGTTATTCTAAAATAACACAGTTTTTTTTTAATTATCACTTTCACTTGAAACTTCATTTACATGACTCAGTTTAATTAGATGTCCACATATAGGCAAGCATAAACTTAAATGTAAACTGCACTGTAGGGTAATTTGGAATGAGAAGAAGTTTGCGCTGTTATAGTGAAGTTTGTAATGTTACAGTGAAGACATTGACAGTACAGCTTTGCCAGAGGAATTTTCATGTGAGTTATGTGTCTGAAAGTGAGTTGTTTTCTCTTATAAAAGACTGAGGATTGTAGCTTTGCTATGACTTCTGAAATCAACTGTCATGTCAGTTTATGGTAACTTTTAGGGCAACTTCTACATAGAGAGAAGCCAGATATCATATGTTATTGATTCTTCACACACAAAAGGCTCTGCTCTTCCTTCAGGTATAGCAGATGTTACTTCTCTGCCTCTGATTAGTGCTGGAGTGCCAGAGCAGTCCAAAGGCTACCAGTAACCACAGTCAATCAAGCATAAGATAAAGCAGCTGGTGTAGTTATATGCTAGGCAACAGTTCCCACTGTGTCCCAGGCTAGAGAAATAAAGAACATAACTATGGTGCAAAGCCCTGTTGCTGCACAAGGCACAGGCAGCTGTGGCCTGAGACCAGCATCTAAACAAAAGAAAGAAAAACATACAAGGTGTTATTTCATATTAGTTGGAAGACAAAACCACTGAATGTTAGATTTTCTTTTCTTGCTGTCACAGTTGATGTTAGCTAGCAGCAAAATGTAGTGTAAGGGCCAAACTCTGCCTCGTGTGTTTTGTCTCATTTAATGTATCTTGTAGGTTCATAATTGAAGTCAGCATATGATTGATGCATTACGGATGTCTACTGCTAAGCTAGTTATAACTGGGATTATTTTTTCTCTAAATTGATGGAATTTTAATAAGAAGTGGGGACCCTTTGCCTCAGAAGCTAATATAGGTCATCAATCAGCACTGAGTTGAAAAAAGTAGAATATTCTGCTCTTGTTGTTTTCTGTAATTTTGCATCCCATTTTGCCACAAACAATTTGGAAACAAATTACCCTTTAGCTCCCCCAAGTGGATCATTAAAATGTCATTAAAGGTTTGTGGTTTGATTCCAAACATGCTTAAACTAATGTAAAGGAGAGTACCTGCAATGAAGTTAACAGGAATACACTTCTTTAAAACTAGTATAAACCAAACCCCTATGTCCCACTAACTTTAATGCTTAACATTATGTCCAATTTGAACATCTGTACTTCTTGGGAAAACACCCCCCTTTGCCATGAGTTGCAAGAAGAAGCTGTTTAATAGTTGTATAAGTACTTCTATAGATATAGGAATCTATAGAGATAATATTATTATTATATATTATATATATATGTATAGATTATATAGATATAGATATAGATATAGATGACATAGATATAGATATAGATATAGATATAGATATAGATAGATAGATATAGGAATCTGTAGAGATATTTCCACCTGATAGGTTTGAATTATATTGTTCAAGAGCAGAATTAATAAAACAGTTTTGCCTTATAGGAATTACTGGTTTAGTCCTGCCATATTTGATTCTCCCCAGTCAGTAGGAGCTCAGTGTAATGATACTATATTCACTGAGAAAATCTGTAGCTTAGAAAGGCATTTGCTATTATTGTTTTCTTTCATTTGAAGGGAATCTTTCAGAAATGGACAAGAAATTGGTTTGAATCATTGTGCTGTCTGTCAGAACGAGATACTTAGCTCTAACCAGCAGGCCTGCTATCTGAAATTGATTTCAAAGGTCTCACTTCTTCAGTTGATGGCAAAGAAAAGCTTATTGCAGAAAGTTTTTCATAAAAGAATGCATAAAGGTCAAAGCCACTAACTCAGGAACAGGACTCTTCGCTTGAGTAGGTCAAAATTCAGACACTTGAAAAGCAAGAGAAAAAAAGACTCAGAATCATAAAAATATGATAAAAATATTTCAGAGTACCCTTGGTTTGGATGCTCTTGATGCTTAAGTTTTAAATGGAACAAGAAGTTTAAATTATAGTTTTGCCTAATATGCAATAAAAATATATCAAGGGCTACAGAAAAGGTAACTTCTGCATTTCAGCTTTTTAAACAGTTTCAGCCACTGAACTTGATATGAAAGCCATACCTAACTTGCTTTGGGGAATCTCTTCGTTCATACTTGGCACTTCTTTCCACTTAGCTATTGGGAAATCAGCCATGGGTCCTGGAGGGGTAGAAACAGGTTTGGTGCTAAAGATAATATCTTCTGTTTGGATCCCTCACTAAAAGAAGGAGGTTGAGATGCTGAAGTGTATCTCAAAAGGGCAGCAGTTTTGAAGGGTCTGGAGCACACATCCTGTGAAGGGTGGCTGAGGGAGCTGGATTTGCTCAGCCTGGAAAAAAGGAGGCTTAGGGGAGAGTATTTCACTCTACACCTATCTGAAAGGAGGCTGTAGCAAAGTGGAGATCAGTCTCTTCTCCCAAGTAACAAACAATAGGATACGAGGAAATGGCCTCAAGGCTCATATTGAACATTAGGAAAAAATTCTTCACTGACATGAAAGAGTTGTCAAGCACTGGCACAGGCTGCCCAGGGAAGTCACCTGGGTTGAGTCACCATCCCTGGGGATATTTTACAGACATGTAGGTGTGACACTTAGAGATATGGTTTAGTGGGACCTGACAGTGTTAGGTTTATGGTGGAACTCAGTTAGCTTCAAGGTCTTTTCCAAATTAAATGATTCTATGATTAAAGTTATCCTTAGTGATTTATCCTTTATTCCCATAGGACGTTGGAATGATCAGAACTTTGAGTCTTCTTGTCTTCCTAAAAAGAACAGTTCTTACTGTATTTCCAACACAGTTTTATTATTCTTGTAAATTATCATCTAGGTTAAGCACATTTAAAACTACTGTGAGAAGAGCACCAGGTAGGAGAATGTCTGAGGCACTGGTGGGAAAGACCATCTTCCCTCAGCTTTTCTGGTTCCCCAGCCAGCTCTCTGGCATTAAGAAACAAATTTACTATTCAGCTTCCTAAAACTTATTTAAAATTATTCCAGCAAGGTAATGTCATCTCTGACTTACATGCTAGTTTCTTTCAAACTTTTATGTGTACATAGAGCATGTGTTTCTTCAAGTGCAATCAAGGAGCAATTTCTAAAAGCATTTGAATCAGAAGAATAATTTTAAAAGTTATTCACTTATGTTTTTTGTAAGCTCCCACCAGCATTCTCAGTCCTTCTTCAACAAGTCAGACTTGGAAATTTAGATTTTGTTTCACTAATTAATTTTTCATTTAGATAATTTAGAATTTTCCCAGATCCATCTCCTTCTGTGATTTGCTTTCTGGGAAACATTGTTCTATTTTCTTATCCTGGGATTGTAAGTAGTCAGAATGCCTTCTCCTAAATTAGGATTTCCCAACACTTCTGCTTTTGTCTCCCAGGTTTCTTGGCTCATTAGAGAGATCAGATTCTGTATCCTAATTCAGATATAATTTATTTTATGCTGTAGCTTTGAGGAACTTTTCTGAAATACGTATCATCTGCTGAAAAAAATGTCCAACATGTTCTATGTATCCCCTAACCCACCTGTGCACCTGCGCTTTGAAGTATAAATGCTCTTCTATATGACTAATCATATTATCCTTGTCTGTTATTCTAGATTACTTATGTAACCCTTCCCCTGTGGGACTCACTCTCTTCAGGGAACTTTTACCATAGAGATTCTTCAGGCAAGATATAAACACCTTAAAAGCAGAAAGCAGATTATTTGTCGTGTAACACACAATACTTTGTAGGACTAATGAACTAGGCATTAAATCAGCCCCCACCAAATGAGTCACTCAGTATAATGGGCAAGTAGTCATCACTCAGGTAAGGGGAGAGCTGGCCTCTGGGGCTCACTGGAACAGGCTGATCTGTGATAGTGCTGAGATGCTATCTTCTGATTTCCCTTTCATTTTTCTCATTAGGATTTTATGCCTCTTCATATGAGTGTTGTTCCTTAAATCCTTGAGGTACCAGTTTTCCCTGTCTCAACAATCTTACTTATATCTGCACCTTTACCTTTCTTATCTTGAATGCTTCCAGTCTGTGCACTCTCTCACAGCTCCCTCTCACGCCCTAGCAATTTTCTCAGAAGGAAACTGAGAACAGTTGCACAGCTGCGCTGTACTGAAAGTAGGTCTGGAATCACAGATAGCTGAACTCCTGGGAGAAAGGTTACATGGAAGTGGCCTGGTTTACATTTCTTCTCAATTAGTTCATCTTGCACTCTGAGCTTCTTTTCTCATACATACTTCTTTCACACAGATGATTCAGTCTTTTTCTTCTGTAACATTAATCTTTATGCTACAGTTCAATTACTGTCCAGATTTTGAACTTTTCTGGGAAATGTCCTGGGAAATCTCTCTCAAATTGCACTCATGGTTTCTTTTAGGATATACTGACTGCTGTTCAGGATCAGAGCAAAAATATCAGAGAGAGAAATTAATTGCCAAGGACTGTCTTCCATTAGTTTATAGCTAAATACTTTGGACCTTTCACAAGATCACTGATGAGTCCCACAATTTAATTGAATTTTATACTGTGTGGAAAAGTGACTCTAGTTTTGTTTAAAGTGGGCTTATGATTATTGAAGCTCATGATATTTTTACTGTAGGAATGAAAGAGCCTAACAGCAGCCATAGTGAAGCTGATCAGTGGGTCTACCTAACCCACTGTGGTGTCTATAAAAGTCACCATAAATAGAGGACCAGGGAAGGCTATGTAACAAGTATATTATGAACAAGCATATTATTAATTATTTGCATTGTATTCTTAAATAAATAGTTTTGAGCTCTAGGACTTCTGGAATTGGCCCCAACTGGTTCTTGACTTTTTAATCTTGAATAAGTTCCTATCATCATCAAGTTTTGTGATCTTACTGCTAGTCTTCTTCCCTATAGAATGAATAAATATATTGAGCTGCCAAGGTTCATTTCACAGATCTCTGGAGGAATTCACTAGAAACCTTCCACCTTGAAAAACTGCAATTTCTCCTGCAGTTTCCTGGTTTAAACAGCTATTTCTCCATGAAAGAACCTCTTCTTATGGCTTAATGTCATGACTGCTTTTTTGTGGCTTTTGGGGTATTTTTTGCAAAAGGGTTTTAAGAGTGGCTTCATCAAAAGGCTTTAGAAATTCAGGCAAACAAGTAGATCAAGCAAATTGTTAACCTTCACTATATGATTTTGACTGCTTCAAGGAACACCAGTAGGTTCCTGAGATATGAGGCATCCTTACATGCAATCACAACAACTCTTCTTGGTTGTCTTTATTCATGTGTGCATCATTAGTATGCATTTTTAAATTCCTACTATTTCATCTGGGAGAGATGTAGGGGCCAGTATTGCCATGGATTTTCCATGAAACTATTCTCAAAAACTGACATCAATTTTGTGACTTCCCAGTCCTCAGCTAACAAGTTTTTAAGGGAAGAATCCCACATTGTTGCTAGTAGCTCAACAAATTCATCTTTGAATTCCTTCTCTATTTATCTTTTCTGTGCTGTGATTCTTTTTACACACTTCTATCATTTCATCTGTCAATGGTCTCATTTGCAAACCAAAGAGTCTTACATCATTTGGTAATTTCAGACATCCAGAAATCCTTGTTCTGTATCTTTGTGGTCACATATATCTGTATCTTTCTATGCCACATATAGTCTGTGCTTAAAGAACTTAAACATACTGCACTTAGTGCATTCAGATAACTTGATCAGGTTAGTGCATCACTTAGCAGCCTTTTCATCTACTCCAGCAAAGCAGATAGTAACATCACAGTTTGGGTAGTACACACCAAATTGATGGATTTTGTACAGTGCTCACTTGACAGCTGTATTTCCCATGCTATCTAGCATGAAAATATGTCTTTTTTTAGGAAGGCCATCCTTCAAATTACTCTGTGACTCTTCTTTTGTTGTTAATTTCCTGAGTGTGCCACTCTGCAGAGACAGTTTTGGGAGAGGAACAGAACATACTCTGAGACATCGCAGCTCCAGAATTACAATTCCTGTTCCTTTTCCTCTCTGCTTCAGAGCCTCCTGCTAAATTTCATATCACTGAAAAGAGTGTTTAGAGTCACAGTCCTTTCTGATCTCCCAGAGACACTGTTGATTGATAAACATGTTCATAGCTCTTCCTGTAGCTGCTTTCTAAATGGCATCAACAATTTTGTTGGTCAGAAGAGCTTTCAAGACCATGAGGCTGCACTAGCAGTAGGCTGTAGGATCTCAAGTTATTAGGTATTTTGTTATTAAAAATATTTCTAGAGTTGTGGGGTGTAGAAAGTTGTCTGTATGACTTTTTCTTTGTTCACTCTTTACAAACATTTGGAAGCATATTACTAGGGTACTTGACTAAGTTCTTGCAGTTAATTTGTGTGAGCCAATACTTCTTTAGACACAATCATAATGATGTAGTAGTGCAAAACTAAAAGTCTTCTATTTCAAAGTTTCTAAGTAGCATAAAATTCTGATACACTGAAGAATGTCTGATATACTGCAAAAACAATGTCTGATATACTGCAAAAACAAAGGAACTCTTTTACTAAGAGTTCCTCTTTTACTAAGGAACAGATACTTCTAGCCTTTGAAATTTTAATGTGAATCTTTAAAATTCTCTGCCAGGCAGACTGAACTTTGGGTCTTCTCACTCATTAGTAGAGTGCATCTATGCATCTATGTATAAGATGCATGAATAAATTTTCTTCCACATTTATGGTGGGTTTTGTATTAAGTAACTACAATTTTGAAATGGGTAATGGACAACCTTGGTTTATTTAAGGAAATATGAATGAAAATTTCAGTATCTATTCAAATTCTTTGGGTTAATTTGCAAAGCTATCCTAATTATATTGATTAGGATAATAAATATAATTAATTATATAGGACCAAATATTAAGCATTCTTTTGACAACAGAAGAGTTGTTTGTGGTTTTCATATCAAAGTCTGAAGATAAGTATGGAACTGAATAGCTTTCATCATGATGCATAACTTCTTCATAAGGTAAGATATAAATGGATTTGTTCAGTTGCTCCTGCATTAGTAGGACAATGCTGTAAATTGGATTACATTCATATCTGCTAACCACTATGGTTTCAAATACAAAGGATAAAACTCTAAATTACTCTATTTACCTTTGACACTGGATCAGTAGGTTCATTAAATGTACCAAAAAAGCCATGCAATATTATACAAATAGCATTTTTTTCTGTATACTGGGGTTATGTAGATTTCCTTTATCCAGGGCATCCACAGAGGCATCAAAGTAGTTTTAATAATGCATATCTGTTTCTTTTGCAATAAGTAAATATATACCAATTGCAATCATGTACTAAATTTGTTCCTTTGGATCTTGCATTTGAAAATTATTCTTTCTGCAGTCAGACTCTTTCTGTTCTGAATGCTGATAATGTCTCCATTATTCAGTTCCTAAGTTACTGTGGATGTTACTTATAATTTAGAAACTGTTGTTATGTTGTAGTATTGCAGTGGCTGTCTCTAGAAATCTCATTGGAAGCTCTGTATCCTCAACAAATCCATGTGACAGTATTAAACTTGGCAACATAAACTTGGTAACATGTTTAACTCTACTGTACAGTGTCTGCATGTAACATTTTGCATAGGTAGTGATCCTACAGCCTTGGAGTCATTTGATGTGCAAGCTTCCATCTGTTCCGCACACTAAAGAAAATACTTTTAAAATACATAATTCTCTTTCCTCTATACTGTTACTTGCAAAAGAGCTTGAGATTACATAAACCATGGCAACTCCTTTAAACATCTCGTGTTTACCTCTTCCCACTCCTGCTCCAGATCATGGCTATGCTCAGACTTCAGAGCAATGGGAGAAGGAGGGAGGGAGGGAGGGAGGGAGGGAGGGAGGGAGGGAGGGAGGGAGGGAGGGAGGAAGGAAGGAAGGAAGGGAGGGAGGGAGGGAGGGAGGGAGGGAGGGAGGAAGGGAGGAAGGGAGGAAGGGAGGAAGGGAGGAAGGGAGGAAGGGAGGAAGGGAAGGAAGGAAGGAAGGAAGGAAGGAAGGAAGGAAGGAAGGAAGGAAGGAAGGAAGGAAGGAAGGAAGGAAGGAAGGAAGGAAGGAAGGAAGGAAGGAAGGAAGGAAGGAAGGAAGGAAGGAAGGAAGGAAGGAAGGAAGGAAGGAAGGAAGGAAGGAATTTGAACAATATCATGACATTTATTTATTTATTTGGTAGCATAATGATTCTTTTCTAATCCACCTAATGTCATTTTGTACTACAAGTTATTTACATAGAAGACATTATATAAATACTTCAAAATAATTTTCCTGATTCTATTCTTTCCTTACATTATAGCAATAACAAAAAATACTGTTTTCTGATTAAAAAGTGATATTAAAACCACCATGTTTTATTCGTAAATCTAGCCATTAAAATTTGCAGATACAATTGCTTTTCCCTCCTTTCTGAAGCAAACATTTGCTTTTGAATTTTTAAAATCAGAACCCCCCCTCCTTTTCTCTTTTATTTCATTCCTTCTCTTCCCCCACACTCTCTTCAAAACAAATTATAATCAGGTAGTGATTGGCAGTCATTTTTAGCACTAATAATCAAAGCTGAGCAATTTTAGCACCTATTGTGTTCCATCTGCGGGATCATTTTCTTGTCCTGTAACACACAAGGTAGCACAAATGATTGATTTATTAAAAAAAAAATTATCTTGCATTATAAAGCAACCTGCTCTACCTATTGCCAGAGAGAGCACTGTCTCTGAAGTACCCTAACAAAATCTCTCTCCATTCAGGGAACAAATAAATTGCCTTATCATTTGATTTTCAGTCTAAAATCTCGGTGTTCTATCAGAAGGTTTGTATTTCAAGTTTGAGAATGTGATCTTCTTTCCAGAGAGTACAATAGACTTCTTATTTCCTATAAAACCTCTGGAAAATAACCTCTTCTGCCAGCCTGCAAGTTCTCTACAAAAACAGACAAAATACAGTCACTAAATATTTTGTTGTCCTAGGCAACAACTTGTTCTGCCTTCAGGAGCTTAGAAAAGGCCTGAATAAAGAATTATATTTTACCAGCTTAACCTTTTAAGTGTTGATGAGCCAGCAAGGAAGTTGGATTTCCATTTTAAAATAATGTCCCTTTTCAGATCAAGCTGATATTAATTTAGAAATTTTATGCATATCATCTTTTGAATTTGACCTCTGAATTGTGCAGGCTTAGGCTAGCATCCTTCACTACAGCAAGAATTTTGATTGTAGTAAAAGATAGGTGCTGTTAATTTCATTATGGGTATTTTATTTTGTAGACAGTATTTGTGATATTTGAGCTGGAATAAATTGTTTCTTTCAAATGTTTGCATTTTTTGCCCACAAAATCTACCTCTCATAGTTTTAGCTTAAGGCATTTTAAAACAGATAGTGTTGATTGAAGGTCAGTACAAAATACTTGAAGGTAATGATACATAAAAACAAACAAGAACATAATTGTGTTAATGTTTCAAACTATTACTTCTGCTTTTACTTTGAAGCAATTTGCAGAGATAAAAATCATAAAGAAATATCCCCTTTCTGAAAGAAATAAAGCTGCAGAATTTATTACATAATTTTTTTTTAAGGACTGCAGTACTATTTTGGTGCTTTTCAAAGAATACTCTGTTCAGTAGTGTGCAAAAGAGAAATAATTATTCTTTAAAATCTTCTTAAATCTAGTTTTTTTCTGCTTCTGCATTGCTCTATAGAATATTGTGAGGGGTTGATATTTCCAGTTAAAATTCCCAAGTGTATCAGATCTTGGCTAGCATGATTTGTCTTCTGTTTGCAACTAATTTCAATAGCTGAAGGTAGAGAGGACTGAATGGCAGTCATTTTAACTATAAAGATGTTGAAGAACAGAAATATTTTTGAAATGTTTTCCCTCTATGGCAGATTTTGTTAACGTTCTCAGGTGTGAGAGCCAATGCAGTGCTGTGCCATATAGACCTATCAGTGTGATTAATGTTCCAGAATTAGGATAGCAGCCTTACCCTAAGTCTTTTGCTTGATTCTCCTGTCTCATATTGTTCAGAGCTACTTTGGATATCTCTGCAGTCCACTGCATTTGTATCATACAGAAACAGCCCTGGATTTCAAAAAAGACTGGAAAGTATTATACCAAGATTATTAATAGAAGTAAGGTAAAATTTTTTCAAAATATTAAAGTTGAGGGGAAAGGAAGTATTTACTCAAATGTAAAAGGTTCTGTTGCAGCCTATAGCCAACAGGGTAGGCTGTCCTTAAAGTCATCTTCAAGGATTTTTGTCTTTCACTGTTTTCAACTTTCAAAGGAATAAGGTTTCAGTCACTTTCCATAAAGGGCAATGCACAATTCTAATAGCTGTTGGCGCCAAGAAACCTGTCATATTCAGTCTGTATTATTTCAAAATTAAATACTATTTTCTCCAGTTATGAATTTTCTATAGATGTAAATAACACATTGGCCCAAATGTTTACATCCTTGAAATAGTTATTGGCAGGTACCTGTGATCCCTTTCATAATGATCAAGACCTTGCAAGGTTATGTACATTTAACTCCTGATTTAGATTCCTGCCTCAGATTGTACTTTCTTACTCATTGCTTATTTTAAAGATTACTCTTCGTACCACGTAGATATCTTGAAAATGCTGTACTCATCCTAAAGCAGTATGTGTATGGATTTGAATGCATTTCAATAATATGAAAAATAATTTCAGAAAATGCAGTTAAACTTGGGTTTTTTGTGCAATGATATTCAAAATGTTATTCAGATAATGAATTACAACATAGCTGTTGCAAGTCTGTGAGTCTGTTAATAGGAAATTAGAAAGCTTTCTAGTTTTCTGGGCTTCAAAACAGAAAATCAGTTTCAAAATATATTAGAATGCTTTATCTGTGCTTTTTTAATCTATGAACTAAGTGCCTGATTCAGATGCACTAATGACAGAAGCTACTGGAAAAAATATAATTAGACCTTAGTTATTCTTTTCTTCACATATTAAAAGCTGGATCAGAACCTGTCTGAGCTAATCAGGCTGTATGAGCACAACAATAATCAATAAAAGAAAGACATATATGAGTTTTCCAAATGGCATTTTTTGTCACTCTTGAGGCATCAACCAAGCACCTGACCATCCTGATTTTCTCAGAGTCTGGACTTCATGCTACCCTTTAAAATAATACATTCAATAATAATTCTATTTAGTGGTTGCAGATGATCTGCTAATGACTGTCTTTCAGTCTCTATCATCTAAGGATTTTTTCCCATTCTACATGCATGATCTACTTGAAAACAGAAAAGACAGTCATAATGACTTTCTATAAAATACTTTCCCCTCCAGTAAGCCACAAAGAAATGCATATGCACTCATGTGCACACATAAAGCACAAGAAGAAAAATTATGCAGAGCTAAGTATTTAAAACATTTGTGTTCCCACACACAATATGGTTCTACTCTGTTTTCAGTGAACATAACCAAATGTAAGGTATTTTGTGCTTCCTGCTTTATAAGTTAAATTTATGTAAGATTTATATAAGCAACAGATAAGCATCAAAGCCATAGCTGAGGAGAATGGATGGCAAAACACCAGGCTAGTTCATAAATTTACATTATTAAAGAGAAGTGATAGATCTTTGCTGCTTCTTTAGTTGAAGCTGAGCAACAATTTGCAAGCAGAAATAATTTATCTCAACTGCTTTTGGTAGCAAATTATACAGTACATGACATCCACCAAAAAAAAGTCATTATTTTAGGTTATCTGCTCTGATCTGTGAACTTTTTTTTTTTTTTTTTTTTTTGGTAATTTCTGGCTCTCTGGGAATCAGAGGCATAAGATGTGACAATGTGAGAAAAAAAAATGACAGAAGTCTAATATGCCTCTAAGCATATGGAGTGGTTGGCTTTAGAAATTGGCTAGAACTGAAGCATGGGAAAGAAGAAGCTGAGAACTGAGGAGAGTTAGTAGTAAATGAAATATATGCAAGGATGAGATGTCAAGAGTCAGAAACAAGTGCCATTAGAAGCTAATGGGCTTAGCAAAAATGACTAGAAATGTATTTTGAAGAAACAAAAAGAGTATCTAAGTGTCATATAAAACAGAAAAAAAGATGACAGTCCTTATTTTATGTCTTTTTAGAATGGGAGCAAATGACTACACAGATACATAGAGAGTTTCAGATATTCAAAATTACTCTCACAATTGGGTTTTCTGTTTTTCTTTAGTCAAATCAGCTTGCTGACCCTTTACATCAGAGATTCAACATCAAAGTTTGACAGCAAGGTCCTAGAACACCCTCTAAAATATGATAAAAAATTATACTTCCTTTAAGTATTTTTATGGTGTTATTAATAAGCATTACTATGGATATGAAAATCATGATTTACAGAAAATGTGAAAGATGACCACATGTCATATATTAAAGAAGAAATAAAACATCGGATAGTGTTTCAGGTAAGGAGATTTGTATCAAGAATGCCTTGATATGAGAAAGAGTTTAAAAGTTTATAAAAGATTCTTTGGAGATTTTTCATTTAAGCTGAAGTTCTCGGCAGAATATTTTTCTTTGATGTGTACTTCAGCTTTTCTCCATAAGATTTCTAGTGGACATTGGAATTCAGATAAGGCAGAGAAGCAATATGACTGCTATTTTCTTTGCATTTCCCCAGGGATTTAACACAGATTATTCCAATGTGTCAAGGATAAAACCCACTCACTGTTTTGCAGGAGGTGCTGTTAAGCAAAATGGCTGAGATTTTGTGTTTATTGCTGAAAATTTGTTATATTTCCATAAGCATCAGCATTTTAGCATCCTATTTGTTTGTGTTAACATAACTATTTTTTTCCATGTAAGTATGGAATTAGCTACTGCATTTTTCTACAAGGAGTCAAGGAAGATACTGCTGATAATAAAGCACAGACCAATTAAGAGGAAAATGAAGAATTTCTTTGGTCCTGAAACTCACCTATTTTGTTTGACTGTGCATGTAGCAATTATCAAGATACTAAATAGACTCAGAGACTCTGAAATATAAATTTTCTAATGGGAAAATGTCAAGGTAAGTTTAAATGAATAGCAGAGTCAGAAACGTGTTTACTGGTAAGCAGAAAATTGCCATCAGAATCACAACACAAATAATTCTGAATATGTGAAAGCTTGTATTTGGACTTAGTCTTCATCATGTCCTCCTAATGTCTTGCAAGTAAAAAAAAAATTAAAAACAAACAAAAATAAGGAACAAAATCCCAAAACCTTTCCCAAGTATCTATCAACAGAGCTATCTCTTTATAAAAAATCTTTTAATGAATTGTAAGAGATGAGTGTTAGTGACAATACCCACAGTTAGTTTTTACCCACAACTAGTAAAATAATAATAAATAGTAGCATGTTTTATTTATTTTAGTAGCTAGCTGACACTTGGCTTTGAAAAATACTGTGGGAAATCTATTTTCATTGTTCATTTTGTTTTCTGCTTAATCTTTTTTATCTCAAGGGTAGTTTCCCACTAAAACATTTCAGAACTTTATTTGCTCTCACCATGAGTTTCCCATCTGAGTTCCTAATTCAGTTTAGCTGACATGTCAAGAGTAAGTAGTCCTGGTACAGAAAGAGCAAACACCAGTCAGTGCAATAGACATTCTGGGATGTATCTGGAGGTCTTATACCTTTGGTGCTTTCACCAAAGCGGTCTTGCCAGCAGCTGCAAACTTGGAATTAATTCTTCTGTATTTCCTTATGAAACCTACTGATACTTTAGGAACCCAACATGTTTGTTCCGTGCATTGCTTTGCCATGAGGCTCTTAGGAATGTTTAAAATGTGTGCACTCAAGTGTCTCTGGTGGTAGGATACTGTGACTTGTTCAGTTGACATGTGAAGCTATATAGAAAGAAGTATTTTTTAAAAAATTACACAATCATTTAACAGGGTGGTATAATTCAATGCATACTTATCCTAATCTGCTTCTTGTGTTATGTTTAATTTACTTATGGCCTCCCTTCCCTGGCTTTTATTTTTTAAGACTTCTCTTTTGCCAGTTTTCATATGGTATTACAGCATAAGCAATAAAAAGCAAGGCTAACAGGATTCTCAGAGAGCTTTAACAGAACCAGTTTCTCTCCTCATGGATAAGCAAAGAACCCTCAGTTACATTACTGATATTTTAAAGTGCATCTTCTAATCAGCCATTACCAAAATGATTGAAGTTCAAAAGGGTTCCCAGCACAACTTTACTAAATTATTATATAGGGCAATTATAATATATATTAGGCCTATAACCATATAGGGCAAATAATACTATATTATTATAAAGGGCATTGTTGGGCAAAATTCATAACTGTGTCTTTCATGTGCCCATTATATTAATTATTTTACATATTCCACTCATGAAGGGGGTGGAAGTGGAGCAAGACATTGCATTATTAGAAAAAACTATATTTTCCCTATGCATGTGTTAATTTTTAATTTCCTTGTGATGATTGGTCCTACAGTATGCAATCATGGATATACTGGTAGCTGTCCAGATTATTTCATTTTTACTAAAATAAATTGGCTTAAGAAGCAGACACTCTTTTTCATAACTGTGTCACAGTTATGAAAAGAAAATTTTGAAATTTATTACAAAAAATTAAAAATAAATATAATAATAAACATAATTTTAAAATACCTAAATATTTTTTTTAATAATCTTGAAAGTTTATTTCATGTACCCAGGTGATCACTTGAAATTGGAATGGAATCATCAATATTTTCTTTGACCTGTATTGAACATGCTAAACTGTGTTCTACTTTAGCAAAAGGAGGAACAATGGAGGGCTAAAATTTCGATTTCTGACTGTATCAGTAAAATTCATATTTACAACTCAGTCATAGGATATACATGTCTAGCTTTTTGCTATAATCATTGAAGATGTGCAGCCATTTCTCTCATGTGATTCATCTAGTCCTGAAGCAAATGCCTAAATTATATCAGATGAGTCATGCCTTAAAGGTACCTATTTTTTCCCTGTTAATTAAAGGGACCTTTACATGAGTACTGAGATCTCTATCATGGACATTTTATGTGCCATAAGATGATTATTGCTCTGAATCTCTACTTAGATTTTTACTTGAGAAATTACAATAGAAATTACTGATGTAATTTCTATTCAAATTGTGATGCACAAAAAAAAAAAAAAAATTAAAGAATAGTCCCAGTATCAAAATGCCTGAGATGAAACCTGTTTCCCCTAGAAACCTGTTTCTTACTTGAGGAAACGTACTTGAAAGTCTCACTGTGTTCTGAAAAAGTAATTGTAGCACACCATCGTATACCAACACGTTTTATCATTAACAGCCACTGGATGTACCAGACTGCTAAATGCTGCCTATTCCTTAGGAACATCATGTATCATATGTCTGTTTTTTTCAGTCCTGCAACTATGTCTCTCATATTTCTATGGCATTTGTACCACAAAAGAGAACAACTTTAACCATGTATTTTTAAGTCCACAATCCTAGTTATGAATAGAAAGAACAAAGTAAATAACCTAATTTTTCTGACATGTCAGTATACAGAAAAGATCTAGAATAATCCCATATAAAACAGATTTTCCAATTTGCATTTTAAATTTCTGTGTTTTATATAGGACCTGGGGTTTTTTTTATTCAGGAAAGAAAAATCCCATTCAAATAGCATAGACCTGATTTTATAAGGGCTGTGCTCTTTACAGCTATGCCTACATATTTGAACCCATTTGCAGCTCCTAGAGATAAATTTTGTATATGATTATAATTTGTAAACTTCACAGCAAGATAATAAATACTAATTTTATGTTCAGCAGTCAAACCAAGCAGTTGCTGAAAGTGTAGCTCAGCATGTCTTGGGGTTCAGCTAATATATCTTCTTTACATTTGAGGCCTAGAAAACTTTATAAACATTTTTCTAGTGTTCTCTTAGAAAATAATCATGTATATGGAATGAAATCTGATTATGCTGTCTTATGTGCTGAAAACAGTCACACATGCAGAATCACCAACTCCTGCCTGTATTCCTGAAATTAATTTAAAGTGCAAAATAGTTTGAATGTGGTCTTACAGCTGTAAAAAGACATGTTATCTAAACATATTTTTAAGTGTCCTTGATATTTCTGTGTATCATCTTAGTACAGTTTTGCACATATCCCCAGAAAGGGGATGTGTTTTAGGGAATGGCAAGAAAAAATAAAAAGTTCACCAGAGAGTTTAAATTATTATCAGTAACAGAATTTAATACTCTTACCAATACTGCTCTGGAGTATAGAAGGAACAAGACAGAACTTTATAGGTTTGAAGTTTAAAACCAGATAGTTATCAGAATAATGTATTCAATTGCTTAAAAAAATAAGATTACACAAAAAGACACATAGTTAAAGGAAAAAAAATTAATGACATATGAAAAATTAGAAAACTCTCTCTAAATGAGCAGGGTAAAAATCATCCTTTCATAAATTTAAGATAGGTGAAAGCCATAATAATAATACTACATGACAGGAAGAAACCTAGCAGTAATCTCCCCAGCCCTAAATTGTGTGGTTCACTGACAATAACACATATTAGCTTTCCCATCAAGCAGCATATATTGTGATACTGCTTACAAGAAGGCATTTTAGAGTCATTGTAATAAAGGAAAATTCCACTAGGTGGATCTGGTGCTCTTCTAACAGGGATTGAGAATGTTAGTGCACAGTAATTCCATGCCACGACTTTTTTTGTCTTGATTGTTTTCTTAAGTCTTTGTAAGTATGTCCAAATCCAAACACTGAGTTCTATGTTGGATGTTAGCACTAATATTATGTTTCTTGATTAAGGATAAAATACCCATGGTTAAATAAGACCAAGGTATGAGACTTTAAAAATGTGTGATTCCATTGCTGAGTAGGTAGTATTTATCTTACTGCTAGTATTTCTCTAAACTGCCAGAGCCATGCTTTATTTCAGCCCTCAAAACTACCTTTAATTTTTAAACTTGTACTGTAATCACAATGGACTTCGAATACATTTTTTCTGGGAAGTATCATCAGTCTTAGTAGAATTTTAAATTTGTAAATTTATTACATTTGAAACATTTTTATCACCTGAAATGGAACGTGACAATGGAACATAAGCAACCAGGGGAACTTTCTTTTTTCATGGGTCATTGCTTAAGTGAGGATGTTGATTTAAACATCTCTCTAGAGCTCTGCTATGGCCTGGTGCAGCCATTCATACTTTTATTAAAATCAGTTTATATTTACCAACTTTTTCTCTCAGATTGCTTGAGATATGTAACCTCAGGCATGCAGCTTATATATCCTCAACTTGTATTCTTATTTAAAGGATGCAAATGCTGTTTGAGACCTAAAGGCCTTATTGCCCAAACACTTGTATCTCCCAGGTATGTCAGTCTGGTCTAGTAAAAGGTGGTTTTTGTCACTACAAATCCTACCCTTTTGAGAAGGTTTAGAGTGGGTTGTTCTACAAAATGTTTTTCTGTCTTTTTTTTTTTCTTGCTATTTCTGGTGTATTTTTGCAAACAAGGTTCATGTTAATGCTAGGTAACTACTACAAATATTCCCACAAACTACAGGACTTAGTTTGTTTCAGCTGTGTTTGCATTCTTCTAATATACTAGTAAATGAGTTTTGGAATATTACAGAGAATAATATAGAAATTAAAATATAACAGATAAGATAAATTCCCAGTCTGTACACCAGAAAACCAATTCTGATGTTTTTTAAACTCATTCACTACATGTGGTCTTATTTCTGGTGGGCATGTGGGTTCATATGCAGCAAATATAAAACTATTGACAGTAGTCCTGCTGAGATTCTAGAAATTCTTGTCAGACCCAGAGAGGTCCACAGTGCAACACAGACTTCCATCAGGCCAGAAATGAGAGCTTACTACTGATAATTATGATTTATCTAGCATGTTTTCTTTTTCTTTCTCTGATTGTTAAGAAAGCTTTTAAAATCAGGCTGTGCATTGAAATATAAAGGTGCAGAGCATCTACTCATCAGCTAGTTTCATCTAATGCCATGCCACACATCCTGTGCAGGGAACTGGATTGGGGCCCCACTTTGCCAGAATAATCTTACTTCTTTTCATGGTAGGTGTAGAGTGGAAATTTACTTCAGTCATTGAACAAGACTCGAAGTAGAGGTGTTTTCCTGCATACAGGGATCTCAAAAGATGGCAACAGCCAAAAAACGTTCATCAAAAACAGTAAACCAGTCTGAAACGTGCTATGGTATGTTTTAAAAATAATTATTTGGCAGGCAGAAATAGAAAGCTCCATCTTTCTATAATAAAAAAAAAAAGCGGTACACTTTTTCTAAAGCTCAAAACCGTTCTTTCATCTTGCCATAGCCAACCCTCCATATTAGAACTATTACAAAGGTGTGATGTAAATGCCTTCTAAGCTCTAGGAAGCTTGCCTAAAAATACCAGGTAAATAGATCAAATGTGCAATTGATGGTGATTCATGTGTTGAAATACCCTTGTGACCTCGGTTACTCTAGAAAAATGTAAGACCAACTAGAACTACATATTGCAATTCAGAAATTCTTTGTACTCAAATGAAATTAAGCATGCAATGTGTGCAGAAATGTGTGAATTTGCAAAATTTATTTCTGCCAGAATTTCTTAGTGAAGTTGAAGCAGACATGCCTTTCAACTACAGAAAAAATCTACTCAGTCTTTATGATTAAACCCCAGAATCTCATGAGTTAAAAATTAGTAGAAGCTTGCTTTTCAATTCTTTTGACTGTTGTTGCTTGACATAACCGGGAACTCTCATTGTAACCAATACTAAGGCATCTGTGAGTGTGAAGAACTAACAAAGAGCATTATTTTTAACTTTTGTTTCTAAGCAATGTGATAGCAACAATACTGATGCTGCGACAACACTCCTCTGCCTCAGGTCTGCCCACAAGCCCTACCCTAAACAAAGAAATAGTACATACTTGGAGGATTCCATTATTAATGATCTACAAAATTTACATAGTTATATGAAAACAAAATAATCTTCTGCCAAGATTTGGACATTTCATACTTGTCTTACTGCTCAAAATAAAAAACCCAGGGATCAGTCATTTTGGCATGGAAAGCTTTTTCATATGGTTCGTAATGTGAATTGCCAGAATTGACCTTGAACTGAGAAGCCTGCAAGTATTTTTCTTTTCTCTCGGTATTTCAAAAGAATATTTCTATTATGTTCAAATATTTTTTTGCTTGTGAGCTTTATTTCTAGTGTAACATCTTATGGTATGTTGCTTCTCAGGAGAACACATAAAATGTCACAGACTAGCCTGGCAGATTATAGATTGCCCTGGTGGTTCTTGACACACCAAGACAATTTTGGAAACTACTAGAAACAGAAATATTTGAAGAATGGTTTTGATTAGAATTCTGATTTCAGACATATTTTTCCAAGCCATTATTGTATTAATTTCCATGTGGACCCCCCCAGGTTGCTACCACTTTAATTCTGTGCAAGTGTCTGTTATTGCTGGTGGATTTGTACTTGCTGCAATAATAAGCGAGCAGCAGACATAACCTCTCTGGCTTATGCTACATTCTCAAATTATTTGTGACTTCAGAGCAATGAATTCCATAGTTATGTCTATATTAGTGAATTAAACAGTGTTCAGGAAATGTGTCGAGGCACTAGAGCACACATTCAGAAGGACCCAGGTATCATTTTGGCTTAGTAGTACTGAAGAAGTGCTTGAAAAAATGAAGATTCTTTTTTGCTTCTTTGTCTATTTTTCTGCTCATTGCATTTTATCCTAGTATTCTGGAAAAGGCAGGAGAATTTGTGCCCTCAGTGTGATTTTTACCCTGGTGTCATAAAGTATATACATGAACTAAACCAGTTTAAAAATATCCTGTTATCTGCAATGAAAAATGTCTATCTTTAACTCCCTGTCCTCTTTGTCTTAGTTACCAAAACTCATCTTCACTACTGTCTTGCTCTAACAACACTTTATATGAAATTCTAATGACTTGCATCTCAATGGGGAGTTTTAATTAGTAACTAAAGTTTTCCATTTCTGTCTTTCTCACAATACTGTCATACAAGTAGCAGATAAAAGGTTTAAATTTTAATGTGTACTCCAGCATACACCTTTGATTTGTATTCTAAGTACTATTTGGCAGCCTGCCCTTATTACTTGCGTTTTACTTTATTACTATACATAATTTTGAAAAACTGCTTTAAGAGTTGATACGAAGTACGGGTGAGAATAATCTAGGCATTTGCTGTTATATATCTTCCATTATTATCTTGTTTCCAACAATTTTGCTCTATTTGTCAGCTCTCTCACATTCTATGATACCTAGGTTTTTGGATTGCTTTTTAATTTAGACATCAGCTGTAAATTAAAGCCTGCTACTTTTTACAATGCTCACTCTGCAGACATTACTATCTTAACTTTGTAGACTCCTCAGAGGAGGGATCACCATATTATCTGGACAGCGTTTGGCACAGTGACTTTCTGACTCATAATCAGTTTGTCTACTCTAGAAGAAAAATTAGCTTATTCATATTTTATTATGAGTGATTGAAATTTTGTTTTCATTTGATCAGGTAAAAACCAAGCAAAACACAGCCTTCCAGCTGTCCTGCATCAACAGGGTGGCTCTGTTTGCCTGCACTGCAGCGTGACAATGTGATTTCAGAGGTCTAATACATCTTGGCTTACCCCATGGAAACTGCTTTATCCTTTAGAAATTAATTGTTCCATCTCGAATTTTATCTGAGGGAATAGCTGTTGAAACCTGTGGTACCACAGGTGTGGTGTTGTCAGTAGCTGTGCTACCCAGGCACATCAGCACAGGCTGAGGCGACACATCTGGGCAGCTGTTCCCTGGGTGCTTATGTATGTCTCAGCCTCTGACTTGCTTCCAATGGGAATCTTTGTCTCACAGCAGGGCACAGGGGGAGCACCGTGGGGCACAGGGGGAGCCTGGTGCTGCACTGACTGTGCCACAGCGCTTCAGCAGTCAGCTGTGCCTGGCAGGTGGGGCTGTGTGGGCACACAGCATCCTCCTGCCCACAGCCTCTTCCCTCTGACTGGCAGTGTCTGAGCCAGGAATGACTCAACTTTTCTGTAAGATACCAACGGAAGTCTCGAGCACTGTTATTTAAAACTGTAGTATTTCCAAGCTGAGCTAAGCGGATGTGTAACACATGCCACAGAGCTTCGTCGTCTGTTTGATGGAGTCGCTTTGCAGAACACTTTATGTTTTACCATTGCTGCTGGAAAGGAATGGATTTTGAGAATAGACAGAGGAACAACAATATTTAGGAAGGGTCCAGAAGCAAAGGATCCCACATGACTGGGGGCTCCCCAGGGCAGCAGGGCAGGACCTGGCAGCCAAGCCTCATCCCATCACCCCAGCCAGGAACGGGGCATCTGCGGGGGACCAGGGCAGCCCCAGGGATCGGGCACCTTTCGGGAAAGGGAACGGGCTGTACTGGGATCTCAGCCCACAAGGGCTGTCAGGATCAGGCAGGCTGTGTGGGGGCTGGGGTCAGACATGGCCCCAGGGTTGTTGTGCAGAGCTTCCCCATGGCGGTGTCTGGGGGCCTCCATGAGACCATGGACAGCAGAGGGGATGTGCTCTGGGCCCCATCAGAAGTGTAGAGTAGCTGAATGCAACATGGCAATGGCATGAGCCTAATGACTCGTTTCTTCAGTTGTTAAAATTGTCCAGAATGTATCATCTTTGCTGTTTATGTAGTTTACAATATATCACTACTTTTTTATTGGAATTTGAGATTGTTTAGATCTTTTGGCACATTCGGAGATTTGGATGTAGTAGTCTTCTTGCTTATATCATAGAATCACAGAATGTTAAGAGATAGGAATGGACCTTAAAGATCATCTAGTCCCAACCCCTGCTGCCACGGGCGGGGACACCTTCCACTAGACCAAACTGCTCAAGGGCTTATCTAACCTGCCGTCAACATGACCAGGGTTGGGGCATCCACAACCTCCCTGGGTAACCTCCTCCAGTGTCTCACCACCCTCACAATAATTTCTTCCTATCTACTCTGAATTTCCTCTCTTTCAGTTTGTACCTATTACTCTTTATTCCTAATGAAGAGTTGCTCTCCAGCTTCTCTCTAGGCCCTGTTCAGGTATTGGAAGGTTGCTGTAAGGTCTCCATCCAAGCTTCTGTTCTTCCTTATCCTTTATGTCAAATCTGGGTATAACAGAGACGCCTTTACTGAGGATCGCTATTGCATAGGTGTAGCAGCTTGCCTTTGGAGAAACTCCTCAGGATACAGGGTACAGGAACATTCTAAATAATTCTCTTAAAAATCATTTCTACGATATCTGATTTGGCTTGTCATTCCTTTGTGTATGACAGTCCCTCTCTTTTAACTAAGTTGAATATGAAGCTTAGTGGTTTTGTTATTCTTTGGGTTGTTTTACCTCTACTTCTGTAAATTAATTTCAAACTTCCATAAGTTTCTAAAAATTAAGTTGATCAGACTATGAAGGCCGGTAGAAAGATGATACTTTCCATAAAATATCACATTCTTACTATTTAGTTCTTTTTCAATTGCAAATGCAAGAAAGTAAGTTATGTTGAATGAAATGCTGTACTTATTATTAACAAAGAAGTATAGTAGTTATTGTTATATTTAAGTTCAGAAAAGTGTAGATAGATTATTTGGTAATTATATTATTTCAAATAAGCATATTAATATCCCTGCTACTTTGTAGGCATTCTCCAAGGTTGTGGAAGGAAATAGGCGCCGCCTCCCCCCGCCACCCCGTGGCTAATTATCACATCCTCAACTGTTGGTTTATTCTGAAATGTGCCTTTGACCACTACTGTTAAATGGTGACTGTATGATGGGGAATAAAATAGTGCTGATATCCAGATTCCATGTTACTGAGCTCTGTTCTATTGGAAAATTTTCTCTTTTTGTGTGGATAGTTATCTCTTCTGCAGAGGTTGGGGATGAGAGTAGTGTTCTCATCATAGCTGTGACTGCATGTTGAGTAATATGCCAGAAAACTTCTGACTTTTATGAGTCACCAAATCTGAGTGGTGTGGTTGTCCTCTGGGCTGATTTGGAGGGTGGAGCAGGAAGAATTTTAGAATGTTTGTGATCATTCTTGAAATGATCCAGTAGCTTATTTCTACTACATCAAATGCATCATATAAGTTGAGCAAAGAAATGTTCTTACCCATTAAAAGAGGCAGGCCAAAGCCAGAGGAATCAGAGTCTGTATGCTTTTTGAGTTAAAGTTTGGTTTTTGAGGATAATTGAGAAGGTAGAATTTTCACCTAAAAAGATTTTAAAGCAACTTTTCTTATTTCTGAAGCAAAATACTTCCACTCAGGTAAAGGTCATCCATCTCAGAGTCGCAGAGAAACTCCTAAATGTTAAAATGGATAGACTCCAAGAAATGTTGTACTTTTTGATATTTCTGCAACTTTCATGCTGCTAACTTGTTTGTGGAAAGCCTCTGATTGACACTTTCAGTTATCATGTAGTATTTACAGCCTCAAAACTTGAATTTTCTTATTTTCTATTTTTAACTGCAGTAAGAACACTGACAAAATAGCAGAGCATGTGAGCTTTTTAAGGATTAGAAAAGCAGTTAAGTCCTGTGTATGAAGACAAAGTGTATCGGTTTTAGAAAGCCATCAAGTCTATTCTCTGCTGATGGACTTAGATAGGATAAGATAGGTTCTGGTAAAGTTAGAAACTATTTTAAAAAGGATTTTTTGAGAGTAGTGACAGACTGAGTTAGAGGCTGAGTTAGATTACAAACTGAACTTGGTTAGGGACTGTTGATGGGTTCTGAAATTAAGTGGCATGAGCTGATTGACATCTATTCATCAAAAATCTCATTCTTACCTCCAAAAGAACAGATGATGATGTCTGTGAGGATGGTCCCTGGAGCAGGCTGTCCTGAGAACTATACCACAGAGAGTGCTAATTTGCCATCCCAGAGTGAAGACTATCAGTTAATTAACATGTATGATCAGCAGTGTGGTGCCTGGGTTCACTGCCTGCTCCATTCCACTGAGCAGTTTAGCCACACACAGGTATCCTTGCTGGAAAGAGCAGCTTTTCTCTGCAGGCTTCAGGCTTGCTAATGGGCATTGCTCATTGAGTCAAAGGCAAGTTGTGATTTGGTCTTGTTCAGGTGGGTTTCTGCTTTCCTTGCCTTGCATTATAAATTGCTGAAAGCCCTTCTGTTGGAGCACTGGCAGAACCTGGTGGCTGAAATGGAAGGAAAAGATCAGCTTATACCTTATTCTCTTTCATGCAGTCTTACTGCCATTTTATTATGAAATAAAGGCAACTTGTGCAACCTAGCCAAGTAATCCACTTTTGTGTGTACTGTAAAAAATACCCTGGCACACAGTCACAAGTCTCGTTCTATAGGAATTTAAAGAAAAAATAATTTGAATATATATATACACAGTAGCTAATCAAATCCAGATCACCCATCTTTTACTCTTGGGTGCAATGGGTGAATTAGATTTGCAGCAGCCTGTATTTGGTTTTATGAGAACTATAATTCTTTATTTCCCTACTGCACAGAAACGACTACTTTCCCAGATGAGCTTAGAGAAAAATACCAGAAAAATACGAAGCTGCAGTCCCAGACTTCAGCTTTTGTTCAGACTCTGACCCAGTTCCATCTCCTGTGCTATAGCAGTAGTTCCAGAAGGATATGACTTTTCTTGCCTCTGGATGGTTTTCAGCAAAGGTTATTCCTGAGCCAGGAGGAAGCAAATGCTTACCTCTTGAGACTTAATGAATTAATTATGATTACTTAGATGGGTTCTGCAACCTGTATTATCAGTATTTCTAAGTGGTGTTGGTTCATTTTGACCAATAAACCTATTTACATGTCAGTAATTACTATATAAGGTGTTTTTTCAGAAACCTGCAACCAAGCAGGAGGTGCAATGGCTCTTACATCTTGGAGGATCATCTCATCTTTATTATTGCAAGCATTCCAGGCACCCTTCAGATGTTGGTCACAGCAACAAGGAATGATGGGACCAAATGCTAAGCCATGTCTTTCTAAGTCTGGAAAGCCAAAGAATCTCTGTGGTAGGCTGATACATCTGCTTCTTCCTAAATGATTTGGAATAGATTGTGAAGTTTTTTGCATTTGCAGAGCCTACCATGTTATTGAACAGCACCAAAGAAAAATCTCCTGTATCATGAGGGGAGGGCAGGTATTGCAGAAAGCATTCAAAATGGTGATCAAGAGAAAGAGCACTCCTGGAAGGGAAAGCACCTCTCTGGACCTGCAGGAGAGCTTACTATAAGTGAAACAGAGCTATCAAAAAGTGAAGCCACCAGACAAGGTATTTTGCTTTTTAATGTCACAGCTTTTTGGGTGTGTGTTTTTTGTGGGAATTGATATAATTAGTTATAATTTTAGCAGACAGCATCCAGGACTTGATGTGTTGTTTCATTAATGTCTCTCTCTATGATTGCATATGTCAATCACAATATCCTTTATAGACCATTTCCTAGTTTTACATTTTGCTTTAAGAAGCTGATGGGTTTTAATATTCACTAGTGATGTAAGAACTATGCTAGCTCCCAGAATAAAGATGGTGTCTCATTGTTACTGTTGAAAAGATAAATGCCTTGAAGAATGTGAGTATTTCAAAAAGAAATAGCAAAAATTAAATCAATTTACTAGAAAGCAAGTAGCTTACTTATTTATTTGTGGTCTATCAACTAGTAATGAATTGATCAACATGTTTAGATGATGGCACTGGAACTACTGCCTATTTAGTTTTCAATCTGTAAATACTTAGGTGGCCACCTCACATTATCAAGATTTTCTCCCCATGCTGCTTTATTAGGTTTGCCATTTATTTACTGAATTTACTAATACTGATAGCATAAGCTTGTTAGGCCAAGAGGTCTTCCAAATCTGTAACTGATGCTAACCAGTGCAAACAGGATCTTCTGGATTAGGTTCAAACATGCAGGTTTGCATTATCTACTGCTGTAAGCGGATTTGGTCCTCTAAGTAGGAGCATTCCCATAAAGGTGATTTATCAATACGAAGGTTGAGGTCCCAATAGGATCTCAATTAGTGGCTTCAATGTCAATCTTTTATTTGTTGCATGTCTAAAACATGATGAGAAATGGAATACACAATAGCTCTGATAACCTGATCATACCTTTCTTCATTTTTTTTCTAGTGAGAAGACATTACATACAACAACAGAGGCCAGGAGAAAGCTCAGCTGCATAGCAACCTAGGTTTCAGAAGAACAGAAGAATGAGGCAACATCTTCCTCCTTTTATGCAAGGAATCATGAAGATAGCCTGAATTGCAAAATCCCAGGAGAATAAGAAAGGGGGAAAGAGTAAACAAAAATAGGATGTGAACCCCTATGACTTTCCATAGAGTTTATAACCTCAGCATATCAAAACAGTACTGAAAAAAAGGGGATCAATAGCAAAAAGAAAATAAAATACTCCAGAAAAAAGTAAGATAGCGAGAAAATAATAGCCTAAGATCACTTTTTTTTTAAGAAATGAAAACATTTAGCCAAATTGTTGGTGTCCCTGGTCAAGTGCATTGTATATAAAATCTGAAGTAGTAGAGAAGCAGAAAACTTTTGTCCCATGTAAAATTGGTAGGAAAAAGAAAAAAAAAAAACAAATGTGGAAAAATATTTTCTTTAAACATTAATAACAGTCTCTTTTTTCTGCAACATGTGGTATTTCATGAGTATCCTGCTTCTGCTTTTTGAGACTAAAAAGCTCTGAGAGGAATCTGTACCCTCCAGAAGGCAAATTCCTCCAAGGTCCTATGAAACTTAGAAATAAAAATACAAGCATCAAACTACTTCATTCCTTCCTGCTGTCATACAAACATGGGTGTCTGTATCTTAAGACATTAAAAATGCTGCATTATATTTATTTTTGCTTCTTAGAGAATGATACCCAGGTTTATGTACACACTGTGCTTTTCTGATGACATGCCAGTCTGAAGTGGCATATGCCTGCCTGTTGCCACACATCCAGCTTAGTGTGGCTGGCCTTTATTCAGAGAATTAAAGTAGGTCTTCCAAGATATTCTGAACCTTCAATTCTTGGTAACCTCATTCTATGACTATAGGAAAGGTAAGCACAGGTTCACTCTTTTTGTCTGAGTTATGTCAGGACTGTTACAAAGCACCAAGGGGGAATCACAGTTTTGCTGCTAGTGAGCAAATATTAGTTTTTCTTTGAAACCATTTCTTTATTTCTATAGACTTATTGCTCTTCATATTCTTCTTCTGTCTTTTATTGGAGAAGGAAGAGGGAATGAGAAGAAGTAACCTATTGGCAGCTTTTTGTGTTATTGTTTATGTCCATTGTTGAATCATGAGAATGAATTACGGAGCAACCCTGAATTTATAGAAGTAATTGGTTTTCACATTTCACAACAACTATCATCCATTTTAATAATTTAGTGCATTAATAAATCATCATCTTTGGACTGCATTGCACCGTCCTCTCTGTCTCTCTTTACCTTTTCATTCAAAAAGGTTCCACCTGTATGAGATACCTGATACCATATCTCCTATTCTTCCGCATTACTGTATCTCTCAGGCCATCTTCAAAGTCATCTACTTCAAATGCAAATGTGAATTTTAAAACTGCAGACAGTGTAGTAAAAAATTACTCAAATAAATCTGCTTTATTTTATTTAGCTACTGATTCAGCTGTTCCACTTTGCAACTGTTTGTGATTTGTGGACTTGAGAGAGAGGCAATCTCCTCCCCACAGTTTCTTGGTTAGAGAAAGAAACTGTTCAAAAGCCCTACTGTGGGCTATTATCCCCAAAGTTCAAGTTGAAATCCTGACTTTCCAAACAACTTTCCCCTTTCCTCTATTCCATCGTGAATAGATTTCTTCTGGGGGAATTTGCAGCTCCTTCCCAAAACACCATCACATTAGTAATTTGTTATTGATTAGGGAAATATGAGCATATCTCCAATCTGAAGCTTGCTTTTCTCACTCAGGTTGTTTTCTTTGTTTCTAGCAACAATACAGCAGTAGGAAATTGTTTTAGTGGGGGTTAAGTGAGCTCTGCAGATCATTGTTTGACTGTTGGTCTACAGCCATACTGTTGGGTTGATGGGGCATATCCACTTAGTCCTTCGATTTAAGGTTTCATGCTAAATTAACAGGTTTAGGGGTTGTAAGTAATTTTTATGCACAGTACCAAATTGAACAAACAAAGTTTTTATTTTCCTAGTTCATTATCTGTTTTCATAGAAGTGTGCAACCCTATGTTTACCCAAATATATAGCACATATTTATTATATGCAAATAATCAATCTCTTTGGGGTTTTTTGATAAGAAATTGCCAGAAAGCTAAAGTAAAAAAAATTCTTAGTATAAACATATTGATATAAAGTTAATTTTCTTCTGTCAGTACTGTAAGTCATCTAGCATGATTCCAGTAGTTGTAACAATACTGAGCTCTTTCAGAAACAATTGTAATAAAAATGAGAAATTAAGTAAAAATGACTGATTGTATTCTGTCATAGCTAAAAACAAATGTAAATAATGGCATTGTGAGCAAGGGTGAATGTTGGCTACTGTCACAGAAACACAGATTATGGTGAGTTGGAAGGGACTAATAGTGTTATTGCTTTAAAACATTATTACTCTTATTTCATAAGTTTGATATCTGATATTGGTGAAACTAGAAGTTTCAAATAAATCCTGGGAAATAGTTGATTTAATTAGTTTTAGCTCTGCTACTGCATGTGATTTTGTCATGAACATGTTATAATTTTCTCAAATGTACTCATTAGAAAATTTATCTGAGTAAGTTTTAGTGTTTATATTGTTCGCAAATACTTGAAATTCAACATCTAAGCTGTTTTAAAGAGCTTTGATTGGATATATGAGTCACATAGTATTGTTGTGTTCCAAGACTGGCTAGAAGAAACTTATACAATTTTATGATTAGTCACATTTCTAAGTTCAAAATTTTCTGTGTTCTTATTCTCTCTTTTGTTAACTGTTACTGCTATTTTACTCATTTGCCTGAATAGGCACACAAAAACTAGCCTCAAAATGAGTGTAAACACAGCCACAGTAGAGTCAGCATTTTTCCAAGTATTTCTGGAAATTCTGCTCATATAGATGTATACCTCATGAACTGGACATTTCAAATGTGCTTTGACATACTCCTTTTGAAGTAACTTTGTCATGGGAATATTTAGATCTTGCAAGCTGGGGGAGGAGGGAGGGGAGGAAAGCTCATTTGCAATTCTGAGGTGTTGTCTGCTGTAGCTAAGGAAAGGCATTTAGTATCCCTTAGCGTTCAAGTTCATATCATCAGCCCTGTATGCCAGCCAAAAATATCTGGATGCAACTGTATACTCATTTTTGCATTCACAGGTTTTCTACTCTGATACCACTTAAAGCAACTAGCCCTTAAACTAATACTAGACTCTAGGACAGGTTTAGGAGCTATAGGTATATCTGTTATTCTAAATCCTATAACTAAATCAGAAGCGTATTTCTGACATGTGATTATTTATATGTAGTGATTAAAAATTTAAGCTCTGAGGCACTGATACCCGAGGACAGCTCTTCAGTTTTGCTTATACATCATGGTGTATTAAGCTGGTCATTTTTGGCCCGATCACCTATTTCACACACTCCATAATGGAATGAAATACTTTGTTAAAATTTGATAGGCCTGCCCTTTACCTCTAATAATTTGTGGAAGAGATGGAAATGAACAAAATCTATTGATTACATATGCCACACTTTTGTAGTGGTTAGTATAATTGAAAAAGGAAGTTATGCATAAGAAAATGTTCATTAGTATAGACCCATACTGCCAACACCATTAGAGTCATAATAACATTTAATGTCATGTACTAACTAAATTTATTAAAAATACTTCAGTGGGATTAAATCAAAATTCAGAATAGTCCTAAATCCTCTGTAGACTTGAAACATGTAAGAATTTCAAATTGTCTGTCATTTCCACTATGGCTCTTCCTTCTCTATGGTAACTAAAATCAAGCATATGCTAGTGTTAAGAGAGGAAGTTATATATTTTACAGCAAGCTCTAAGTGTATCACAGAGATTATTCAACATAATCTAAGATCCTATAAATTTGCTACATCAGAAACATTCATTTATATATCTTAATTGCCAATGATCTCTTGCCACTCTTTTCAAGTAGCATTTTTAGGGCTACTGCTACCAGCAAGACATTTAGTAATATTGTGAGTTAAATAATATCAGTTGGATTTATTGAAGCTGGTATTTAAACTTCATTTTTGTTCGCCACTGTAGTCTCAGGTAGAAATTAACACTGTGTTTCCAAATATATAGAAAGTACTGCTTTCAGTTTTCTTGTTTCAGGGAGTAACTACTATTTGGAAGACTTACTCTGAAACTACAAAAAGAGATCTGGGGGCAGAGCATGGCCAGAGTTTCCCCAGACTATTATTTCTCTCCTACTTGTATATCTTAATTGCCTTGTTTTTATTTCAAGTAGTTAGCATATTCTCCATCTGACAACCTTACACAAAACTCTGTGAAGCTGTTCCCAGTAAATAAATTATTATCTTGAATATCTAATAGACACAATTAAGTGCAGATTATTTTTCCAGAGCTATTCCACCACTTACAACAGGTAATGCTCTGACAACAAAGGCTATCTTTAGAACACGATGAACTTTTATATTTTGCCCTTTATAGAGATGTACTTAAAAAATCAGCAACACTGTCTAGCAGTCAAAAATGGTAATTACAGCTTTCTCTTTCTTAAATTATGTAAATTCATTTAGAAAAATAAAGACAAGGGCATCCCTTATGCTTTATGATGGCTTGTTCTTCTGCCTTTTTTTCATGCAGAGGGACAGCCATACCTTACATAGGATCCCAGCAGGAAAAACCCTAGAAATTCCTGGAAGCCCTGCCATCTGTTGGAACATAGCAGAATGGGAGCTCTCAGATATATAGGAAGTTTTGGTCCATCACTTCTTCTACACTTTCTGTAAAGAACAGAAGATAACACACAGCCCTCCATTTGAATTTTGGGTAAGCCTCTTTAACATAATTCTCACAAAAAAGATGTTGCTGGCTTACCTGAGGCCTTCTGAGATCACCAGTTTGGGATCAGCATTATTTTATTATATGAATAGTAAAGATGTAGCAAAAACTTGCATCAAATGAATGCAGGTTTTGCAATTTTTTTTTCCTATATGAGCTTCTTCTGAAAGAATAGCTAAGGATCACTGTTATTTATCAGTATACAAATATGATAGCACAAAGGGAATATAAAGGTTATTTCCACAGTGAGTTGCTTTGCAGTGATAGTATCCCACCGACAGTCTTTTAGTAAATAGAGCAGTTTTATCCAAAATTCCTGTTCTTCCACAAAAACATCCTGCATCTGCTTCTTTTCTCCCTTTCTAAAAGCAAAGGTAGAGCAGATGGAAGAAGCAGAATTAAATGACATAAAAGCATTTCCTGTGCAATCTCTTTCACTGTGCTTCTTTAAACAGATTATCATAGATACTCAGATAACCACTATTTTTCAGTCTACATAAAGACAACAATAAGGCATATTTGTAACGAAGTAGCATGGGGATCAGAAATAATCTTCTGGCAAACAGCACAGTGAAAGAGGAGCAGAAAGGTCACAACAGACAGCATCTGGGTGGATTGTGACAAGAAAGAAATGGAGATGAATGTCTAGTCTTAGATTAAAGATTCTCAGAAGCGTCTTACAGTAATCATCGTTGCAAAGGTGATTAAAATAGCACACTTAGTCATGTTGTCTCAACTAATCTGGAGCTAGAACATTATTATACAGCACTTATTCACGTATGTAGCACATGAAGGCAGAATTTTTAAATGGTACATCCCATTTGGCTTGTGAGTCAAGCTAAGATTATGGAACACCCATTTAATTGCCTCTGTAATGCCACAGCTGCAGTACATGTATTTCTGCATTCAAATACCATAAGCTACTTTCCTAGCTGTTTTAGCTCATTTTACCTTCATTCTCTTCCCTTCCCTGCTAAATCAGCTGCCCAGGACCTAGAGTAAAAAATGGCTTTCTGCCATCTTTTAGGGGAAGGTGCCTCCTGCACCCAGCTGGTCTGCAGTAAATCATAAACCTCCATTCCTTCTCAAAAGGGAAAAAGCTTCTGCATTCTGCCTGAAGAAGGTATTGCTGGCGTTTTAAACAGACCATCAGACACCAGTCTTCCTAAATTATTTTCAACAGATTTTACATAACAGTTATTCTCTCTAATCTATCTGCCCTTCTCTTATAATTCATGGAACTAATTCCCTTGATTCACAATCAGATACATGATCTGAAAATTCCTGTGCACAGCCTGCATGCTCAGACTTTAGACTACCATGCTGTTGAATTAGTCCTGGTTTATCTTTTTTCACATCAGTTTTAGCAAAAGATTCTTCATTTTTGATAGTTCCAGACCTGAGGAGATTCTGACCTGCTTGTTCTCCTTGTGACCCTGAATATTCCATGGCCTCTGAGAAATCTAAGAAAATAATTAAGTATTAAAAGACATATTGTCCAAATGTCTCTAAGGTGAGTAAATTATCCCACATGCACCTTTTTTTATCCACTTTATGCTCATATTCTATTGTGTACATGGCAACTGATTAAGAAAGACAAGACATTAATTTAACTGAAAATACTACCTACCATTGTGAGTAACTTGTTTAGAATCTGAGGGTTGAGAATGTAAAACATAGCAAGACTATCTCATCTTGGATACTTTTAATTTGTGAACTGAAAATTTAGAAGACTAAAAGAAAATAATTGGCATTATTATTGCAAAACCATCTATAAAAATAGAAAAATTAGAAGAGTATGTCAGTTTTCCAAAACTGAATAAAACACTGTTTCTTGAATAATCAAGGTAATAGCTAAACACGGAACACAGCCTTAGAGGGAGCTAAAGTCCCTGAGGAAGACAGCTCTGTGCAGCCCTAACCTCTAGGGTATTTGCAGGAGACAGTAGCAACTTACCTAGTAAGAAGCAATATAGCTGCATTATTGCACTCTGCTTGCTTTAATTTGTTCTGCCCAGAAGTTGTGCGTGTTGGACAAGGCAAATCCCCTCCCTGGTGTGCCTGCGATGCTGCAAGTCACTGATGTACTCTTTTCTGAATTGTGCTCTCTCATCATAATTGAAAAAGTTTCTTCTCTGGTAAAAGTGTAAAGTTAAGCAATTATAAAAGATCTTCTTTCTTCATACATTATTCTGAGTGGTATTACCTGTTTTTCATTTTAGTCTCCTTTTTTTCCTTGCACAGAAGAAATTCTGGTGTAGTGCCTGGCAAAATAATTTCTCAGGTGTCATAAATCCCTTCTGATACCCAGATTTTTCAAGATGGTCTTGCATAATTTCATTAATAAGGAACAGATGCACAGCTAAAAAAACTAATTCTAAATTTAGATATATTTTTAATACATTTCAAGCCATCTTTTAATTGCTCTAGTTTTTAATATGAATATTGACAAATTAAAAAGTCAAATAGTTACTGGGACTGATTCAAAAAGTTGTGTCCTTTCAACTAAAGAAATAAAACTATTACTGATATTAGCTAGCCCAATGTATGGAGCTCTGCCAAACTGCTTTCCCAGCTGATAGCATCCATGGTAAATAGGCAAGATCTTTTTCTTCTTCCTCCCCTTCATCTGTGAAATGTATTCGACTCAAACAAGAGATTGGCCTCTTCCCAGGGGATCCAGAACTTCATATCCCTCGAAACTAATGTTCCTGTTCTGAAACAGCACCATGAATATTATTCAAGGGTCAAGTTACTGTCTGCTCTACCAGAGAAAAGAAGGCTTTTGCCAGATTTTAATCATGAACCATATAACCTAATAGCCTAAGTTTAGAAACTTCTCATCCAGATGGTGCACATTTCCTTTTCTAATCTTAGGAATTCTTTACTCAGTTGCACTCTTAGTGTTATTCCTTCCTAGTTTTCCCTCAATTTCTCTTCAAATAAGATTCAGAATTAGTCAATTCAGTTATGGTAAAATTTTAAAATAATTTTAAAAGTAAAAGTATTTCATTTCAGTGCAGTCTGCCTCAGGGTAAAAATTGGTATTTTTAGATTGTTTCGTGCCATTTTTTCCAAATGACTCCAAAAATGTATCTGAAATTATTTTACAAGTACTCTGGATGATCTCTCATTTGCTTTTATTTGAGGTGGCAATAATTTTGATGGCTTCACATTACAAGGTCGCGTTTTAGTCTTCCTTGCACTAATAGAAAATAGTAAAATTTTGAAAATTAGTTTGAAAGGTGTTGCTATATAGAGACTGGACCAGCAAGAAAAGAAATCGTAAATCATTATTGTCTAATTGTAGGGGCAAGGAAAGAAACAAAGTTCAATAGAACTCCAAGCCTACTGAAAAAAAAGCCCACACCCAAACAACTGAGAAGCAGGGAAATGAGAATAAATACTGCCAAGTATACAGTGGGGTTTATGGTTTTTTCTTTTGGGTAAGATAAGCCACCTCAGACTTTTAAAGGTGCACTTGATTGCATAGTACCAATGTTGTGACTCTGATGAGAGCCTTCCTTTATCGCTGTCCAAAGGGAAAGTGCTGTTAACAGGAGCACACCCAGATAGTTTTACTTTTGCTGTTGTTCCTGACCCTGTAAGAATGGTGGCACACTGAACATCTGAGAAATAAGAGTGGAAAGTAAAAACAAATGTAAAGATAAGGAATAAATATTTCAAAAGAGAATAAAAGTGGCAGTAGGAATCAACATGAAATCCAAAAAAACATCCTTATTAAAACCTCCATCTATTCCATTGTTCAGACATTGACTCTGTTTCTTCTTATATAAGAAGAAAAATTCTTATAAAAGAGTGTTTCTTAACATTAGAGTGTTGTTCCTGTTTCCATGCCCCTTTTTTAATGCTTAGCACTTGTAGCAAGATATTCTGATATGATATGTAATTGTGGAAAATGTCTCATGGAACACAGCTTAATAGATAAGCATTAGTATCTTAGAAGAACGTCACTGGAACATCACTGGATTAGTAATGAACTGTATCATTTGATGCTGTCTTGATAAAAGTAATAACGGAAATGGATCATGGTAGCTTTATCACAGTTCTTTTCAGTCTTTGGACAGGGAGTCACCAAGGATTCAAAGGCCATAGGCAAGATGTTTTTCTCTCTCTCACTCCTACTGTCCAATCAGTCTGATCTCAGTGCACTAAGATCATGGGGAAGTTATGATCTGTTCCAGCAGTTGTGAGGGAGAAGGAGGGACACTGCAGGCTGTGCAGAATGATATCTTTCAGGTATTGTATATCTACTCTGTGAGACAACTATCGGGTAGCGTGTCCCCAGCTTTGAGGAGAAATTATATTTAGCAGTCAAGGAGGCAAAAGCAGATGTACGATACCGGACCAGGGAGTACTGTACAGAACCAAGAACAAGCTTCATGTTATGCTGACTGTCCTGACTAATACCTGCCTAACGATGCTGGTACAGTTTAGTATTGTGTCCATTTAAACCTCAGCATTGTTAGTTGTGTAGTGTGGGAATATATGATGGTAGTATTTCTGCACTGATGAGGATATTGGTTTTTTGAATAGCAAGAAAGAGTGAATTCCTTTGAGTCATGCATACGCACTCCTTGCATGACTTTTCTGCATCTAGATAAGATGAGGAATTAGGAGCATCATACAGAGCCTGCTCTTTCTTTTTGGATCTGAAATCCTTCAAAGCTGACACAAGCTGTTAATACCAAGCTGTTAATACTGCTGTTTGATGACTCTGGAGTGGACTACAGAAAATGTATTTCATGGCTGCCATTCTAGCTTCTATATTAGTTACAAATTGTCAGTGGTGTTGGTTAAAGACTATGTGTACTCAAAGGCAAAATTATTTGCATGTCTGTGGCTGATGCTTGCAAAATGGTTTGATGAGCGCTGGCAGGGCTTTGGGGAAATTTGCAATGGGAACTGATACACTTCTCTGGTGAGAGAATGGGAATTTGAAAGAATGAACAAAATTACTAAAAAAAGTTTAATCAAATACATAGACAGCTGGAAGCAGTTAAGAGAAACCTGAATTAAATGTGAACATGAACAACAAAAAAGAAAATATTATAATAAACTGAATGCTAATTACTGATGGGAAAATTAGAAAGAACAATTCACATGACAGTGGATAATGAATAGGATCAAAAGGGAGAAATCTCAAGATTACTGTATAAGTAATTGCTATTTGCACCCCAGAGAGATTATTATTTTTAAATCTTTTTTTTTTTTCCTTTAAACTATACTGGCAGGTAGTGTATACCTAGATAGCTAGATCATCTTTTTTTTTTGCATTTTTGTATGGGATCAGGCAAAATACTTTTCAAGTTATTTATTAAAGGTAGTTTTTTGACTTTCCACTTACTACAAGACACTCACAAATCATTAAGAAAAGGGTATATTTTCTGGTCACAAGAGTCTGTTTACATATTTTTTAAGCTATTAATAAGGTGATAGTCATAAATGGATACCTGGTGATAACGTCCCAGTATGGGACAGTAGTTTTTCCATTATTAAAGATAGATCAAGTTTCCTGTTATATAAACCAATTTTCCGTGTACATAAATTCACACTTAAGATCAGCAAAAGTTTATTTAGGGATGTCGTGGTTTGACACGGAAAAAGAATTTTCTCGGAAGGAAGAGGTCAGTTTGGATATTGACCAATTGAAGGTGGACACGCCTCTGAGAACACAGAGGGGTTAAAAGCAGAATTCCCAGGAGAACTCTCTCTCTTTGGTTCCGGTCAGGGTGCAGTGCAGGCTCTCCCCTGCCCGGCGACGAGCTGGGTTGGGGAGGGGAGAGCCATGTGGCCTTCGGAGGTAGGCCCAAGGGTGGAGGGACTGGAACCGGGCTGGCCCCCTGCAGATGGAAGGGTGGAGAAATTTGGGATGTCTCCATTCCTCCCCGCAGAGTCTCTCGCCCAAGAGAGAGAAAGAGACAGCGGTGTTTTTGCCAGCAGTTCACCGCGGGGAAGGAGAAGAGTGGGGGGTCCGCAAGGTGCCCAGCCGGGCTGTGGGAGCTGGAGCCTGGGCAGCGAGCTATCTCTGGGAGTCGGGACTTTTAACCCTTCCTTGAGAAATGAAAGCTTTGTGAAATTTTTCTCCTCCTCGGTTTGAAAGAGAGGAAGAGAGACAGCTTGGACCCTGGGATGTTAGAAGGAGAAATTCTAGGTGGGAGGAGATGTTGGAGTGGCTTTTGGCTGGACTTTTTCTTGGTAGCCTTGTCAAACCATAACAAGGGAATATCCAGAAAGATTACTTATTTTAAAATTTTGACAAGCTTGAACTTTTGCAGGCATTTCTCCACCTTTTATTAGAAATTGGGATGTTAGGATGCTGCTGTCTTTTGAAGAATGCCTTTAAGAACAATTACATAACATTCTGAACAGATATTGACACATTAATGATTTTTTTCAAATAATTCATTTGAGATCTTTGTTGAGATATCTACAGAAGAAAATTCCTGAAGTTACAATCAAACTCCACCAGTTCCTTCATTTTCCCCCCCCAGCTAGCAATATTTTCAAAGTATTTCAAAACAGATTTCAAAACATTATCTCAACATTATGTTAAAAAGCAGGTGGGAACATTGGTGATTAACAGTGCAATTGACATGAATGGGTTTCCCTGAATAGAGCAGTCATGATGACTGATGACTTTGGAAGGCATGGAAGATCATTAGTACCTTCTGCTTCAAGAAGAGAAGAAGGTGGGACCAGGCATTACTTCTACAGGATATTTTTCTGCAGTGGCTTCAGCTGATGGGACAAGTCTGGTTTTTTGACACTCCAGAGCACAGCAGGCTGAACACAGAACATTGGTCTGACAACCTAAATGAAGCTGTAGTTCTAGCTGTAATCAGAGGGCACTTTGTATCTCGTTAAAAAGTGTTTAGCCCCGCCACCTGGAAAGCTACTTCTTTCCCAGTTGTATAAGCCTATAATCAGCCATTTTAATGTTGGTAAATCAACTACTGAAGGTGTCTTAATAAGACATATACTTTGATAAGCCAAAATATTACTGTAGTGTATAAAACTTGTCATAAAAAAGATTAATTACAGGTTTTAGTCCCTAAATTCTGAAGTCAAGCAAGCATCAGCAGCCAAAGACATAACCACAAGACTTGACTGTGGCACGTCATTTCGCAGCCCTGGCCCCCGCTGGCACCCTGAGGCTATCAAACACTTGTATATTTGTTTGTGCCTGTACACTGATGCATGCAGAATGGGAAACAAACAGGATGAGCTACAGGTCCACGGGCAGTCCCAGGGCTTTGACCTCGTTGTGATTATGGAGGCACAGTGTGATAGATCACGTGACTGCAAAGTTGTCATGCCAGGACTTCTCACTGCTTGGGAGAGACAGACTAGGAAGGCATGGTGGTGGAGTTGCCCTCTGTGTGAGGCAACACTTGGAATGTATCAAGCTCTTTGGGTGGATGATGAGCAAGTCAAGAGCTTATGGGTCAGTATAAAAACTAGGGCAAACTAGTAAAGGTGACATTATGGGGTGTGTCTGTTACAGGCTGGAAGGTAATCCTGATTTTTCAGAAAGGGTAAGAGGTAGGGCACAGGGAACTACTGGCCAGTCAGCCTCACCTCAATCCCTGTCAATCCCTGGAAAGACGATGGAGCAGCTCATTCTGGAGGCCACCTCTGTCCACGTGGATGACAGTCAGTCATGAATTCACTAAAGGTAAATCATGCCTGACCAACCTGATTGCCTTCTAAAATGAAACAACTACCTGGATGAATAAGTGGAGAGCAGTGGATATTGCCTACCTTGACTTCAGCAAGTCTTTCGGCACCATCTCTCACAATGTCTTATAGGCAAACTCAGGAAGTGTGGACTAGATGAGTAGACAGCAAGGTGGATTGAGATAGACTGAACAGCAGATGCCAGAAGGTTATTATAGTGGCACAGGGTCTAATGGGAGGCTTGTCACTAGTGGTGTCCCTCAAGGTTCCCTACTGAGCCCACCATTGTTTAACTTATTCCTCAGTGACTTGGAGAAGGGGGCAGATGCTTCCTCTGATGACACAAAGCTGTGAGGCGTGGCTCTGAAGCCCTTCAGCATTGCCAGCAGGTTGAGGGAGGTGATCCTACCTGTCTACTCAGCCCTGGTGAGGCCTTGGACTGCTATGGCCAGTGCTGGGCTCCTCAGTACAAGAGAAGTATGGAGGTCCTGGAGTGGGTCCAGTGGAGGGCTACAGTGATGATGAGGGGAGTGGAACACCTCATTTATGAGGAAAGGCTGAAGGAGCTGGATCTGTTCAGCCTCAAGAAAGGATTACTGAAAGCGGACTTCATAATTGTCTGTAACTATTTTTGGGAAGGTGTCAAGAGGATGGACCAGGCTTTTATCAGTGGTGCCAAGCAATAGGACAAGAGGCAACGGGCAGATGAACAGAAGTTCCACCCGAGGAAGAGCTTCTTTACTGAACAGGTGACTGGGCACTGGAGCAGATTGCCCAGAGAGGTTGTGGTCTTCCTCACTGGAGATACTCAAGAGATCACAGTCCTGTGCAATGTGATCCAGAATGACCCTATTTGAACAGGAAAGTTGGATCAAATGACCCATCCCTTCCAACCTTATCCTTCTGAGATTCTCTGAGCTAATATTTAACTTCTCACTGGTGGGCAAAAAAAAGACACTGCAAGTACTAGTTGATTAGGTATTATTGATCCATTAACATAAATATCTGAAAGGTTCCCTTGTAACATTGCATTTTGAAATTTCACCCTTCTCCAAACACTGAATAATTAAACTCTTCCCTGAAAGACATTAGTGGTGCTATAATTACAGACTTTTTTCTGAAAGACCCACTTTGGCTCATGCTTACCTGTTTCACAAAAATTATTGCTGTTTGTATGCTGAAAGATATTACTTGTATCCAAATTACAGGACGATACTCATTTCATGTGGTAGACATTTGCAGTGCCTGCGCATCAGAAAGATGTTTACACAGAGTTGATGGATGGGGACCAGATCTAGAGAGTCTCTCAGAATGCTCTCAATAGGCTGCAACACTGCTTCTTCAGACGTCCTCTTGGGCTTTGGGGTCATGGCCACAAAAACACTGTGCTTTATTTGTAAGGTGGGTTTTAAGTTTTGAGTGGTTAATATTGGGTAGGAAATTATTGCACACTATAGTACCTATTTTGATTTCGTTAATAAAATTAAAGGGGATATGCAGTTGAATGGCATTTTTTCAGTGAAATGCACTTCCAGAGTAATAAAACTGTAGCTTTGAGGTATAACAGCATAGTAGACTGGAAGACTAAAGTAGCATACAAAAAGGCAATGTGCAGAATGAGTGTGTATTTGTACAACCATGGATCATAGCTGTTCTTGTGTTTCTTAACAAGTGGAGGGTCTGTCTGTCCTGTGTAAGTAGACTTTCAGTGGTCTTGTATCCTCAGTAGGTTTTAGGACAGGGTTAGAAAGGTCAATACATTTATACATTGTCAATCACTGTCCTTCAGTGAACTCAGCTTCTGAAACTCTTTCAAAAGAGCTCAGCTCTTCTGTTTCATATCCAGTATTTTTTCCTGGATGAAACTTTTTCTGTGCAGTATTCCTATTCTTGACTTTTTCTGGCATTTTTTCTACTTCTTCTGCCTTGTTCTTCTCTTCTAATGTAACTTTTCCTTTCTGCTCTTGTGCAGCTGCTAACTTGGAGGCATAGCTCAGTTTTGTTAAAGCAACACAATATTTCTTTTTCATTCCCTTTCTCATCTTCTACAGATAAAGCGAAGTATTAACTGCTGATACCAGTTTTTTTTACCTCATGTTATACTGTACTTGCTGCTAAAAAAAAAAGAAACATTTTTGATTCCCTTACTGAAGAGTATTTTCCAGGAAGAAGAGTAAGATTTGAAAATATGTTTGGTTTTTTTTTTTTTAGTGTTTTCCCTGCAATACAGTCTAACAATAGACTTTCAAAGACTACCACACACCTTTCTAAGCAGAGGCAAAGGATTCAAAAGGAGTAAGACTAGTAACTTCATTTTAACCCTTCCAAGACAGCCTGTCCTTTCTTTGAAGATAGCACCAACCAGAATTAAAGTATGCTATTAATTTTAAAAATACCCTAAAATTGGACAGATGCACTTAAAAGTTCCTCAGCATCCTGAGACCAAGGGTTTAGCAAATGGCATAAAAACTGAGAGTGACCAGTAGGTGTTAAACGACATTTCTTGCTTTTTGTAGACAAGATAATGACATAGAGGATCAATTCAGAAGGGAACTACATGTATGCGTGAATTGGCTCAAAGAGATCTAGTTCAGTAAGATATATTTAACCTTTTTGTCAGCTGAAAACTGCCAAAGATAAGCTGCCATTATCAGATTCTTTTTAACTGGGGGGAAAATACATTACACTGGAAAAATGCTCTTTCCTTTTTAATAACACGTGATTGAGATATAACTTACAGTTTTGCTAATTGATTCTCTGTGAACAAGTTAAAAAAGTACATAAAGTTTCTTCATTCCACCAGCAGTGTTCTGCCAGTGATACCAGATGCAGTTCATAAACAGGACAAGAAAATTTATCAACCACCTTCTTACTATAGAGGGGATAAAGGATCTAAGTCTTCCTTGAAGAACTTTCTTTTGAGATGTTCTCTTTGAGATGTAGAATGATCAATTCCAGGAAGCTGTCATGAGAGCAAAATGTTTAAACTAGACTCTGACCAGCATCTTGATCCCATGTAAGTGCCAGTACAATATGGTTTTTTTTTCGTATTTAGTCTATTTAAATGGTCTAGACAAATTTCTGAGTATCACTGAGCAGCTACAGCACATTATATCCTTGCACACAATCAATTTACTTTTGCACATGATGTAGTTTAAAAACGTATGAAAAGTGTTGTTAATTTGTACTCACCAGAAAAAGACTAAGTTCTGTCATGGGAGCTTAATTTGGCAAGGATATAGCCTGGATCTCTTTGAAAACAGGGTGGATTCTTTTTTATTTTATGTATCCCTTTTTTTAACAGCTATTGTAAGTCTTATGGCATCTGCAAAAGTATAGGAATTTGCTAGCTATAGTAGCAGCTGATTTGTTTTCAAAACTTAACTGCCTCTAGAATCCTTTTGATAAGGCAGTCTCTGACTATTAGTCTTATGAATTTATTTAAGATTTATGTTTCCAAGACTGACAATTCATAAATGTGAATATAAACACACATTTCAGATTAATCAACATTTCATTTGAAATATGAATAAGAAATCTCTCAACCTAGATTTTTATTTCTTCAAATTATATTTTATCTCCTATTTTTATGGCAACTGTAGAAAGATACTACTTCTCAGTCATTATATAGATTAATTAGTCAGTATATAGAAAAGAGGTATAGGGTAGTATCAATTCTTCCTTTTCCAAGAATTTGGACTAAATTGATGACAGCAGGAGTGGACACATTGTTAGGAACTTTCTGACATATTCCCATTCTTTAAGAATCTCTATTCATACTATACAATATAGTTTTAATGAGATATGGCTTCTGGGTCAGCTGTTTAGTTTGGCAGGACAGTATTTCCATACCTATTAAAAAATGATTCAAATATACTCTGACTAGCAGTGCCTGGACAGGACACTTGAAGAAGGAATGGGTGTTACATATTGAGGTACTTTTAGGTTCCATTCACTTTATCTTTTTTGTGTGAGAAGGAAAGGGATTCTGACCAGAATGTCAATAAGATCAAAATAGGTGCACAAGCTGGCAGAGAAAAAAGAGCTGAGTCATTGGAAATACCTCAGTGTTCCTTTTGTGGCCGGGCTTTCAAGATGTGCAGGAATGATTCAGAGGGAAGGACTAAAAGGGGTGCACAAGGCTGTTAAAAACCTGAAGTATAAAATGTTGTCCTCCCTCTTAACTCTGATTTAACACTGCAGAAACAACCTCCATTTCCACAAAATGGTGATGAAATAGGGGAAGAACTGTCTACATGGCATGCAGCTAAAACTCTAGATTGCTTTGCTTGAACTTTTATGACCCCAACTCCAAAGCAAAGTGAAGCATCAATATCTGTACTAATTAGTGATCATGATGTATATACACTTAAGACACAAGTTTAAGTGTTACTTACAAGTGAAAATGTACTGAAAAATAATTTCTAATTGCTATGTAACAATAGCTTATAGCATTTATATGGTTTGTAAAAGAAAGCTTAAAATAATTTTGCCTCAATTGTTTGCAGTTTTAATTTCAGTTTGTGTATAAGGAAATCGTATTATCTCTAAAAGTTTGGTATAGCACAAAATTTGTGACCTTATGTTCATTTTCTACTAGTGTATTTCTTGGACTTCTTTTCTTTCGTTCTAATATATGGTCATGGTAAGTTCAAGGGCATTAATATTTATTCCTGAATGTGTTACATTGCTAAGTGGAAAAATGAGGATCAGAAGCAGTTACAAGAGATGAAGTGGCCAAAACAATCAGAAAAGATGGGAGAAGTCTCATTTGATATACAGATAAAGGATTAAAAGATGTAGTGGGGAAAAAATTTCATTGGTTTTACTGCTCTGTTTTCTTGCTTCAGTAATACTCTGAAGGTGCTATAGCATTAGAAAAACACCTAAGCAGCTGGAGGACTGAAGGACATTGAAGTCTTGTCCTGTCATTACTTACTAAATATAGAGGTGGCACAGAATTTTTCAAATCCTATACAGCAAACAGCAATGGGAGACTCACTTATTTTAAAGCACTTTGTACCTCTTGGATTAGAGATTTTCTACAATATTGTTACTTGTCTTTCTCATAGGCTGTCTGATGGTGGGACTCTCACTGGGTAGAAAAAAGGCTGAAGGCACGTGAAAGCAGATATTTCTCTTGGCTGCACTCTGATGGCTTTCATGGTCTGAGGGAAACATTTAGTGTATTGCAAATCAGACACAAAATACTGAACACACGTCATGATTCTGTGGTAATGGCCAGGTAAAAATCTGGTCCAGCTTCTCACACAGCATGTATGGAAATGTGCACTGGGGAAGGTTATTTTGACTGGGTTTTGGTAATTCACCCTGAGAACTTTGGCAATGAACTTGCCCCCTGGAAACGGGATTATTTACAATAAGTGTAATGTGCTAGGACATCAATGAAACAGAGTTAAAATGTGCCTCATCTCAAAGGCACGAAACATTGAGATCTTGTATCATGCCTGTTCAGAAGCACAGGACTTCTACATGCAGCTGACTCACCATCAAAGGCCCTGTCATATGCTGGAATTACCAACTGCCTAATTTTGAATATGTCTACATATACATAAAAATTAGATAAATGAATGGGGTGGGTCATAGGTTGAAGGGATCAAAGAGTTCTCTGAGCAAAGCAAATGTGGAGCAATCTGTTTGTGATAGTTGTGGAGAGAATTGCTTGAAGAGGTGATTGAAATAGTAATAACAACCTATCTCAGGATGAAATAGGACAATGTAGGGCATAATTTTACATAGAGTGAAAATTATCACTTTTTCAATTAAAATCTTCAATGTATAGAGAAGATCTGCATTTTAATAGAAAATACTCCATTTGCTGAAAGACTTAGTTTAAATTTTTCAGGAAAAAAACAAAACCCAGACCTCTATAAATTTCTCACAATCTATCTATACACTTAATTTCTGTGCATGTGCTGGTTTTGGCTGGATTAGAGTCAATCCCAACTGGGTTTAAACCACGATGCTGCATAAAGGACTCGGTTTTTGTGAAAACTTCACAATTCAATATAATCTTCCAGAAGCAGCCATCAAAAACACTTTCACAACAACTTCAAAAGCCTCTCTTAAATCTGGAGGAACTGGCTATCAAAGACTGTCAGCCAAAGCACTAACATAATGCCATCAATTCAAGTCATGATCTAAGTAGAAAAATAATGTTTCACTCTAGAGCACTTTAAAATAGTTCCTCCTTCCTCACACTGTACTTCCTGATTGGCAGAAAGCTGTGAACAGTACAGTTCTCTACTCTAGTAGTTAATGAAATAATATGAAAATTTTCCACAATAAGTCACTGCTGGGATTTTTTGTAATTCAATATGAGCATGATCCAAAGCACATGGCAACAGGAAGGAGAAGCAACGATATCTTCTTGAAACCCATCAGCTCATTATGGAATTATTCTCTGTGGAGATGACATCTGAACTCTTTTCTACAGAATTTTCTGTTGCAAGCATGAAATGAGGCTGGTAATAAATATAGCTGTTAAAGAAACAGGTCTCCTTTATGAAATGGAAGGTTGTTTATTTTAATTAGAAAAAGTGTCCTGAGGAAAAAAGGTCTGTTTATTCTTTGCACTTCATCCAAATTTTTTGGTAAATTAGTTGCTGTTAGGGTGCTCTGTGTAGTTTCCTAACTAACTCTTGTCACGTTGAATGTTTTTTTCCAAAGGCATAGATTATTGCTGAAATTTCTGCAAGAAGGCATGGTACTGTATATTTCATTTGAACGGCTGTCGTACCCAGGCCTTGAGTAACAGCTGGAACTACTGAAGTCCTTTTGGATGACATTCTGCCCAATACATGCACTGGAAGTCTTTTTGGAATTAGAAAAGAACCCACTGAAATAACACTTATATAAAGACCACAGTTCTTGACAATCAGAAATAAATAGAAAAAAATCTGATTATGACCTGAACTAAAAGGTAAAAAAATAATTCTTCTGAGTGCTTTAATAACTTTTTTTTTCTTTTTATTTTTTAGGTTATTGTTTTCCTGCTTCAGGACAGTCCTTCCCTCCCCTTAATGTGCCAGAACTGCAGGGCTTAGTCATCTCTTTCCCTTCCTCTCCTCCCCCCAGTGACAGAACTTTTCAGTTATGCTTTCATTTTTTGAGAAAGTTAAAGCATCATGTTTGTTCTCATGATTTATCCGTAATCCCTTGGAGTTCAAGGAAAACTTGAGCAGAGAATTTTTCAGAATATATGGTAATGAAATATGCCTCAGAAGAGTTTCTCGAGTTCCCAATTTAGAAGTCTTTAGTTTTTCCTTTCTGCTGTTGTGGACAAGACCATAAGTAATATTTTAATGTTGATCACTGACTCCTGATCTAGGAACTCCTGAGAGCCTGTTAACACAGTGTAGTTACCCAGAAGAATTACTGCTGGGTAATAGGGACACCTCCTCACCGGGAGGGATTAAGGATTTGGCGTCTTCAGGCCCATTCATCTTTAAATTGAGGAATTTAGGCATGGTGGTGGTGCTAAATCTTCATGAAGAGGCAAGGAAAGTAATTATCAGTGAGCCACAGAGCAACTGTCAACTTATTTCTTTTTTGTTGTTGTTTTTCTAATGGCATGCGCATTAGTTTCAGGTAAAACAAATAGTAGCTTGGAGATTTTGATTTGTTCAAAAATGTTACTAATCTAAAGCCATTGATCTTTTACTTTATAATGCTGCTGCTCAATTTAAGCTATTTTAGAGAGGCTTTGATTTGGAATGTCCAATCCAAGCATGAGCAAGTGTCATTAAAACATAATGAATTAAAACTCACTGCCCCTCCTTTTAAAAGCAGTAAATTAATTAAATTAAATTGATGAGAATTGGTCCAAAAGGGACCAACTCAGAGTCACTGGCTTCTCCATGGACATCAATGGTTTGATCCCTTAGGCATTTAAATCACTTTTTTTTCCTACAAAATATTTCTTTACCTTTGACTGTTAAGAAAGAATAAGCAATTCCTACAGTAAAGAGAGAGAATGTGGTATAAATTCATAATCCAGCTACCACAAAACCCAAAGAATCAAACCCAGACTGATTTCAATGACTGCTACAATTTCACATATCACTGTTGGCAGTGCAGAAGTGCTCTGTAGGGATGGTGAGCCATACTTCACTCTGCCTGGGAACTCTTCAGTGATTCCAGTTCGGCAAAGTGCTGAGCAAGTTCCCAAGTACATGTGGCACCCACTGGCTTGCTTTGGGATGCCATTCAGAGGCATAAATCCAGAGAGAGACACTGCTGAAAGGGGAGCTCTAAAAAGACAGATCATATGAACAGGTGACTGCTAAATGGACTGTGGAGAGGAACCGATAATGCTTTCCACTGTAGGAATTTTCTAGTTTTCTCAATAGGTTTTATATTTAGTATGCATCCTGGTGCTTTCGCTGCTTCCCTTTTATGGGATGTAGTTGATTCTTAAAGGGTATTGGTTACTAGCAATTTGCAATGTTTCCAATTATATTTCATTTATTATTGGTTAAGTATCAAAGAGTAATACTTTACATATAGTAGTTCACAAAATAAAATTGTTGTGGCAGGCCAGTGGATGCATCAGAAATAACTTCTAGCATTCTTTAAATTTGCATTTCACATAATTGGTCTATTTGTGCCACTGGATGCATTATTTAATTCAGATTGATTTTTTTAGGGTATTTATAGTCAATGGCTACATTTGTTCTTCTGAATGGCTCTTCATTTCCACAGCTCAAATTTTATTTCACAAAAACCAAAAGATGTGTGAAAAATAAATAGAACAATGCTTCAAATGTGTGTTTGCACAGAGTACTTCTAATCAGATCTCTGTTTAAGGTTTGAGAGTTCTGAACACAGTTTACCTCACTACTCAACTCAACTAAAGAAAATGGAAGTGAAAGAGTACAATCTGAAGGTTACAGATCTTGTCCTGAACAGTAGCTCATTGTTGGTATGTGATTTGAACTTAGGATTTACTTGTGCTTTTTTGGTCACTCAAAAGGATTGAAGTCCAGAAAATCATCTGAGCCTTTTGGGGAAAAGACAGAACAGTGCTAATTGGTACATGACAGAGGGAATACATGAACACAACCTAGGGGTTTGTTCTGCTGACAGGATCATATTATGTTGTTTCCCCGTGGATAGAAACCGGAAAAGCCAAGGTATTCTCCTCAAGTTTCTTTATTGCCATGGAAGTATTTCGAATTACTGGTAGAATTATCACAGTAAATTTTATACAAAATCTAAACATTACTGAAATGACAAAAGAAAAGAGTAAGTTATCTTAAGATATGGATATTTTTCTTTAATAATTTATTCTGACATATCCAGGACTTGCCTAAAGGTCACTGGCAAAGACAAATTCCTTGGATTTATGGGGGGCTTTTTGTTGAATGCACGGAGTTTTCATTCTGTAACAGACTTGGACACAGCCCCTGCCTACATCCAAATATCCTCCTGCTCTTTTGGCATGAGTCCTTGCGGCTTACCTGCCTTAATGCCTCAGGCTAAATAATAAATTCAGAAGAATTTTTACCAGATGCTGATTGGAAATGTGCTACAGCCATTCTCTGAGTGGTTTATAGGGGAAGAATAACATCTTAATTGAGTTACATTAGTTTCTGGTAATTATCATGCAGTAACAATTTAATGTGGCAAATACTTCCTCATTTAACTAGTGTAGTTGTTATTACATATTACAGTTTTCTTGAAATTTTACATAATTTACTGATAGACAAACCTTCTTCATATGTTCATATAAAAATTATAATACACATAAATATATTATATAATTGATAATTTCTAATTACAAGGAGTAACAATTTGAGAATAACATGTTGCTAATTATCAAATCAGATGTTTCCATGAAATTAAAAAGATTACTTTTTTAACCTGCGTATTTTTCTAATTTAAAAAGCTTTTCAAAGTTATCTTCTGCCTCTCTTGGTTATTGGGCACTCAGATTAAGTGGTAATGTCACTGATAAAAGAAATTATCAGTGTCTGGCCCCAAATAATTTTCTTATTGAAAGATACTATATAAACTCCCCAGAATGAATTGGGCTGGTGGCACTCCATGTACTAATTTATAACCTGCTTAAACAAGTTCCAGAGTCTGAGGGAATCAGTGGGAAGGAACCTGAGCAACTGGGAGCAGAATTCTGCTTGTGTAAATTAATCATTCAAATACAGGCATTCTTCGAACTATCAGCTAAGAACACTGAAGCTAGCATTTATTTTTTAAAGTATAATTAACACCAAAATATCTTCAGGTCTTAGTTACATTTACTTCCATGCAACACTGTTTCTTTCATAGGATCCCAAGTAATTTAAAGTGGAAGGGAAGTCTAGAAGCCATCTGTGCCAGATGAGAGGACTCAGTGGAAAGAGGACTAGAAAAATATGTTTTAAAATGCTAGATTCTTCAGATACTATTGAAAATATACATTAGAACCTAAGATTTTGTGTGTCACTGCACCATTTGTATACTCCTTTTACCACAGGAAAAAAAAATTCACATTAAAAGATATTATTTCTCTCAAAAGGACAAAAAAGCCCCTTTTTTCATCTGGTATAGAGTTTCATAAATATATTACATTTTTTCCTAGGCATTTAAAAAGCTCTGCATTACTATGCTGTCCATGTACTAGCGTAAAGAGATGTAATCTAATTTTAAAGTTAAAACTGAGCTGTTTGCATGCTTGGATAGAAAAACTCATCTCAGCAATGTCTTCTGCATCTGAACAGCTCTTCTCTCTGGTCAGAAATGTACAGGGCTTTACTGCAGGATATTTTCCTGCTCACCTTTCTTTGGCTAGTTTTGAGGCACCTTACAAGTCTGTGCTCAGTGGTGAATTTTGTATCCTTCTGACCCCCCTACAGTGGCCACACAGAACAGCTAGAGTGGTATTGCAAGGAATTCTGCTCCAGTAACACCTGGATTTTTTTTTTCTTTTGTCTTTCCAATTACTTGAACAAAGGCTCAAGGAATGTGTCCTTGTGCTTTTATTTTGCCCAGTATTGTATTAAGTTTCTCAACAAAGGAATTAAGTTTTCAGTCAAGATTTGTCCTAAAAAAACTAGGATGTTTTCTCTTACAATTCCCTCACAAATCTAGATTATTACTTTTTTGGTAACTCCTTCCAGCACTCTGTATTTCTGTGTCATGTTCAATTTGGGGGAAATCCCAAGTGCTTTCTTCAATATGAAAGGTGAATATATTCCTTCCCTTCTGTAACAAGCATCAGTACTGAAGTGACTTGCTTTGATTATGCAAAGATATGGCAGAAGTAGAAGAACTTCTCAAAAAAAAAAAAAAAAAAAAAAAAAGCTACAAGAATTGTCAGAATTTGCCCCTTCATTTGGTTTTAGCAAACAGCTTCTGCCTCTGCCAGAAGTTGCAGCAGGACTACTCCCTGTTCTGTCGGCATATCAGCTGTGGGTAGTAATTAGGTACAACAGAGTAGCAAATTGCTGGCTCTGCACTTCGTTCCTCATTTGCCTTTCCTCAACTGTCCACTACATGTCAAAAATAACTGCCACTTTTGGACTGTCTATTAAACTTCATTATTATTATCATCCAGCTAGCTAATTTGTGCCAATTCTCTTCCCTCCCATTATTTTTTCCAGACCACTGAAAACAGTCAATTTGTCAAGGACATACATTTTCTGTTTTGCCCTTGTGCCGCCAGAGTTCACCATGGGCAAACAGAATCTCTGGGATCACAGGGCAGGGGAAGGAAAACAGGGAAGAGAGAAGGGCAATAGGATGGCAAAGGGGACACATAAATTAATATGTGACTCTGAGTAGAAAAGCCATGAAAGGTTCCACAGCATTCAGGTTCAGGAAACACAAAACAAATAGTTTGCAATGTGTTATTGAAATATCTGCTTTCCCTGTGAGCAGTTGATATGTTCCTTGTGCGTGCTTATTAGGGATTATTGTCTATTCCTTCCTGCCTTCTCCAGATCTAACATACCTATTTGCATTAGAAGTATGTGTTTGTAATCCCTTTCTAGCATATCTTCTTCTGTCACTTTGTCACTGTTAATTCTCTGTGGCTCTACTTTTGGTAGGTGTTGTGGTTTTTGTTTCTTATGCTACTGTATTTATTGGGCAATCTGATAAAACAGGGGTTTCACTAAACTTTAGAAATTCTTTTTTTAAATCAAATGGAGAATTTTATTAGAAATTATAAAGATATAGGAAGGCTGGTATCTTGTTTTGGACCATATCTGTAGAAATGGGCTGCTAAAAATAATACCAAGCTTTTTTATGAGAATAACATTGTCAGGGAAATAACAGGAAGTACAGTGGAGCAAATAAACCTTGGTCTTGAGAGACTAAATACAGATATTATAAAGCATTCAATAGATCTGGTTTGATTAAGGTCATAGATATTTTGGAATATCTGTGTAACTTTTCCTGTACAATAAGTGACATAATAGTGTGCAAATGACTGAAATACAAAAGAAGAATAAATGTATTCACAAAAGAATAAATGCCAGCAAAGGCCATTAGTAAAATTAAAGGGAAAAAAAAACAAATTTGAGAATTCAGTAGCAGTAGCAAAAAGTATCATTGAGGTGCAGTGTAAAAGACAGTTGTGAAAATAGACAAAACTTTCTCATTTTGGACCTTTTAATCTAGTCTGGGAAAAAAAAAAGCAACCTAGGAAATAAAAGAAATATACTCGTGATTAGGAACTATACTTTGTGTTTAATGGGACACTAGGATTTTCTCCAGCTTTAAATTCTTTATATCAATTTTGGGCAAGACAGCCTGAAATGTCAATGTTAAATAGAAACATAAAGTCATTGATGCAATATCTGTCATGGTTAAGGAAGTAAAGAAATTACAGTTGATATGTCAGCAAAGCACAAGTGCAAACACCAGGAGAAACTGGTAAACAGAGATCCAGTGAGGCAACCCTAAAATGCTTCATTTGGCCAGTAGCACTGTACTACAGATGGAAATTAGGTTTGTAAAGATGAGCAAGCCCTTAACTATGATGACATATTGTTATGCTGATGTTTCTTAGGGGAAAAAAATTCCTTGTCACAAGATTTTTATACTAAAAATGTAAGTATGTTCAATTGTGCTTTGCAATATTTTTCTCCTATGTGTCTTAATTTAAAAGTCTAGCTTCCATCTGGGCCATTAATTTATGGACCTCAAATGTCTGCTGTTTGGGCTTTCATGACTAGTGCCTTTTTAGGGTTTCTATCCTGAAATTTAGGACAGAAATGACTGTATCTTGGATGTAGAAACATCTTGGCTGCCAGACTTTCTCACTGTTACCAAGCATCTTTTCACATTTAGAATTTATACCAAATCTTGAGAGACTGTTCCTAAGGTGATCTTAGTGTAACTCTTACTCATATTTACCATGATTGCTCTTTTTTCCCAGATGCCCATTTTAATCCTTTATTTCTTAATGTGTTTTATCTTGCTTATTTCAGATGTTAAATGGTGTGTTTTAGTGTAGTTTTTGCTGTATTCTATCATGTTTTTAAAAACATTCAGAAACCCTAGATTTATCAGGGGAATTCTCATTTGGCAGCCAAATTATTTTTGTCGTAAAGTGGATATTATAAAACTCTTTGAGAGGAAGCATGAAACTGAAATAATGGGACAAAGATCAAAGCCATCAGCTACACAGAGTTTCTTGTGTAGAATCCTTAACTGGCAAAAGGGAGCCGGCTGATGGCATATTTTTTGTACAACTAATGAAAATTTCTCAATAGGTTAAGCCTTCTAATAATTTGGAAGATGTACTAAAAACTCATTTCAGACTCGTACAGAGTTTGCAGCAATATGTTATATGTATGAAATTTGCCCTTTAGAGCTGGTAATTTGTCACCACCTTAATCTTCTGTCCTGCAACCACACACAGGATCAGTCCTGTTTATTTCAGTACTTATTCCCAAAAAAACTGTGAAGTCTCATTGCTGCTGAACTTTCTCCAACTTTTTAATATAGATGCTCTGATCATTTTTAGCAGTACTGTTTTATTTTATCAGTACTGAAATTGAATCTCACATCCTTTGATTGGCCTGGTGGAATATCTGCCTTTAAGTGTCTGTATTCCTTTACCAAAATACTTCTAGATAAATATAATAAATAAAATCCTGGTAAGTTAGTAGAAGTGGTAAAACATTTGTACATTTTCACCAAACTCCTTGATATCTCATTAGGAACTTTTATAAATTCCGATTTGTAATTAAGATTATATTTTATTCAATTATTTGGAATTTACTCACTTTATATGTACTTTAAAATCACTAAAAACTTATTTAATTAAAATAGGGGGGGTTTTAAGAGTTTTAAGTGAAGATCAGAGAATGCAAGATACAGAAAATAAATGTGTTGAACAGGAAGGAACAGAAGGAGAAATAACAGGAAAAAATCAATAATTATAAAAGAGGAGTGATGTATCAAATGGAAAATAGCATGGAACTTACAGAATTTAGGTAATTTACTGAATAAAGTGAAGTAAATTATCCAAAATAAGAGTCAATCAGCAAGATTTATGTGTTTTCTGGAAAACTTTAGCAGTGTTTTCCCCCTTCCAACTGCAAGTAGTTAGGTATCATGTTTATATAATATGGCCTGTGGTTTGCGTATTACTTTGCTATTTACTCACAAGGAAAAGCACCATTCATTAAACAACCAGAAGCATTTTGTTCAGTGTTATGGGCTTTCCTTACACAAGATCCATCACAATAAAGAGGACTGCTATTGCTAAGATCGGGCAGCTATACAGTACAAATGATAAATATAAAAGCTGTTTAACATTCTAGTAGACTGTAACCTGCAATAATCTCTAAAATTATAAAGCACTTCAACATTTTCATCCTGTAGGGTCAGTTCTGAACACCTGTGACTTTTTAGAAGTTTTTAGCAGAAGTTTTACTATCAGGAAAGTAAATATCACCCAGAAGATGACTAATACAAATCTCAGTTTCTTGTTTTTGTCAGTGTACTGCAAGTGATGTCTGCTTTATAATGGAGAGGATGCAAGGGGATCAAATATATATATTAAAAATAAGGATATTTTCATTCAGAGCTGTGAAATCTCCTTAATCATCCTGCAGTAGGGTGTAGCTGTCAGTTTGGACAGTCTCAACTCCCTTTCCCCTGATATCTGTGGAAGAAAAGATCCTGTAAAAATCAGACACAAAGTCTGTTGTTTATGAGGTTGGCATCAGCTGTTTTCTAACTACCTCACTGTTCATGGGTTTGATGGGATTTCTGTATCATTATATCAATGCTTTCTACCCCCTAAGAAAGATGAAACAGGGGTCTGGGATTGATTCACCATTTCCAGGACCAACTGTGTTCAGATACTTGCAAGCCAAGTGACATTTTCAGCACAGACAGGCAGAAATGAACAGCTAACTGGGCTGTAAGAAAATCATGTTCAGTTAACCCTCATTTAGATGAGCTGAGCAGTTCCTCCTTGTTTAACACATATGAAATGTCTTACACTATTACTACACAAAATGTCTTACTCGATTAAATAAAATCACTACTACTACACAAAATGTCTTACTGATCCACTCTTTCCATCAGGATCAGGAACGTCTTTTTCAGGGAAACGTCTTACTGGTAGTTTCTTCTCAGTGAAAAATTTCATTCCTTTCTTATCTCAAACCTGGTCTTCACTGGAGAATCATAACAGCAATTACTTAACTGATCTGAAGAATTTTTTCCTCAGCAGTCTTGCATGGAGAAGAATATTGGATGTTTCCTGTGTATGCCTTCATTTATCCAAACCTAATAAACCTAAGTATTTCCATGAAAATGAATCATCCAGTTTCTCTTTTGGGATGATTTCTTTCCTGGAAAGTCAGTCCTCTGGTTCATGAAAACCACCCCAGCCCCAGCCTGGACTTCTTGCTCAGAGCTTGGAATCAATTGATGTTACCAGCCCTTGCTGCTGCTCTTACTGCTTAAGATCTAATTCAAAGTATTCCTTGCTGACCACACATTGTTCATTAAGACAGAATCTTATCCTGATGCTCTCATCCTTTTCTTTATTTATTTTTTTACTTAATACAATAGATAGGTAGTTGTAAATATACTGGTATGTCACTGAAATACAAAAGGCTGTTTTATTTGGTTACAGATTTGGGGGTTTTTGCATTTTTGGAAATAGGCCTAACTGGAGAAATGTGTGAAGTCTGACACTGGACAGTCCTGTAATATAGTTACCAAAGAATACAGGGAAAGGTGGAAAAGAAATTTAATTTTTCTCCTGGAACATGAAAAATACAGACTAGCAAATAAGTTTTTTCAAGTTTGAAAGAGTGCTGTGCTTCCATTCATCTAAAGGAGGTAAGGGAAGATACTTTATTTTATATTTTTAAAACTTCGGCAAAAGTTTTCCATATGAGAAATTGAGCTATTATAGTTAGGTTTGAACATATTGGTGTCAGAAGTTACCCTGAGGTTTCACCCAATAATATCCATTATATTTCATTCCAATGACACCACTGTATCACTTGCTGCTAACACAAGGAAGAGAAAATTTAGAGATGTTGATGTTTGAAACTGCTGATTATGCAACACTGGATAACAAAAAATAATTACAGATAGTGCAAGTTTTTGTTTTTATAGAATGGTATAGAAAAATAGTAAAGCGGAATTAATTTCTACAATATCCCAAGAGAGCAGTAGCTTCTAAAGAAAAGCAAAGAGGAAAATAAGTAGTTTTGTAGGAACAAGTTATTTTCACCGTGTCTACCAAAACCAGATTGAGCATCTTTACAGAAACATTAGTATATTTTCCACTCTATTTTTATCCAGAAGACTCTATTCCTCTCTAGGCTCAGACTTAAGTGTTTTGCTTTTGAATGATTTCATAGTTGTGGTAGGTTGCTCCAGTGGCATGGCCCACTTGCTTTAATCACTATACTGGATTCCAGATTGGTAAGGAATAATTTTATTCTATTCTGTAATTCCAGTATTCTTCATTTGCTGAGATCTGTAGTACTGTGCATGTGGAAAAAATGCAAAGTACCTTGAGAAAGAATGATTAAAAAAAAGTTCCAAATTTGAAAGTATTACAAATGGCATTAAAATTATATTTGAGCCCCCCAATAAGTTTATTTTGAATTGCCTTTTATTAGTTTATTTTAGCTGAAGAAAATATATTATTAAAATTTATTTTGACCTCTAAAATATGTAATTTATTGGATAGAATGTGGTCTTTTAGTGAGTAAATACCTGTTGATATATCCATTATTTAAGTATTACAAAATGTAGGTTTATTTATCAAAAACAAAACTGGATGTATCAATAGTAAAATGCTTGATTTCTTGCACCAGATTGGAGAGCAACTTGAAAATGCTGATTATTCTAGAGCTACCTTTTTTGACATCCTGAAAGCTCTCATTTCATTATTACCACCTTCCATTATGTTATAGATTCATAGGTGAAGACAAAATTGTAATGAGTGAATCTTACCATATTCTAATGAAAAAATAACTATCAAAATTATGTACCACCAAAGGAAAAAAAATTAATCAGGGTCTCTTTCTGGCCTGCCCAGGTTCTGCTGACTACAAAAAAAAAGCAGTATCCATTCAGGAACATGCTTAATCTTGCTGGTATTCTGCCACATTTTGCCTGAAATAACATGAAAGAAATAGAATGGATGAGAGAAAATTGTACAAAAAGCAGCTCAAACCCCTTTGACTGGTCTGGGTGAGGCTGTATTGAACCCCAAAGCTGTGGGCAGAGTTCAGGATGTTGAATCAAAAATATTTCAGGCTGAACTTTCCAGAAGCATGGATTACTAAAGAGTTACATTTTTCTGTACTTGTATTTGGAGTTTGTAATTTGTTATGTATTGGTGTTATTAATACAGATACTGTATTAAAACATTACATATATATATAATACTGACATAAAAAACTGTCATAAAACAGGTGCATCAAGCTAAGTCATACAGCCAGCTAAACTCTGCTATTTTATCAACTGGCTGAATTTTGATAACAAAAATCTAAAATGTCCTGGTTGGGCTTGCTTGACTGTCTCCCTCGAGGCGGTCAATTGAATTTTCTAAACAATCCACCTTCCATTATACCCATTTGCCCCATCACAAATGAATGGATAGAGAATTATGACACATCTTCATTTACTGACAGGCTTTTGCATTGAGACCCTTTCTACCTTCCTGCTGATGAATGTACCACACATACATACAATGTAATGCTGGAAACATATGCATAAAAGCTATCACGTTCAGGTTAATTATAAACTAATTAACAGCCCTTCTGGCCTTTGCAGAATACCATGCTAAATTAAAGAAATAATTTGAATAGGTAATTATGCATGCTATTATTAAAATAATGAGTTGAAGCATCTACAAGATTTTACCTTGACAAAAATGTGATTGCTCAAATTGCCACTGACTAATACATAGTTGGGAGGAACAAACTTTTTTCTTTTAGAAAGAAAAAAGTGTAGTCCCATTGTCCACAAAAGCTCATTAGAAATAAGAAAGAAATTTGGAAGATCTCCAAATGCAGGATTATGAAATTAAAGAAATAAAAAAGTAATTTCTTGGAAACATTTTTTAGTGGATGAAAATATGCAACATCCAATGTTGTTTGTGAGGCACTGGACTTTGCACCATGCTGGCAGTGATTGTCTCCCCACAATGCAAATTATAACTGGGGACCAAGTAGTCACTGTCATGTGCAATTCTGCATTATAGCACTTTAGATTTGATTTCTACAGCAGCCTTGAAAACGTTGCTACTGACAAAACGAAATGTATTCTTTCACAGTCTGGCTTTTCAGTCTGCTTTTTATTCACTCATGCCCATAAATCACCACTTTCTGTTTATAAGGTTACACCAACATCTTTATTCTAATAGTATTGAAGCCAACCATTTATGAAAATTAATGGTTTTCATACATAGTATGAACATGTCTGAATTACCCAGAGGGTGGTTAAAATACAGTGTTATTGTATAAAGTACAAAGGTATTAATCAGTTTCGTGATTTTGTTGCCTTTTACAAAAGCCAGAGGCAATTGAGGCTGCAGAGTTGCTCAGTCTTGAGTTGACCTCTAGGGGTCACCTGATACTTTCTCTTATAAAGCAGTTTATTTAATTATTTCTGAACAACCCCAAAAAAATAAGACTTCTTGAACGGTTTTTCACTTTAAGCTAGTGATGGCACACTCTAATTTGCATATGAACTCTTATTTGTTCAAATCTTATACAGTCTTTCCTATCGTGTAACCTAAATTTTCCCCTCCACATGTTAAATGAGTTCCTCAGTCTTCTTTGATTAATCAAAATATATGGCCTACTTTATGACATGCCTTTAATTATTCGCAGACAGTTCTTGTTATGTCACTTTCCTCCGGATGGAAATTGGTTAGATGTATAAATCCACATAGATCTTGTTTTGCAAACACCTCTGTTCAGCTCCAGTCTACTCAGCTCGCTTGGCCAGAGCACATCCTTTTAAATACTGTGTCCCTCGACAATTCTCTGGTCTTTAATCACTGTCGTGTACTGCATTGCCATCTTGCTCAGTGTTTGCCTTGTGCTTTTCCAGAGTGAATGAAAACTAACCTCTGAGCCTAAAGGGAGCCCCACAAACAAGGAGGAGGACGAGGCCAGTTTAGGGGGGAAATTAAGAGAGATGTTAAGAGGGGCAGTAGCCATGAGAATCCTGAAATTCCCTGCCGGTCAGTCAGGTGTGACCACAGAACAGCGAGAGGTGATGTTGTTCTGCTGAGCCCAGGAGGAGTGTGTCTTATTGTCTTTCCTACATACAGGTGTTCCTGGGATAGGAGACAGCGTCCTTAGATCCTGCACCTAGCCATAAATTGTCTGACATTCCAGTATCGTCATACAGAAAAATAACACATTTCTCTCTTTTGTAGCCATGTGAAATATTAATATAGGATAAATTTATATTTGATCCTGGGAAGAGAACTAAAGGTCACTGTACCTTTGCTTTGCATTTTTTATGTAGCAATAACTTCTGGCCATAAAAGATAGGAATTTTCTGAATCATTAACGTTGGTTTGTGTTTGATTAATGCCTAAAATTTAAATTTTTTTCTTAAAATAATAAATATTAATATTTTTCATTCAGTGAATATTCTATAACTTTGAAATTCTTTTAATTGATTCATGACAAGAAACTGAAATCCAAAACTATTTAATGGAGAAAGTATTCTGAAAATGTTTTCAGAACATAGTCTGCACATATAATATGACCATATTTATGGTCATAGACAGACATTTGTTTTGAATTCTCAGGCAAAAACAAAATACTAGCATTTCAGTTTAAACTATTCCATTCATTTTCATGTGAGATCAGTATCCATAGACACATTTTATAATAATTTGTAGTCTACTGATTCCTCTGATTCACCATGGTATTTGTTCAGAGGAACCTTGTAGTAAAAGACTGTAGTAAAAGACTTTAAGGGATTCTTTTTCTTCTTCTGGGAAAACACAGAAATCTTACTTATAGATCCTGTGAGAAAGTAATTGATTTGAAAAGACAGTCGAGAGCTTTGTTTTTGTTTTTGTTTGTTTTTAAAGAAGTTATTAATATGGAATATTTAATTTTGGTTTTAATTTTTTTTTTTACTTATTCAAAACACAATATTGATAAACCACCTAGTAAAGATACCTTTTGATTCTCTTCCAACTTTCTTCTGATTACTCTATAATCCATCTCTCAATCTGCTTGTAATATCTTGAGTAATTTTATGCTGAATAGTCTTAGAAATAGACTGTGTGTGTCTAATATTTAAATAGTTCAAATATAATATGACCACCATTACAACACAGTGATTACTTGCAGCATGGCCTTTGACACCAATAGCAATAGTCAGTATTTAGATTTTTTTAAAACACCTATATGCATCTTACAGTGACATTAAATAGATATTTGAAGCCATATATTTCTTGTTGGTATACAATCTGCATGCATATGCCTGCATTTCTAAAGTCAAGTTTTCTTTCTGTTAGAAGCTGCTCATCTCGTGGTACTTTTGGACAAACTATACCATCCAGCTCAAAATTCATTTCCTCAAGTAGCCTTCTTTCTCTAACTCTCTGGGAAGCATTTATTCCTTCCTCTCTGACTTCCAAGCTTTAAAAATGGTACATTTTCAGGAAAAATAATAGAACAAAGCTACTTCTATGACTTTATGCCTCTCTTTTCTACATAAAGACCACCAAATGGAGGTGTCTCCCTATTTCACTTCAATATCCCATTATTTTCCCTTGTCCCAGTAAATGCATGCACATTAACATTCACATACATCCCCTCCATGGGTCTGTGCTTAATTATCTCATTACTAGGAAACAAATATTCTGTCCTATAATTCTGAGGTATTATTCCACTTTATACATTTCTTAATCAAGATTAAGAGCAGATTTTCACTCTTTTTAATTGCTTGGCTTTCTGATCACATATTAGATTATATCTTCACTCACTCTTTATTTTATTTTCTAATTAGTCAAAGGTAGAATAACCATTGTAGTCACAAGAATAAAATGGATCCATGTATTTTTCCTAGATTTCTTTGTTTCTTTCCATTAATCAGATTATACTTTATGTTCATGATAATATTCCACATGGAATACTAAAGACATTTCAAACTATATTCTACAGTTTTCTAGATTTTTTTTTTTTTTTCCTCCTTCAAATCAGGTTGCAATGTTGTTCTTTTAGGGAAATTTTGCTCTCAGAGAAACTGACTTTACAAACATTCCATGTTTATAAGCACATTCCATGTTTATAAGCACCACCAGCATCAGTAATTGACCAGATCAGTTCTTGACACATCATTCAAAGGCAGGCTAAGGGGATTTGTAGTTACTCCATGCCTTTGACACCCAGTTATTTGTTAGTTCTCAGCAAGCAAGAACCAGATGTTGTTGGAGTCTGTATGGACAAGACCTCTGTGTTCATTCAGTTGATCTTCAGATATTAAATTTATTTGATTAACACTTTATTTCTTTATAGACCTAGGAGATTGTCCCGGGGGGTGGAGGGAAGGCATAATCTATGTTTGCCATGGAGAATTTTTCCTCAAACCCCAGCACACCATAGGACTAGCTCCTGCAGATACTCTAGTGGATGCAGAAGATACCTGCACTTATCTCTTTGGGTCCTACAATAACTGCATGCCCAGAAAACTTTATTTGGAACTTGCCCTTTCCAAAGGGTCTGTATAGTCCAAATTTATCAGCTTCTTTGAAATTCTCTCCAACACTGGACAATTTTAAAAATAAAAATCAAAATAAGTTAAGGAATATTTTGAAACATGGGCATTTCAGTTTCGTATTCTGAGACTGGAATTAAAATATATGTATAAAGACAACTCTGATTGTAGTATAATAGCTAGATTTCTTTCTAGTCGTTAACTTTTTTTTTTTTTTTTTTTTTTGTTAGAAAATTTAAGCTTTCAGAAGTGTTTATTCTATACAGCAAGATCCTATCATCTGAGTGCTGACCTAGAGCTGAAAATAAAGCCAGCTTGGAGGACTAGCTTAAATTTCCCATGAGACTTCCCTGCTTAAAACATCATTCTGTTACCTTTCTGTGTTCAAAAAATGACAACTTCCTTTTTCTTCCTTACTTTGGACTTTAGTCCCTGCTCCTTCTGAGCCAACACAGCTGTTCCATCTGTCTTCAGTTAGTGTATTCCTTTGTATTCCCTTTGTCCTGATTTGCTGTAGCCCTGGTGCAAGTGTTGCTGTCTCTGTTGAGTTATATAGCATGTGCATTACCTAAGCAGATTTTACCAAATGCAGAGAATTTCTGTGATTCTTGTTTGCAACTTTCCCTTTCCACGTGTCCCTTCTCACTTGTATATGACCAGCTACAGGAACCTATATTCACCAGCTATAGGGGTGTTTTGGCAAGTATAATTTACTAGTAAAATTTTCAAAAATCCAGGTTCATAATCGCCTCTTCACTAAGCTTCTAAATGTCTAAAAATGTCTTTTCTTTCACCATCTTGCTAGAAACCTTCATCCTTCCCTAGGACTTGCACACTTTTTTCCTTCAGGAAGGGCTGCTCTAGGCTGGAGTATGTTACAATCAATAGAGGTAATGAAGTTTATGGCAGGTATAGAAAACAGCCGGCACATCCACTATGCTCTGCCATCTTCATATTGGCCTCATGCTGACAGCCTTAACTGGTTCCTCCTCCATCTCAGCAATTCCATGTAATTATTGCTCCTAACTCAGACAGTTGTTAATGGATCACATCCCACCTATCCTAAAGATCTGATTTCAATTTAAAAATGCAGATTACAAAATCCAGGACAAAGCAAGTTCAGACTGTGTTAAAAGTCTTGTTAATTGCAGGGATAGAGATGTGGATACCCAAGGTAAAGTCTTGGAAAAGTATAGACAAATCCATAAACATCATTCAACATTTTAAGGAAATGCTGCCAAAGCATCTGCTTTGGAAAGATCTGATCATGTCAGAATAAAAGTGACACTGACAATTTAGGTGTTAAAATTTAAACTGCATTGACATGTTTTGAAAAGATGAAAAAGAAATGTTTTGAAATGGACATTTTCATATTTCCAGCCTCATTTTTTTGAATTCTGTTCAGGAAATCTTGCAAAATGTTTATATTTTCTCCTGATTCAGGATGAAACTAAACTTTTGTATTCTGTTCAGTCCTTCTCCAGATGGGCTACATCAAATCTTTATAAACACCAGACTGTGTCTATAAGATTTTATTGAAACAATGGAGCTCTGCAAAGAAGCAGAGAGTACTCAGTTGAAATCAAAATAATTTTACAAATCTCATTCTAAAATGTGCTTTGAAGCTAATGTTTACAGATCCCCAACATTATTTTGGCAGGAGTAATTCGCTGAAATCAGTTATGATATAGAAATCTATATCTCTAGTTTTCATTACTACTTTATGCATTCCTTTCAACTCTTAATCAGCAGTTGATCTTTGTGATTCATAGGCGAACACTGCTGCCTTTTCTCACACATGTAGCAGTGCATTCAAAGTCAGCACTATCTTGTGGTTGAGTCAGTCCAACCAACCCGCTAATGTCGCTGAGCTTGCGGCTATGTGCATGTTATTAACACTCTTTGTAACCAAGAGAACCATTTGTGAATATGGTCGTTTACTCCTTGAAAGACTTGCTTTTGAAAAAATGCAGCTTAGCAGTAGTTTGAGATCTAATTAATGCTCTGAGGGACATACACTCAGAGCCTCAAGCATGATTTATTTTGGTGCTCAAAGCCATCTATGCTGAAGTTCTGTATAAGCGCATGCAGTTGAACATGCCAGACGAAAAGGCTAGTGAATTAGGTTTCTACATTTAACCAGTGTGAGGTCTCTGAGAAGTCTGACTATGAACTTGTATGCCTGGGAAGTTGTATGCTGGATCTGCAGCTACTGCATTGTCCATTCCCTGCTACTCCTCTTGCACAGGCTGAAAATTATACTGAATTTCAGCACTGTGACATGTCCGTGTAAATCTGCCCAGAGAGAAACACTTAGTTTTTCTTCCACTTTTTCATTAAGGATTTTATTTAATGGAAGACAGAAAGCCTCCAAAGGCAGGATTGAGGCCTGAGGCTGATGTCTTGGATAGATCTGCTGGGAGTGGGACAGAAAAATGCAGCAGGCATTACTAACCACTTCCTCCCCATCAATTCACCTGCTGTAACTGAGTAAAATTTTTTGACCTGGTAAAATGTTTCTTCCAGTCTCCACTGCCTGAGCTTGTCAGATAATGTGCTCAGCCATCAAGTGTGTAACTTCCTCAGGGAAGCAGAGTAAGAGATACGAGTCGCCATGGGGGACTAGACTAAATGTGCAACTCTGTCCTCTGACATTTTGTAAAGTTAAATTATAGGTGCATTATCTTTTGTATTTAATTTTATTTATTAGGCAGCGCGGGTGCTGCTAAACGGGATGCAGTCACTGAAGTAAATAATCCCGTGGGATGCTTATTTGTTCGTATTAAGGCAGGCATTCGAGCTCGGATGTGATTTATGTAGACAATCGTGTTAAAAAAAAAAAAAAAATTAAAAAAAAAAAAAAGGTGGCTCTGCCAAGGGAACAAGGCAAGGCGCTCGCCAGCCGGCGGCGGGGACGGAGTTTCGCCGGCGGCTCTCCCGGTCCCTGCGCCGCCGCGGCTCTGCTCGGCGGCCCCCGGCAGGCCCGGGGCGGCGGCGGCGCGCGGGAGCGGCCCGCCCGCGCGGTGGGCGCGGGGGCGCAGGGCCCATAACCATAGTAACGGCGGGGCCGGAGGAGGCGCCGCGGCAGCGCCCGCCCGCCGCAGCCGGGACCGCACCGAGCCGCGGTGAGCGCGCGCGCGCGCCCGTGCGCCCCGCCCCTCCCCCCCGCGGGCAGCGCGGCCCGGAGCGCGCGCGCGCGGCTCCGGGGAAAGCGGGAGGGGGCTCGGGGGGGCGCGCGCGCGGCGGCGGCCGGACGGGGAGGGCGGCGGGGGCTCCGGTGTGCGCGGCTCCGCGGCGCTCGCCCTGCCTGACTCACCGCGGGGCGCGGGGAAGATGCTCAGCGCGGAGGGGTAGCGGCTGCGGAGCAGACGTCGGGGCCCCCTCTCTCCCCTCCCTCCCCGCCCCCGCCGGGCTCGGCAGCTCAGCCCGCCGTCGCCGCCGCCGCTCCTAGGTGAGACCGGGGGCCAGGGGAGGTGCTGGGCGAGCACGGGGGGCCGGGCACTGGGCCACCGGGCACCGCCCCCGCCCCGCCGCGCAGCCCGGAGCGGGCGCCGTTCCCCTCCGGCCCCGGGCGCAGGGAAGCGCCGGGAGCGGACCCCGGGGGACGGGCGGGCGGGAGCCCGCGGCGCCTGCGGTTGTTGCGTTCGCAGCATTATGTCAAGCCTCGCCGAGCCCAGCCGGAGCCGCTGGGGCGAGCGGCGGCGGCGGCAGCTCCCGCCCGGCGGCGCTGCGGGACTCCGCGCTCCGGGGCGGGCGGGGGTCCGCGGGGAGGCGGCCGCGGGGCAGCGGTGGGCGGCGGGCGGACGGAGTTGGAGCCGCCTGACGGAGCCGGTGCTTGCGGCTGGTGAGTTCTCACCGGGCCGGCGTGGCCGCGGGAACAGGGCGTCCCGGACAGCCCCGCCCGCGCCGGTGCGCTCCCCCCGAGCCGTCCGGAGCGGTGATTAATCCCAGGGAGGGGGGAGCGGGACACCCATCTCTTGTGCCGCACGGGAGGGCGGCAGCGCGGCGCGCAGAGTCCGCAGCAGCGGCTGTCGGGGGCGGGGGCTGTGTCCGTGTGCGCGCTGCAAAGCTCTGCTTGCTTGGGTCTGGTAACTTGGTCGTGGTGTGCCCTGGTCCGAAACTTGCTAAGCGAGGTCTCGCCTTCGTGGCACCGCTGGTTGTCCGCTCGGTATTTCAGGAACGCAAGTTGGGCGAAGTGTTACGGTTGTGGGGGAAGGAAAAAAAAAAAAAAAAGAAAAAAAAAAAAAGAAGAAAAAAAACAAAAGGAACAAAAGGGGTGAAAAGCAGAAGTGTGTAAAGATCAGAATGATGGTTTATGTTTCCGTATCTCAGAAGAGACTCGTGTTTGAAAAATACACAGTAACGAACGAGTATTGTACCCTACGGCGAGAAAGCAGTATTGTTATTGGGAGACAAACGGTACCTGAGAATTTAATTTGGAATTTAGTTTGCTGCACACGTGCGGTAACGTTTTCCTGAGCATTTTTAGCATGTGGAGTGATGCATGTTTCCATGTGCCTCGCAAAATTCTTTAGCTGTGGGGGCAGTGGCAATGTGTGCCAACATGCACAAAATCAAGGTGTGCTCCATACCGTTAAGAGCAGCGGTGCTAATGAGGAGGGCTACAGTGTCCATCTGTGACAGGATTACTGATAGAAGGTATCTTATTTTAAAGAATGTTTTAACTTATTCCATTAACGAGGCACAAAATACTGTTAGACCCTGCCATGATGAATAGTAACTTGTCATTTGAATGCACTTTAAGGACCAATTTGTCTCCTCTTCTGTATATGCTAAAATATAATATATAGTTACCTGCTAGGAAAAAACCTCAATGGAAGGTTGTTCATATGACTATTTTTCCTGTATAAATGTGATCATAAATTGCAAGCACTCATGTGAAGTTGATACTTGTTTGCTCAGTACAAAGCCTTGATCCTGTTGTTTATAATTAGGATAATGAAATAAAGCTTCATTCTGATGGCATTCTAAAAATTTCAGTGGTGCTCTGAAAATAAATGAAGAGTAAGTGATTTTAGCAGAAAATTTTGGTCTGTTGGCAGTTGCTCACTAAGAGACCCGTTCTTTTTGATAGATGAGTATAATGCATACAAGCCGCTCTTGTGCCATCACTCACACACCCTCTTAACTTTACACACCTGAGAAGTTCCCTTTCAAATTTCTGCAAATGGTTGACAAATAAGAACTGGAAGAGCTCTCTGATGTATTTGAAGTAAGCTCTGCTTTCTGTGAGCTCCTTTATAGGTTTTTTTTTTCCAGAGAAAGGAGATGTGATAGTCAGGAAGAGATAAATTTATCCAGTAAGAAGGCAAATTAAAACCAAATTAGGCAAATTAAAATATATACTATACATATTCATTCTACTTAGGAGGCATTGAAATGCAGTACCCCAAAATTAATTCAGAAAGCTGAGGGTCTGCTGCTTTTCCTCTTAGCATTTTTCTTGGGTAGGGGGGAGGGAAGAATGACACCTCTAACTGGGAGTGGGCACATGGAGTTAAAAAGGGAGGGTAGAGGATGTGAAAATTGGGAACAGAACCAGCAATGAAGCCGCCATCAAAGGTGGCTGCACTGAAGTAAGAACCTAAAGCAAACTGGCTCTAGGTAAAAGTTTTGCTGCTGAGGAACTTAAGAGGGAGCTGTGAGCTGGGTCAGTCATGATTTCATTTACAGTCCAAGAAAAAGACACTTTTAATGTCGAAGGAATCAGAATTCAATGGCAGAAATGTTAATTTGTTTCCATCACTCAGGAGGATGGGGGTTTTGCTTTGTTTTAAGAGTGAACAATTGGCATTTTGGTAAGGATCTTTGTATTTATTTGTTACATGTTAGTGATAGGCATAGTGAATAATATTCTTCATAAATAGTAAATTGCCACCTTGCTTTGGGCAGACTGAGGAACTGTCAAGCCTTGGACCTAAGCTCTTTTGGCTCTGGGTCCTGAGACCTGCTCTGCATGCAGACTGCAGGTCAAAGCAGAGATGAGAGTGAATGGCACCATTCTGGGTCCAAGCTTACTCATTTGCCAAATACCAATTATGACTAGATTTTTTTCTGATGATCCTATTATCATAATGCTTTGCTTAATAAATGTTGAAATTTTATATTAATCTTCCAAATCAACACTTGTGATGACCTGGCCAGTTTTTCTTCTGAGATGTGATTTTTGTGTTTGTACATTAGAGAACATATCAGCTTATGCTAGTTCACATTTTCAATGTTGTCTTCACAGTTCTACAAGCTGCAAGCTTATTTTTAAGAAATCACAGTCAAATTCTGGAGAATAACACCTTCAGAAAATTGTACCATACTGGCACTCCGTACGATCCAATGCAATTTTTCCCTTGTGTAGGCAATAACAGAGGGCTGCTTGTACTTGGTCTCTTAGTCCGTGTGCCAACTATGCCAGCTTGTCTATAAGACAGTAGTCATGGTTCCAAGTTTCAAGGGGTTATGCTTCAGATAAATACGGCTTTGACAAGGTAATTAAACAAGGAAAGTTGTTTCATTGTCTTAGTTTGCTTGCTGTCTCTATCCATACACTTTCTGAATTTTTTTGCCTATAAGGAGAAATCAAAAGGTGGTAAGTTCATTAGAGGGTTTCAGCATGTTATGCTGAGTGTTTTGGGCACTGCAGTTCGAAGAAGCAGGTCTTCACATACCTCACACAGCTTAGCTCTATAATAGAGTATCAGTCTGCACCTATGTTTGAATTGCTCTTAGAGGTTGTCTTCTTTTATGGATTACATGTAAACACAGTGGGGCATTCTTGGGTCAGTTTCAGTGGTCATATTGCTTTCAATGTGAACTTATATACTGCCAAGTGTACTGGGACAAGAGGAGATACATGATGTTCAGTTGGGGTTGTTTTCCTTCTTTTCTATATACGTATTCTGGAAGAGCAGAATTTTGCTAAAAGTCCTTCAGTCAGGTAGAAACATTTTTTCCTCTCTTCATTTCCTTTCTTCATTTAAAAAAAAAACCCTCAAATTTGGCCTGGATTCACTCTGAAAAACTTGAGCATAGTATTTATTAAAGGATCTTGTTGACTTTGTCACCCTGCAATTAATTTCTCTGAAGTATCTTGCAACATTTCAGATGGCTTCATGTTAGCTGCAGATAGCAATTGTTATGTCTGGCCTCAGGAAGTGATGATACTGGTATTGAACGAACCTTAACCAAAGGAAAAAGCAGTCTCTCTTTCTTGATAAAGGAAGGGTCATTCTTGGTTGAGAAGTGCCGGTACGTCTCCTGGAGATTGTCTCTGTCCTCTGATCACAGAGTCAAAGAGGTTCTTATTGTCATGAAATGCTCAAGCACAGAGTAAAGTCAGGACCATATCCGTTCTTCCTCCATTCCTTCCTTATTGCCTTCAGCCTCTTACTGTTGGGTTATTTCTAACTCTGTCGACTGAGGAACATCTTAGAGTTTTGCAATGCCTTTTGTAAAGGCAAATGATATTTGGTCCTTGCTTAGCCCATCCTTTGGGTGTGGATAGCATCTTTATGGTATCTCGAGAGGAATAACAAGAACATAGAGGCTGCAGGGTTATCAGTGTTAACAATACCCTCCATTGGTCTCTTTTTCGTTAGTACTCAAATCCCAGAATATCTATGCCCTGAGAACTGAGTTTGGGTTAAAGTCAAATGCCTGAAACACAGCTTGATCAAGAGAATAGGTAATGAGCAATGACAGTGTATCTGAGGACCTTCTAAAATCTCTGGCTGTGATATCACTTGAGGGCACTTGCTCAATGTTAGAAAGCAGTCTTCAGTACTGGAATATGCTCATTCTGTGGATGGTTAAGACTGTACTTTTTTTTCCCTTATGAATATTCATATCTTGGCTTGTTTCCAAGGTTTGCATGATCCCTTGCTAAAAGAAGAGTTACCTTTCCTTTGGGAAAACCAACTGGAAATTCCAGCTGGTTCAGAACTAAGTAACTGTAACCATCCTGTTTTTTCTAAATGTACCACACATACTGTAGGCTTATCAGCAGTGCCTGAAATACATGTCTGCTGGGGTCTTGGGAAGCTTGGGATGAAAGTTCTTTCTCCCAGGCCTTTGTCTTCGGAGTTTGCTCTTTCTAGAAGCACAAAACTGGAACATGTTAAAGAAAGCTATGTCTTTTTTCGTACTTTTTCTCAGCTTTTTGATGCAGGAAATCCAACGTGATTTATATGTTTGTTACGTGTAATTGGTTTGTTCTTCATTCTGTTCTTGTTTCCTGCAATCATCAAACATTGAGTTTTTCTATTGTTTAGAATATTTTAAGTTCTGAGGCTGTAAAAAGGCTAAATTTAATAAAAGCTGCAATAATAACAGATGAAGCCAGCAGGGAGTTTTGCCTCTTTGACAGAAGATTTTATACCATTGTTTAAAATTTGAAGTTCTTTTTTCCAGAAAGTGCTTCTCTGCAGCAAAGAACATTTAGTTTTGCAGTACCTTTAAATGTCATGAAACGTGAAAGTGATAAACACTTGTTTTGCTTGTCCATCTGTAGATGATTGTCTAAACTCTTCAGTTAGTTGACTGGTCCTCCTGGTGCAGATTGGGATCAGACCTTCAGTGCTTCTGGGTATTGGCATGTATGTTGCCTTAGTTGGTTCTATGTACTTTGAAGTAAAGCTTTTGCAGTGATATCAGTGAGAATATGTCTCTTTTACCATGGGTATGCTGAAGATAATTTCTTTCTTCTTCATTAATCAGTTCAGTCAAGAACGCTATTGCACACAGTATCTTTAAGTATCTCAATAAAATGATGGTACAAGCCACTGGTAAATTGGTAAGCCACAAAAATGTTTGGGTGTAATTATTCCCAATATAGGAAAATTGGAAGTCAGAGTGTTCATCAAGAATTATTATATAATATAAAATATGTGTTTATGTATATGTGTATGCATGTATAATAGGAATAATTTTAATTCTAGAAGTTTACTGTTGTAATGTGTGATCATCTCACTGTTCTCAAGCTTCATCTTATCCCACTGAAACTGATACTAAAGGTCTCAATAATTTTGAAAAGAATAAAAAATGTGTGTAAAAATAATCTAGTACATTCTTACTGTTTATACAATCTTAGATAATGTCACAGCATAAATAGATATGCTGGTAAATGCCAGTTTGCAAATAGTTAAAACACTTAATTTTTAAGTTACCTGAAAACTGGCTAATTATCTCCTTCAGGATCCCGTAATCAAAGAGCTGTTATGCCACTGTTGTGCTTTCTTAACGCTTTTGTTTTCCAGGAATATTTTCATATATAGTTATAAAACCTTGGAAAAGTGTTACTTTGTTAATAGTGCAGCCACCTGGAAAGTACATTATTAATGAGTACCCAATTGGTCTGTGAAGCACCTGTGTTATTATTATACATATACAAAATCAAAATACATAAAACTTTAGTTTTCTGTACCAGTATTAATAAACCACCACAGAGCTAAGTGGATATTAGAGTGAATAGTCACATAGAAAAATACTTCAGCAAAACCTAAGGGAAGTATTGTATGATTCATTGTATTTTTACTGAAGCCATTATGAACTGGATGTAAGTTATTATTTTTCTTTAAAATCTGAGTGTGGTAGGGATTTGGCTCTTAGCACTAGCAAGAAGCAAGAATTCAAGGATTTCCATAGGCTTTTGTGAGTACTTCTCAATTCTAATCCATGCTATGCCCAGCTTCGGTATTTCAGAAGCAAAGATTGGCTCTGCAGGAAGCACATTATAAAAAAACTTCCAAACCTCATCTTTGTTAAAAATTTACATGAAAGTGTTATGTTTAACAGGTGTTGACAGGTTTAAAAACCTGTTGCAGTAACCAATTCCTAGGGGTTTCCCCACTGCTTATTAATTTAATTAACTAACTATCCATGTCATTTTTACATACTTATGCAAAACGACAATAAATCTTTAATATTGTCTTTATACTGCAAAGTTGCACTTCTTTAAGCATTAAAATATGGAAAGAACAAGAAGTATTACAACTGTCATTTTTTGCTTGAATTATATTGATCCTAATTTTTGTTGTTGGCATGAGTATCTTTAACTTGTGTGACCCTTAGTGCAAGATACGGATTTCGGAATCATCATGTGATGGTGTGACTTGAGTGCTACCAAACCATAGCCTGCACTGAACCATCTCAGCACTCCGCCAGACAGCTCCATACTTGTTCTTTAAATACTTTGTGTATGTATTAGTCACAGCACAGTAATAGCAAGTTTAATTGTTTAATGTTGTCTGCATTATGTTCCTTTCACAGCATCCACTAACCAGTGCAGGATAATCTTTGGGCTTGCCTGGATGAAACATGCCCTTTACAACTGTAGTTCTTGGCTGTGCCCATTCCTTGCTGTTACCATTTTTGTTCCTTACTCAGCTGTCTGGAGCTAAGCAGCAGCTCTGCAGTGATGATACACACAGGGAAGTGTAGGGCAGAAGGAAGCATCACATACCCTGAGGGTTTGCACACGGAGTTTTCGAACACAGTTCTCAGCTAGTGAAAATTGTCATAGCACCATTGGTTCTGTTGACTGCACAGGCTGAAGAGCATGTCTGAGGTGCCTCGTAAGAAATAATCTTTCTGGATACTGGGAAGAAGGACAAGCAATGGAGTATGTTCAGTTATTGCTGTGATGGAGAAGTATTTGGGCTACTTCAGACGTACCTTTTGGAAGATAGCAAGAATCTTCCTATTACTATCATAGTCATGAGAGCTCTAACAGTGAGAGAAACCCTGTGGGGTCTTGCTAAAGATGCCGTCTTCTAATGTGATTTTGTTTACTTTTTGATTCATTTGCTTTGACCAGTTAATTGCTTAAAACTTCAAAGAAGATGAAATGGTGAAGAGGAAACTCTATATGTTTTCAAAGGGAAAGGTGCCTTTAGAGGAAGTGTTAAGATAGTTGATATTCTCTGAATGCTCAGCTGTGGAAATAGGAAACTAACATTATGTGATCCTGATCTGGAAAGCTTAGCTGAAGAGTGTTAAGTTTCTCTTTGAAGTATATTTCACTAAATATGCCATGTTCTACTGTAAATACAAGCAAGTGGTGTTCCTAGGTTGAAAATTTTATTGAAATCTTTGGCCTTAGTATTTAAGGGCAGTATTGCAGGCCTACACTTCTGTAATAAAAGTATTATTACGGTGTTTAAAACATAAGCTAGAGAGCAAATCATAGCTCTCCAAAACAGCAATTTTTTTTCCCATTTAAATAGTTGACTGCATTGAGATTTTAGTTTTGGTTATTAGAGGGACTAAAGACTACTGTAGTTAATGGAAAATTGGGAAGCTCCTTTCTTTTTTGAAGTTTCCTAAATACTTCCACAAGTAAGGCAAAGCTGCTACTTGCTTCTGCTGACTTTCAGGATGGTGCAGCATCTAATAGGTGTGGTGCCTGAGGACTTGGTGATGCCCATAGTGGTCAGATCACCTCAGCTGAGAACAGTAGCTTGGTCAGACTGAGAAGTGATTCCCCAGCGACTCATTCTTTGGTGTCTGGGATTCTGGTGGTATCTGGTGTCTGATAATCTATGCTGGGATCTTTGAAAGAGAAAGATCCTGTTTTATCTGCAGTGGATCACTTACAATTGTTTTGTAAAAATGTCTTTCTTGACTTACAGTAGAAAAAATTAGACTTCGTGTGAAAAATTTCTTCTGCAAAAGCAGTGTAGGACAGAAGTACTGTAAAATAAACAACCTGAGTTAGAAGCAGTGAATAAACACAAAACAGTAGTCATCTTTCCATGTTGTTTTTACATTGACATGCACCCTGCTTTGAGTTATGTAACTTAAGTAATAGGATTGTTCTTTGACCTTCATAATCTCTTTCTATACTGGAGGTACGAATACTCATGTAAAGTAAAATTTCTTCTTTTCTAACCAATCTTCACTTTTAGTTATCCGTATGTGATGATGATTTTATATGGTAATGCAAAACTGTTGATTCATGGAAGTAATCCTGTGTTCATGCATTATACAAAAGCTATATCTGGTATTGTTGCTATTGCTAGGGACTGATGTGTCACATTTTTATAAATCTTGTTTTTAGAATATCTTATTTCAGCCACCACAGCCCAGTTCTGCTTAAAACCCTATTATGTTGATCCTAATGCAGTGATGACATAACTAAGAGAGTGAGGGGACCTACTAAAAACTAATAATATCTCTGAAGTATTGTTTTAATTTATTAGGAATGTAGCAAATCCTTACCAGTCAGGTATTCCTAAAGAGGTTGATTTGAATGTGCAAATTAAGTGGAATTTAGCAGTTTGGGTTATTTTTTTTTTTTCTTCTACTTCCCCCTGTTTTTTAAGTCTAAGTTTATACTTTTATATTATGGGTCTTATATTTCATTATTCACATCTGCCATTCCCAAAAACCAAATCCTGATCATTTTCCCTGATAGCTTTGTGCTGCTTCGTGGGTGAAGGAGAAATGGTGCTGCCCTTCCAGAGTGTGTGTGCAGAATCCTCTTGACTGATGGTCTCCAAGATGGATCTCACCATTTGGTTTCCTGTTGTTCCTCCTGTTCCTGACTTCCTATCTCAGCACAGGGCCCAGTGGTGAGACAAAGCTCTGAATCTCCCTGCCCGTGGGAGGAAACTTAACTCAATCTTGAAGCATCCTCATATCCTACAGATTCAAAAGGAGGATTAGGGCATCATGGTATAACTTCAAGTCACTCCTTGTCACACATTACTGTGGTGAACAGAGGGTCTAGTCCAGCAGTATGAAAACTAACATAGCCAAGTTTGGTTTGAAGATTTTCATGTTGCTAAATTCATGGGTAAAGCAGCTTGAATTTGGCTCAAACATTAATGGTGTATATGAGTGTATAATCAAATTTGAAGGCATTTACATAATTACTGATATATCAGAAGCAGTAAGAGACCTGTCATGCATTATTATGCTATCAAACATGATACCCTTTGTAGACTATGACACATGGAGTGTTTTTGTTTATGCTTTTGACATACTACAAAAGATTATGTGATGTATTCTGAAATTACATTGACATTATGGCAGTCTCTGTCTCCCTTTTTCTACACAGCAGTTTTTCAGAGAGAAGAATGTCAGTCATGGTTTTCTACAATATGAAAAGGGATGGAAGTTGAGTTAGTTAATCATCATAAAAAAATAGATAAAGGACTTCTTTTTTTCTACTTTTTAAAGCTATGACAAAGAAAACTTCTTGCTCACTCTTACAGTACTCTGTATTTACAAGCTGTGAAAGTTGAAAGTTAAGGAACTTGTTAAATTGTGAACAGGATTATTTGAAAATAGCAATTTTAGTGTTTCGTGTTTGTAGTCTGGAAAACAGTGCTGGCAGAATGGAATAGAAACTTCAGGTCTTCAGGATTGATTCTGGATACTGTATTAATTAGATCATAATCAAGCTTTTAATTATTACAGTTTGTATTTGTATTCTGGTATCTTCTTCCACAGACAAGAATTCAATATTCATATTCTTGTTTAGATTTTGATAGGGCTGGTTTGAAAGACTGAAATACTGCCTGCTAATGGGGTAGGATTATTTTATTTTCTGGGACACAAGACTTACTGTGCTACATTTGTGAGGATTCTGTAAAGATATTGTTCTCTGTTATACTCCAGGTGCAGGCTGAGGAACTTGTGTAATCCAAAGATTCCGTATGAAAGTTGAGTCCACCCTCCCTAATCTGTCAGGGAGATATTGTGATGGTTACATGTCTTTTTCTTAGGTATGTACATTACAGGGACTATGCAAATCAGAGCAAAGGGCACGTTCGTTTTTAAAGAGTGCATCTCAGACTTCAATTTGAAAATGCAATATTCCTATTATTTAGCTGAATATCTAAAATGTATGGAATTGGTGTGTTCTGAATTGTATATAATTGTATATAATTGTGTATAAGCATTGCAGTGCTTGGTCAATGAGAACATTCTGGTAGGTGCCACTTGGTAGAAAGCTCTTGTGCCAAATGTCAAAAAGTGTGAGTGGCTGAAGGCAGGTAACAGCAACAAAGGGGGTCATAAGAAGGCTGCAGAGAGACTTCACAAAGGTCACATAGTGATAGGACAAGGGGGAATGACCTTCAGGTTAAGGAGGGTAAGTTTAGATTAGCTATTAGGAAGAAATTATTTACTGTGGGGGTGGTGAGGTACTGGAACAGCTTGTCCAGAGAGGTTGTGGATTCCTTATCAGTGGAGGTGGCCAGACCAGGCTGGATGGGGCTCTGGGTAACCTGATTTAGTAGAAAGTTGCCTGCCCATGGCGGTAGGGTTGGAACTAGATATTCTTGAAGGTCCCTTCCAACCAGAAATATTCTATGATTCTGTCACAGCAAATGTGGCTTATCAGTAGCTCTGTGTTGCCAAAAAAGATATTGCAAAGTCATCTTTGTTTTTTTTGAGCAGTAAGGAGTGAGAGAGCAGGGTCTCCGAGGCATTGGTTCAACTAAAGCAAATATTCCTTTATGAAATCACTCCAGGTGCTCTTAATTCAAGCCTTCAATAGAAGACTAGAAAAGATGGTGTTAGTCTGCTACAAATAGCTTCGGTATCAGTCTGACTTCTGATTTTGTTAGAGTAGTAGATTCAAATGCTTCTATTCACTGTAGTGAATCATCCATCTGTGAGGCAAGGATGTTTTCTACCAACCAAACCAAGGTTTTGTTTGGTGATAGGGTTCATAGGATTGATTGCTCCTCCAAAGTAAAATAAATCCCACTGGAAAGCAAGAATGATTTCACCAGGAACACTTGGTCCGTGATGAAAGTGAAAGTGTTTTTCTGGATGAAGTAGATAAGAAATTGAGTGATGCTCATTTCATACACTTTTATCCTAAACTACTGACCTCCTCTTAAGCAGCCCTGAATTTCTGTCAGCTCAGTAACAGTCCTGGCTTTTTATCTGCCTGTTTAGGTTAATACTGTGTGTGTGATTATTATACAGTTATGGTTTTGAGGGATTTATTCCCTGTGTTTGCTCTGCTGCCTGAACCATACCTATCCTAGGAGTTGATTGCAGTATTTATCAAAGCTATGGAGCCCCCATTGGAGCCATCTGTAGGTAGTGGTTGTGCCATCTGTCACTAAAGACTGTGTTCCAGAGGGAGAGATAATATGCACAGACTTCTTCATGCAAAGCCTGTAGGGTATGGTCTCTGATGTTTGCTTTATCCATCTAATAGTTCCACTGTTACACTAACTTCTAAAATCTTTATTGCAAGACGCTTTTGAACACCACAGTAACTGATACTTCATCCTTGCCCCCTCTGTATGCATTATGCATTTTGCTGAACTCCACACATTCCTCTGGGAGGTGCACTATGATCCTTGGTTGGTAAAGACTGCAAGGGTAGTAAAAAATGGGCAACACTAAGCTGCAAAAAATTTCTGACTGGTATATGAAGCTCAGCGATAATGGCAAGAACCAGAAAAACTAAGGTGCCTTTGGGTGCAAGCATAGAATTTTCTGAATATTTTTGCTATGAATTACCAAGGATTACAGCAGCAGCAGATGTTCAAGGCAGCATGATATGGATTGTGTATACCTTTGTGCTATGATTAACTGAGCCAATATCCTTGCATGCTAAGAGATAGGTGACTTCAAAAAGTTTCAAGAGAACATTAACAGAATATTTCAGGAATGCTTTCCCTAAAGATGTTGCTACCAAGAGCAACATTCAAAATTTTTGTGCGGTGTTTAGTGATCTTGTAATTTGTGAGTAGAAATAGTGGCATGTGATTAGCCACCAAATTTTAAGTAGAATTTGCATTATCTTAAGATGTATCTCATGTTATATCTGTGGACAATATGATGACCTAGACAATACTGTATGTGGGAACCTACTATTACTGTATGTGGGAGCTACTGTAGGCCTTCAGGACAGCAATTTTCATGACTGCATATTCACTCTATTGCGAAAACTTAATTGCAGTCCTTGTCGTAGGGAAGGATACACCTTCATGCTTTGTGCTCATGCGGCCATGAATCCTTGTGCTGCCTCTTTCAGCTCTGAATAAAGCATGCACCAGACACATGCTGGTAACCACAGAGTTCAGAGGCTGCTGTCAGATTTGCACATTGCCCAACTCTATAGCTCATCCACACAAGTAGGACTCCCGAGCTACTCTTACTTGTTTTTGTCCACGCAGTGTTGGCAATCTGTCAGAAACAGACATGAAATATAAAGCAACAAACTTTTAGTATGTTTTTTTTTTTTTAAATGCAACACAAGGAACATTTTGTATGAATTACAGCACCCTAAAAAGAGATATCAGTAAGAGACGATACTATGCACTGCTATGTTAAATGGGAGAGGAACTGATTTAGCATAAGCAACTGAACTTTAAAGAAGCCCTGTGATACCTATTCCTATTCTGTTACAGATCAGATACAGCATTAAGAGCCTGTCACGACTTACGTGTGTTATGGTTGTGTACTTATTGTATGCATTAAAATATTCCAAGAAATACATAGTAAGAACATAATTATTGTCAGCAAGAGGTTATGCATGTTTAATCAAGACCGAGCTTCTGAAAATACTCATGAAATGTGAATGATTAAACATTTTATTTAAGTATTGAATTTGAGGGCATTTGAGTGGATTAATCTTTGTTCTTTATGGATGTTCTCTCAACATGAAATTACAGGAATATAGAAATATATATATTTCCTTTTTTATGTTTTTTTTTTTTTTTGCACCATAGCAAGGACTTGCTTCGTTGCTAGGTAACAAGGTATTGCTTTATTTGCAGGAGCAGTAGCTGAGTTGATAGTGGAGGCAATGATTTATCTGCAATGTATTAATATATACTGGAGCAGTAATAATGATTATTGAAATTGCTTATTTTTATATGCTCCATGCCATGGAAAAAATATATAATCAGTTCATTAGAATATTTCTTACTACTGTGTAGAATAAATGCTTAATTACTAAGAATGTCCAGTTATTTAGTAAAGCACAGTCTGTATCATTTATTTAGTGTCTTAAAATGGGTTCTTTCAGGTACGTAACAAGTAGTAAAGTGCTACCAAAATAAGGGAATTTATAAGGTGTAGCTATAATTGTCCATTCATAGCTTTTTTGGCCTTTCACAGACAGGCTTGCTTTTTCAGCAGCAATACATTTTCCTCCAGGGATCAAGGCCAAACCTGCCAGTCACCAGGGCAGAAGCTGGCTCCTTTCCTGTGGCAGGCTGCCATCTCGGTTCTGGCTCCAAGAAGACCAGCAGGTGGTCTCCAGGCCACTCCACTGCCTCCTTTCTCACACAAGTCTGGAAATTCAGAGTAGTCACAGTTGCCTTCAGGGTAAATGCTAATGCCACCTGCTGCCACTGATGGCTCCATGACTGGACTAGGTGGTGCTGGATGCTGTATCCATGGCCAAAATGTCACTGCTGTTCATTTTGCTCAGTTTTGCTGCTGTTTGTGGGAGGGAAGCATGTACAGTCCTGTTGGAGTCCCCATCGACTTGATGCTTGCTCCTCTTAGGTCAGGTTACTCTTAGCCAGGTAAGCACCTTCATCCCTGTCTGTTATGTGAGATACCAGGTCTCACTAGTTTCCATGGATGCAGGAAGACTGAGTACGTGGAAGAGGATTCCTGTGGTCATGCTGAAGCAGAAGTGTGAAGTTGTTCTTTCATGGTAGTGGAAGCCACATTGACTCAGAAGAAAGTTGTCTTCAGCATTAGCCAAATTAGTGAATGTGGTATGGCTGAACATTTTTTAGTGTGATTCATGGAGCCCTAGAATATCCTCACTAAAGGGACCCACACAGATCATCGAAATCCAGCTCCTGGCTCTGCACAGGACCATCCTCAAGAGTCACATCCTGTGCCTGAGAGCATTATCCAAATTCTTCTTGATTTCTGTCAGGCTGGTGCTGTGACTATTTCCCTGGTGGTTCCAGTGCCCAAACACCCTCTAGGTGAAAAACCTTTTCCTAATATCTAACCTGAAACTCTCCTGACTCGGCTTCAGGCCGTTCCCTTGGGTCCTGTCACTGGTTACCAAAGATAAAAGAGCAGTGCCTGGCCTTGTTCTTTAATTTGAGTCATCCTTGCCTAAATTTTTGACACCTTTCCTTCTTGCAAATACTGAAGTTTAATAATAAATCACATGTATAATTCTGCAATTTTTGGAGTAAACGTTGACTTTTCCCCCATGTCAATCAGTTTTTAGCAGCTGCAACTCTGCAGGATTACCTGTTAGACTTTCAACTTTGGTTCCAGATATTCGCATGTGGCTCCAGAAAGTTGCAGTTCACCTTCACTCCACTCAAATTTTGTCACCCTGGTGGTTTTACATTTAAAAAGGCTATTAATCTGTAGTCCTGATCATTCAGTTTCATTGTTTTGTTGGAATTCTTTTTGCAAAGCAAGATCCTACCTAATTTAAATAAAATTGGGCATTTAAGCAGTCTATGATGGAGAACAAGACTAGTGTACAAGGGACAGCTGATGGGCAGGCAAAACTAGGATAGAAGAGATAGCAAAGTTTATCTCAATGTGCTTTACCTGTGCAAAGAAATATTTGCAACTGTGGGTAATATTACAGCTTGTTCTAGTTTCTGTATTGTATCACAACTGGTATTTTCCCTTAGACCTCTAATGACTTCTAACACAGTCATCGACATAGTAATTTCATAAGCAAATAGCTGCAGGCTTGGACAGTGTCTTAAGAACTAAAGTATTCCTTATCATTTTGGCTTCCATTTCAGCAAAAACAATGAGTAAATAAAGTGAGGCAAAATGGCACTTTACCAGTATCTGGCTTTCCTGAAATTTGCAGTAAAGAAAAAAAAAAAGCCAAAGCACAATAGGGTTAAAAAGAATAAAATTTAGAAAGCTGTTTCTATATCTATAAATGTAGAAGATCAAAATAAATAAAAAGAAAACAGAAAGGACAAATGAGAGAAAATGGATGCTGCAATAAATAAAAAAAGAGCAACTATTGTGCTTCAGCATGAGTCAAAAGGACAAATAAGGATGGTTCTTTTCTGTAGATCATCAAAAGGAGAAGGAATATGGAGCCATTGCTGGAAAAAGACTTCAGTATATCCAATTCTCTTAATTTAAAGTTAGAAATATTTTTTTTTCTTACATTTTCATGTCCTATCAAGTCAAAGTTATGCAGTAAGAAAACATGCTTTCAGGGTTGGTCACTGCCTGGCTGACCATCCTCACCTCACTTTCACCTCTTTTGACAGCACTTAGTGTGCAGTGTGTTAGGGCTGTTGGTGATTTCTCTAGAGAACTCTTGGATCATCATTATCAGAGACATACTAACGTGGAGTCTAGGACTTCCTTAACTCCCCAGATTTAGTGAGCCTTGTGTTTCATTTCACTGCTGTTTAAAATTCCCCAGTAGTAGTAATGATACTGACAGAGGACAACGTTTGCTTGCCTGATGTTTTCATTATTTGAGCAGCCGGGTTGATGGCTTGGTTCTTCACAGGAGGTCACCTGTATGGCTGTTTTGGCAAAAATGCTTTCCTTTGTGGATAAATCATTAAAGAACTGGAATTTTTCTGATTTCAAAATACTTTAATATGTTAGTGTAGATGTGTTATAAGCTCAGAAATCAATCTGATCCTTGCCCTTCCTAAGCATCAGATCTCTCCAGTCTGTGTCAAAATAATGCTGTGTATAAGTTCTGGATGTGCATGCTCAGGTAAGGGGAATCACTGAAGACAGTTGCCTTATTAATCGCTGTTCTGACAGGAGCATGGAATGACATTAACTCTACATGACCACCATGTCATTTAAGTAAGTGCAAGTATACAGCCCAGGTTTGTTTTGCTGACTTGTGTTAATTGTTGCAGAAGGATGGAATTGAATCTAAATTTGGAGTGCTTTAACTTCTCTTTTAAGCAAAAGAATATTAAGAGTAGCACATACTTTTATTTGATGAGCTGAAGAGTAATTGAATTACTTCAGTTATATAAAATTACATAAGAAACAAGATTTGATGTTCTTGCTCTGAACTGTATTATTAAAAGACACGTATTTTGGCATTTTTGGTCACTGATTCACTCTATTAAAGTTGCCTTTTGGAAAATACTTTTTAACCTAATGAAGTATGGTCTTGCAGTGATTCTGTTGGTCTTTCAAACTGATTTGGCATTTGAGCTGGAAGAATGGTTTCTTTCAGAGATATTAAGTTCCTACAACTTTCATGGCAGTGAGTAGATGGAACTCTTTTCATGTCCTCTTTGTGGTGGGGATATTTTCTACTCTCAACAGGCTTGCACTGTTGGAAAAGTGCAGTTGGGTAGTAGAGCTGTGATGGGAAGCTGAAAATAATACAGAGAAATAGGTACAGAGAGAGGAGGAGTTCTGCTATGGGCCAAGGATTGTGGAGACAGATGTGAAAATCCATAGGAAAATGTTCTGTTATTTATGCTGCTGTTGGTATTGGTCAATCACGAGTTGCCTTTTTAAAACAACTCACTGTGTGATGAATGGTGTATTGGCTTCAATAAAAGCACTTAGTTACAGGTGATTTCTCATACTGCCCTTCTCACTGCAATAGTGCACCGTGACTGATGGGAGCCACCAGCACCTGCTACTCTTGTATTCTGCCCAGGGAAAAAGGATTGGAGCTGGATTGAGCAGAATGCCATGGTTGGTGGGAATATTCCTTGGTATATGTGTTAGGAAGGCAGAGGCAGATAAATACACTTTCTATCTGGGATGGAAGGGAGTGGAGTTATGTGATAGATGGTGACATTAGAAATTCACTTTTGCTTTCTCACATACTTTTAATCAGATATTTTACTTTTTTTAAAGGGCTAATGTTTGACAGTCCTTGATTTGGATTTTCTTTATATTTTTGATCAGAAAATGCAATATCTATTATGTAGCCATAATAATTTTTCACTCAAACTAGTAGTCCATGAGAAAGAGTGTTATCTTCATAAATATTACCATTAGTTAATGAGAACAAAGACCACTATAAGAAAATAGTGTGGAACATCTAATTTTAGACTTGCAGGGAGTAAAGACTGTGAATCATTTCTTACAGTGCCCAGCCAGACTGTATACATGGTAGATGTTTTTTAATGGCCTTATTTCACCCATTCTGATTGTGTGGATACAGCAAGTAAATCCAGGATGATTTTATGAATAAGGCATGGTGTTAGGATTTAGAAGATAAGGGTTTCATTCCTATTAGTATGCCAAGTTTCACCTGCAGCCTCAAATTCTTCAGTTAATCCACATGTGCTTCAGGTTTGCATTTGTTCAAAATAGGAAGGAGGAATCATGTTAGTATTTTTTTCCCCTCTGCACTGATGGAAACATACACTTGCATTATTCAAAGACTCTAGAGCCACACTCTCATCAACAATACAGAATCAAGTGACTACATTGCAACAGGGAAGGTCGACTCTATATAAAATTAAAGTCAATGCATTAAAAATGGTCTTATAGCCTGATGTTTGTACTATGATAAGACTCACTAGAGTACAATAAAGCTGGATCATATGCAATGTAGGGTAGTGGATTAAATTTCTTAATTGCTAATAATAAGTAATCCTTATGTCTCCAGGGTGTATAGAAGGTTGAAAAGCAGCCAAACCCACTGCATTTTCATTGTGTCAATCTCCATGGCAGTTCTCTGTGGAAGCATGCTGATGGGTAGGAGGGAGCTTAGGAAGAGCCTGTGGGTATGTATGGCATTGCTGTCAGGTTAATAAATTACATGGGTCCACTGCAAAGTGGGTACATAGAAGTACATATTGTAGATGCTTCTGTGACACTCCAGCATGGCATTCTTCTGGCTCAGGGGATTCAGTTATTCATTGCTCTCTCCCTCTCTTAATTTAATTTGTGAGCTCATTTCACAGTAGTCTATTCTTCTCCTAATGCTTCTACGTAACTTTCCTGAATACTGGAAGTGTATAAAAGCAATGAGAATAGACCCCTGAGCTTGGACTGTGTTTTTCACTGTGCTAAATTCGTGTTTTACCATTCATAAGCTCTCACTCTACAAAATCTGTGCTGCTGTTATAAGATAAAATGTGTAGGTTTGGATTCATTTTTCTAGGAAGCTGGATAATAGAAGTGATGCATACAGCCATGTATCAGAATAGTTCTGTGTTATATAGCTGTATTTTAAAGTAAAGTTCAAAGAACAAGTCTTTTATTCTTCTTCATATTTCTTTAATCATTTTTTTGCGTGCTGTGAAATAAAACATACTGTGTCATATTTTTCCTCCCAAATCACCTTGCTCTACCCTATTCTTATTTATCTAGTGAAGCAGGAGGCCATGTCTGAGCACTTGTACTTTGCACCCAGCACTCCAGTTCTAAACTCATTTGATGTTCAGTTTACTGCCCTTTTTCATTTCATCCTGATGGCTTATACTTTACCCTGGAGTGATACAAGTCCTGGATGCCTGAGATGCAAGGACAAATCTTAGCAAATGGGATGTGTCCAGTTGTCTTCATTTCACCAAGGGTGTCATTCTTCTTGAGACCTGAGATCCTGGTAGGCTTCCACTGTAATAAAGCGTGGGTGTTAACAAAGCAGTCTGGAAATGTCGAGAGTTGACAATATAGGATCAAGAGCAGCTATTAGTAAAAGTTTCTAACATCTGCATCTTATTTAACATATCATTACAGTTGTGACTGGGATGAGCTATCTGTGGCTCTTAGCACTGACAGCCTGGGCGGAGTTCCTGTAGAGAAGGGAGAAACACATCAAAACTGCAGGTTGTCTCCAGCTTGTCTCAGATCTGCCTCAGTTTTACACACTGAAGCAGTGGGTTGGCAGGAGGGGATTAACACTAACAGCAGTGTCCTTTACACCCGAGTCTCAACACAGCCCTTTACAGAACACAGGGAGAGATAACATCATACAACTTTCTCCTCTTTGCATATCGTTTTGGATTTTGTAGTTTGATTACACTTGTGTCCAAGCTTTTCTTTGCATCCTTCAGAGATTGTAAATTTCTTTTACTTCAGTGAGTTAGAATTGTTGACAACCCAGAGCTGTGAAAAGCAGCAGCTTTAGGGAAGGGTTACCAAGTGCCTTGTTCATTTTGTCTTGTGAACCACAAGGAGAAAGTTGTCATGTTTGGAAATAAGAATTTTCTCTTAATTAGAATAGGCATGTTGCCTGAAAGTCTAATTTGGTCTCTGTAAGGCTTCTTTCTTGTCCTTATACAGTAATAAGGTGGCAATTTACAGTAGGGCTCTAGCTTGGGCGAACTGTTACGGTGCGTAGAATTTGGAAGTTCAATTGTACTTTAATTAGTGATTATCTACATGATGAAAAGCTATTTAACCTCAGGGCTTGAAATATTATAGGGGAAAAAATTTCATAATTCAAAACTGTCCATGCAGTCACAGGACTTGTGCATTTGTCTTCCTAACAAAAGCTGGGATTCAAAAGTCTGTGGTTTTGGGAAGCAAATAGACTTTGTTGAGACTTGTGATGAAATCACAAGAGTGAAATACACAAGATCTGCTTACTGTCACCATAACTGGGCCATCCCTGAAATTGAAATAAAAAGTAATCCTATGGTGTTTTTCTAGCTCTGAGTATAAGCAGTTATGAGATTGAATATATTTGTAGGGTAGGTCTGCTGAATAAGAAAATACTGGTTTTGCACAGTCAGCTTTCATTCTACCATTTTGTTTTAACTGTACCCATCTTTTTCAGTCCTGCAGTGCAGTATAATCCCTATTTTATTGGAGTCTCGCATGTCCAAGTGAGACACCGGCTTCATTCCAGTCAATGGTATTTTGACAGTGACATCAAGAAAACCAGGTTCTCATCCTTATTACCGGTACGTGGTGTTTGAAAGAGAACCTTTCACTGGCATTATATCACTGCAGGCAGGTAATTTATAAGCTTGTGGAAAATACTTTAAGTTCTTTCAAACTTCTAGTGCATGTCTACTTTGTTATTAAACAGTGTCAAGCTGGTATTCAGTGGGCATTCAGAAATTCTTACAAAACAAAGATTCATTTGGGAACAGGGCGCCTCGGACCAAGAACATAAGTGTAAATCTAGACAAAAGATAAAGTGTTAGCTCGGATCTAAACATGAGCAGTTTCTATAGGGATAATAGGGTGTGCAGCCCCAGATGTCCAGCACCTTGATACTTACAGTAAGCTGAGAAGGCTTCTCACTGGGTTCTCCTGCCCTGGAAAAGTACATGGATCTGCAGGCAAGGGAGAGAAAAAAAAAAAAAAAAGCATTTTGATTCTGCTTGGAGTATTTTGTTGTTAATACTTAAGTTAATGAAACACCTGACCAATTGAATTATTTTCTTAACCATTTATCCAACTTTAAAATTCATGAAAAATTCAATATAACTCAAATAGCAAAAATTATTTAAGTGTGTGTTCACTGAGTGCATAATAATCTGCAGTGTACAGATAGCTTTTCAGTTTGCTGCACAGAGATTTAGCTGTGCAACTCTGAGCTAAGTTAAAATAATGATGTACATTTTCCCATTTAATTTTAGATCCTATTTTTCAGTATATGGGTCAACTTCTTATGTCAGTCTTGCATTAGTCTTATTGCACAAAACAGGTTTAGAACTGCAGTCAGGTCTTCCACATTTATATTTCTTTAAAGTGCTGAACCGTAAATGAGATGATTATATCTAGAAATACAGATGTGTCCAACAATGGTTCTTGTCTTCCTACAATCTGCACAACAAAAGTTATATTTACTCTCTGAAATAAAATATTTTTACTAGCAACTCTTCTGCTGATAAATCTCTGGGGTTTTTTTAACCTTTCAATAATTAGAGATTTTAGAGAGAAAATGTTTTTTCATCTCATCTTAATCACAGTTGTAAATTGTGTCAGGTTTTGCTATCTCACTTGTCCATGTACATTCTCTGCTATTGTGAGGAACATTTAGCACAGTAGCTTGTGTCTGCATTTTTCTTTGGGGTGGAGAAAGCTGCCTTGATTTTGAATTTAAAATAGATTTTGTGAGCCTCTGTGAGAACATCTAAATGAATAATTCCTCGGTTGTGTACCCCAGAAAGATGAGGCTTACCTCCCAGTTTTCTCTAACCTGGAGGACATTAATGCTACTCCAATCCAGGCTTTGGGGGTCTCTGTTTCTCAGGCTTGTTGTGGCTGGCTCTGCTGCAGTAGTATGAGGGGTCTCTTGCACATTTTTCTTTCCTGCTTTCTAGCCACTATACAAATCTTTCTAGCCTGTACAAAGATGGTAACACACATCACGCCTTTTTACTGAAGAGTGGGTGTATTTATTTAAAACCCACATACTTGCCCACCGAGTGTTTGGAATCAACTCAATGAATCATGCCAGTGCAAGATTCACTATATGTTCCATTTTATGCCTTAAAACTATGCCTTTATGAGGACCGTGGTCTGAGAGATTTGTCAATAAAGGTCACTGGTAGGTATCTCTGAGGGATACCAGCCCAGGTCTTGTCCATAGAGTGCTCTGTATTTAGAGTTTTTATACTCTTCATATATGGAAATTCTTTCTGCCCTCAATTTATTTTTGATGCAGGCTTTGTTAATGCACATTTTCTTAGCACACATACAGAATAAAAATGTTGAACTCTAAAGAATAAGTGACTGCCCTTGCTCAAAGAGAAACCTATATATATACACACATACATGTATTCTGTATAGATATCACCTGGCCTTTAATCTTAACAGATCATATGAAGTGGTGATCTGTGAGGGAAATGCTGCCCTTTTCCCTTCCCTAATTTTAAGGGATATATGTGGGGGACAAAAAAATAAGGTTAGGATAAGCTTTTGGCTTTTTAGTGCCGGTTGAAAAATGATTCCATGTAAATCTTATGGTAGACACTCTTCATTGTGCTTGTCAATTGTTTCACTTCTTTACAAATGTTTTAAATGAGATAGCCGGACTACATTGCTTTAGCATTTAAATGAAGCCAAATTAGTATTCTGTCAGCAAGCAGAAGGGGTTTTTATACTAGAAAGGTGTAGGAGGAAGATGGATAATGGGGGATGAAACTTGCTGATACAAACACATGCCATATCTTGTTAAAAAATTAAATTCTGAACCACTGAAACTTGTAAATTATTAAAGATGACCCTAGAGTATTTTAACATACATGCCTGTTTCTGGGGGCTTATGAAATTTTTAATAAAAATGATACAATGATAACATACAAGAGTAAATTTTTATATTTTCTAAGTATTTCCTGCATCATAACATAGTAAAACTTTTTGGTTTAGACAGTGAGAAAATGTATCCTGATGAGGGGATTTCATTAAATTTTAAATAACTAAAACTTAGATACACAATTTTGTGCAAATAATTCCTAGCAGGAGCCCATGTTCACAAAATCAGTTCTTTCTTCAAAATGTTGTTGAATAGCCAGCCCTTCTACAAAATTATTCCTATTGGTAAAACAATGTGTTCTCTCTATTTCATCTCAATAAAGAATTAAACAATCATACTACGTGTGGTAGTAAACTCAGTCGTCCTAGGTCACAGCTGATGAGGGGAGGTAGTTGCAGTTCTCATTGCAGCACCACTTGTTACAAGACTGCACAGACCATGGAAGAATAGAAACATATGTGGGTGTTTGTTCTCTTCATTTCCACGGTATCCTAGAGTTGCAAAATAAGGACAGAGATTATGAGGCTGAAGAACGAGGCAGTCTTTCTGCAACCATGAGTGGTTATCCTGTAAATAACATATATAGTAGATATTAGACATATATTAAAAATGTTCCTTATGTTGTTGTTTCATTGCTTATGGAGGAGAGCAGATGCCATTAAATGAAATCTGATTTTATTATTAATCCAACTGCTTCCTTTCTATTTTTCTGTGGAATTTTGCCTTATTCATTGCCTTGCAGGTTTTGCTTATTCTTTTGCTATCATTTCTCCCTGTCACCTCTGCAGTGGTTGGCTGAATGGGGTGGGAATATGGTTGCAAGTGCAGATAAATTGCTGAGCTAGGTGGTGAGTGAGGGGTGGTAAAGAAATGAAGGGGACCTAGAGGAAAACTGCAAGGCAAAAGGAATTTGGGGGTTCTTGAGCTGAAAATATGATGTGAAGAGAGAGAGGTAGAAGGTTGACAGAGAGGGAAGGAAGCTGAATTTACAAAGAAGAAAACAGGAAAGTTACCCAAATAGCCAGAAGAGACAGATAAAATAATCTACTCTGGTTATCACAAATGCCTTCTGATGTCACCTGCTGATATCCTTCAAATAGTTGCTTTTTAATTTCATTGTAAAATGTTAATCCTTCCATTAGCTATTTCTCATTTGATTACTATAATGACCCATTTTTTGGTCTTCCTATTCTTCTCCCGTGTTATTCATCCTCTTAAAATTCTGACACTCATTTTATCTCTCATAGGTTCCACATTCTCATTTTGCTTTATTATTTCAGGAGCTTGCGTTGGTTGTATCTGCAGTTAAGGAGCAGATTAGCAAAACTGAACATTTGCATTTTAAGTTCTCCACAGATACAATTCCTTGTACAGTTAGTACTTAATTGTAACTCGTGGTGTCTCTCACCATCTTTTCATTTATGATTTGCACATGGTGTTTTGTGATCTGCTTGCTTTCCCCAGGCATGGATATGGAGGAATCCCTGGCCTGTACAAGGTCTTATTTCCCATTGGTCTGTAAGGCAAACGTAGATTGTAATGTTCCTCAGTCCTAGCTCTCTCTGAAGATGAGAGCATTTGTTGATACTTGAGATGGAGCCAGAGATGAAGCATGCAGCAATGCATTCAGCATGATCCTGTTTGCAGCAGTGGAGCTGCAGGACAGCAGTGAAGCAGCTCCAAGCAGGAAGGGCACACTTGGGCTGGTGGTGGGAAAATTTGTGCACTGTAGTGTTCCACTGTGCTTCAAACTCCTCCATCCCTAAGCCTTCCAGCATCCTGGTTTTGAACAGGAGCTTGTGTGTCAGTCCCCGGAAGGCTCTGCCAGCTAATTGCTGTTGTCTGGGAACAGTCTTGAAATTTCAGGGAGCTAGTTAGTGCACTGTGCTCTGCTCCCTCTTTTCCAAACGGAAATACGCATTTTCATATCCTGAGCAATCCTGAAGAGCCAGTACTTTCAGTGTTTTCTTTTCATCCAGAGGGTGTTTGGACACTAGAACGGGGACATGGTCACAGCACCAGCCTGACAGAGCTCAAGAAGCATTTGAACAATGCTCTCAGACACAGGGTGTGACTCTTGTAGTGTCCTGTGCAGGGCCAGGAGTTGGACTTGATGACCCTGATGGGTCCCTTCCAACTCTGCTTATTCTATGGTTCTATGATTTGAGACTGTTTTGCTAACTTTACATACAATTCTCTGTCTTCAAGAGTAAAGAATCTGGATCATTTTCCGCAGGCTATCCATGCCACACTTTGATGGCAAACACCTGCCTGCAGCACTCTTGTGCTGGTTCTGTCCTTTGGGCCTGTAGGCAGGGAGGGCGCTTGGCTCCTGGGGCTCAGTGGGAGCATCAACACTTGGTATATTCCTTGTGCTTGGTGTTCATTCATGAAAGATCACTAGACCAAGTTTAGGGTGATACACAGAAAAAGTTTCTGGAAATTAAGAAATTTCCCACTGCTAAGCCTGTGGTTTCTAATGCAGAAATATAATATAACATTTCAAAGGCATGTTTTGAATTCAACACAGTCATTTCCTTACAATTCTGTTTAGAAATTTGGTTTACTTATGCAGTTGAGTATCTGTGAAAAATCTGTTTGAAAAGAAAATAAGGACACAAAATATGAATGGAAAATATTTTATGATTCAAAGGTTCTTACAGCAGAAACAAGTTTAAATGTCAGGATTCTTAAAATGGGGAAAGGCTTACACTCTTCTGGGTCCAGATCTGGATCACAAATACAGGAAGAATTAAAAAACCCACATAAGGGAGATGTATGCTTGAATAGTAGTCTTTCTAAAACTATATTTAACAGTGACTAAATTTAGGCTTACTGACTAATTTGAAAAGCCAAAATGTTATTTAATTCTCTAGTACAACTCAGAAGTACATTTTAAGTAAGTCATGTGAACATACCCTAGGTATGTTCATGTTAGAACATAGCAAATATGTAGGTTACATTATCATCTAATTTTCCATAATAAGAGTTTTTTTCTCTTTGCTTGTTATTTATTTAAATCTGCTCTTCTGATTCATCGTTAATCACAGTTCATGTGGTGATTTGGTGTAAAATGCTCATGACAGGATTTCTTGTTATAGTGGGATAATGTTATCTGTACTGTAGTGCACATTTCAGACAAGATCATATAGAAACTTAATTGGCTTAACAATAATGCCTCTGGCCATTATACCTAATACTATAAATTAAGAGATATAAATGTACATGTAAACTAATTTTTTTTTTTGCTCTAGCAAAACTTGTCATCCTAAACAAATGTGGATTTTCATGGCATTATCTCTGATCTGAAAGGTGATTATTTAACATTGTAGTAACATTTGTAAAATAGGCTTAAAACAGAGTATGATCTTTATAATGCGTAAATGAGCTGAATCAGTTATATAATATTTAATTGAAGAAATGTGAAAGTGATTTACTTTGAAAGTACAGATCACATGAGAATATAATGAGCTCTGAGTATGTCACTGAACAGCACTACGGGGGAATAATTTGGGCAGGAGGACTAGAGCTACTGGGTATTTGACTGAACATCAGTCAACAACAGAACAAAAAAAGGAATGTTGTGCATAGTAGCAAGAGGAGTATGTTTATAAGCTTGTAGATTTCTGCCCTCTAGCACAGTTCCCTTCATATTTCACCTGGGATAATGTGTTTATATATTGTTTTCTTTATGTCCGATTAAAATAAACTAGGAAAAGAAAACAAATTTCTATTCTTCGTAGGAGGATTTTGCAAAATTGTATGTATGTTACGATAAATGACTTGCAGTAGAAAGTAAAACTGTTCATAATGATGAATTATTTTCAAAAATCAGTAAGGACAGAATAGAAGTGAGTGTTTAGGTTAAATATTAACAAAAACCATAACTCAAAAATCAGAGGGATTAGTTGTTGAATTAAAGATATTTATAATCATAGGATCATTTAGGTAGGAAAAGACCTCTAAGATGATTGAGCCCAACTGTTAAGCTAACAATGCTAATTTTAAGCTAGCACTGCCTGGATATTTACTGAATTACAATATTTAGAATTATAAAAAAGACATAACTAGAGACTGGGGAGATTCTTGACAACATTCACTGCAGTTTGGAAATCATTATAGATGTGATTCTGGGCATCTGACCTCTTGCAACATGGGACAGCTCTTCTGCAGTTAGCTGAACCCACAGGTTTGATAAGTCTTTTTGGTTACATGGAGGGCCAAATATCCCCTCATGTAACACTCTGCAAAATTAGGACCTGCTGGTGCTACTGCTACTGATGGGGAAAAGTGACAAATGGAATCCTTGGACCTGTCCTTCCTTTTTTTTGACTTTATTTTATGGGTTGGATGGAGTTAAGATAAAGAACAAGAAAATCAGAGCCAGAGCCTTGGAGATGAGATTTATCATCCCTTTGAAGAGAACCTTCCTTTTTCAGGAACTTTTGATAAGGCTGAAGAAAAAAGGAGGAAGAGTAGAGGTGTAGAAGACATGCTGCTCTACCCTGTGCAAGTAGTTAGTCATGTACAGCCCTTCTCACTGAGAAAATTCAAATAGAATTTGTAGCAAGAAAGCCTTTCCCATGACAACCCATACACTGGTGGGTTTTTGCCAGAATGCTTATTAATAATGGATCTGCCCAAACTGTGGATTCAGAAACATACATCTATATTCTTTTTCATTTATAAAACAACTTTAAGGACAAGAAGTTTGAGATGACCAAAACTTGGCCAGTTTTCACTGTTAATAAGAAGTTCGGTTTATCTGTTTTTTCAACCATAGTACAAAATCAGCCTCATGTTTGGAGAGCTCTTCAGTACAGCTTGCTTTGTTCTAATTTGGTAATGTACAAAAATGTTGCTTTCTTAAACCAGATTAATGTTGAATGTTTAATGAAGGAATCTGCATAAGATGTGTAAGATCTGAATTACCTTGTGGTTTCGGTCTTTCTCAAATCATGAAGACAGTAATATTTTCTGCTCAAATTCATTTTGTTGCTCAGAGCCACGTGGGAAGAATTTACTTGAGCTATTGACGAATGAATATTTTTGCCACTTTATTTGTGTCCTTTTGTAATGCCACTTTTTGATGGTATTCCTTCCTGCTCTTACCTCAAAACATGAAAGAAAAAGATATTTTGAGAAATGCTTTTGCTGTCCCCTTGCTGCCCCTGGCAGAGTTAATCCAGCCATCCTGCTGTGCTTATAGAGCCTGTTCTTTCCCACCCACGGTGCTTCCTCCTCACAGATTAAGAGTCAAAGTACAGGATGATGCTGGCTCTGCCTGTATGTGCCTGTGATGTATGATTCTGCTCTGCCATGGTGGCCATTGCCTTTTTTAAGACAAGGACTATCATTGATACCGTCGTGACAGCATTAAGGATACAAACAAAGCCAGGATATAAGGGAGAACTAACAGCTTTTTTAAAGCCATATCATGTATTTGGAAAGTGTACAAGATTTGGGGTTAAGAACCTGGCAAGCAGTGTCACAATCCAAACTGAATGTAGATTAGTCAAAAGTTCTCTTCATTTATTTAAAGTAGACTGATCAATCAGACTACCTGAAAGAAATCAGTAAACTACTTTAGCTGGAGTTGAGATGAATTGGTAGCTTTTATGTATGCAGTAGCTTCTTCCGTTTGGTCTTAAAGGGTGACGTTCATGAAGGTGGATAAGAATGTGAAACTTGGGGAGGGGGCTGACATTTAATTTAATCATTGTTTAGTGAGCAAAGATTACAAACCAAGATAGTAAAAGATGTTGAGAAAAATAATTAGATGGAGAATTTTTTTTATTCATTATTTTTGTTCTAACATTGTATGTCACAACATAATCTATACTGGGTTTATCAGTTATTCAAAGTTTATTCTTCTAGCGAGTGTCCTTGCTGGAAGAAAAGTAATAAAATTGGTCAGATGGCTGTTGCTACAGTGCAGGTAGAGCAATAATTGACACCATGTCATATCTGTTGGTACATACTTCCTGTAAATTAATGAAATTAAGATCTTAATAGTGGCAACATTCCTGGATGTTGTGCCCAAAACCAAAATTAAAGCTGCCTATTACCAGAATATCACAAAAACGTGTTCTTTCTTCAGTGTGCCAAACACTGTCAACAACAATGGAATGGCTGAGGGGAAGCAGCCACTCTGCAGTAGGGAGAGTCCACACTGATAACTGTTGAAACAAGATCTGCTGAGTACTCAAATGCGTTTATAGACCATGGTTTCTGTTAAAACATTTGCTTTATGTCTCTTTGTGGTCTTTTTTAATCCTAGCTGCCCTCCTCTTTTGGGTGGTCCATTGTGAAAGAAGCTGCAGTTTCCCTGTAGTGGGTTCATCTTGTGTTTGGCTCATGCTGCTGTAAGCACAAGCACAAGCAGCTGCTGAAAATGAGATTTCCACCCCTTCTTCTTTCCTTCATCTCTGGCTGTACTTTCCAGCCCATTTACTTGTGCCAATTGTTAGCATTTCTGTGATCAAGGAATGCATGAGATGAGGAGCTGGCCATACAGAGAGCTGCTCTCTGCCCACCTCCCAGCTCTGTTTTTGGAGTGGATGGGATCCCAGGAGTGACATCTCTGTAAGGTCACTCTGCTGCAACTGCTCCCACTGCAGCCCAGAACCACTCCTGTTGGACCAAACCCTGGTATTTCTTTCTGCAGATCTTTCTTCTAAGGAAGCTGTTCCACACAGTTTTAATGAGATTTATAGGACAATGCATCTGTATTTTGGCAGAGAATTGGGATGGGTTGTGGCCTCAGCATCATGCTGTCAGTTCACAGCAGTAGAGTACTGACATTACCAGTACTTGTATCAAAGCCTACAGACACTTTTCAGATTTTTATCATGATGATACTTACAATTTTTCCCCTTAAAGTGGGTAAATATTAATGTTAGCAGTAGAGCGATAATGCATTGTCATGTTTGTAACTCTGGGATGTATACTGCTGTAAGGGATAAGTATATTTTGGATTGCTGCATATCCTGTATGAACCGCTCCATAGTATACTGGAGCTTATCTAGAGAAGGGCAACGAAGCTGAGGAAGGAACTGGGGCACAAGTCTGATGAGGAGGGGCTGAGGGAGCTGGGGGTGTTAAGTCTGGAGAAAAGGAGGCTCAGGGGGAACCTTATTGCTCTCTACAACCACCTGATAGGAGGCTGAAACCAGGTGGGGGTCAGCCTCTACTCCCAAGTTACAAGTGACAAGAGAAAATCACCTCAAGCTGCACCAGGGGAGGTTTAGTTTGGATATTAGGAAAAAATTTCTTCACCAAAACCATTGTCAAGCACTGGCACAGGCTGCCCAGGGAAGTGGTGAAGTCATATTCCTGAAGATATTTAGAAGATGTCTAGATGTGCCACTTAGGGACATAGTCTAGTGTTGGGCCTGTCATATTTAGTTCTGTGGTTGGACTCAGTGGCCTTAAGGACCTTTCCCAACTTAAATGATTTCCATGATTCTGTGGTTCTGTGATAGCAGAGCTGGAATGAAGCCATAGCCTCTGTGCATAGATCTGGCTTGAACTAGTCATTCGAGAGTGGAATTTTAATGTGAATGTTTTATAATACAGAAAAATAGTTTTACTAAACTAAAATAATTATGATGCAAAAATAATTAGGTCTTCATGCATACATCTGGTAATCGGCAAATATACTGAGAAGCTAAGCCTGTTCTGAATAGCATTTCTTAACAACATTAGTTCTGATCCTCAGTCTAGGTTCTTTGCTCCAGTGTTTGGGTTTTCCTTCTGTATGTTGATAATAATCATTCTGCACCCATTGTATATCTAAATAATGCTGATGATTTAAAAGAAAAATAAAAAAAAACAAAGCGGGACTTTCATTAAACTCTAGTAGTAGAAGATATTTAGCACCATCTTAGGTTTTCCACTATTTTTGCTGCAATTTTTATCAGACTAGATAATTGCATAATATAGACATAAACAATTTCCAATCCTAATATATTAATATCTTCATAATTAACTGATACTATTCACATATTGCAGAGCTTACCTTTTCATGATGGCCTTGGTTATGACTGTGAGCTAGAGTAATCTGCATTTTTACTCCAGGCAGTGAATGGCTGTTTGCTTCTTCTGATATTGTGAAAACACTTACTACTCTATGATATCAGAAAGTTTTTTAAAAAAAGCCATTTATTTAGTAGAAAAATGTCCCATTTTTAAATGGGCTTGAATGTTTAGGGTTTTTTTCCTTTTGCTTGGAATTAAGTCTGCAATGAAAATAGATCAAAATCAGGAAAAAAAAAGGATTAATTTTAGAGCTATTAAAATTTTCTATAGAGATTTTTATTTTATCCCTTATTTCTCATTACATGAGCTGTATTTCATGCTTGTGTACAGATTAATGTGCTTTGCTGATAATTGCCTATTAAAAATAGATAAATAAATTATTAGCTCATTATGAAATGTGTTGTAATACCAGTAACTTTAATTATAATTTATCTGCTGTGTAAGCAATCCTGAAAAACATCGTGGGATAACATATTGGTGTTGCAATTGCTCTCTTGTAGTGCTATATGATTAACACTGAAGACCTCAAGGAGTAAGTACTCCTGGGCTCTGTGACCACACATTCTTCAGATCTCATCTGAACCAGTAACCAAATCTATCATTACTCAACAGACAGGTGAAAATGCAAGTCCTCAGTGGAAGGAACTGTCTACCTTCTAGGACACATTTGGGAATGTGTTCCGCTTTTCAAATTGTCTAATACTTTTTCTACTCAATTCCTATGAAAATAGAATGCTTTCCTTTATGTAAGGACCCGTTTAGTGCTTACCATTTTTCACATAAATAATATTTTCAGCCTTATCCCTTAGAATAGGTTATCATTATTATAACAATCTTGGTGTTTGTATGTATAATAGATCTTCTGGATTTCTGATTTCTGGGGGTTTGAGACTAATGCGACAAAAATGCACATATGTAATGTTTATCATTACATCTGAGCCTTTAAAATGATTGAACTGTGACTTATTTCTAAAGAGGTCATGTATTTAACTTTTTAATTTAAAAATTGTTTTTAAAAAGCTGTCTAGCATGTAGCCTGAGACACATCCTCAGGAGTCAAAGTGGCCAGGTATCAGTTTCAGCCAGGTCTTATTTCACTGCATTTTCCTGGGTTTTTTAAAGGAAATATTAAATCGATTTTTTTTTTCACTGAAATATTAATGTTTATTGATTACAAGCACAAAACTACTGTTACTGTTTTTATCTTTAGTGGAGCCTAAATAGTAGCACCTGTTATTTTCCAGTACCAGGTTAGCCAATTTGGAAAACACTTTAATGACAAAAATGGCTTGATTGGCCAAGTCAGGACAAAGTCTGTCCTGAGAACTCCTATAAAAAATAATGAATTCTTACCTCCCTCAGTCTGACCTGGGGTGGAAATGGCAATGGCAAGTTACTTGGAGAAGACTCTTGGCCATTGCGTTCACAATGCCCTTAAATGGAAACCTGGATCTCAATTATTTATTTGAGTGATAGGGGACCAAACAAACATCAGTTCCTCATAATAACATATAGAAATGGGACTTACAAGACAGCCATTGGCCTCTGTGAAGTGCTGTCATCAAGACAACTGACATCTGTTTCCAGGTGGATAATTAATTCCTGAGGATTGTGACGCATATTTCATACCCTTATGATATGAAATCAATATAATATGAAATAATATGTCTCTTACAGATGTCTTCCTAGGCATAATAAACAGTTGCTTCCCGTGAAGTTGTGGACACCAGACAAGTTGCAGCAAGCCTATGACCAGCAGTGTGCTTTGCTGCTCACTAGCACTGTTCTGATCACTCTTTAATTTTATATTTTGTAGGCGGTTCCTAGTATACAATTGCTGCTACACATTTAGTCCATACCTCTTGTGCTATTAGGATCCTAATTTTAGTCCATACAAAAGTTTTTCAGATTATTCCAAAAGATGGAGAATTAATGTCTTGAATTTCAGTAATCTTTGTAATATTCTGGAAAAAAATAGAATCATACAGTATTGAATGTTATTATTCAATTAGAGAAAACATCAGGCAGAAGAATGTTGCAGAAAAAAGCTCATTTTTAGGTGGAATAATTTGTTAATTCCAGCATTTGCACATACACAGTCATGAGGGAGTTATTGGGCTACATGTATCTTCTGAAACATCTGTCAACTAAGCCAGAGATCTAAATGCAAAGCATTTCATTGGTTATATTTGTGGATTTCTTACATCTCCTAGTGGAATTTCATTTTGTATGCTAATCATTGCAGAGTACAGAAGTAAAAATAAGATTAAATTTTTGTGCCTGTGTCAGTGCTTTGGATGAATGACTTGCCCCATTCTCTTTTAATTGCATGGCAACATCAAATACATGCAATGGAGTAGTATCATTCTTGTCTCATGTATCCTGCCATCAGTGTGGAAAAAAGCATGTTGTGTACATGCTTTTTTTTTTTTTTTTTATCCCCTTTTTTCCCAGTGATGAAATAACTTACCGTGGACAGCCTTGAGCTACTCTGAGCAGTTTGATGACATGTTGTTGCTGATTCCTGCAGCCACACTGCAAAACTCATTTCATTGTTGTATAGTAAGTGGGCTACAATCCATTTGACAAAATGCCTCACTGCATGACATTTAGGTGCACTGTATTGACTGTCTTTACTCAGTGTTATGGTGTTCACTGCAACCTGATTTATAGAAATTATATACCAGGAAAGCTAACTTGTGGGCTGTTTAAGTGCAAGACTTTCAACATTAACATATTTCTATGGTACTGCTTCAGGCAACTGTACCATTCCACACTGTTGACCTATATTTGGATATTTGACATTTTTGATAAATACTGTCAAGAATAATCCATCACAGGATGAGTTTCAACAGTTTCGGGATGTTTGTTAAACACTCGTAACTCAAATATAGAAGTGTTTCAGAAACCAGTATTTTATGTTGAGAATCAGGTTTTCCAAGTAAGAAAATTGCTAGGGAGTAATTTCCAGAAGAATACAGCTGTCTTCAGTTAATGGAGTATGTGCTCCAGATGAGTCTGGGATGCAGCTGCCTGTTGCCTGAGGACCATATGTTTCTGTAGGTTGAATCGTTAACTCCCTCCCATTTACATTTGGGGCAACCACAATTACAATAGAAAAACAAAATGTGGAGTAAACTTAGCAGTGCCTATGGTGTTTAAAGATCTGTATTGCTTTCAAATTGAGCACAGTTTTTGAAATAATTTAGTAATTGAGACCTGTCTACTGATCTCTTATGTGTGCAGTCCCTCAAGACTCATATTTTTTCTCTCCCACCGTTCAACAGCTCTGAAGTCAAAGAAAATTGTTTTGTGTTTGATATAGCTAATAAGACGGTCATAGTGCTGAGGACCTTGAAACAACCCAAAGAACTTTAGCTTGGCTTAAAAATCTCTGGAAAAATGATCTTGTTGATGAGGAGGCATTATGAAAGAAGCAAGTTCACTGGAGTGCATTACTTGAGTAATGCTTAAAGCAGCTGTGGTTCATTCACGTGTTTCATATAGTTAAATACAGAGATAAACTGTGAACCCTTCTGTTTAACACTCAGTGTAAACTGAATACATAACTAAGTCTCCTGCATGCCTCAGGCATTTCTCTGTGTGCTGCATTATCTCAGCTTCGCTCTTGCTTCTCTAGATTTAGACTGAAAGGATAGCACATGGCAGGGTGGTTTGTGGGACTGCAGCTTGTGTCCACTGCTGAGCTGCAGGGTCTGCAACACCCCTGTGAGCTGCTTCTCAGAGGAAGGCCTCCATCTGCTTCATGTCATAGCCCATCACTCTGGAGATGTGAGCAGCAAAGAGGTTATTGATCTTCAACAGTATCAGATAGCACAGAGACATCTAACAGAGGAAACGTGGATGGATTCGTGTGCACATGGATGGGCAGGATAATGGATGGGTAGGCATGGATACCGGAATAATGACAGCATGTTGCTGTACCATATTTTGAGATACTGCATCTAAGAGATGTAGCAGGGGATTGCTGGGGTTTGGGTTTTGTTTGTTCTCATGAATTGTAGCTCTTAGTTCTACCACTTAAGCTGAGGTAGCTGTGCATTTAAGATGTAGCATTTCCAGGTTTTTTTGGGACTATTACTTTTTCTAGGTTGAGTGAGAACTTCCTCTCAACTGAAGGGTGTTGACACACGGTGGTCCTAAATATAGTGGGAAGTACTGTTTTCTGAGAAGGAATGGAGGCAGCTCTGGAGTATGAAACCACATGTACAGTCTGGAGGAGTTATGTAAGGACACTGCTGTTTGCAGAGCAGAGGCTTTGCTGCTACAATTAGTGCTGCTATACACTCTTTACAGCCATTGTAGCCATTAAAGAATATCACTGAAATATGTTCTTTTTCCTGATAATACTTAAAATTTCCAACTCGCTGCTTCTGCTCTCCCTCTTTTCCTGACATCAGGGGTGTTTTTGTACGAGACAGGGACACGGAGAAATACAAATGAGGAGTATTTGCTGTAAATTTGGGGCAACTTTTTGGCAGCGTTCTGGGAGTTTGGACAAGCATGAGGTGTGTGAATGTATCCACCGCTGGACCCGTTTCTGTTCAACAGAGATTTTGCGTCTGATAAAAAAAGTAATACAACTCCAGGGTTTGCCCACCCAGTGTTTCTTACACAAGGATGAATCTATATAATAATACAAACTATGAGATATTTGGAGATTACCTCTGTATGTGAATCTACACATACCAGTAACCAAGGGCAACCCTCAATGCACAGCTGAAATGCAAAGGGTGGATTTATTTCATTACTTTGCTAACCACGCCAGGTGACAGAGGGACAGGGACATGGCTCCATTATAGCTGGCAGGAGTGGAGGGGAGGGCTCCTGCCTCTTTACAAGTCTTCCCCCATGTCCATGAGAGTGTGTTATCTCTCCACAGGACTTCCACTTCTCAAAACAGGCAGAGGATGAACATTTGGCATAATAAATGGAGCTTTCCCACACCAACAATTTTAGCTTTCCCAGCTGCAAGGTCACTTTGAGAAAAACTATTCCCTCCTCCTCTGCCAAATCTTGCAGTCTTAACCCTTTACTAGCAACACTGTGAGAGGCATGGTAGATTTAAAAGTTATAACATTTACTCATCGTATAAATCCTTTTTTTCCTTCTTGCCTCCTCTAAGCATTCACTGGCTGTTTCTCACTCTTTTCCTCATCCATGCCACGAATCACTTTAATACTTTTCACTCATTGTTTGCATGCACCTTTGCATTTCCTTCTTTAGTCTTCTCATCCCTTTCCCTTTTTTTCTTCATGCTCTTCTGCCTTCTCTTCATTTCATTTTTGTTTCCTCTTTACTGATGTTTGAGTCTGGCTTTTTTCAGTTTTCTGCATCTATACATGCTCTAGTTTCTTCCTTCATTTTACAGTGTTTTTCCTCTGATCTCACCTCTCATTTTCTCTGCTGATTGTTTGCCTTGCACAGTTCCCTGTCTGTTCAGCCTGTCTAGAGGACTGACTTGTTACGAGCTTTAAAGAGAAAATCACTTCAGTCGGAATTGGATGTTCATGTAATGGATGCCATGTGCTCTTTTAATGATGTATTTTTGATATTATTTCAGGTCTTAAAGATTAGCTTGATTGGCCACCGGAAGCGTGTTCTGGCATCTTTGGGAGACAGGCTTCACGAAGATCCTCCTCAGAAACCACCTCGGTCAATAACCCTCAGGGTGAGTCCCCATGAAAATTTGTTTGCATTTCTTGACAAGTCAGTAAGGGCTTTATAACATTCACATGAAAACAATGGCTGCTTTGATGGGGTTCAACTTACTTCCCTTCGGAGTTGTACATTATGAACATCTTAGGCTGACCTGCTGTGTCACCCCTCCCTGTTTGGCCAGCAGAGATATATTGACATTTTTACAGGGTGATCCATGTGACCTGTTTCAGATGTCTGCCTAGGATGAAATAAGTAGAATCTTAGAAGTATCAGGTTATCTTTGCTAAAGAAACTAGCTTGGGACCAGGGATGTAAAAGATGCAAGTTTTCATTTGCCCACAGGATTCCCAGCCCAGCCAATCAGTAGTGCAGGAGGATTAGCATTCTCCTTTCATGTTTTTGAATGTTTACACTTACTTTTCAGACATATGCTTTAAGCTTTCTTTAAGGAAAACATCTTGGAAATGTTGAGATAAAAATGTCATTAAGGTGTCTCTGTATATCAAAAGTCTTATCATGTTTTTAATTTTCATTTGTATTCCCTCTTTCAGAAACCTTGTTGTAATGTCCCTGATGTTTTTCCACACTTGACCACATTTAATCTCCTCTCATTACACCACCTTCACTTGGTTTCTCCAATCCAATGCCTTTGCTTACTTGTCTGCTACTCTTACCAAGTTGTGGTCTGATGACCACTTCCTACTGTGTTCCCTCCAACAGAGTTCATAGCAATATTTTTATTTTGATATTTTAGGTCACACCTTTCGCATTTGATTGGATCCCATTATTTTCATGGGGTTGCATTTCTGACAAGAATCTTGTTTGAGATTAAGTTTCAAAATGTCAGAGAGTGCCTGTGCTCCCAAGTTAAATTTCCTAGTGTAAAGAGCAATAGAGAAAGACAGAATGAGTACTTATTTTTAAGCGTATTTAAAATTTCTGTGACCAGCTTGTTTTCACCCTGCTTATTCTCAGATGCCCCATACAGACAATTTAGATCCAACCCCTTAATTCAAGCTATTCCCAATGCCATATTTTAAAAAGTCTGACAAATCTGTAATGTGCTCTAAGGCACATTGCACAAATGTGTGGATGTTTTTCTTGTATTTTATTTTTATGTATTTTGTGAATGATTCCTGATGCATGGCAGGTGTTAAAACACTCCAAGGAAAGAGAAATAGATAAAAAGGCAGACTTTTTTGCTGAATGCCTTCAATACTCTGGACTGGATAATTAATTCCTACTCAGCAAGTGGGAAAGTTTCCACGGTCCACATTCTCGGTCAGGACTGTATATTCTCAGTTAATATGGAAGAGAAAACTGGATGTCTTCCATCTGTAGTCAAAATGATAAAAAGTAGTCTGCTGCTGCACAGCTAGAGTTACTGATGCGGGCCAGTGCTAAATGTCATTTATCACCTCTTGGAATTGGAGTCTTCACAGAGAATCCTAAATAGGAGAACAAGCATTTGGAATGAAGGTTTTCTTTCCCATCAACTGCTACTCTGTCATTTCACACAAAACACAGACAGTGTTTAGTTTGCAGTCTGCAATAATTTGTATCTTGAAAATTTGCTCAAATAAACTGCTACTGCTGTAAGATTAATTTATGTAGAATCACTGAACAGTTTGGATTAGAAAGGACCTTAAAGATCATCGAGTTTCAACCTTCTTTGCCATGGGCAGGAGCACTTTCCACTAGTCAAGGCTGCTCTACATCAGTAGAAAAGGTAGTTTGTTATTTAAAGTCTACTTTTAAGTTCCCAGGCTCAAGCTAAGCAATGCTAATGCTTCATCTTTTTTAAGCTTTTAAAATATTTCAAAGCAGAATATTAAACATTAAAAAGCAAAAATTCCTTAAAATCTTAAAAATATCCACAACATATGTTATTCCCAGTTGTGTGTTCCTGTGTACTAATGAAATACTATTTTGATTTCAAATATACTGTATTGAAATATACATATGCTTTATATATTATATATAATAGCATTTATATGCACACAGACACTATACATATATACTTTTCTATACACAAAAGTATAGAAATTGCTGGATCTTGGGTTACCTATGTAATCTTCCTTTCCTTCCTTGAATGCATCTTTTCCTTGAATAATCTTTAATTGCAGGATCAGTTTCCATGTTCTTCCTGGGAGCCCTTCATCATCCAGTCAGCACTGGAGACTGGAATTTAAACTGGAGGACCAACAATTTTGGCAGAAAAGTTAGAGAAGTGTTGCAATAGTAATGATATTTTAACACAAGAATTAGTTCACTGGAGAGAATTCCTGGTTTCAGGTTAGACAAACATCTGTGGGACATGAAGTGTGCCCAGGCAGCCTGGGAAAAGATCTCTTAAGCTCCTTTCCAGCCCTGACCTCTGTGGTTCCAGGTGTACGTGAGCAGCAGGTCTGAGAGGGAATGAGGCAGAGTTTGAGAGTGAAATATGTGATCAGGCATCCCTGCAGGTCATGTGTGCTTGCATTCACAGCCAGGTAGAAGCACAATATTAACACCTGGTGATTAACAGTAGTGTGGTATGGAGGCCATGGTAGCACCTGCAAGGGTGTCTGTGCCTGGTCTGCAGGTTAGTTTGAGGAGGTGAAAAGGTGGGTATGGAGAGGGGAAGAGGAATGAAGGAAGAATGGGAGACAGGCTCATGATTAAAGGAATAACTGTACCTATGAAACTAGAGACTTACACTTGTTTTTGCCACAAAAATCTCAGATAATTCATGGTAAGATATTTAATTAATTGCCTCCTAAACAGTTGCTAATTGTATGTCACTGACAATCTCCATATCTGACTGGAGTCTTGAGTCTGATTTTTACAAGTGCTGAAGTACACAGTACTGAAAATTAGATCAACAGACATGGAATTCAGAATTCAAGCACTTGGGAAATCGAGCAATGGATGTTGTAATTGAGTGACAGGTACTTTCTAACCTTTGTTGTCTGTGTGTCTCTGGTCACCCACACCAAAGCAATGATTATGAAATGCCAGAAGTCACAGGTGTGGCAAAAATTAATTGATTGACATTTGTAAAGCACTTATGAGCAACATGACTACAATGACGTTAATCATCTTATCTTCAGAGCAGGATTTAAAAAGGGTTTAGAAGAGAGGTTTGGGGCAAGAATAAAATACTGACTACACGGTACCTAATGTTAACATGGTGCTGAGTATATGACAACATGCTGCACAGTTGAGGATCCATCTGTGCTGTGAAGGACAACTTTGAGAAAATAGCATAAAATCGTACAAAGACATACTGTTCCATAATGCAGAGGCACAGTAATTCTTTAATTTCTTGAGTTGGTATTTCTTGTCTGTATTGCTTTGCCAGCAATCTTCCAATATAGATCTTGGAGTTAATTTCCTCCTCATATGCAGTTTGATAAAATATGAAAAGCTCAATGAGGGCTGGAATCTCTATGTTCATCTGTGACTTTGATACACTGGTGGCCCTGCAACAGTGGGTGAATCCTGATTCAGAGCAGAGAGAGGTTACCCACCTGGCTAGAGCAGCAGGTAGCACTCACTAAAGAGGATCTTGTTTGGTGCCTGTGTACTCAAGTTATTTTCAGATCAGAGGTGTGTGCAGCAGGTTGTTAGGCCCAGGGAGGGTGGGTTTTAGAGGTTATGCCTCACCAAACCTACTGAGCATGTGCAGAATATAGCTTTTCAGGAGTTTTTAACTGGGCCAGATGTAGGTGGATTTTTGTGAAGGAGGGAAAAGATTATTCCTAAGAGTAAAATACTCTTTTCTTTCCCCTGGGAAATGTCAAGTACTTGTCTCAGATCATAGGAAAGCCAGAGAATTTTTTTTTTTAAGTTAAAATCCCAGGTAATTAAAAATTACTAAAGAGCTATATTTTTCCTAACATTTTTCTTGTTGAAAACATGAAAAATACTAATCCATTACTGTGATTTCAAGAAATAATGTCACATAGACTCCTATGCTTCAAATATTGACATCAGGCATTACTATGACTTGAACTTTCCTTTCCATTTGGAAATTACAATTCTCTGATTTCTTACACCAGATTTCTTTGTTTCTTAACAGCATGGAGTAAAATACCTTGATGCTTTTCAGACCTGGGCTTGCTTCAATGTAATAAAGTATAAATTGTCCGCTTTAATCCTCCATTTAAATAAAAATGAGCAGGTTTTTTAACCTGGAGCATGTTTTTTGCTTACTCCACCATCTTCAGGTCCCTTCTTGTTGCTGAGTATTGAAATAGAGCATTGCAGCAGCAGGTGGTTTAGAGAAGGTCTGCACTGAGCAAACCTGCTCCTGGGTACATTCTGCCCAGTACATAATGAGAGAGGAACATTTCCCACTCAGTTGCTGTGAGAGTGTTTTCCTGCTCATGCCGGGCAGTGCTGGTGCAGACTGGACAGTGCACTGTAGCCCCCTGCTCCTGCTGCGGAGCTCCAAGAGAGTGTGGAACGGTGGATCTGGACACCAGTGTTTGCAGCTGGATGAAGAAGTGATGTCTTGTGCATGAGAGGTGTTTCCAAATGTACCTGCCATGTCTGGCTGTGGGCAGTGTGGTGGCAGCTCCTGGTGAAATTTATATTCTCCTTTCTATTTATTAGGTAGCACTTATGTATCAATTCTGTTTGGTATTTGCACACTGACTGATACAAGGTTACAGTTCGGTAGAGGTAACAAGAATAGCCTGGTAAAATATTTGTACTCTGATGCTTTAGTGTATTCCAGGAATTGGCATTTAGCTTGTGTCTGGTATCTGGTACTTCAAGTTAAAATGGATGTGCTGCAAAACCTATAAAAATTGCAACAAAATGTCTATACTGTGGAAATGGGCATGCATTTCTTTTTTCCAGCAAGAGGCGTTGCTAGTGTTGAAATCACTTTCACTGCTCAGAGCAGCTGCTCAGAAGTGGTGAGAATCTATTTCATCTTACAAATAGCTAATCCTAAATAATGGCTTATTTGGGCCTTGACAAGAAGTAGCTCACTGTTTTATCTCTAGGAGAGACTATATATTATACAAGAAGGTTTTGGGGAGGAAATGTGCCACTAGTTCATGTAATCAGTGAACTATTTTTCCTTCTACATGGGCTCTGTACTTCAGGTAGCAAATCTCAAAAGTTCATCCACAGTAACCTCTACTGCAGGAATTGTTCCATATTTTTTTTTAGTGTGGGCAGTTCAAATGAACTTTAAATTGTGTGATTTGAAGTCAGCAATATGCTGTTCTTCTTATGCTGCATTTTTCTTTTTCTGTCCAGGAACCCAGTGGTAACCACACTCCTCCTCAGTTGTCTCCATCACTTAGCCAAAGCACTTTCACTACTGGTGGCTCCCTGGACGTTCCCCACATTATCATGCAGGGCGATGCAAGGAGAAGAAGAAATGAAAACTATTTTGATGATATTCCCCGGTCGAAGCTGGAGAGGCAGATGGCACAGGTAGGACTAAAACCGGTGCCGGTAAAAGGCTGGGCCTTGCTGCTTTTGGTTACAGGACTAACCCTGACCAGAGCAGGGGGTTGTATATGAAGGCTGAGTTGCGAACAGCAACGTTTGACAATTTTTCCAAGCTGTCTGTTCCAGCTCTCTGTATTTCAAGTAGTGTTAATTGATGTAAATCTCTCCTCAGAGGTAGAGGTTTGAGGATATTTAGATGCATGGAGGCTGAGATGAAGGTGGCTCCTGTGCACCAGAGTGTGCTGTCTTCCCCCAGCACCAACTCTGCCCCTCATTTTTATAATAAGATGCAGATTCCTGAAAATCTGAGCAACCTAGATAAAAGTAAGCTTGCATCAGGTCACTGCTGGAAACTCAGAGGACTTGAAGAGTGATGATTGCTGTATTTATTAATGAGAAGGGTCAGCATTCTGCAAAACTGTGATCTGGGGATATATTTTGATTATTTAAAAATAAGATTTAACTATGCAAAAAATTATTTGAATAGCACTAGACTCAACTGTGTGTTAAATCAAACTGTTAATGGAAGAAAGCTTAAAGTAGCCTCTATGTTTACATTTTTTTTCACCCAGCCACTGAAAGAGTATTGATAACTTTAAATTAAGCATAAATTAAGTGACACCGCAGGACCATAGAACCATGTAGGATGGAAAATACCCTTAAGGTCTTCAACTCCAATCCTTAATTCAGCACTGCCATGTTCACCACTAAACCATGTCCCAAAGGGCCACACCTACATGTACTTTGAACAATTCCAGGGATGATGACTGAACCACTGCCCGGACAGCTCACTCCAATGCCTGACCACCTGGTTCAATGAAGAAATTTTTCCTAATATTCAATCTAATGCACATTAAATTATGCATGGACAGTCTGTTGGTGAAAATGCTTTAGGATGAGCTCAACTGGTTTTCAGTGATACCTATGATGATTAAAGACAGCCAGTTCTTATGCTGCATGCCGGAAACAGGACTTTGATTTGCCATCAGAAGCAGATGGGCAGCCAGGGCAGTTCCTGGAGCAACTCATTCCACGAAGGACCAGGTTGCTGCATGCTTCCCTGCATGAGGCTTCCCAGCAGTGGCTCTGCCTGCCACAACCCAAAATAGAGCCTCTGTCCAAAATTCAGCCTCAAAATGGAAACAGCTATGCAAATAACTGTATTCTAATGAACAAAAGGCTGCAGTCTGTCAGCTAATTATATGAACAAGAAGTAATTTAATAAAAACAAGCAAAACAAGGTGCTGCCATTACCTGGAAAAACAGAAACAAATTGAATTCCATTTGTTCAGAGGACATTTCTAGAGAAGTGAAATTGCATTTGGTTGGGTGGGGCTGTTGCCTTGCCCTTTTTTAAATCTAATTTTCAGCTATAAAAGCTTCTTGTACAGAATTAAGGAGAAAGTTGCTGAGTGAATGAGCTTGTTTTCAAACCAAAGTCTGCTGGGCTTTTGTGGCAAGAATAAGGTTGAGTTGAGGTCCAGCAAAGAAAAGACAGGTTCTTAACATGAAAATATTTATTGAAGGTCATAAAATTTAGGTGTTTGAGCATAAAATGCACACTTGCTTGTGGCTGAATACACTGGTCTGTCTAATTAGTTCATTTTATCACTTTGTTCACAAATCCCCATACTCACTACCTCTTTTACTCATTAGCAGTGAAGACAAAAAATAAAACAAAACCAAAAATCACCCCTATGATAACAATTCTTTCTGCCTCTGTTTCACTCCTTTGTTTTACTGATATTCCCAAGAGATATGACAAACTCTAATAAATGACACCTGGAGATTTTCTTTGTGCTGTTGAATACTGCATTTTCAGAAGGACTGATATGTTACATGTCCAAAGACAAAACTGAGCAGTTATTAATTAGACCACTGCAAACTCCTGTACAACCAATTAAGTGCTTAAGGGATTTTTTCTGTTGATGGGGTTTTGTTTGGGTGGGTGGGTGAGTGGATGATTCGTTTTTGGGGTTGTTTTTCTTTTTTTTTTTTGTTTTTTGGGGTTTTTTGTGTGGTTTTTGGGGTTTTTTGTTGGTTTTTTTCTGTTGTTGTTGTGGGTGTGTACCCACTGAATGGATGACTTCAGTTCCTTCTTTCTAATTTTAACCATTGAATATAGCTGTCATCCTTGGAGACTCCAAAGAGGAAAATGGATTCAGATTAAATCCATAAAATTGTGGTTTGTGTTGTTCCCTGAACTCCAATCTGTTTGAAGTCTTTTTCAGCTCTGCCCCCAAATTCTGCATTCCTGATGTATGTAAAATTCCCTTTGACTTTAATGGGAAAGTCAATGACTCCCTCTGGTGATCATTCTCAATAAATTGGATTCACCCCATTAAGAGGCTAATCAGGGATTTCTTCAACCATTCTAGCCCAAAAATAGATTCTTAAATTTATTTTGTGCAATGTGTGCTCTGCCAAAATGAAATATATTTCCTTAAGTCTTTTTCTTGAAAACTTCTTTGAAATTAAAAGTAAAATAATTTTTTATGCAAAGTAAAAGAGATCCAACTGATTCTTAACATAAAACTTCTGCTCTGTGTGTTGTGGAGTTTTTGGGGGTTTTATTGTATCTAGCAACTTTCTCCTTGCAGTTGCTGGTTCCTTTGGCTTGTGTCAGATCAGCAGCAACTTCTGAACTGATACCAGTCCAGCTTCCCAGCTACAATAATTCTGATGTACAGAATGATCTAGAGGGATTATTTGAATTGCTTTGAGAATGTTCTTTTGTCTTAACCCTTTCTTTGCTAGGCTGTTTGCATGCTGCTGTATGAGTCTGCATGTTTACTGGATGCTATAGTTCACAAATGTGCATAAAGATATCTTGGATGCTGTGATGTTTTGGGAGTTTTAGGTATGTTCTGGATGATCAGATTAGTGGGTGTTTTTGTGGTCTTGAAGAGAGAAGCCAACATGGTATTGTGAACTTTATTGTATTGCTTTCATGAACTTGATTTTATTTTTTAAATGTTAGAATAAAACTATCTTATCCTTAATTTAAAATATAAAATCCGAAGATATTTTGATGAAACTGAATATTTTCATCTTTACTATGGCCTATGTCTTCACTGAACTGTTACAGGGAGTCATCAATCATGTTGATCTTTGCATCAATCAACCAATATTTCTTAAACAATGAGCACAGCAGCTTAAATCTGTTTTCCTTTGATGTGTTAAATGTGTTTAAACAGTTCTCTAAACCATAATCAAATCTGCTTGTAAGTAATACAACTCTTTGTTTCCTGGAGGAAGCACTGATTTAAATTTACTTAATGTGGGTGGTTTTGTCTCAAGGCCAGCATGTACCTTCATTTACAGTTCCCTAGCAGACTATTTGTGACCTAAGGGGAAAATTGTAATATAAACAATGAGTCTAACCAATTTAGATTCCCCAATGGAATAGATTTCGTCATCCAACCCCCCAGTTGATCATCCAGCTCCCAAAGTCTGTGATGTCTGGTTGTATAAATCATAACTGGCAAAATGGTAATGGTTGTGAGATGCTTTGTTTTCCAAAAAAAAAGGAGAAAAAAAATCTACGAAGAAATGAGTAGTCTGAGTCATCATTAGCTGTGGATGTTGAATTTTGAGCCTGCAAACTGTAGATTAGTATGATCAAATTAACATAGTTTAAAATAGCTGAGGTTGTTCTTAAGATTGCCTAAGCCTTTAAAATAGAAATGAAATAATGCAGGCAAAGTTTGATTACATTGGAACCAAAATCAATAGGAGGAGCAGTCCCACTGAAAGGATTGGGCTCTTCATTCACCCCTGAAATAGGTGCAGCGAAGAACTTTGGAGGGTGAAAATAGTCATAGGCAAGTTCATTAAAAGACATATGCTAAAATGTCACCTTTTTAGGATTTGCAATTCTCCAGGTGGGAGAGAAGCTTTGGGTACTAGCTGCAAGCATATTCCAGACTGCCAGCCCTGAGGTGGTGGCTATGTTGCGCCAGCCAGTGGCATATGGTCCATGAGAGCCACGCTGGTCCATGAGACCTCTTGCCATGGTGCTCCGAGCTCTGCTCCCTGCCCTGAGCCAGGAGTGAGGGCCAAAAACATCTTTCATGTGGCAGGCATGCAGGGAGGTGAAGGAAGCACCTCTGCCCATGGCACTCCTTGCACAAGGAGAGCTGGGGTAGGTGTCCCCTGGGGCTGTCACACGCCCTGAACCTGTGGCACATTGGGCTGGGGGAGGTCTGTCCTGCTGGGGGCAGTGGCAGGAGCCTCCCTGGGACTCTGGGGACAGCTCCAGCCTGCGTCTGCCTCTGGCAGGTCAAACCGGTAGTGAGTCAAAGTTTCTAGTAGGATAAACCTAGTCATGGCCCCTACAGAGAGCTGTCACGGAAGGAAGAGATCATTTAGGATCTGAGAGGGTTGAAAAACGTTGAAAAACTTGTTCACAAAGACTGACAGGAGAAGTTCTTTCCCAGAGCTGGTGAACTCAGACTTAATTTTGAAAGCCTTTCTGGGTGCTTCAGTCACATGAGCTGAGGACTCTTGCTTTTCTAAATTTTTTTTTTAATTTTATTTTTTTTTCCTAAAACACGGGATGGCTTAAATGTAAGGTCATTGTAATGACTGCACAGTGAGCATGAAGTAAATCTGTCCTGATTGTTGGGATTCTGCCTTTTAATGTTATTTTGTAAGATACAATAATTCGTTGCTGGGTTAGTATTGATATGCAGGGGACAATCATTTAAATGGATTTAGTACAACAGATTCTTTACCTAAAGAAAAGGAGAAATGTCATAAAAACAAATCACACAATTAGCAAAGGCAGGTTTATATTAAAATTGTGAAATAATTTTTCTTCTTTCTGAAATAGTACTTTCAACTCAGCAATGTCTTCAAAATGTCTTCAAATACTTCACAGATACTAATGCATCTGTATTTCCAGTGCACTGTGAGGCTGTAATTTAAAATCATATTTTCCATTTTTCAGCTAGGAAAATTTACATACAGGGATGTTGCATGTTGAGTAAGATGAGAAAGAAAGTTTGAAGGAGCCTAAAATAAAGTAGTCATCTTTAGTTTTGTAACTTTAAACCACAGCATGATTTTTTTTTTTACTTTTTTTGTGTTTGTTTTCCCATCTTCTCTGCTTTTGAAGGATTTAAATATTACTGTGAATGAGGAAAAATATGCCCAAGAGAATACTGGTGTGTAAAATGAGATTATCTAAGAAGCAGTGAAGAAGATTTTTTTATCAGTGGTTGAAATTACTCTTGAAATAACAGAATTCTTTACTAGTTGATTTATGAAGCAATAAAAACAAAAATACGGTCATCTAGATTCATTCTCTTGTTACTTCTTAGGCTACTTACTTCCTTTTTTAATAAGCATAAAATAGTTTAAATTGTGAGGATAAATAAACAGCCAGCTAAAAAAAGTCAAACCCAAACAAAATTCTCTAAGGTTCGTATTTTAGGTGCATTATATTTTTAATATGGAAAGATGACTGAACTATGATGACCTTCAATTTAACATCAAAAGAAAAATGCTTAACTAAATCTATTGCTGGCAGTTGTATTTGTAATTCACACAGATGCAAGCACCATAGAGGGCTGTATCTTGATCTGTAAATTTCAGCTCATTTTCATCCGTAGATCCCATTAAAATTGTGTATTTCATAGAATCTTGGAACCATCACTGAGCTGGGTCATCTAGTTCCAACCTCCCTGCTCTGAGCAGGGACACCTCCAACTGGAGCAGGTTTCTCAAAGGCCATCCAACATGGCCTTGAACTCTTCCATGGATGGGGTATCCAACATTTCTCTGAGCCGTCCAACATGGCCTTGAACTCTTCCATGGATGGGGTATCCAACATTTCTCTGAGCCATCCAACATGGCCTTGAACTCTTCCATGGATGGGGTACCCAACATTTCTCTGAGCAATGGACAAGTAAACTGATAAAGACATTATAAGAAGTCTTCTTAATTTCTGCCTGAATAGAGAGAGAGAATTTTTTCAAGAATGTTACAGAAGCTAATATATTAAACTGAATTCATGTGAGGTGGATCATACCTACAAGCTGCTTCAGCAAATGGAATTAAAGAAGCCGCTTCTTTATTCAGTATTAATGATCCAAACTTCAGCCGTAAATACCACATCAAGGAAAGGACAAATGTTCTTTATAAATTTACTGGTTTTTACACTCAGTCTTGTGAACTAGAAGGTGTACATTGAAAAGATTTTATGAAAACTGGATTTTAATACCTAACATTTGCATTTTTCATCTGCTGGAAAAAAGCTGTGCTTAGAGTTTGGGGTGCTTTTCTGCAAGAGCATTTTTGTTGTTTGGGGGTATTTTTTTGCAGAAAGGTAGATACCTATAGTCTCATAAACTTTATTGGTGTTTGTCCAGAAGTATGTATCCTCTCTGCAAGGCTAAGAGGCTGGGGTACACTGGAAGCTGGCAACACCAGCAGAAGGGATATTGTCAATGAGAAGGAGCTCACACCTATCATCCACTTCTTGCTTGCAAGAGAGCCAGTCCAAGGGGCTCTGTTGTTGTCTGGAAATTTTCATGTAAAGTATTTTCAGGAGCAGCAGAAGAAATATGCCACTGCAAAGCATGTAATTCTTCTAATAAAAAGTGATCTTTTAAGTTTCTGCTTTTCTAAAAGAAATACAAATTTCAAATTTCACTCTTCATCTCTGAAGATTTTTTTTTTTTTAGAAGGAGAATTTGCAGTTATTTCTGTTAGTAAGGCAAGCTCTCCTCAGAGCTTTGAGAACATTCAGGGATGCAGCATCTACTTTTATTAAATACATGAATTTTTTTTATATGGGAGAAGGAAATTCAGCAAAGGGCCACTGAGATGGTTGGAAGCTGAAGCAATTGCCATCCAAGGAGAGTCTGAACAACCAGGGCTGTCTGGAGAAGACGTAGCTTTGGGTACTAAGACTGAAAGAGGGACTCTGAATGCCACAAGGAACTTTCTCCCCATCTGGACCAACAAGCAGGGGGACAGGTTGTTCACAGAGTCTGTCCAATCTCTGTCCTTGAGGTTTTCAAGACCTGACAGGATGAAGCCCTGAGCAATCTGGTCTCATCTCAGCTGCTCCTGCCTTCAGCTAGAGTTGGAGTGGAGCTTTCCTGAGCTTCCTTGCAGCATGAATTATCCTGTGATTTATATCCTTATTCTTTTGAAAGACTGCTCTATCTAATTTGAAGTGTATTGAAACTTTCAGATATTTTTTTATCTCCCCCAGCCCATATCACTTTGCTTCACTTTCTTTGCTATTTTATTTCTCTGTGTAATCCTACTAAATTTCGTCTGACTCATCTGTAGTTCATCAGACCTGTTTAGAGTTCTTACCCCATTCTGAGAAGTCCCTCACTTCTGGATCCTCCTTAGAGAGCACTGGCACTCCTCCAAGCCACAGCATGAAGCAGGTCCTTGCAGATTGCCTCAAGATGTTCAGTCCATTTGTGCTTAAATACCAATAATCATTCTTGAAACATGCTGCATCAGGAGTCACACAGTGTCCAAGTCTTGCTGTACTTCTCCTTGCTGCTGCTGATTTAATCGGCCAGTTGTCCAACACAGGAAGGAAATTTGATCTGAAATGATTCATACTGAAGGACCTCATTGTGAACATCTTGAATTTTTCTTGGCTTATAGAAACTGTCCTGGTAGCACATGGCAGGCAATATTACACTTTTTCTTTGTTATTCTCTATAATGTATCCATAGATATAAATATACACATGCATACATCTAGTCCTGAGTGTTTATTTCAGATGGCCAGGAGTGATGTCAGAAGGTCATGAGAACCAGTGGTGGTGACTGGATTTTTAAATATTTCTAGTCACTTACTGGTCCCTGCAGTTAGGCTGGCTGTAACCTTCTGAACCTCCCTTTTCTCCCATCTTAAATAGTCTTTTAGCCCTTCTTTGGTCCTTTAGTATCTTCTGTGATTTTTCAAGGATAATTACTCCTAATTTAGGTAAATCTTTAACATCTCCTAACATGCCATTGAGTGAAACTCATTGAGGTGTAATGAATACATCTGGACTGCCTTCACCCGGCCCCTGCTGCTCCTCTGTGAGCTGTCCAGGTATTCTTTTCTGCCACTTTCCCCTCCTTAGAGAGCATATGATTTCTGTGATCAGTCTAATAGTTACTTTCTTTCTTCAGATAATCAGTCATGTTTTCCTAGTCTATAAGGAGGAAGCCTAACATTTTTCCTGGATAATTTTTTTTCACCCTTCCTTTTCCCCTCCTGCCTGTCAGAGTTGTGTTCCACTGTGACTAGACAGGAAAACCTTTTATGCATGGAACACCATAAAAAGGATACAATAGCAGAGTCTTGCTGTGACATTACTCGTAAGCATTTATCTTTTGGAAAGTATTACGATAATGGCATCTTTGATACCAATCAGGCAATAGATGATGCTATTGTTTTGCTCTTCTTCAACATATTACTTAGGAAAATGTTCTTCGTTAAAGTCTTTCACAGAACTTCTGTGTCAGTGGTATTGGGTGCCCAAGTGTATTTGTGTTTACTGTGGTGGAAGTTTATGCACAGATTGAATTCTTTGGAGTTTTTTTTGAGAGCATATGTTTTGGGAGCTGAAAATTGTGAGTGTTTGAAGCCTAATCTGAATTCTTCCTTCTACTGCCTATTTTTTGGCCTCAGATAATCACTTAACCTTTTTCCTTGCCTTGATTCATTCCTCTGCACCATAGGGATATGCAACTTTAGGTACTTCTTCTGGATATTTCATAATTCATTAAAACTTTAAGTACTTTGAAGATATAAACTATGTATATAGTAAATGCTAAATATTTCTACAACAGTGCAAGGAAAAGGTTGATTTCTGAATTTGAACTAATTACCATACATAAAATTAATGTTCCATCTGCACTGCATTTCAATACCTTAATCATTTAAACATTAATGAAAGCAAAACTGAGGAATGAGTTCTGCTGCCCTTCTGATTGGGCATTCGTGGAGTTGTGGGAAATTCTCAGTCTCTGCTGGTCTGTTTGGTTTAATGTTATTTGTATTTAAAGATGGTTTCACTTAAGCCTAAAACCTTCAAACATGTAATTCTGGAGGCAAATCTATTTGCTGAGGGAAGTTCACTTGAACAGTTCTTGAAGCAGAGACTTGCACCCAAAACTTGTGTGCTTTCATTTGGGAAAAGATGGGCTGGGGAGGGAGGGGCAGGATGAATACCATTGACATGTGTAAGAAGGGATTAATTCACTGCCCTCTTTTTAAAAGAAGCCTGGGCACTCACTGCTGCAGGGTTACCTGTCCCTGAGTTAGCACCAGGGCAGCTGAAAGACTGAGCTGGCTGAGGCCCCATGCCAATCCCTAAAGGCAAGTCCTTGAGAGGGGCAGTATTTAAGAGCACACTTTTGTCTCAAGAATATCATGATACTGAGAAGTGGTTGCATGATGTGGCAGCATCATGGCAACCCTTTGCCAGTGTTGGGGAGAAATAAAACAACTGCCAGCATGCAGCATCCTGCTGCATCCCCTCCTGCTTTCGATACCTCAGTGTGTACAAATAGCAGTGCCATCGGTTTTCTTTACTACCAATTTTCTTGATTAGCAGATGTTTGGGCATGCTGCACCAGCATTGAAATGCCTTCTCTTTGCTCTTCTCCCGAAAAGCAGAGGCACAGTCTTCTGCCATGGATTCCTATTCAGGAATCTTCTCCACCTCAGGCAAACGGATATAGTTATCACAGCAATGGGTATGGCCAGAACATCCAGAAGTCAGTTTTCTTGACATACACTGTAAAAGGTCATTTGTAACCACTAGTGTAATGCCCTAAGGATGGCACAGCAGTAGAAGCTGCAGCGGTATTTTGCTGCTGGCCTTGCACTGAGACTATGTGTTCATCACATGGAGGAGGACTAGTTTGTAGCAAGTTGCAGGGGATAAGGTAGAAGACTGAAAAAAAGTCAAAGTTTTAATTAGCTAATGCTATCAAAATGTAGAGACTTGCATATCAGGAAAGAGAAGCAAAGAACTTCGAAAACAAGATGAGAGAGATGGAATTAACCACATATGTGAAATTTTTAAAATTACTGAAGCTGGAGGAAGGGATGTGTGCTCATGCATTTCAGATAATAAAGGAAATAAGGGACAATTAACACCATTATACAGCCACCAGGCTGTCTGGCAGTACTCTGCAGTCAGTCCAGAGGATGCCAGGCTTCCCTGACAGTATATAGAAGTGGTAACTTGTTCTGTCATCAGCCAGGGTGCAGGCCACAAAAGGTAAGAACAAGAGTCATATTTTAAGAAGACTTGCACTTCTCCAAGTTGATTTGAGCATTAGTGCTAAATTCCTGCTGCTGCTGACAAAAACCAGCAATGCACATTCTTGATGCTGTTAATTTACTGATATATTAATTGCTATCTCTTCTGGATGCTGCAGTTGCATTTTTCATGTCTGTTTATTGCCTTTTGTTGCTGGCTGCCTAAGATAGCGTGGGCAGATCTTATGTCTGATGCTTTGTTTTAGTTGCCTGGCTACTGTAAAATGTTATCTTAGCTTTTGCTGAGGTGCCACAGATGCTTTATTGATGATTGTCCAAACAAGGAAATTTATAAAAGATGCTGGTGAATGCTGTGCTTGCCTAGTTCTGCTGCTTTTGCTAGAGATGCTACAATATGTTTACTTTGCTTTGCTACTACAGATTCTCTGTATGATAATGTAGAGGGTAGGCTGAAACCTTTCATTTACGCACTGGGGTCATGGTCAATACCAAAGGTAATATTATCTATATCTTAGTATGCAAAGAAACTGTTTTTGAAAGGAGATGGTGGGCAGCTGTTTCACTAAATTGCAATGCATTCATTTCTGGTAATTTTTATAAAGAAAATGTATTTTTCCTGTTGATTGTGTTGCCAGATTTTTCCCTTCTTTTCTCCCTGTGAATGTCTCCAACAGAGAGAGATTTAAGTCTCAAAACTTACTTGGGACATTGACTTCAGACTTCTTCCCTGCCAAAAACTGAAAGTAACCAATATTTCTTCTGCTCTAGGCAGTTTCTATTTATCTCTACATCACGAGCACTTCTGACAAAATTGTTTTCTTGTACTCATAGTCTGAAAGCTCTTCTAAAGTCTCTGAATAAGCTATGTTTCTTTTCAGTTAGTCCAAAAATATTTTGTCATCAAATAAATAAAATAATTACTTTGTACAACTGTTTTACTTCCTTCTTTAGTATTATTGCAAGCCTTTTCCTAATTATTCTTGCCTTTTGGCAGTTGCAGTGCATTAATATTTACAAGATGAGATACAGTTTTCTGTTTATATTAGCAGTCTTCGGTCTGTGAGATCTGGACCAACCAGAATGCAGGATATCCTTTCTCTTCGATTCATCAGGTTCATAATGTAAGATACAGCGATGAATGGCTGTGTTGTCACTCTCTGGATGTACAGTCTGTTGCCGTGGTGTTATCTCCGGGTGTCGTGTCGCTGAGATGACAGAGCAGTCCGTACCTTGTCAGCCGTGTGCGGGGACCGTGTGTGCAGCATCCGTGTGTCGTGCCTGTGGTTAGCGTGTGTCGGCTCCGTGCTGTGCGAGCGTGCAGGACACCGCCAGCAGCCGTCTCGCCCAGGGAGAGCTTTGAATTCTGTTCCTCGTGTTTCTGTTGGCTCCCTCTTGCAAAGCAGGAAACCGTGTAAACAGCTGGGTTTGCACAGTTTTGCCCCCGCCATGTGTCGTGCTGCCCTCTCTGTGTCGGTCCGTAGGCTTTGCCCAGCTGAGGTTGCACACTGCCTTTGCAGAGGCACTTTGGGCGAGTTGGAGGAAACGCTGATGGTGCCCTGAGATTTTGTCACCTCAGTGGCAGTCGTGAGTGCTGTGCACGTGAGAGCAAACCTGGTGGTCCATCCTGCAGTGTGCCAAGGACGGCAGCCAGTTGTTCAGCAAAGTATGAGAGCAGCTGTAGATTTCTACTCATTCTGTCATGCCTCCTTGGAACATTTCTGCCAGAGAGGGGTCATTTTGGCCACAGAGCATCAGAAGTATTTTAAATCTGAAGTACACCATGAACCTGTTTCCATTATTCCAAAGCCAAACATTTTAGGAGCTAAAAAAATCGTCTTCCTGTAGGAATTAAAAGACAAGCAAATAATGAGGATTTGACTGGATCTGCAGAACATTGAAAATTTTCACAGGGAAAAAATTATAAATTTTTCAGCCAGAACTGTTGTATCCATGTGTGCTCCAATTTGTTGTTGTCATGGTGACTAATACATGTTACCATAACCAGGCATGAGGCTTAACAGGTGAAAAGTTATAAGATGTGGTCCTTGTTAAAAATAACTACATTCAAACCACTCAAAACCAGGCCTTCTTGGCTTTTTCTTCCTTTTAGCGCGGAGGCTTTTTAATGTGACATTTTTATAAAAAGACGAGGGAGGTGTTAGATTTTTATAGCAGATTTATTGAGGTTACTTCTTATATGCAACTATCTCTACATCCAGGTGCCTTTAATATGAGTCAAATACACTTGTCAGAGAATGGATGAGATAGGAAAATGTGCAGCAATTGTAGAAAAAAATTGTAAAGAAAATAATAGCTGTAGTCTGCTTCTTTAGCTCATTTGACATCAAGCATCCAACCCTTTCTAGAGCACTAAGTGCATTTCTGCCCATTTTTGGGGTTAGGAAACACTGCAGTTGCACAAGGTATTGGTCTCTAAGGTTATTAAAAGTTGTCATTGCAAAAGGATTGAATCCTTACAACTCTGGCACCTGCCTTGAGACCATTTTCTGATTATAAATTCTTTATCTGCAAAATGCGTAACAAAAAAAATCTTCTTTTTCAAGTTGGCTGAGGCCAAAGAGAGGAAAGGTTCTGGTTAAAGTCATAGGGAGGTTAGAATACTTAACTGCAGGCAGTACAGAAAAAAACATGTGATAAATTGCACAGCTGTCTGATGAGCTGTAAAGTTAGATGAGGAAGAAATTATCTCTTGCCTTTCTACTTCATCAGAGAGATAAATATCTCCATCCGTATATTGTGTCATAAAAAATACATAAGCTTAAATGTTTGATTATTTCTTATAATTGCAAATTAAATATTCAAACCAGAAAATCCTTATCCTATCATATCTATTTTTAAAACTTAAATCAAACATTATAGTTGGTCTTGCACAGCAATTTATTAACGTTTCTGTACTGCTTGAGAAGTGTATTAGATACTTATGAAGGACTGAATCTCAGTATATCATCTATAAATTGTTCCACATCAACTCCTCAGATTTAGGACTAGTAATTAATATTTTTCCACCATGGCTTGAGCCTTGTGGTTTCAAGTCCTCTTCAGGTCGAAGATGGTCCTATTTTGTATTTTACCTAATGTTAGCTGTCATCATCACATCCTAAATCTCAGAATTTCAATATCTGACTAGAGCCAGTTAGATGAGAATTCCCTTTCCTTGTGGTGAGGTTTTTAGACACAGATTTATGAATGTATACCTTGTTACAGCTCAGTCTAAATAGGCTGTGAATACTAACAGTAGTACTGTTTGAAAGTCTAAGGAGTTTGGTAAGGAACTTCTGCTGAATATTAAAAAAAACCAGTGATACAACTGTAAAATAAAATTTTGACTATGTATAATATCTTGTCCATTCATCATAATAACCTATATCTATGTGTTTAATTTTATGCACTTTTCTTAGTAGCTGCTCCTTCTACAAGACACATGGAAGTACATAAATAGCCTCCACAGGCAGTAGTCTGTCAGGAACAGCAGAAATGTATGTCTGCATTCCCCTCACCTCAGCTCTATTGCATGTGTAGAACATCCTAGAGATATGTATAGAAATCTTGGCAATTCTGTTTTGTCTAATTTAAAAGGAGTAGGTAGTAAGATGATTTTATTTATAGAGCATTCAATGGATACAAGCATGGTCTCCACACAGTCCCACTCTTAAGTGTCTCCTACACAAGTTTTATTAGCCTGGTTGAAGATTATTTCTCATTTCTTTACCAAACTGAGCCAAAACAAGAGTTAATCATTGTTCCCCTTTTCCTGCCGCTTATTTACAGACAGTAATGCTGTTCTCTATACTTTTCATACTTAATGTGTAAAAGGGAAACAAACTGTAAAATTACGTACTCACTTTACTCCTTATGTACCCTGCTTAATTTGCCAGTGCTATCCCTTTCTTGCATGTGAGGAAAGCCACCTGCTGAGCAGTGCAACAGAAGAGTTTGGAGCACTACCCCTGGTCACTTGTTCGGTAGGAGTTCTGGTCCTGCCTCATGGCCATCCCTTGGTAGTGAAACCGGTGGTCAAAAGATGTATTTTTGTAGCTTTTTTATCCTGAATTTACTCCCTGTCCACACGGGAACCTTTTGCTAAATAGCCAGGATGTGCCTCCTGAGCTCTGCTTCCTTACGCAGAACATGCAGGAGTGTGTCTTTATTAGGGAGGAAAATAAGAACTAAATCAAGTGGTCTGTTAGCTGTGGCCTTGGACAGTTCATAAGAGACAGCTGAGCACACTGTGAGAATTTGTGATAGGTGCAATCCATCTTCTCTTGTTGTGAAAGACAGACTTAGCTACTAAGGATGCAGATCCTCGCCCCTTGTAATATGATGGAAATCTTATTTTATGAGAAGAGCTGCCTCATAAAGAAATTAGATTCCTCCTTCAGATCAAATAAGATAGAAAGTTTTTATGCATTAGCAGCCAGAAGGATTCACTTTTGTGGATACAAACTACCAAAAATTGGAGTCATTGCTCCTGCTGCTTTCCTTTCAAAATCTGATGCTGAAGTTATATCCATGGCATATAGGCAACTTAACTAGGCAAAACAGAAATTACAGTACTGTGTAATTGGTAGAATTGCTAATGGTGCCAACAGTAACTAACTAGGTTTGATTTGTTTTATGATGTTCTCTTGCTTGAAGTTGTCATATTGGCAGGGTAATGTTGATGTTTCCAGATTTATCTCTTGCTTTTCATTGCAGAGCTGTGCAAGCGCGTGTCATTTTGTTATTTTGTGACACATGAAAATGATGTACTTGTTGTGTTTACTCTGTCCTGACTTAATTAGTAAGATGTGATAGATTGCAAGACTTTGAATGTCTTCAATAAGATTTTTTCATGTGTTTTTGATGCTTAACTTCTTTTTGCTATAAAAGTCTAAACTTCTAGCCATGTTCTGTGTGAAATGCTGATCACAATTCCTTGTTAGTTTCAACATATATTTTAACAATATGACATACATAGAAAATACAGAGATAAGTAAGGTAAAGAAAGAAGTAACATAATCCAAACTAAAATAATCATATAGGAAAAGGTAAAATAGTTTGAGAGAGAATGGGCAGGAGAAGAAGGAGGACCAGGAAAGACAAGTGTAATTGCAAAAAGACAGAGCTGCAAGAAGAGCAGATTTGAGAGGCAGTCCAGGCCAGAAAGGATAGGAGAGAAGTCAGAGTGATGGCAGAGGGAAGAGGGCTTAGGAAGAGAAATCCATGTATGAGTCATTTGCAGCATGGATCTGCAAGGTAGAAGGAGCCCCTAAGGAGAGGTCAGTTCAGGTCCTATGGAGCCATGACCAAATGGCAAGTGAGACCCAGACCAGCACTGCCAGGCTGGGGACATTCCTGCACTGATGCCTACACTGACTCTTTTGGAGGGAAGAAAAGTGTGCTGCAAAGGGATTTGGCAGCAAACTGCGCTCCTACCTATGTTCTCTGAGAGCTTTGAGGAAAGAGGGAAGATGACAGCTCAGAAAGGCAATCTCCGATATCAATGAGAATGATGAATGTGGAAGGGCAATGTTAGTACCTCCACAATGAGGCATCAAGAGAAGGTGATCAAAGTAGATATTCGTAAAGAGATTAAAGAATGCCTCGTGTGTTTGAAGAATGTATAATAAGTCTTCAGATCAAAGCAAAGTCTCTGTTATTTAGCCATTTAAGAAAGTTAGTTATTGATTATATGTGCCGGATAATGGAAGGTGTATTAACTGTGCAGAAAATCTTGTAAAACACACAGCAGAATTTTTGAAAGGCATTTTTGTGCTTCTCATGATTTTTTTCAAGTGCTCTCATCCTATTATATGTATTGTAAACACTTATTTTTAAGGAATATTTCCGGTGTCTAATGATTTTATTCTCAAAGCAGAGATTTAATTAAAGCCTCATTAAACACTACAGTAGATGATGTTGGATTATAATTTAAATAATGAAAAATGTAGGAGTTGTGTTCCCTTATTTTAGTAATATGGCTCTAGGTGTAGAAAATAAATCCTTGTTAATTGAGCACAACAGTGGAGGGCTACTTTATAGTGAATTTTCCTGCACATACTCTTACATCTTGAACAACTGTGATTTTCAGACAGGAGACTGGGGAGAGCCTTCAATTACCTTGCGACCTCCAAATGAAGCCACAGCATCAACGCCTGTACAATATTGGCAACATCATCCAGAGAAACTCATCTTCCAGTCATGCGATTATAAAGCATTTGTAAGTGTTGATAATTTTAGTTGTTTGATTTGGGGTAGATATATTAAACTTGGATTTTGATAGGCTGTTGTGTTTTAATTTCAATTATAGTATTTTTTCATTCACGTTTAGAGAGACAGGTCACTACTTCTGAAATGCTGTAATTGTAATAAATGAGAAACAAGGATGCACAGTATATTTTTGCTATGAATTGTGTGATACATTGCAGTCCATGTGGCATTAGTGTTAGAAAAAGAGTAAGTGCCTAAGTGTGTTGAAGTGACAGTGAGAGCAAGTGCCCCTAGTTTTTATCTCTTACAAATCCCTGTCTAGTAGTTATGAAAGAATAATAAAACATAATATGGGATCCTCATACCTACCTTAATGCTGTGTGCACAGCACTTAAATTAAGTGTTGCCTCACCTGAACTTTATACAAGTGTTTTGGGGAAAGGAAATAGAGAAAAAGGAGGTGAAGGTCCCAAGTGTTTTCCATCTATGGAACAAGGGCACATTCAGACCTCTCCCAGCCTGATGGCTACTTGAAGTACCAGTAGCAGTCATTCCATCAGGGCAGGCCATACTTATTTCTAACTCCATGAGGCTGCAGGCAGTTATCACTTCCCATCCCTGGAGAAACTGAGCTTCCCTCTACAACTAAAGAGAATTAGTCTTCTCTGGCTGTTATAAATGTTTGTGGAGGAAAGAAAGGTCTCCCGCAGTACAGAAAGTCATTGGAAGGCTTTCTTTTTTTTTTAATGAAAAACAGTTTTCTGAAATTATGAGTTCCCTGTCAACAGGGTGGGGGAACTGGAGCTTCTGGGGAGCTTCAGCCCACCTTTTTGAATGCCTGCATTTCCCCTTCTGACTTTGCTGTAAAGCATTGTTGAAGCTGCTGAAGGTGCCTGCCAGCCCGCTGTGTGTCCTCTCTGGAGGTGGCCACCTTATGGCTAGCTTATGTACAAAGGAAAGGGGCTCAGTAGTTGCAGCGACTTTAGGATGATAGCTGGGGATTAACTGCTGGTCCAGGACGTGGGGTTGAGATCCTCTTCACTTGAAGGGCCTTGGATCTTTGGTGCTTTTTAGGATAATGCTCTGTATGTGAAATACTGCTGCATTTTGGGGAGGTTGCTGAGACAGACCCTGGCTTCCACTAAGGAGGGGCAGAAGGAGCGTTACAGACTTGTCTTTCTGGAGCACATCTGTATCTTCCATCGGACCCTCATGGGGTTAAAAATTGCCGTACATGTAGTGATCATCCCTGGACAGTAACTAGAACCTCTGCCTTCCTCAGCAAGATGGTCAAGGACCATCTCACTGCTCTCAGTCTTGTTCTCCTGCTGTCCAAAACCTCCTTGCTCACTTCAGATTGAAAAGGAAGGTTAGCAACTTCTAGTTCTTGAAATATTTTCTGTAGTTTTCAGTGAAGTGAACATGTTCACCTCAAGTGCCTTTTCTCTTTTTACATAATCTAGCAGTAAATTCATAATCTAATGTAACCTTTGTAGTAGATTGGAAGATGCATCATTAAAGAAATGAAATTGAAATAACCAGGAATATCCAAGTTAGTGGTGTCTGAGGAAAGTCCCTCCTTTCTTAAGGACCATTTGTCATCCCTTTGTTTCAGCTCCTTGAGCTGTATTGACCTCAGCTTTATAGAGTAAAACCCTGGCTTGTAAGTTATAATTGGGGTAGCTTTTATTCTATGCCACATCAATCAGTTAAACTGTTGGATGTTCTCTGTATTGCTCCCACATGCCCTGGGTGTTTGAGAAGAAACTGTTTCCAAAAGCACAGAAAGTCAAAAGGAAGCAAAATTTCTTCCAAGAGTTTTAGATTTTCCTGACAACTAAATTGGATGGTACTGCTGTGATTTGTGTGTCTATTCCACAATCCACCTTGAGAAGCATTTCTGAATGCCTTCAGCTGAGGCTTTTTGCTGCTGTGCAGATGGGACAGGTGCTCTCATTCTCTTCTCTTTCTTCCTCTTCTGCCGTAAGCAAAAAACACTGCTTTTTTAGTGTGGTGCCTGACCAACTAGTAGCTTTCAAGGAAAAACCAATTTGTTTTACTGTAGTCTATAAAAAAATGAGAGAAATAAAACCAAACAACCCCCAAAGCAAAACAAAAAACACTCAACCATTCATCCAACCAACCAAAAAACTGAAGACATTAATTGCAACCTGCCCAGAGAAGGCTAAGGATTCCAAATGTGTCAGACAGCAGGATTCAGATAAAAATACAGTTAGGTTCAATATGGTTTTGTTTACTCTTCTAATTTCAGAGCTTGCTTTAAATATTTTGTTTTTCTTCAAGGGCAACATCAAACTGTCCCATCAAATTAATGCCCAAAGCCCTATTCACATCACTAGCGAGCCCCCAGCTGGACTCACAGCTGCTCAGTCTATGAATCTTTCACATCTGCAGTCCTCTAGGAATGCCCTTCATTCATTCCTTTATGCTTGTGCTTATCTGCTAGTGTTGTTGTTGCTCACTGGCCCATTTATAATGCCCTATAAAATGTTTCTCACTAATTGCTGTGTTGGCTAGTGTCTATATTGAAATATTTATGCATTTTCTTGCAGGTCAGGGACTCCTGCCATACACAGTGTAAACTAAAGGCTTTAAAGAAAATATCTCAGTTTAGGTCAGGAGACCAGAGAACTGAACCAGTACACTCTGTTCAGTTCCAGCTTGCATTCATCTGTAACTGAAGTTATTTTTGATAAGTTCTTGCCTAAGCTGAAGCTGTTCACCATCTGGCTGGGTCAGCTTAGGCTCTTTCCAAGAGGAGACTTTCTGGTAGAGTGAGACAGGTCAGCGGTGGTGGGTTGCAGCATCCTCTGGAAAGTGCTTTCCACAGTGCTTTCTCTCCTCCTGCAGCCTACTTACCATATTTTCACAGTGGCATGACTTATCTTCAGCTCCCATGTTGCTCACTTACAACTGGAGACTTAAGAGTAGCCATGGCCTTGTGATAATACAGAAATTCCCTGTGCCTGGGGAAGAGCAGGTGAAAGGGGCCTTGCTGTGCTTTCTGCTCAGTTAAGCCAGAATTGCATGTGGCATCATACAGAAATTCAGAAAGGTCCCGTTTGCACAGAGCTCGAGGAGCACATGCACACCTGCAGGTGTGCACACCTGTAGCATCTACAGGATAAATGCAGAGCGTGCTGTGGCTCTGGTTCAGCCCAGGTAGCCATAACAGGAGCCCTCGCTGCTAGGTGGGAATGGCAGGGATGATGCAGCCTGCTCCATCCCTGCAGGAGCAGCACCACTCAGCCATGGTGCAGAGGGGTACTGAGACCTCAGGGGAGCAGAGGCTGCTGTCAGGGTGCAGGAGGGCTCAAACTGTGTGTGCCAGCAAGTGACACAGTGGGGGAGAGGGGCTGTGTCGCTGAGGCACTGCCTGCCTTGTTACCCCTGGAGATGAGCAGGCTCCTCTGAGGGATTCTCACAGTGTTTTCCAGTGAGCTGAGCCAGGAGACAGCACCCTGCTGCTTCCTCTCACACAGCCTCCTCCAGATCACTAAGGGCTTCAAAATAACAGTTCAGGGTCAGCCTTTCCTTAGGAAGCAATAATGATTTATGCTAGTTTTAGTACAGATTTATTGTCTCTCTCTGCTGACATTGGGCTCTATTTGCACGTAAATTAGTTACAGATTGAGAACACTGAGGTTAAGATCACTGCTGGCCTTCTCATCCACGTGATTGCACACATAACAATAGGAGTTTGGCAGATGGCAGCTAAAAAAAAGCAAATTCTCCATTTCATAATCAATTTTTTTTTTAAGATGAAAGCTGTAGTATTTGTTCGTTATTTCAGTAACTTAAATGATAAGCTATAAGACTTTCAGATACTGCTTCAAAGAACTCCAGCTGATTCAATACACTTGTTGCTGTGCGTTCTTGTTTTATGGGTTGATTAACACATTAGTTTAAATAATTTAAAAGAACTGCAGAGTGAAAAAGATCTAAAGCAATATCTTAAGAAATTGATTGCTACCACTAGGTTTTTTAAAGCATGTTTTGTGCATTTCTGCAGATGTCTGTCAGTTCTGGAATTTCAGTTAATCTAAGTTCAATGTATGTTTGTTCTAGTATTTAGGTTCTATGCTGGTAAAAGAGTTAAGAGGCACTGAGTCAACACAGGATGCATGTGCAAAGATGAGGGTAAGTTTGTAAACCTACTCCTTTCTCTATTGTAATAGTATTAAATAACTGTTTGCTTGTACTGTACCCTTTTTGCTTTTGTAATGTACTGTTACCCATTTCCTTTCCTTGCTTTTACATTGATATTCAATAGGAAATCTATTCTGTTTTATGTCTTAATTTGAAGTAATACCAAAATTTAAAGAGAAATTTTTATTTTGCATGTTGTATCTGACAAAAAAACCAAATGTTTGTATTATGTTTCTCATTAATCTTTGAGTATGTTTCAAAGTACTTCCACACAATTTAAGCATGCGCATATCCAATTGTTTTATAAACAGAATTTATAGTTTTTATATGATAATCTAGATTGAATTTTCAATGTTAAATATGTAGTAGCAAATATATAACATGTTGTCAAATGCATTGCTTTTTATGTATGGTCTAATCCAGCACTCACATAATCCTGTGGATAATTTTACTCACATGAGTACTTCCTTTAATTATGAGTTACTTACATGTTTTACATTAAAGGGTGGAATAGGGTCTAACTCAGCAGCTAGGTTTCCTTCAGACTGTTAAGAATGTGCTTTCCTGTGGCTCTTTAGCCTGGTACTGGTTTGTAGGAAATTACAGTAGTTTATCTCCAAGAAACATTGCTGCTGGAAACACAAAAGAAGCCATAGCCTGATTTATTCCCAGCTGTAGTTGTAATAAGAACGCACCTGTTCACAGCCATGATGAACATACCATGGGCTGGTGTAGGGAACGCTGAGCTCCAGGACGGCTTCGATGAATTGAGATGAGAGATCTCTGAAGGCTGCTCTTAGAAAATCAGGTTTATTAGGGATGGTGAAAGGTCTTACTTGGAGCTGCCAGACGCAGCACGTGGCAAGGCCTGAGGGGATGGGGGAGGGGAGAGACAAGGGGTAGAAAGGATGCTCTAGGAGAGGGTAGAATTCTGAGAGGGGAGAAGTTCCAAGAGAGGGGCAGTTCCAAGAGAGGGGCAGTTCCAAGAGAGGGGAGTTCAAAGAGGGCATCTGGCCCCTCGGAGACCCCTTATCAGGGGGCTTCAAGGTGGGCTGGAACAGGACCTGGGCCAATGGGGTCACAGACACTTGATGCTTCAGGGGAGGGTTACAGGTGTGGGGTGAACCATACATTCTGGGGTTTGAGATGGAACAGTCTATTTGACTTTTGGACCTATCTGTAGGTAAGGGCATTGTCCAACCAGTAGGGGGGATTGTTTTCATCCTGGCTGTACTATTGTGAATCTTTTGCCAGGCAATTATTTTTATCCATCCTTCCCAACAGGCTGGCATGATTAATTAATGAAGAAAGTAATTGTTTTCTAATCTACCAAACATGTACAATTACCTAGATGAATGAGCAAAATCTTTTCTTCTGTGTATCATATGTCTCTTATGCAAGATGTCTCTGAGCACAAGACATGGCATTCAGATCAGAAAGCTGAAAGATGTGTAAAATTCATGCAATCAGACAACCATTTCCTGCTGGTTACATGTGTGCAGCACACAGATTTCCATGCAAGCTGTTTTTAGCTAAGGGCTGGCAGTAATTCACAATTACTAGATTTCCTGAAGATCTGGGGCTTTTCAGCTAATTACATGCTAATCATTCCTTACCTGGGCTTAAACTCCTCTGAAAAAACCCCAAGAATTTGACACAGAGGGAAGATCTACAATCACATACACGTGTTCTGGGGATTTAATTGAGGCTACAAGCATACCATCTTCCAATCCAGTTTTGAAACTGTCAGTCTTAGCAGTTAATTCCTTAGGCATATGCCTGTGGAGAAATTAGGGCAGAATTTGGCACTTTAGTAGCATATGGCAACTTCAGTAAGTTGTCTGACTGAACTAGAAGGCTTAACATAAAAAAAGGCACTCTAAATAATTTATAGGCATTTTAATATATATTTCTATAAGTAATAACTTTAGCCAATTAAAATTATACAACTGAAAAAAACCTAAGTGTTTGAAAACATATGTAATTTAAAATACACAATTCCTATATAAAATAAATAATGCAGTTGTGCTAGTTTTCTATAGCGCCATACAGGACACATATAATACAGTGGTGGGATTTATGTACATTTCTTTTTACATTCTCTTTTGAAACAATTGTTCTGTGAGAGTGTTTATTTTGTGGTTTGCGGGTTTTTTCATTGCAAAGATAATTGAATAATACAGTTTTGAATCAGGATTTCATCTATTCTATGTAGTCCTTTTAATCATGTTCCTATTCAAGTCAAAAGCAAAAACCTTTGACTTAATAGGAACAAATTATTATTTTAGCCTGTTTCCCAGTGAGAAAAATGTATATTTTTTCCAAAACTTTCTGCCTCTGGATGTCTCCTGAAGGTTGCTGTTGGCGAATTGGGAGTCCAGGTTGTCCAAAGTCATCCTGAAATTTTGTTGTGATGTTCATTATTGTATTTAAGTAACCTTGGGTTATCATTGAAAAGCTATTTTCTGTTATAGTCACATGTTACTTTAAATGTATTGAAAGGTACATTTCACTTACAAGAAAAAGGAGTGAAAAGGTAGATATATTATTTGTCTGGCTCACAGGTGCCGAATTCTTTACACTTGTCCAGTGTCTCCAGAGTCAGCAAGACCTTTACATAGGGTTTATTATGAACAATATTTTTATTCTAGTATTTTATTTGTTATTCCATACACATGTTGCAAAACTATAACCTGCTGCAATCTGGAACGTGTTGGGTTTGTTGGGCAGTATGTCACATATAAACTTGTACCAGGTGGAGGTCACTCCCCACAATTTTTTTAATCTTTCTTGACTAATCCACATAATGGTTTTATGGAGAATGTATGCAAATTAGGTACCTAATTTTTCTATCAATGTGGCTTTTGATTCTCCATCTTTTACCTAATGCTGCTTTCAAAAGTGTTGACATTCACTGGATGTCTTACAGTCAGCAGGTGCACAAGGATGAAAGAAGTGTATCAGTGAAAAAAAAATCTTGATCTTCCTTAATCATTTATAAATACAGAGAAACAACAAAAATGACATGTTTGCTGACTGCAGATCCCTCACTGTTAGTTGTAGATGCTCCTAGGGCTTTCAGTTATTGCAATTGATGGGTTTAGTTCTCAAAGGAAGTGTCATGTGGCTATCCCTTATGTCTCTCCGCAGAGGCTTACAGCAGCGTCCTTATAGCTTAAAAGTGAAAGAAAATCCTAAATCTTCTATAATGTAAAAAAAAAAAAAACAAAAACAAACCACCAAGCATAAGAAGAAACAAAAGAAAAAAAAAAAAACCAACCAAAAAAAACCCCAAAAAAACCTGAGAACCTTTACCTTAATAACTCTTCTTGGAAATCCACTGTGCTTCTCAGCGTTGTGCAGCAGTGTGCTCTAGCAGGGCAGATGATGGATTTGTTTGGGGAAAATCATGCAGATGCAATAGCTGGAGCTCAACACTGGGGTCAAGGTTATACATTGGTTTTTTCCCCATCCAAACTTCAGATTCTTGCAACCACACAAAATTATGGATATTTGTCAAGAACTTCACTTTTCTATTCATATATTTGCACTCCTTTGTATTTTACAGTTTCTTATTTGTTTCCAGCTATTTTCTCTCACAAATTCCCTCTCTAGTGGACAGCACTGTCTCCTTATCTCCATTCCCACCTGCTGTAAACTGACCTTTCTTACTTGGAGATTAAATCTTGCTGTCCTGGCCAGAACAGATTTATTAATTATATTTGAGAGATGCCTTCAAGAAGCTAAGAGTTCATCTTTTTCAGTGGGAAATGGGAAATACTGCACGTGGCATTTTCAATCAGATTGCTGCCTTCATCGCAATTTATCATAGGAACATGAAGGGAGAATAAGATGTGTTTGCATCAAAATAAAGGAAAGAGTTAAATTTAGATTTGATCTAGAAAGAGACTTCTCTACAGAAGACTTCATTTGGCATTTACACATCGGAATTCCTTGACCAGGTGGGAAGGGGATTGTTTTATACTTACTGGTATGAGCACAGCCACAAGGCAGACTCTTTCTTTGCACCTGTGTTAAATCACTGATGTTGCGTATACCAACTGAACAGTCTAAATCAGTCAAATATTTACTGCAGCAGAAGGGAACTTAAATTTGGTTCTTGGATCATGCCACCTTCCTATTATTTTTCTTTCTTAAATATTTTCTTGTTAGGAATAGATTCTTAAATTTCAGGTCAAAGTTCTGAGGAACCAGCTGTTCACAAAGCAGGTGAAATATCTTGCTGACTGAAGACCAAAATGTCAAAGTTGGAGTTGCTATAAAATCTGATTCTCTTATCTCTGGAGAGGAAGGTGAAGCAGAGTTGACTCACTGAAAACAGGCAGCATCTGGGGCCTTTCTTCCTCCTTTCATTCCTTATGTAAAGAAGGAACTGAATTTAGATGACAATCTCCTTGTTTCTACTAAACCTTTTCTTACTTTTCAATGTCTGTTTCATTTTTCCTCCAGAAGTAGAAGTCTACATATGAAACTCCCTGGGCAAATACCATGTCAGCATCAAACACTATTTTGGGATTTAGATTCTTCAGTCTCTGCTCTTTTGAGACTTGCAGCTCTGCCTCTCTTGTGTGGCTACTGCTTTCAGAGGGTCTGCAGTGGAACAAGCACATAGATATTACTCAAAAGGAAAAAATTAGTAGTGATGGAAGACCTTATAGGCATTCAGTCTCTATGCACATCCACATCATGCTGTACCATGTGTTCAGAGAATTGTACATCCTTGAATTCTGGCTGAAAGGAATCTAAAGGGCAGGAGGAATGCATAGGAATGCTTAGAGATACTGCAAAAGAAAAAAACAGTCTCACTCTCAACTAGGTGCATTACAGGTGTATCCCAAGTGCAGTGTTCATACTAATGATGTAGCTTGGAGGCATCCACTTATTGTAGAGCAGTAAAGAGTTTTGTACCACGAGGATTGTAGATATAGTTTTATTCCAAGAAGTGTTAAATTATGTCAGTAATGCATTTTTAAACTTTTTGGACTGAGAGAAGTTAATAAGTATTTGTTAAAAGGCAGATTGTATAATTGTATGTAAAAAATTGTTAAAAGGCAAAATGGCTTCAAAACTAACTGGTCATATGTGGACTTAGACTTTTTCATCTCATGCATGATCTTGTCAAAGTGATTCATTCAAGCTGCTCTTCCCCAGCTGGTCAAAGGAGGTGACTGTCCCACTTTACTCTGTGCTGATGCAGCCTCACCTTGAATCCCGTGTGGGGTTTTGGGCACCACACTGTAAGGAGGAAATAAAGCTGTTAGAGGGCGTCCAAAGGAGGGCCATGAGAATGTTGAAGGGCCTTGAGGGGAAGCCTTATGAGGAGCAGCTGAGGACACTTGATCTGTTCAGCCTGGGGAAGGGGAAACTGAAGGCAGTTCCTGCATGGCAGTCTGCAACTTCCTCATGATGGGAAGAGGAGGTGCAGACACTGATCTCTTCTCTGTGTGACAGGACCCAAGGAAATGGCCTGAAGCTGTGTCAGGGGCGGCTTAGGTTGGGTATTAGAAGTGGTTCTTCACCCAGAAGATGTTTGAGCTCTGGAACAGGCTCCCCAGGGAAGTGGTCACAGCACCAGTCTGACAGAACTCAAAAAGCATTTGGGCATGCTCTTGGACCCAGGGTGTAACTTTTGGGGGTGGCCCTCTGTAGGGCCAGGAGTTTAATTCAGTTATTCTTCTGGTTCCCTTCCAACTGAGATTTCACCAATTCTGTGAACTATTGTAACAAAGTTTCATAAGCCTCAGATAAATAGCAGACTTAGGGGTATAATAGTAGGCGGTACCAACACATGTTTTAAAATGTTCAGTCTGGTGCCATTTAGAATTACTAGTTGCTACCAGTTTGGGGAAAAGTTCAGATTCTTATAATGAAGTGGATTCCAATACATAATTGAATAGGAGAATTGCCAGCTACAGTGTTCATATATATATTAAAAATCAATATAGGACTGAAGATTCATTTGCAAAAGCAGAAAGCCAAGATGAAGACTTAAGATTTTACAGGCTCATAAACTTTTTGTTGGAATTTATTTATGTATGGTGTTGTTGGTGAGTTGTCATAGCTGAATAATGTTTCTGTACTGTGTATTTGCAATATCAAATATAATTACATATAAACCTAAAAGTTAATATGTTTTCATTTTGGCCACTGTATGAAAGCTGTGTAATCTAGTTATAAATACATGTATAAGCACACTGAACTGGTCAACATGGCAAAGTAGAAGTACCAGTGTATTTCCTCTTGGCAGGAAATAAATAAATGAGATGAAAGATTTTCAGAGGGGACTGTGTTACACCATGTGCTACAGTATATCAAGAACTTACTTGGACACAATTCTAGGTGTATTTCTGAATTTCTTGTTCAGCTGCTTTGTGTGGTTATGTACTCAGAAATACCATTATTTGTTTTTACACTGCAGGAGCATTCAAAGGTTGAATTAATGCTCTCAGTTCTGCACAGAATAAGGTATTGAGGTACAATCCTGTCTTGAAAAAGTTAAAGGCCCTTTAGGGTTGCAGGTTTCATATTTGCTTTTTACAAATAAATCACTACTTTATATTACTTTATTAAGTTCTCTGCTTCTTAAGCCTTTGTTAATTACCTTGATTTGTAGGCATGCTGGCAGGGTGGATCTCAAATTTGGATTGATAGTTGGACTTTATTTTACATTCTATATAAATGTCTAGCAGCTCTGGACAGCCTTTAACTCAAAATCAATATGCAGGTGGAAATGCTTTACCTACTTAAGACAATTTGTAGTACTACTATAATATGAAAATAAGTTTAAGCTCTGGATATGGGAGTGATTTTTTTTTTTCAGTGAAACTGAAGAAAATCCATGAACAAGATGAGCAACAAGATTGCACTCCCTCTCTTGCTCTCTCTGGCACCGCTGCTCTTGCATCTCATTGTGACCCATTTCAAAAGGAGAAATTGGGACCAGCTCTGTCCAAGCCTATGCAGGGTTTTGGCACTGTCCTACATAATGGCAGCAGTGGGTTCAGATGCAAACTCAGAACAGTCTTAAGTTCAGACCTTTATTGTAAAGCAGTCACTGTAGTGACCAGGTAGTTATGCAGAAGGTACCTTCTACCTTCTTCCACTCAGCTGATCTGCACTGTGGGTGCTGAGGGGATGAAGCAGCTTCATTGCAGCAGCTGCATCAAAATATAGATAAGACTGGTGCTCCACATGTTCCTTTTTATGAAGAGAAAGATGTTCTGTGTCTTTTGAGGAATCTGGGGAAGCTGCACATATATCACATTAGATTTAGGATGGTGTCACTTTCTTCTATCTTCCTGTGTATGCACACAAGGCTGTTTTATGGTTCTTGAATTATACATGGCCTGCTTTCATGTAGTCATTTACCTGTCTGGCAGCAAGGATTTCCGAGGTGGCACCAAAGCTCAGTCTCTCTGGCAGTGCAGACTGTGCAGTGCAAAGGCTCCTAGCTGCAGGAGCAGTGCACCCATGGAGATGGGGCCTGCACATCTGTCCTGACGTAGGTGACCAGCTGATCAGCAACAGGCACTGGCAAGGAGCCTGGAATAGGCTTGCTGTTCACCAAGGTGATTCTCCTAAAGAAGTGTATTGAAATGAAGAGCCAGTTACAGTCACAAACAATGGAGTTCGTAGGAACTATGACCAGTTCCAGGCTAGTGAGCACTTGCCCAAAGACAGTGTCCTGTCACTATGATTGCTTCTTTGTGAGATGAAATTTAATCCTGCCACTATGGTACGAACATGCCTTGGAGCATGAGACCATATGTCAGCATGCACATGACATCCAACGCCAACCTTCAGCTGTGGCTCCTATAACTTTGGCTCAAGTCCATATGCTTCCCATAGAGACACCAGATGGACAAGACTATTTTGTCATCTCATTGTGTCCTCATGGAGTTGATACGGTGGCTAGAACCAGGAAAGCTCAAGGAAAAGGAATACTGACTCCTGTGTCCCACCTTCTCAGATTCTGGGCACAGACATGGGCAGAGATGCCCACTTGGCCTGCACAGAGGTGTGAAATGTCTGACCAAGAAAGCCGTGGGACTTCATCTCAGCATCCTAGAATTCAGAGCCAAAGCACCTACAGGGCCTGAGCAAAAGGTATTCATAGTGTATCTCTGAATTCACACCTTACACATTCTGGCAGGCAACTCCTTCGTTAAAAAGAAAGCAAATAGTGTGAGCTCACCATGACAACTCAAAACTGTTGAAGCCTGGAAACAGCTTGGAAATAATTATCCGGTGGAGCTCAGTTACTGTATCACTAAGAGTTGAGCCAAGGAATAGAGCTGCGTGCTTTTCTTGATGGCACTGTTGTAATAACAAAGGATGTTATTCCACTGCCCAGCTGTTTGTTTCAATGGGAGTACAAGTGCAGAATTACTGCCCCACATTCTACACTGCACTGCAGTCTTCCAGAACACCTTCCAGCACTAATCCTGGGGTTTTTAACGGTTTGTAAGCTGATGAGGAATAGCCTGTGCTCCTTACCAGCTGAGATGGTTTGGCTTAATAAATTACAAATGTCCATCAGTCTCTGATTCGTTTCCTAATTTGCCAGCTGTAATTTAATAGCATCTTGATGAGCTGTTTCACTCAGAGACAGTCTTCTGGCAGTTTGCAACCCTGATTAAATACTAGAGGTCAGGTCTGGTCAAGACAAACCCAGGTGAATGTGGAGCAGATGAAGATGATTAAATTGCAAACTACAGGTCTAGAGGAAAGAGGTAATGAATACAATGTGGCCTGGTCAACAGGATTCTTCACATTTATGGCAAATACCAGACAATGGGAATTATATTGAAAAATTAAAATATGTGAACTTAGTACCTGTGTCTTTATAGCATGTTGGAGAAAAGGAATTTTGCTGTTCAGGAGGCAAGGAAGGAGGTAATTACAATAATCAAAATGGAAAAGAAAGCTCTCTTGTGTGTGGCTGTTGGACTAAAGTGAAAGGACAGAAGTAGAATGATTGCTGCCTTGCCAGATGATCAAAGTGATATTGTGATATTTGTGGCTATTTTGTCTAGTATGAGCATAGGCGGTGTTTATTGCTTATTATTCTGAGAGATGTATGTATTGCAGCTTCTGCACAATCACTGTCATGCTTTCTGTGCATTGAAATTGAATTTTATGAAAAGATCTTTTTAAAGATCTGTTAAAGTGACACACACACACACATAAACACAGATAGCTGCTTGCTCTACTTTTGGCAAGGATACCTTTTCTTTCTCCACTCAGTTCAGAGGCATGCAAATCAGATTAGTGTCTTTCTTCAGATTTTGTTAAAATTCTTCAGGATGTTTTACCATTTAAGCTTTTATTTCTCAAAAGTGGTCAGCATTCAGGATGAAAGGAGTTTTCTCTGGGATAAATTGACACTTGATCGCTGTCTCAAGTCTCTCGTCATATGGAGAGATCCAACAAGCCTCTCTATTACACAGATGGGTGGGGCTCTCCTTGAAACTTTGTTTAGAGGTTTTAGCCTGCGTGGCATGGACACTAATTGCAGAGCATAGCTGGATCTGTAGCTTTGAATTTTATGCTAACAAAAATGGAGCCTTGTTTGATTCTGGGAGGATCAAGAGCCAATAAGGAGACATGATTACAGGGCATTTTTTTGTTTTAAGTTTCTGTTTATTTTGCTGTCTAGCGTTAGCATTGCCTATTTTTTCGAACATATTTTTTTTTAGTTGCAAATCATGTTTTCAAGTTTCTATCTCTGCTTCTTTGGGCTTTTTTTTGAATAATATAAAGCCACCACTGCTACTTTTGTTCAGCTGCTTTAATGATTTTCCTATGCGCCAGTTCTAGACTTTTCAGTGTGTTTACACTTTCTTTCTGTGTGCTGATGTTTCTTCATGTTTACCTGTATCTGTCAACAGTTCATTTCCTCTCAGGAAAATATTTGATTGATCTGTGTGATTGTTTGCAGTTAGTCCCATAAATAAGCATCTTCTGAATGTTACTATAGTAAGTTTTGTGTAGAATAGTCTAGTCTATCATGGTCGTCAACCTTAAAATAATTCAAATCAGTTACAAACTATTATGCCACATTTGGGGGTTTTTTTTGGTTGGTTTTGGGGCTGTTCTAGTAAATTTAAACTGAAGAATTTTTTTTTTTTTCTGCAGAGAACTGAAATCTGCCCCAAATATTTTCCCAGACTGTTCAGCAGGAAATATGTTTGCTGTGTGCATCACACTGAAGGCACACAGAAGTAGCCTAGCATAAAAGGAAAAACAATCTTATAGGAGGGCATGAACTGTAGGTAGGAGAACCTGGCACTGAGGGAATTCACAATAAGTCTCTGTGCTAATTCACGTGTAAAGCAGCTTCCAGTTGCAGCTGCGCTGGAAGTGCAGACAGCCAGACTGACAAGATACAGCGCTGGGCTGACAGATTGACTGACAGGCCTAGCGGGCTGCAAGGATAGCTCATGTCACAAATACAGCTGCAAAGAAGGGAAAAACGGGGAAATATTTCTAAATAACAATTAATTTCAATAAAGAAATGGTACTACAAGAACTACTGTGGTGTTGATTCTTCCAGCTGGGAAGGGCAGGAGAAGGGGAGGGAGGCAGCAGTGGATGGGGCATATCAGATAGGTGTCCTGAACACACACGTTTTGGGAAGCACTGGTTGCATGGCTGGTCTTTTAACCCTGGAAAAGTTACTTTATTCTCTTCCCATTGTGCTAGAAAAAAAGGAGAATTTTTGCTATCCTCACAATTAATGTAAAGCTATTTTAGTTTTCTAACTACAAGAGAGCATAAACCCAGAGCACAGCCAGCTGAATAAAAAGTAAAATATTTGTTTAGCTTAGGTATTTAATCAGAATAAGAGAGCACTGTTATTGCAATGCAACACAACTCTAAGAATAATAATATCTTCATTTTAATTTCAGAAGTCTACAGAACAGATGAAGAAAGTACCAACCATTGTCCTGTCTGTCTCTTACAAGGGAGTCAAATTTATTGATGCCACAAATAAGGTATGTGCTATTATGGAATATTGCCTTTTGTTTCTCACAACTAGGAGAAATACCTATGAAGGCCAGGCCAGAGAGGGGACAGATTTGCACTTTGTGTTTTCCTCCCCTTTTTTTCCTTGTCTTTTGCCCAAAATGGATGTAATGTAATTGTCATTCTCCAGAAACTCAGTCTGGAGGACAAGTGAAGCAGCTTTAATGGCTTATTTGGAGAACATTGTGTCCAGCATTCTGTTCCTATATGCAAGCTTATCACAAAAGACATTCAGCAGGGAGCCTCTGTGGAATCCTTTACCATATTATTTTCTATACAGTTCCATAAATATGTAGAAAAAAAAAAAAAAAATATATATATATATATATATACATGCTCATTAATATAATTTGATTTTTAAAAAATGATGTCTCAATAAAGAAGCGGTTTTATCCAGGGCCAGCAGTTTTAAGAATAAGGAGCACAAGCCTTGAATGTCCTTTCCAGACAATCAAATACCACAGCCTCTCTGTGAGTTGTTTTCTTGATCCTAGCCATTTAACTACCTGAACTGCAACAGCTTCTTAATAGTTGCTATTCCTTTTTCATCTTTCTGTGTGGCAATGCTCCTATGCTTTGTTTTTTACTTTCTAAATACATCCAAATCTTAAAAACCCAACCAAAGCCACAAAAGCAGAAATTGAGAGATCAGAGAATAGTGTGATGGATAGAGCAATGGATTATTGCTTAGCCAAAGTAAAATGTACAAGCTCTGTAAAGAGAAGTAAAGTACTGCATTAATTTCTCTTCTTTTTATGTCTAAAATGGCATGGAAATACAATCCATACTGATACTTTTATATGAACATTAAAGAAATTATCTTTTCTGCTATGTGACTAAAACTGACTAAGCAATATAAAAAATATATCTGACAACCCAGCTACCTGACCACGTTAATGTTTATCGCAGCTTTGTGCTGCTGAACATTCAGAGCACACAGTACACCTAACCCAGTAGCCTTCAAACTTGCCAGATCAATCCGTTTTTAAGTTTAACAAGAACTGTGTTTTAAGTGACAGATGGAAGCAGTTTTGTGAACTTCTGGTAGAGTTTGGAAGCCATAATTAGAGTTAGAAGATGACATAAAAGAAAAACAAAGGTGAAATTACTGTTGTTTCAAGTCTGGCATATTTGCCAGAGCAGAGAGACCAGGTTTTCCTGTCTGCTCCTTTTTCCTTCCATTGATTCAAAACTGAGTTTCTACAACCCTCATTCCTTTTATGTTCTGTGATGTGTAGGGCATAAATCAGGACATTGTAATGCTATTAACTCCAACTTGGATAATGCTGTTTTCAGCTCTTAAATCTCCTCTGTAGCATAAAGGATGTAACTGCAGTTTCCTTAGGTTTACAAAAAATCCCAGGAGAGCAAAAGGAGCTTCTTCTGTCTCTTTGCACAGTGCATGGAGTCTTATGTAAAATGGAACCTGAAAGAAGTTTGGCAAATTGCATTAGATGACTCTAGATGTCCCACTGAAACCTAGTAGTGCAACAGATGTATTTGATGGAGTTAAATATGCCACAGTTCAATGCTTTTTCTCAAGTGGTAGATTGCTTTCTCTCCAGTTCAAAATCTGCACCACCTTTCCCTTCTGTAAAAACCTGGTAATAGCCTGCAACTCTCCCAGAAGCAGTTATCATCCTTGTCCACAGTGTGCTGTTCCCAATTCCTTCAAGACCCAAACCAATTAGCCCTAAGGTGAGAGCCTATCCAGACTTGTACTACTTCCATATGAGCTTATAGTTGATGGTGCTGAGCAGCACTTAGCAATAAATGCATAGTTTACTAGCATAAAAACAAAACTAGCTAGCAGTTCTGTGCTTGAAAACTCAGCTCTCATGGCTGCTCATCCTTTTCCTTTATGCCACCAAGCTAAGAATTTGTCTTCCCAGTCATAGCAGGCAAAGTTTTAGGTGACGAAGGGGCCTCGGCCTCATTCCACGATAGCTATTTCAGTGGCGCCTTGAAGCTTGGCATGACACCATTTCTTTGCAAGTGAGGCCAGAAAGAAATTACTGCTTAGGAAAAAGCAGACTCACAGAATTTTCTCATGGCTCACAGCTCACCCTAACTTCTGGGTGATTTCTGCCAGAAGGGGGATTGGCTGGCATGAGTTAGGCAAGCAAAAGGAAGGCTGCTTAGCAAAAACCTGGTCTCTCCAAGGTATTTCCTTGGCAGAACCAGAAATTACTTTCATCTTCCCCACTTTTTGAGAAGCACTGGAGGTTTGTCTTGCCAAACTGAAAGACAATTTTTAGAACAGCTGTACAGTGTCAGTCAGTGTCTGAGGAGTGTACCCAGAGCAGGAAGCTGGTTCATAACCTTCTACTTCCTACAGATTAAGACCATGGTCTACTGAAATGTGACAGTAGGGCACAGTAAACTCATGGACTAAAAAATGTTTACTTTTGAAAGGAGATCACAGTGGACATCCTAGACCAGCTAGGAAAAAAACCTCAATTTCACTACCAATTTTTATCCAGAATATTTTGTTTAGGGATACTTTATATTATCCAAAACAGACTTGATATGTATATGTTTCTAAAATTCACTTGACTTAAAATTAAAACATTAAAATAATTAATGCAAATCCCTGTGTCAACTCCAAGTCACCTAGAAAAAGTTTCAGCATAGCAGAGTTCTTTTCATTTATGCTGCATAAATTCAGGTGATTACATTGTGGCTCATGATTTGGCATAAATACTTCACATATGATTTTGACACCTTCCAAACATGAATTCTTTCTGCTTTCTGAACTACAATTTTGGCAACACTACATCAATGACAGTGCATTACATTTCCGTCTGTGGATATCTAAATCCCTGGTTTTGGTATAATTCTAATTCTCGTCAAAATCTTTATTGATGGTAAAAGTTATCAATTTGAGAACAAAGAAAATAAAGTGCTTCAAGTAACATAAAAAGCAAGCAATTGTTGAGCAGAGATTATACATGTCATTATAAATTGGAATATATTGAAACACAAGTACTGGTTTTGTAATTTTTATGAATAACGCATTAAACAGAAATAATCAAGCATGTTGCAACAATTTAAGAGGATTACTTCTTTTCTTCAGTAAAGTTTCCTTATCTCAGTTTTTCCATACTTTGAAATTTGGTATGCTTTTTATAAAGATTTTTCCTAAGTCATGATTTCTTCAATTAGATATGTTAATACTTCTTTTCGTTAACTTGGCACCTACATGCAAGGGGGAAAGTTTCCATTTAGCAAATGAGAGAAGATATGGCAAAGCACCTGAAGTAATTTAGTTGCATGTATTAAAAAAAAGTCAATTAAAAAAGGAGGTGGAGGAAATGAGGTAGGAAGGATAAGAGAGCGGTGCGGGAAAACCAGATATGCTCAGAGATTGTTTTAACTTGGACAGATGCCACCATGGCAGCAGCAAGTGGTGGCTGTCTAAGGAACTGGGACACTACAGGTGTCACCTGTTCCATGATGCGGTAGTGATGTCATGCTGCAGCAGGATATGTCACTGTGGGCTTTTGTGGAAGTGCCAGAGCTACAGCCAGCAGGGCTATAATTCAAGAAATCATATAAACTAACTCCTAAGTAAATTCCTATTGAATGAATCATTCTTCTCTTTAAGCAAACCATTTGAAACATATGTGTTGCTGAAGCAAGGCCTAATCCTAAGCCACTCTGCTGTATCTTCTCTGGCTTCATGGTTCCTTTGGCCTGAACACAGTAATTACACATCAGCAGTTTATGTAATGAGTATTCATCATTTTCTTCAAAGCTTTAAGACAGCTATTTTTATTGCATTGGACAGGCCCCACCTCTCTCCCAGTACTGTGCTATAGCTTACATTGGCTGCTGCATGTAGTGTCGCTTGGTGCATGAACGGTTTCATTTTCCTACATCTCTCCTAACGGATGCTGCTGTCAGGAAGTGAAGATAAGCTGCCAGATCCTCCTGTACTTACCATTTTAGTAATTGGAATCCTTTAAATTTCTCATGGTTTCAATTATAAGGGGTGTTTGGTGGTTTTTTATCCTGAGGAACTATTGCTAAAATTTGTCAAATAGCATGTACAAAAAGCTGGCTATTGAGCTTGCTGGGTTTCACCAGATCTTGTCTGTCAGTAGACTGAAGCAGTGTCCCATTTTGATCTTTATACAAAAGCCCAGGAACTTCATAAGATGCTGGTCTAGTGCTTTGAAATTGTATCTATTAATACAGTTTTGGAGCACTAGACCAGCATCTTATGAAGTGGTGTCCTGTGTGCCGGGAATGATGTCTCTGTCAAAGGCACCTGAATAAACTGCAAAGCACAAGTGGTCTCATAGGGAAGAATCTAGAACATAATGGTTTCCTACCAGATGATTGGCAACTGGAGAGGATCAAAATTCCAAATATCTGTGTATTATCTTACATGGGGTATATTAAATCTCTTCTTTTCAGGACATTTCTGAAATACTTTGGTACAGTAGATCACCGCAAATGTGAATCTAAACCCACACCTTTTACAGCTCTTTTAAATGTAATTCTTAAATTGATTGAAAATATTTTTTTTAAAACAGAATATTATTGCCGAACATGAAATCCGTAACATTTCCTGTGCTGCACAAGACCCTGAAGACCTTTCTACATTTGCGTACATCACTAAAGACTTGAAGACTAATCACCACTACTGCCACGTATTCACTGCGTTTGATGTGGTCAGTTTATAGATGATATTTCATTTAATAGTTCTGTCTATTCGTAATACTTAGTTCTGTTAAAACATTTTCAGGATATATTAAGGGTGATTAATGGAAGCCATCATTAATTTACCCTAGGAAAAGATCGCTAGGGGATAGCAAAAGGACATTTCTGGAGATGAGCAAAGATTTTCTTTGATATCTCATTTCCCACTGGAAATAAGTCACCTCTGTCACCTCAGCTGTTCACTGTATAAAAGCAAATAGCTTTTCATACAAGTGTGGACATATAATTCTTATAACCTAAGCAATAAGCGTAAGGCTTACAAAAGTTTGTAGCAAGTATGTTTGGCCGGCCATTCTGAAATCTCAGTACACACCAAAAGATTGCCTTTATTTTGAAAGTAGCAAATTAATTATTTAATTCTCATTTCCTTGTTCTGTAATTTTTGCCTACATATCTCAAATTTGCTTTATCAAAAGTCCTTGGAGCTCCTGTTATATTGGTGGAAAATTTGTCATTTCTTCCTATACTTATATTTTTCTGGTGGGGATGCACAAACTATTATGGTTTCAAGAAATCATGAACACATATCAATTAATCAGTCATGAAGTTTTCAGTTAAACTTGGTGAACTAAGTAGTGCCTAAAGTTTTTATGACTAAGATTTATAGTCCAAAACTTTCAAGAAAACTTACTCTCTGAGTTGTGCACAAGAGAAATTTAAGGTGCTATTAAAACTTCAAAATCATTCAAGAAAAAATATTTTAATAGAATATAATGTGTATGAATTCTTGAAACATGCTTATGAATATAAATAAGTTAAATCAAAAGAACAGGGTACCTGAACTGAAGCTTTTTATTTGGAACTGGGAAAATAGTCAACATGCAGAGCAATAGTGTGTGGGAGAATATAAATAACAAGATGTACAGGTAGGTTGGAGGAATTCTAGCAGTTTGGTTGAGTGCTTTTGTTATTTAAATTCCCTGCTGACATTTTAGTATCCACAGGGAGTAGGAAAACTTTGAAATTTTGTTAAAAATAAATAGACAATGATCAACAAGATGCTACATTATATAAGTTTTAGTGATGTGTGAACAACTGAAATTAGACTGAGTGAGGTTATTATTTCTCCTGGTCTATTTAAATTGTACTTAATGGTTTTGAAGTACTGCAGTTTCATTTATAGGTTTAGTAATCAAGCAGAAATGTAGACTCAGATATTGCAGATGAAATTTATCTCCTTTCTTGGCAAGGGAAGAAAAGTGATCCAGGAATAATTACATTTTGCCCACTTCCTGTACCTTAGGAGGAGCATTTAATATCCCAAGTACTTTAAATGGCTATTTTAAGAAATGCAGAAACTTTAACTGTCTTAACTTAGTTTTCTCCTGCAACCTAATCCTCAGTTGGGTGTTACCTACTCAAATATCCTCTTTTTGTGTTGTTTTTTTTTCCTCAGGAGTTAGCATTTTTGACGCAAGTACAAGCTCTATAAAAACTAGCTAGATGTTCAGAGTGCAAGAATACTGTGAATTAAATTTTCTATTTAATGCCTAATGTTCATGTCAAACTGATCATCCCATTTGTTAATAGAAACAATTCTACCCATTTGCCAATGGATAGAAGTACAATCATTTTAAGAAAATTGAGGTTTAAAATGGTAGAAATCCACAATATGATGTAAGGCATTTTAAAGCATATATATTTTGGTAATACAATATATGGACTGTTATGAAAAAAACCATTCAGGTCCTTCAGTGTCTCAGGAAATGTGGGCAAGAATGATTTATTTATAGGTAGGGAAGTATTTTAGTGTAGTGACATACAATGACAAGCATGACTGATACAATTTAGGAGTAACTGTACATTTAACTTCAACTCAAAGTTAAAATTCTAAATCGTAAAAATATCAGACATTATTACAGAATATTGAAGGGGAAAACGTTTGGGGGAAAAAGAGGATTTATTGCTCAGTGTTTGAGATCCACTTAATTTTCATTCTCTTACTAAGCAGCTTTAAATCTATGAGTGAAGGATTCCCTCTGGAGAAACAAACCAACAACACAGCTTCTATATCAATTTTTGGTTTGTGTATTGGAGATACCCAAAGTAATTTCCATCAGATAATCCTTCATTGCACAGTGCCCCTATGAATAGAAGACAACATAAAAGTCAGTTAAAATGTAAGGAAACTATTAGCTATTGTAATAGGTTGGCTGAGTTAAAGCTGAAGAATCCTGACTCAGACTTGGGCTGGGGCTCTGAACTGGAGCTTTGCCTGGCAAACAAGGCAGTTGACCTCATTCCTGGTCTCCCAGAAATTGTTGCTTACAGGCATTGGCTTACTCACTTTCCCTCTCTGCCTTACCAGGCAAGGAGCAGCCTGGGAAACACCACAGGCCTTTCTCTCTCCTTTCTGAGGTGCTTGATGGGGTGCTGTGAAAGTCAGTGTCTCCTACAGCAGCCAGTGGCTCTACAGCATCCATGCTAAGCATCTGTCGGAGAGGGAGACCCGTATCCTTCCTTTTGTGCCATGTGCTTTTGAACTTTGGAACTTATTTGAGCTTTTTTTAGTTCAAGTAATCTCTTCATTCCATCAGAAGTATTTCCACAATGGATTTTGGTGTGCTTTTCCACCCCTGTCCTGAAGGGAATCCTGTTCCTACCTGTCCAACACAACCCCTGCAAGAATCTGTACCAACTCTGGTCCTTATAATCCTTTCCCAGTACTACAGGTGGGAAATTCCTCAAACCAAGTTTATTTACTTATGGGGTTTTTTTCAGATAACTTTTAAATATTTCAAAAGGTACAGTTTTAAAGCCATCCTTGCCTCCATTTGCAGACTTCCCTTTGTCAAGGCTCTACCACAGAATACAACGTATGAAATTTATGTACAAGTTATGGTTTTCATTTTGCATTTCAAATATTGAACAGAACAGTGAATGTTCTATTTTATTCTCTATATTTCAAATATTTATTAACCAGAGAAGCAGTTACATATTTCTTATGGTTTTCAGGTCCCAGGCAGGCATGTTTTTTTTCATTTTACAGACAGCAAAGGTAAACAGATAATAGTGGCTTTATACAAGATTCAGGACATAAACTAAATGTATGGCTCAGTATGGCAAACTTTCAGTCTGATCCTATCTCCCAAATTTTCAGGCTTATCTCAGAGATCTTTTGTATGCCAAGCTGGGTGGTGTATTTTTTCAGTCCTACTAGTATTGCAGCCTGCATATTCTCCAACAAGCCATTCCTACTTCTTGTCCTGCTGATGTACTCCTTGGTAATATTAATAATATCTACTGCAGACAATGCCATCATGATCTAGTACACTCTCTTACTGTCATGACAGCTGATTCTAAAGACACCTCTCTTTAGAATAATATTCTTATCCCACTTAAATTACACTCCATTTCAAATTATATTATTCTCTACATTTTTAACAACTATAATCTGTTGCTCTTAATTCCTTGGCCAGAATTCTGCTAAAAGGCAGAGCACTTTATAACAGGCTATTTAGTTTTTCTTTTATTATTCCATTGACAGACTGCAGCCTCAGTGTTTTTCAATTCTGGACAGTTTCCCTTGAAGTTTAAAGGGAGATAATTTGGAGACTACAGCTATCAAATCAGGCAGACATTTTTATTTGGGAAGTTGTAAAATTTTGGCTGGCTTGCTCTTGTGACTGTAGTCGTAACAGCAGAGAGCAAGTCCCAGTGCAGGAGTATAATTGTTTTCTGTCTGACCTAACACAGAGCAGAACTGGCACCTTTATAAGAAGCTCTTATAATGAGCAAAATATGCCAAATTTATCCTGTATTATATCAGTATACATGAGTGATAAAAAAGGAATGGAAATTCTTCAGGGAAATTAAAGTATAAGGCATGAAATACAATGCTTGTCCATTTGACTTTGTTTTAATGATCGAAGTGGCTGAAAATAGTGTACTTCTAAGTGCATTGCATTGGTTTCTCATTTTCTGCAAACTTAACAGTTAGACTTCATTAGTAAAGACATAACTCATTTGAAAAAGCATCAGAAACTTGGGAATTTTAAGGGATCACCTAGGTTCAAAGCAATGCAGAATTGCTTCCTACTATAAGCTATGGAGATTGAGAAAGGAGAGGGTAACAGCTGAATCATATCAAAGATTTATGAATTATTCCAAGGGGGCTGTAGGACATCATATGGAAGCAAGCCAACAGGCTTGCCTTTGCTCTGCAGGGGTTCTAAACATTATTGCAGAGTTAGTAGCCCAGAAATAGGCTCCAGTAGGAGCCTGAAGATAAATATACAAAAACAAACCCACAAACCTGAAGAAAAATTACCATAGGATTTACCATACTTGCCATTTAGACTAAGGTCAAATTTGAAACTCCCAGTGCTTTTTCATTCATGTATAACTGTACTGGAAAGATATTTATATCAACCTCTCTGATACCTCATTCATGCATTATAAATGTTTCAACAGGTTTTCTTCCCCATATTCAAAGAGGATTTAAAGTATTCCACCTATAACACTGGACTGGTTTTAGGCATAATAGCCTGACTTTTTTGGTTATGCCCACTAACCTCCCTTTCACTTGCTTAAAGGAATATTGTTACACAACTATTTGAGCTCAATTTTACTTCTAGAAAACAAACCCATGAGAAGGTTTACCCCAGGGCTTGCAGCACACACTTGAAGTGGCACACTCACCTGCACACACAGCTGCCTGCACTGTATCTGTCAGTAGGAGTACACACTTCCAGCCCTGGCTCTTTGTCCCTTTGAAAGCATCATGCCCAGGCTGCAGCCTCTTCCTGTGCTGTTTGGTGAGCACAGAGCACCCCAAGGCGTGTGCCCGGGGAAGCAGCACGTCAGGCTGCTGGCTCTGGAGGAGGACGGGTCGGCACAGGAGTTCTGAAATAGAGTGAGGCCAAATGTCACATTGCAACAGTGCAAGAGGGGCTGGATCCCGAGAAGAGCAGACATGGAATAAGTTGGGAAGGTGGGAAGATTAATGTACTTGTTCTAAAAAGAGATGACAACACACCCGCCCACTCATGTTTTCATGTTTGGTAAGATGTTTTCAAGGGGTTTAGAAGTAATTACTCTCAATACAATAAATTACTTTTAGATAGTTTTTAATCAATGAGAAATCAAATGACAGATGTAAACATCGCAGAGACTGAGGAACCTCTTACCAGCATGATTTTAATTATTTGCATTGCAAATCACTACCCTACTTCATGCATCTGACAATAATTCAACCTCACCTCATTTTTAACTGTTTCTGTTTTGTTCCAGAATTTAGCTTATGAAATCATTCTTACACTAGGACAAGCATTTGAGGTGGCCTATCAGCTTGCACTACAGGCACGAAAAGGGGGTCATTCTTCAACCCTTCCTGAAAGCTTTGAAAACAAACCCTCTAAACCTATTCCCAAACCACGTGTTAGTATTCGGAAGTCAGTGGTAAGTAGAAGGTAGTAATGCATGCAAAAAACCCCAAAATTCAGCTATATGGTTAAGAGTTTATATACTAGAAGCTGTACAAATAAAAATACCACTTGAGTCAGAAATGCTCCATCATGCCACCTTGCTCATCAGCTGGCAGGGTTGTGTCACCACAGCACTGGCAGCCATTTCAAACAACTGCTTATTTAAGATTTCTCCAGATTAAGATGTTGCTTGGTTAGTCTTGTGTCTTACAGTAATTACTGAACTTTAATTAATTCAGTTTAATCAATGCATACCTCTCAAACTCTGAGGCTTCATGGACTTTCCTAATCTATCACTTAACTTCTTTGGTATACAATCATGGCATATGTATCCTAATGAAATTACAAATCCAAATCAATTAACAATTATCCTGTCAGACCAAGCAACTTCTTTTCTTTTCTTACCCTTTTCTTTTGTTTGTTTTTTTTTAATCTGGGATTCAATAAACTTTTTCAGTATTAATCACAGACTGCTAAGAAACAAAGCTCACTGAAGCATACATTTTGATTGCCTTAAAAGTGCCCTCCTGAAGTGTAGAGATGATAAAGAAATATTCTTTTACAGTAGAGCTTTTTAAAAAATTATGAAAAATATTATAAATTAAGTAATAACACAGCCTCGGGGTGATTTGGGAGGGAAAGGAGAAAAATGACCGCACACTGTATCGTATTCACGGACTATAACGTGAGAACTGTACTCTATGACACTTAATTCTTGGGTGAGGGGAAGCGGGGGAGGGGGGGGCAATGTATGACTGTACACTTTGTCATCCATTGCCACAGAATCTTCCTCCATAAAACTTTAAGTAGAAACATTTCCTGATGCCATCGTCTGTCTCATTAGCGAACAGACTTCTCAGGATGAAGTGTGGCTTTAATGAACTATGATGCCCTATAGCTTGGGGGTAAACACAGCTCTGATCTCAACAGGAAGAAGAAGGCAGCCATGAGTACATGGGAGTGTAGACACCACCATACTTGCTGCTGTACGACTTTGTCAATTCGGGATTTGCCCTGTTAGTTTAAAGAAAAACCCTCTGCTCAAGCTGCCGTGCACGGAGATGGTAACCCGTCTGTATGTTTGCATTTGTCTTAAAGCAGATAGATCCATCCGAACAAAAGACTCTTGCGAATCTACCCTGGATTGTTGAACCTGGACAAGAGGCCAAAAGAGGCATTAATACCAAGTATGAAACTACAATTTTCTGATACAAAACTGTCCCCCTGTTCCTTGTTGTGCCTTGCACGCCAAGCAGTCACAGCACAGCCTTTCCTTTATGGCAACGTTTCAATCCAGCAGAGAGGAAGACTGCACTGTATGAGTGGCCTTGTAACTAACAAAAAAGGCTGACAGTCATTTCTGGTGATGTTCTTCTTCCTGCAGCACTGACTGAAGAATGACACTATTTGAAGACTTTTAAAATTACAGTCCACAAGAGGAGTGAGAAACCTTATTTTTCGTGCAGTTCTCCCTTGTGACTCTGCCACAGTGCATTCTTTGATTTCTTATTTTAAAATTCTACTTTTTAAAGAAAAAAAAACAAAACAAAATATCTCTAAACTAATACTAATGCTGCCTATGAGTAGAGTATTTGATTGGGTTTTTTATTTAAATCTTGGCAGTTTTTAATTGAAATAGAAGCAGAATTAATAAATAGATTGTTTGTGAAACCACTGAATTCATTAATAATAACTGTGTTGAATAAAGAATTCATTAAAGTGACAAGAAATTAGGCACCCTGATTTCTGTGTGCACTGATTTTATATGTAATCACTGATGTCCTTTGATCCTCTACAGAAATAAGAACCTCTTGCATTGTAGCAAAGGATCAGAGTTTTATGAATGGTTAGAAAAAGGTATTAATGCACAGAAAACATTTATTAAATATTTTTATGGAAGAGAAGTACTTAATATTTATGGAAGGAAGCCAGATTAATTATGAGAAATATTGTTTATTTTAAAGTTAAGTAAATGACTGCAATTGCAGCATTATGAAAATTATAAGAGTTGCAGCATCAGTGCACTGGATGTTCTGTGTGATAAGTCTGGAATGCAAGTGGAATGGTCATTCTACTACACCTACATATAGTTTATGCAGTTCAACATTGCTATAGCCATGAATTCTAATAGTATTTTTAAAAAAAATAATCTCAGTGGTTCTAAAAAAGTCAAAAATATGGATTTTGTTATCAAGATTTCTGTCACAGAAAGCTTGTTTGGAAGAGTGTTGATAAAATTCTACTGCAAAACATTTTCTAAATAAAAACAGCAAGAAAAATAAAAAAATTCCAAAGTAATAAAAATGTTTTCATGAAACAAAATAATTAAGCATTTGCTTAATATTTGGTTAAAAAAGATTTACTTACTTTTTCTTTAAAGTGTTTTAATTTTTTTAATGTCTGTGGAGTATTTGTATAATACCATGATGTATATTTATGTAGAACTGAAATTATAACAGTAAAAATATCATTATAGGAGGAAAATGACATTTTAACGTATATTGTTCTTTCCAGTCAAATTGTGAATCATTTTGAAGTTCATTATAGAGATATTGATAACTTGTGTGGTTGTCTTAATGTTTTTTTAATTATTATTTTATATCCAGCTGAGGTTTTTCAGTTAGAATCATCAGTTGGTATATTCCAAAAAATGGATAATTGAACTTGGTTTAAAACTGATAATTGTATATGGTTTAGTTAAACCTAATCATAGCGCTGAGTGATGACATCCTTTTAATACAGTATTCAATTTACTTGAACAAAATAGTTCCTTGTACATATTTTTGCTTATTCACTGTTGATATGTACTTAGTCAACTGACAGTAAAAACAAAATAACACTAAAAATATGGTACCAAAAGGAAAATTGTATAGGAGAACAGTAAATAGTAGCCTCACTGCAACAAATACTTATGTAAATATGCTTGGGCTTCCAGTTATAAATTTTGTAATTTTGTCATTTATTTATATCCTATAAAAGCACACAAAATAAAAGGAAGTTGTACAGTCCCAGCTTTGTGTATCATTTTATCATTGCTAAGGGAAATCAGGGGCCTGATGCAAAGGATAAAAATCAGTGAAAGATCCCCTTCTCCCGTTTCACTGGGCTTTGGTTCTTCTACCAAGGACACCTAGGAATTGCTGTGGAGAGAATTTTGGTTTGCAATACAGATTTTGTTTACAGATGGTAAAAACATCACACTTTGAAGTCCTCAATTAACTGGTTCTTCCACGCTCTACTCAACTGCTGACTTCCCATATTTAATCACACCCTGTAAAGATTTGTGCAGGAGTTATGTTAAAACACATTCACTTCAGGCACATAAAGTACAAATGGGCCAGGTTTTCAGGGTATAAAACTGGGGCATCTCTTATGCAGCTGAGTGACCCCTAAAATTAAAGGATGAGACAGGAGCTGCAGTAAAACTCTCAGCAGATGTAAAGGAAAGGTGTGAAACAACAGGAAGGACTGCTATCTTGCAGGAAAAATTTGATCTAGGTTTATCAAAGAGATGTCAAGCAGCTAAGGTGGCACAGGAAGCAGCTGAACTCATTTGGGAGAGATAAATGGGGCAAGAGAGACTGACGATAACTAGCAGGACTGATGAAAGATGGGACAGATGAAAAGAAAGACTTATAGGGCAGAGAATTGAGTGTGAAGGTTTTGGGACACAGGCAGTGAACAACTGAAGCCCCCACAGCAGGCAAATTTAAACTGGAAGGAAAGATAAGAATTAACACACATCAAGGACTTCTGTATTTGCAGAAACCTGGGATTTTAGAAGGAAATATATCCATCTACTCACCAATACTAGTGTAAGCCAGTTGGAGAGAAGTCCACGGGGTCTCCTCTGGCATGGGACAGTGGTTCAGCGGTCCTTTCTTTAGATCCAAAGGGACTTCTACAAACTTGCATTAATCCAAAGGAGTTACCACTTGATCTTTCGGCTTTTTTGGTAGAGATGACTTTTCATTTAAGTTCCTGGTATGCTGGAAGTACATAAGCAGTAAGGGGAGAATTGTCAGTCTTAAGAGTGAAGGTAGGGAAAAACCAGAGACCTCTATAAGATCAGTCAGGAAAATTGCTGTTCTTGACCTTTAGGGAAGCAGATGCAGGTAAGGGAGGGTATGTGAAAAAAACTGGAGCATTTGGATGCTGGAAAACCAAGAGCTAATTCCAATGACTGACTTAGAGTGGGAAGGCAGAGAATAGGCAAGAGAGCTGATACAGAAGTAGATTGCATTTGACATGAGAAGGTCAGCAAATTGAAATCTAAATGAGATGTGGGTAACAAAGGGTTTTGAGAATTATGTGAGTAGTGAGGTCTCTAATATGCTGTTGTGAATGGGTAACATCCACCATTTTGTCTTTGTCTTGGTGGCCATGCAGAGCTGGGTGGGGTGGTGAGCACCTTTTTGTATGTAAATCACCTCTTTTCCACACTGTTGTTATGAGTACTGTTTGCTGTTACTGTTTGGTTTTCTTCTGTCATTGCTTTTTCTTTAGTAAATTGTTATCTTAACCCATAATCTCTGGGTCCATTTTTTTTGTCCCTTTCTCACTGGAGGGGATTGTGGAGAAGGGAAATAGCTGTTTGGTTTTAAACCACAATGATTTGCAATACCATATTCACACTTGGCAGACACACACTAAAGGAATGTGGACACACACCTGTGAAAAATTTCCCTTAGGATCAGTGAAATACTCATGCTGGATGCCTTTGCATCATTTTGAAGGACAAAGAGTTAAGCCTTGAGGAGTGGGGGTATCAGCCCAGGCTCTATCGTTGGCTTTTGCCAGCGGTCCTACAAAAAGAGTGAACTTGACAATTTTCTCACTCGGAGGAGTGTCCTCCTCAGAGTGAATTGCTGGCTGCAGCCCTCTGTGGTCCAGGAGAGCTCAGAGGGTCTCACTTAGAACCACAGGGTTGCAAGAGTGTTTTCTTTTGTTTCAGCAATTTTTTGTCACAGCAATTTTCCATCCTGGCCATAATTCAGGTCAGTAACTTTCTGTGTAAGTTCAATCATAAAGCAGTGTTACACTTGCATTCTTAGGCGAGCAAGAAAAATAGGTTTTCCAAGGCTGTTCACTATAAAGTAGGAGCTCATTAGCCAAAATAAGTTCCTGGGAGCACAGAGTGTTTCTGATAAGCTCATGGAGCTTAGCTGAGCTGTCATTCATCAAGGCCAAGGTCTAAGAAGTATTTTTGAAATCATAGGGTGGGCCAGTATGAGAGGGGGATGCACCACCACATATGCACTGTAAAAAAGATGCTGCTGGGACAAGACTTAAAACTGCAGAAAGTCCTGGCAAACAGGGAACTTCTGTGTTTCCTAAAGCAGATGTTGGCATTGTGTTTGAGACTGGATGCAGTGACTCCTCCAAACTGACCTGATGTTTATGAAAAGCCAGAAGAGCCACTGCTCGCAGCTGGCAGGAAGAAACACTCAGCATCTCTGGTTCTGGTATTCTGCCAGGAACTTTGTGAGAGGCTGCTTCACCTGCAGCCACAAGGTATGCATGCCTTGCAGTCTTGCATCTCAGCATCAAAAACTGGTATGGCCGTAAAATGGTAACCATTGGCAAGGGAATCGTCAGGTTGGGAAGATTTTTGTCTGTCCTTTGGAAAAGAAGCAGCATGCTAGACAACTAATGCACATACAACTGTGAAATAGTCCATCTACCATGCTAGATTAAAACAGGCAGTTTGTGCCACACGCAAGACTCTAATTTTGCACTAGCTTTCTTTCAATATGTGCTGTTTAGCTGGCCTGCTTCACACTTCACTGGAAGATGGTGTCTAAGATGTCAACAACACAACCATCTACAAAGAGTAACTGCAACTATCTCCAAAGTACCAGCCCAAAGAACAACTGACTCCATGAAGGAACTGCATGGCAGTGACAAGCACGAGAGACATGGCATAGGGATTAGAGACAATGTTTAGATGTGGGCACTTATCTAAGAAGAAGAATATTTGTTACCTCTTGTTAAAAGACCATCTGAAGAGAGTGGGAGAAAAAAGTATTACTAACTGGCTGGAAATCCTGGCAGGATTTTCAGTCCACTGGAAAGCACAGGGGGATAGTTCTTAGGCTTCTACTGAAAAGTTCTGCAATTGTTCAGTGATATTTGACTTCTTTATGTGAAACAACATTGCTAAATCAGCAAACTGACTCTAGTGCTATCAGGTCATGCTGATTCTGGTTGACCATATGCTGGTTCTAGTTAACTTTCACACTTAATAACCTGAGCTAGACAGAGGCTAGCCACAAGTGAAATACTGCATGTAGATTTTGTCAAACTGGTGAGTGATTTTGTTCCTACTGACTAGATAGTCACACTCATCCTCATTACAAGTCTGAGTGCAACCAGCCCAAACACCCCTGGCCTGCTGAAGAGGCAGAAAAGGGAAAGCAGAGAAATGGCCTATGGTCCTTGCCTTTCAGGAAGGCTGTGTTCCAAATGCATGAATGGGAAACAGCATCTCCAGCTGGCTCCTGCTCTTGTAAAGACCACAAGCAAATTTCTCTTCAATCCTATTTAACCTTTACAGAGTGCCACATCTTTCTTCCTTCTGTGGAAGTCAGGTAACTAAATATATTCAAGAGTGTGGGTCTGGGTAAAGTGGTGACAACTAGGCAGATAAAAATGCCATCCATGCCATCAGTATGGAAATGGAACCAAATTGTCTCCCTCTCTCTCGCCTGTTTTCTCTTGGCACTGAGCTTGGATAGGAAAACTGCTTTTTCTATCAATCATAAAAGCTGAATTCAAAACACATTACAACAACATAAGGAATGATGAAGCTTACTGGAAATATTTAAGAACTGCTGCCTGGATGCAGGCCTGTGTCACGTGCTCTAGGATGATCCTGCTTGAGCAGGGAGGGTGGACCCATACTGCGATTCATACAGGTTCTATGTGAGATGAAGAAGTCAGTCACAGGTGTAACTTCATAAGGTCACTTGATTGTAAGATATATGACTTTTTGTCTTGTTAAACATTTCCTATTTTCAAGTCACTAGAACTGCTAGAACTCTCTACACCCTTATATAAAGCTAAATTCATTCTAATATTAAGCCCTTAGGGGAAAAAAAAAAAAAAACAAAAAGAAAAATTCATGCTTAGCGTTAAGGATAGGCCAGTGCTTGAGAGAGCATGTTTGAAATTTGTTATCTTCTTTTCTAAGCATATAAAAGAAAATCAGAAAGCCAGTGAGACAAAGGAAATGGAAATATGCTCCAGTACAGAGAATACCCAATGAGCATTAACTTTATCCTATAGTGACACCATGAGGAAAAAAAGAAATAGACCACACTAATTTAAAAACCGCATTGGATGCAGTGCAATCTTCATTCTTCCACTTGTGATTATTGGATAGTGATAACTGCGAGGGTACAGAATGGCAGGCTTGGGCATGCTTAAGCAAAACTATCCTAATGTATATAGCTGAGGCTAGCACTACTTTTTTGAGTTAGTGTTGCAAAGACTAATATCCTTTTCTTCAATTTACCTCCCAGACAGTGTGCAAGTCTATAAAAGTATCAGTGATGGATTAAGTGAATGATTCTGCATTGAAATTGAGTGAATCTACTGAAACATACAAGTGTCTGGGAATGCTGTGCATAAGTGGAAGTTAATATAAAAAGATATCAGATAATTCACCATGGCCATCTCTCTGTCACAGCCATTACGTTTAACTCAGTTATACTTACATAAAACTAAAAGAGTTAACTAAACTAAGTACCTCAAAAACCTGAAAAATTCAACTGATTGTTACAAGTACTAAGGAAAAGAGACTATTAAGGTGCCAACATTATCCCCAGCCAATGATGTGGCAGGCAAGCCTTTTAGAGAGATGTACCTAAGAATTGCAGCTGATGATATATACGGCCCGCTTCATAGACCAAGGAAATGATGGGGGGAAATATTCCTGTCAATCTGACTCTGGAGATATTTGTTTCCCAGCCAGAAGTCTAGCCCTGGCATGATGCAATCTGCAAGGAAACAAAAATATGAGTATCTATTGCACCTGAATGTACAGATCACTTGTGTTCAATACTGCACATCCTAAAGCCAATCTCATAAGAAGGTGAAAATATTTAAAGATCAAATTACACAGTACAAGAATGAAATTCTTCCTGATCTATAGATGACCAACAAGACCTCTGAAACCTAGTATTTCATTGCAGTCCCTTCTCTAGAGCAGACTTTTGCAGACCTGAGGCAAGTAACATTATCAGAGGGTCTCTGAAATTCCCTTCTGTGCCTATTTTTAGGTGAGACATGTAAAGCAAGGAAATAAATATTTCAGCTTTATAATAATCCATAACATTTGAAACACACAGAACACCAGGAAGCATTTAAGCAGAAACAGAATGTTTACCTGAGATGTTTGTTTAGACTCCATTTTGCATAGAGATGTAGGAATTAACAGCTAATTCCTTTTTGTATGTGATTTTACAAGTTTGTTTTAGATCAAAATATGGTAATAATAAATCAAATTCCTTTAAGAAATCCAAAGTTAATGTAGTGACAATGACACGTTAAGCACAAAAAAAACCCCAACATAAGTGAAACATTTAGAAATCTGTCAGTAACATTTGCCAAAACCAGTCTCTCAAAAAAACCACAGCAGTCAGTAATGCCTAGAAAAATCCTGTGGTACTCCAAGTAGACTACTTTTCCATATAACCTCAAATCTGTCATTCCACTGTTTTCCTCAGGAGTGACTTCAGGTCAGTAGTTGCGTTGGTCACCTCTTTAAAAACACCAGAACTGCAACAATTCAGAACATTTTGTAATTTCTCATTTTTTTAAAGTGATGAATTTTACCAGGTGTGATTCAAAGGACTCTTCATCTTATCTACTGCAAACAAATGGCTATTTATCATTTGGACTTGGCGATTCAAAATTCTTTAGTTTGAACAAATGCATCTTTGCTACCTGTTCTGTTAAGATTATCGATTTCCAATGCCGTATTTCCAACATTGTATTTCAAAACTGTTTCACTCTGATCAATGGAATAAGCTTATTTTTATTAATTACAGAGGTTTAATATTAATCCCTCATTTGCTTTTCTTTGGTATTTCACTCCTTGCTTTAAAAACCCTTATCAGTTGTTCTTATACTTTGTAATTTGCATTCTAAAATATTATAAACATCATCTCTTAATATATTTGTCTATGTTGCACCACAGTTTCCACACCTTTTTTAAATGGATGTCATGTAAGATAACATCTCATGCAGCAGGTTTGGTGGTGTGGTGGCTTTTTTCACATCTGTGGAACTGTGACTTCTTGGCCCCCTTTCAAAGCTATCCAGCTTTTACACATCCTACAGTACATCTGTGCTCCCAACCATGTCAAAATTTATTTGCTGGGATGATTCCAAATCTGTAACTCCCTGATCAAGGTGATACCCTGTTATACAAGGAATATGCAAGCAGAGTACAATCAATGACACCTGGAAAATTCATAAATTTTTGCACATTGACATTGGTTTCATAATAAAGATTTCATAAAGGTTTGCTTTTCAAGAACATCTCTGCTGATCCAAAGCCAAATGTGTGGGTGTTTTTCATCTCACTGTAGTTGATTTAACTTGTAAAAGGAGACTTAACTTCCTTTCTATAGTTCCTCTCAATTACATATACATTTCTGTGAGCCAGTCAGTAAGAGTTTATGACAGATTTAGAGCTGCTTGGTGATAATTTATGAGTATTTCATGTTGGCCTGATTACTGAAATGTTTGCTATATGGCTTCATTTGTTTAGTGTAACAAGAATCTGCTGGGAAAAAAACAACTCTGAAAGGGAAGGATGGATTAAGGTACCCAGTTTTCAAACTCTACTTGGTCCTTAAGGAAATGCCAGGATTATTTGAACATCCTGTTCAACACAGCCTCTAAAATCAGCTTAGAGAATGAAAAAGCAAAGTCCAGGAATCTGCAAGAGCAAACCTTGTATTTCAAATGGTAAGTGAAAAGTGCTAAAAAAAGTGCTGCTTCTGTCAGTCACCACAGAAACACCGCCACTAGAGTTACACCTTGAATGTGCCACTGCTTCTGGATTATCTGTGTTACTGATCTCTGACAGTGGTTGCTCAAGTCTTAGCTTCACTTCCTTTGGGGAAGAATTTTTGCAGTCTTCCCCTTGGACTAAGTACTTGGGTTACAATACCTAACTCAGCTGCTCCTGCCTTGACATTCTGACTGGGTTTATGAACATTCCTCTTTTTCCCTTCAAGAAATCTCAACAGTAATGAACAGTCCATTTAGAAATAAGAAAAAACTCCTCATTTTCAATAGAAAAAACATTTTGTTAGAACTCAAGTGTAGCTAAAAACACATTCGAAACAGAGGACACTCAAGCTCCAAGCCCCCTGCTTCCTATCATACACATTAATTCCAACTGAGACATCCAAAGTATCGTATACTCTTTCTCACAAAGGCAAAGAACTCTTGTATTTGCTGCTAACTGCTAAATATTCACTATGATCAAATTCTCATTTTCCAAAACATATTGGCAGATACATAACAATCCTAAAGTAATGTCTAACCCATCATAGAACTCAAATAAAGAGCAAAATAAATAAAGCAAAGTAGATGGACAAATTGCATGAGCTGGAAGCACTGTGGCTTAATTTTTGAAAATGAGGAGATATAATTTATATATAAAATAAAAATAAATATATAAAGGATAATCATTTTCAAAGAACATGATCCTAACTTCCTAAATTTGTATTTTGGAAAAAAAAAATAGCTATATGATATATAACACATAAATGTAACAGCTTGTTAAAGATCACTCTTTTTTTTTTTTTGCTATTACATACTGAAGAAACCAGAGAGAGATCCAGAACACAAACTGAGAAAATGTTCCATTCCACAGAGTCACTTTGTGATTAAAAAGAAGTGAAGTCTAACTTTGCTGCAGCAAGTCTTCCCCTAACACTACCAGTACTAGAACCCTGAACAGTGGAACCCCTCATTGAAGGAAGATTGACATGAGTAATTAAGGACTAAAAATAAGAGGTGATTAGTGCAGGAGCTTGAGAAACTGCAACATGTAAAGAGTTCACAGCTAGGAGAAGCCTAAGAGGAAAAGTAGATCATAGCTCAAGGCTACCATCAAGCTCCATGGCCACCAAAAGTTTAACCCTTTCAACAAAGATAGTTCTGGGAAAAGGAGATAAAACAATCAAATTGGTAGACCTATCACTTATTGCCACCTACTGTGTTTAATATATTTTTAACCAAATTTAAATGATCCAGATATGCTATGAAGAAAATTCCAGGTCACATGAAGTTCAGTTGAATTGTACCTATCTCTGGCAGGTATACACTGATACAATTTCATAGTGAAAAACAATTCTTCCACAAGTTCAGCTTGGCCGCTCAACCATTTCTTTGAATGAATGTGTACCTGTAAGATCTTCCTCAAACCCAGTGCTCCAGACTATAAAAACACCAGCTGCTGACTCAAAACAACAACAAGCTAATACCTGAATCCTTGATACTGTAGAAATATTTTTCTAAAAAGTAGTATCTGCTCTATAATTTTTGAAGTAGAAAACCTACAGCTCTTTGGCTTTGATAAATTGAGAGTGCAACATCCACAAGACAGTAAAACATCTCTTTAAATATTTTGAAAACTCAGACACATTCAGGTGACCTTTTTTCATGCTATTGTTAAACATATATATATTATATGTATATAAACCTATACATATTATACCTCAAATAGAGGTAAAATTTAGGCAACATTTCTTCTGTTCAAACTCTTTGAAACTGTTTCTCTTCCTATTTTCTAGTTCTGAAATTTAAGGCACATATTGGCACATATTCTCTCCAACATCTCAGCTGGAAATATAACATATATTGCTATCCTGTACTGAATTTAAATAAACTTCACATCACCTTTTAAGAAATCATGGAAATACACTGAAAAAATCAGGAGCTACCAGCTTCCTTAAGTTTATCTTATCTTACTGTGTAGATGCTGAGTACTCAACTATCAAGACATGATTATTGGCTTCAGGCTGGATTCTGTAGATCAAAATGTTGGATCTGCATTTAGAGACAGATTTCCACTGGCCTATGCTTATGTCTGTTCATTCATATATTCTCTACTAAAAAGGCTTTATGCATTTCCAAGTCTCAAATTAAAAATATGGTATTCCTCTCAGGTATTATTTCAGGGCTATTAAACCAGAAGTATGTGTTTCAGGCTTTCCTTAATATTTTTTTTCCTACACTACTTCTGCCAAGGGGCTTATAAACAGAAGCCAGTACTGATCAAAATATTAAATTAAAGAATGATTTTAAGTGGTTATAACTGAAAAGCACAAAAAGAAATGTTTTTATTGTTACTCCAGAGCAGGAAAACTTGCTCTCAAAATGTATCAAGACTAAGATTTCTTAGCACTGAAGTAAGAATTTGAACCAGCAGGCTACAAAGTCTTATCAACCCAAGGATTGACTCTAGTGAGGAAGAGGAATATGATCAGTTATTACTGTCTTCGTAGGATATGACAGGCAAATAATATGATTTTTAGAAATAAAACACTGCTATCATGTGCTAGAAAGTACTATAGAAATTATATTTTCTATACAGTTACAGAGAAGAATTAGAAAAGTCTAATGTATTGGAAAAGTAAAAACAAAGGTATTTTAAATATCAAGCATACTTCATGTGCATTTATGCATTAAAAATAACACGTGCTTTACCCTAAAGAGCATCATGTTTACTTTTGAAGAGTTTGAATGTGTACATTTTTCTTTGCCTCATTTTGAGTTATTTGAAACATGACAATTTTCAAAACTCATTTGAGGTCATACATTATTAGAGAAACTGAACAAAGCTAAAAATAAATCAGAGATACAAATAAATTGAAGGAAGCTAACACAGTAAGAAATTAAAAATACCACACAAACACATGGAATCTAATTGCAGCATCCTAAGTAGTACTCAGAGGATGCCTCTTGAGTACAGAATGAGAATCCTCTCTAGCCTGAAGGACATGAATCTAACCATTCTCAGAGCACTTCTCCTATGTACAACATATGGTTTGTTAAATGGAAACAAGCACAGGAAGCTAATTTGTTCTGTAAACAATCAGGCCCCAAGAGAGAAACTGCGTATTGAAACACTTATAAGATATTTTAGCTTTCTCATCCTCCTGAACAAACACACAGAGGCAGCTTAAACAGTTCTAGTCCAATTATCACCCAGTTGTGCTATTTCCCTCAAGTGCAACTGGAGGAGATGAAATAGGAAGTGATGAAGCTGTCAATGACATGTGCAGACTGAAAATCTGATTCCTTTTAGGATGTACCCTAACAGTCTCAGCCTAGGTCTCTATTAAATCTAATCACAAGATTTCTCATGAAAACACCTCCTAGAAGAAAATGAAATAATCTGGAAGAAAAGCCTCTTAAAACAGCATCTGTGCTTCAAACCCACTGGCCCTCACCACCAAAAAAAAAAAAAAAAGGCTCACATCAACACCATCATAGACATGATAGAGCAAACCCCACAGAAGTTTTGGAAGTGCTGAAAAACACAATCTACTACAGAGTTCCAGCCACAAATAAGCCTGGTCTCAAGCTTAACATCGCACTGCATATTGGCAGAGACAGTGACCATGCCCCAGTCCTAGCTTGAAAGAACAAAGTGAAATTGAGCACAGGAAAATAAAAAAATGATATCATACTGGAAGTGATCAGAGTATGTGGCACCCTCCTTGTCCTCCAAATAGTAAAGGTCATTTGGCTTCTGCTTTTCTTGGAATGCCGACAGAAATGAGGTGTCCCAAGTCCTCAGAGCTCTTGGGCATCATCAGCACTATCTATGAACCCAAATAAATTTGTGCTTCCATAGTTGACACAAGAAGAAGCAAAGCACAAGGTGGACAAATCCACCTGGGAGCTCAGGCATCCTACCAGAGGGAAATACAGCCCCAAGCCTGACTTTTCCACTCCTGGGCATTGCTGTGGAGTCTGTACTTGCTATGAAGGAGAAAGGGCAACTAAAGAGCTCAAAAGGAGGCTGTGTTCTAATAGCAATTGTAAAACCATACCTGAATTCTCTGTGATCTGCTGCCATTCTGGAATTAGTGCCTTCTTGAAGATGAGGGCAAGCAGCCTCCCTGCGATGTTCTGCTCCAGGAAGACAGAGGAAAGCACTCGAGTCAGAGTCTCTCAGCCTGGCTTTCCCCAGAAACCTGCAAGGACATCAGCTTCTGCAGAGCACCTCGGGAGAGCAGTGATAAGGACAGATTGTGCTGTGGTTAGATACAAACTGGGGAACTGAGCCCCATACACAGACTTCACTGAATTTAAAAATTGTAAAAGCTCCCTCAAATAAGTGGTTTGCACAGCATTCTGTAATGGGAAGTTTAACTGTAATTTTCTAAAGGAGGAAAATAATTTTGGGGTGGGGGATAATCTCTACTCACAACAGGTTACCAGTTCCTGTTGTACCCACCCTCCCCCCCACCCATTCCAGCACTGCAGGAGATCCATTTGGAAAAACCTCAGGCAGTGAGTGCACAGTTCTATTTCAAATAACTGTGAAAGATAAGAGAGGGGGAAGGAGAACACTGCAGTTGGAGGAATGGTACACTTTAAGGCAATACAAAGCATCCTCTAGAGCAGCTGTATCACACATGGGTACAATTCCCAAGGAAAGAGAAAAAAGTGATATGTGAAGGAGCTGTAGGTCTAATTGACAAAGTGAAGAGACTTAAAACTTCTACAGAAACTGATGGGCATGGTTAATAGGAAGTATACAAATTGTTTTCACAAAAGCATATTATAATTTTAGTTATAGAACTAGACAAAATTGGCAACATTCATTAGTTTAATTTGAATGTAGATTGATTCATTTTGATCTGACATTAAAAAAGATAATGGGAGCACTAACATTCAATCTACATAAAAATTGCTTTTAGCCAAATTCTGTTTCCTTTACAATACATGTAACATCAAAGAGAACAGCCAAATCTGATGATACAGCAAGACTTACTTTTTTTATTACAGCAAAATGTCTTTTTAAATATTTTAAATTGAAGAAGTTGCTTTCCTGGCTCCTATTTCAATGATTTTTCACTTGAATTTTTATATACTTTTCCTGTAAATCAGATCTATTCTTTGGCTCTTCAGACATTTTCATCACTATTCCTCTTCTTCCACCTCAGTTTCAAATACTTACAGCCAACTCCAGACTTCTACATATATGAATGCAACCATCCCAACATCACCTTCTGTGAAGAACAGCTTCCTCAGTTCCAGCAACAAGCACTTCTGTGCTGTCAGTCTTCCATAACATCCAAGAATGTCATATTTATCTCACATTTCTTCAAGTTTCTCTGCTATTTGCTTCCTGGTCACTTCAAAGTTGCAATTGTCTCTGAACTCTGCTCATGCACCATTTGCTTTCTGCATTAAACTGTGATGAGGTTTTTTTCCTTATCATCAGAATTTCATTAGTGTTCTCAGAGAAGAGAACTTTCTGCCCTGGCTCCTCATGGGAAATATTTTTCCTGTACCTTTTAACCTGGTTGGGTGTCTAAGCTCAGCCTGACAGGGTCCTAAGCAGTAAGGACAGCACAGTCTCTGGGATAGAGGGATACTGGCTAAGAGAAGCTTCCTGCTCCTTGGATCCTCAGCTACTCAGGGGGTACTGATGGGCTCTCTACAAACTGGACACCAGAAGCAGCTCTGTTCTGAACATTGCGGGCATATTCCAAGACTTTGTTTTCCCTCAGTTTCCTTTTTCCTCCACATCCATATTTAATACTGTTGCTCACCTGTCAAAGCACTTTTGATGCAGTTTGTAAAGCAGCATTACGTTTTGTTTTAAAAACAAAACCACAACAGAAGACGCAGCACTCCCCCGCCATCCCAGGTATAAAAAAACTGACTCAGGAATTCAAATTCATTTACAACTTTGGCCAATATTGCCTGGATCATCTTTATTAAGTACTGTACATACTTGGATACAAAACATCATGGGCTTTTCCATTGAACTTCTCTTTATATTTCTGCCAGCAGTACTTTGATTATACTGACCTGTATTCAACAGCACCTTAGAAAGAGTAGAATTTCAAGTTGGAAAAGAGGAAAAACTGGTGATTGTCAAAAACAGGGAAATACTAAGAATGCCTATTAAATTTTATGAAATGCACACAAAAAATACTAAAAGTAAAAATTTCATTATTCAGTACCTGTTGAGATACTTGCTACTGTACTTTTTACAATCAAGTAGTTAGACAGTGTTCCACTGCCAGCTACAAAAATATGAAAATCATATTAATGCTTGTGCAGTTGCTCATAGCAGTTGAGAGGCAATTGAATAGAAAAAGGTTTACTAGGCACCAAATAAAACATTGCTACCCAATTATTCAGAAAGCATTTGTCAAGTACAATTAGTACAAAACATTGATATTTCTACCCAATATTGAATCTATAAATAGACTGTAAAAATTACCAAAAAAATTTAAAAAAACATAAAATCACATATTACCAGGCAAGAGATCAACTGGGCATAGAATCCCATGTAAACAAAGCTGACAACAGTAAAGTGTCTCCATAGTATAAACTGAATGTTATTTCCAAAAGAAAAAAAATTCTAAAGTTCACACACCTTCTTATAATTTTCAGTACATAACTTTTAAGCCATTTCCATTCTCATTTTAGCTGCTTAGCTGTATTCATCATTTGACTGGAAATATGGCACAGTCTCTTCCGCTTCAATTATAATATTGAATTCCAGATTTTGCCATGAGAAAAGAAGATTCGGGATGTTCCCTTTCATGGGAACAGCTCATTCATGTTACAATGGGCTTTATCTCCACAGGTTTGAAGCATGTAGGTTCTTACTGCAAGTGGAAGGCACAGCTGCTGTAAACTGAACATCTTCTCAATTTGGTTTGAACATCAAGCACAAACATGGCTGGTTCCATTTTGCACATGAAGAATACCCCAGCTTCTTTCCATTCTGTACTAAATGAAAATCCTTGCATTGCACCAAAAGAAAAAAAAAAAAGGGTTTTTTGCATCTTACACAGTTGTGCTTATGGCTGGAGAGCATTTAGCCATCAGCCTTAGCATAAAATATAATTTCAAAGTATTATACACTTATTCGTTCTTCACTGCTATTAATATTAATTTCAACTAATTTGAATAAATCTTAATACAATTTCCTTACAAAACTGGAACCAACATACTTAAGATATAAATCAAGATTTAAGGATTATATTAATTCTTATTAAAAGCAAGATTAAATGCAAGTTCATTTGAAAAAAATTGCAATAAAGTACATAAATATACATTAATACAACAATTAAATATAATTCACAGTTTAATGACTGTCAGACAAAGCAAAATTTCCTTTCCAGGTTAAAAAATTAATCATCTTTGCACTGCTCAGACCACTAATCAGAACTTCTGTAATACATAGAGAATGCCAAGATTATCAACAGTCACATATACTTTGAAATTAGGGGACACATGTATTGACTTGAGATTTGTTCCATTTGTGTAGAAGGTTTGTAAGGATTCTCCAGTAGTTACATTCCACCACTATAAAAAATAATAAAAACACACTTTCAGTTAGGTGAAAGAAGTTTAGAATAAAATCTATTAACAGGCTTAACATGGCTAGCCCAGTTGGTTGCTTTTACCAATGCAGTAGAATTAAAAATAAAACCATCAAATTAATTAACACTAAAAACAATCTTTAAGTTTAGGACTAATTACTAAATATAAGGCTTTCAGATGAAAAGAAACTTCAAAAAAACTGAAGCTGTTAAATTTCAAGAAAACAGACAAAATAAATTCAGGTACTGCCCATTATTACTCCATCACAAAATGCAATCAATAGACATAAACTACAATATGTCCAAACTTTTTTAAAATTATGTATTTTCATATAACAAAATGAATACACGAAACACATTGCCAGACAACTTAAACTATAGCTGAATTAAAAACGTAGCTAGACACAAAAGAGGATTCATCATGTACTTGTTTAAAACCATTTGCAGTTTTTTTAGTAGGACTGACGTCTTTTTCAGTGAGATTACAATTAATATTTTTTAGAATATGCTGTTAGCACTAACAGCAAAGAAACCAAGAAACCTGCAACCATCACTCTATCATAGTCTGAAATCTCACATTTTTCAGAAAAACTGTAGACCAATGCAAAACTGGACCTTACACAATCCAGTACAAATTTGTTATTCCATTGTGCCAGTAAGAAGTATACCCTCTATTCCAGCAGCATTTGGGTGCAGCAGCAAAATATCACAAGAGATTACCTTCAGCTTTGATCACATTGAAAAACAGATGGTATTATACTTTTCAGCTTACTTATCTCATGAAATTTGTAACATTAAAGTTGCGTGCATAATACAGATTTGCAACTACACAGTTACAATGCTCTGATTAAAACCACTGTTCCTAAAGTGTCTGTTATTTGATAGAGACCCCCTCAAAAAAAGAAAAAAAAAAAAACCAAACCAAAAATGGATCTTAATGAGGTTTCGAACCTTTGTTCTGAATAAATGAGCAGGTGCTGTGCCAGCAGGTATCACTTACACAGTAAATTCAGTAGTACACAGGTGGATATACCTCATCTGTGACTAAGATGACTCATTCATTTAAAGGTGTCAATCACGTAACTCTGGAGTCCAACTCAGTCTGGCTTTTAGGGGTCCAGACTCCTGGAATGTTCTGGACTTTCCCTGACTAGTATCTCCCTACAAAATAGCTCTGTGTGTGTGTGTGTGTGTTTTCATGTACATCATACACATCTGTCTGTAGATCCTGAAGGAGAAGCAGAAATACTTTCAGAAGACATTGTGATTGAATATGGTCCCATGACTGGGAAAAGACAAATGCCATTCCCACTTTCACAAAGAGCAAAGAAGGTACTGGGAACTACAGGTCAGTAATCTTCACTGCAATGTCCCGGATTATTACAGAACAAGTTTTCTGGAAGTAATTTCAAGTCACATGAAAAACAAGAATGTGATCTTGAACAAGTAGCAGAGACACATCACAGGTAAATCATGCTGAACCACTCAACTGACTTCTGCTGACAATAATGGTGTCTTTCCAAACAGCATGGCAAGAGCAGTGGATGTGAGCAACCTTGACTTTAGCCCATAGCATCCCTACAGCCAAGCTGGAGGGATAAGGACTGGCTGAATGGAATACAAGGTAGGTAACAGAGTGGGCTGCTAGTTCAGTCACTGTGTATTGAGCCCTGCCCAAATGCAAGAAAACACTGACAAACGGGAGCAAGACCAGCACATCGTCATTGAGGCGGCTGGACACCCAGAATAGATGTCATGGAAGACAGAGCACTGCATTTGTTTAGGAGGCTAACTGCTGTCTTGAACTAATAAGAGGGTTAGAGATAAAAAAGATAAGGATAAAGATAACCCTCTTTACAGGGCCCAGAGGCAACCCTGTTGGATTGAGGACAGTATTTTATGGGGCAAGGCCCTAAACAATTTTACCTAACTCTGCAAACCACTACTAGCAAGGGGCTGGACTAGAAGAATTCCAGAAGTCCCTAACACTCTAAACCATTCTACACTCCAAGATGCATCACAATGCCATACTGTGCAGCCACAAGATAAAATGAGGTGCAAGCTAGAAACAGAAAGTATGTCTTATTCTTTAATATAAAATGAACACCAGAAGGTGCTTTCAAAACTAACTCAGAAATTTCAACTCTTTGTTACATGGTTACTGACTTCAAATAATTATTTTGATAGCATGTCTAACACCTAGACACTGACCAACAATCAGCTAAACTCCATCCCTCCAAGGTGAGAACTTTGCCACATGTAATTTCACACACACAGATATCACCTTTCTAATAACAGGTATTGGCTATCACAAGGGGGAAAAACCAACATAAAACCTCACAAGAAATTTAAAATTACAAAGAACCATTCACAGACTGAAAAAAGGCCACCTCTTCCCCTTCTCAAAAAACCATGTGCCCAGTAAATGCCTGAACCAATGAAAGATTGAAGAAAACACCGATTTCCTCCGAATATTACTTATAAAATGTCCTTCAAGGCAGAAATTATCACCTGAAATTTCTCCTGTATTTCTATTTATGACAAAATTTAAACATCAGTATCCCCCCCCCCAAAAAAAAAAAAAAAAAGAAGCCTGATATAGAGCATTTTCCTGCTCATTATAAAGAACAGAATTTCTGTCAAAAGTGAGTGGATATTAAAGCATACAAAAATGATTGGAATCTTTAAAATCAAAAATGTTAAGGAAGGACATTGCAAATGAAAATCTGAAGTTAATAAAAAATGGAATATATGGAGTTTGATAACAAACCTGAATTCTTAAAAGACTTTTTCAGGGGACTTGCAGATAGATATGAGAAGAAGTGAAAAGTGCTAGGCCATAACACAAATGAAGCAGCTTTGTGTTAAGTAAAATGTTTCAGGTCTGTTTATTGAATTAGTCTTAATTGTCAAGAGTACTGCCATTTAATCCTTATTAAATGGCAGGATATTGTATTATCCCAAAGCTTACCTTAAGATAGCCTCCAGATGACACAAGCATTTTACTGTCAGGAGAAAAGGAGAGGTCTGTTACCCAACCCCCATGTGTTGGTTCTCCTTCATCTACAGTAACGGGGGAGCAGAAATGAAGCAATGTACCTGTTAAAACATCCCAAATCTAAAAGAGAAAAAAGAGTCTTTATAGAACTTAACAGGGAAAAAATGCCTCAAATAAGGAAGCCTGTAATACATTTTCTGTATTAGAGGGGGAAAAAAACCCAAAACCCTTGCAAATACATATTCTACTTGAAATGACAAAATAATTTCAAAAAAATCTTGTCTTAGAACTGTATCTTGTATAGAGGATTTAATCATACATGCAATTCACAGTAGAATTATTATTAAATTAGGTGAATCAGTTCCTTAGCATTCATGGAACATAAATCTGTCAATATGGTTACAAACTACTGCCTCATGTGGCAAACTTTGCTATTTTCACCCCAATGTTCACCACAATGCTATGGAATTAGACATGCAGAACACAAACCATAAAAGTTCTTCTGTCTGTGAACAGACAATCAACTGAATTATAAAATAACATCAAGATAAGAGCAATACCCTTATTTCTCCTTTGTCATCTCCAGTGGCCAACAGTTTGTTATTAGGAGAGAAAGTACAGCACCGCACACAGGCTTCATGGTCTTTCAGTTCATGAAGAACAGATGAACTTTCAAAACTCCATATCTAAATGGAAAACATTACAGAGGAGTAAAAGACAAGTTCAGAACAGCCATGATTTATTTCCAAAAGGCATTAGCATTAAACTGTACATAAGATTTTTTATACATCTGCATCTTTGTATTGAATTTATGTAAATGTATTATGCTGTAGAGTTTGTTTCTCTTTTTTATTACCTGAATCACACTATGTATTACTGAAGTGACTGTATGTATCTTTCTTTGTAATGTATGTTTTAATGAAACCTATATATTTACAATGAAGTTTAAAGCTGTTCATAGAAATAGGATTCATCAACCACTTGAAAATTATATTTTAGATATCTAATGGAATGTTTTACAAACATAATGGAGAAGAAGCCCCAGCTCACTACTTTGTGCACCTTCCCTCTGAAAAGAAACTTCACTGGAAGTCTCAGAAATTTTTCTTAACTTTGCAAATTAAGAATGTCAGGCTATCAACAAATCGATACAGAGAAATAAACAAACTGTTCTGCACAAAGCTGTGCATTAAACACACACTTTATTTGTGCAGAAGCCACTTGGCTTAAGCTACATCCAAGATCAACTGCAAATGACTGCATTAGCTTTAGTAACATGTTGACGGATACTGGAAATTTAAAACTAGACACACAACAGGCTAACTTGAATAATCACTAGTTACCTCAAAATGAAAAATATAGATTACTTTTCAGGACAAATAAGACACCATTTTAATCTCTGTACAGAAGGTAACGAACCTTTGCAGTTTTGTCAGCAGAAGCAGATGAAAATTTACTACCATCAGGTGAAACAGCACAGGAAAGAACTGCACCTCTATGACAAGCAAAATCTCTTTCTGGGTTTCCAGTAGTGATATTCCAAACCTACCACATACACAGAAAAAAAAGGTTACTTTTTTTAACACATAAAAAAGGTTAAAACACTCACATAACAATATATAAAGGATAAAACTCAGCTAGATTGTTCTATTGTGGCCAACATTTTGTTATACTCACTGGTACAGTTAAAATACAACAGTGCAGATCTTACTGAAAATAGAAAATCCACAATTTTGTCTTAAAAGTCAGCTTATACTTTATGATTGATTTAGTAAAATGTGTGCCCATACAAGATGTAGGAATTACCAAATGTTACAAAAGACAGTCAAATGTGTTTGATGTGATTTCTCAGTTCACGGCCTTTTACTCACCTTAACAGTTCCATCAAATGACCAAGAGAGAATTTTTGAATTTTCCAGAAGTCTAAAATCCTTGATTGCTTCATTGTGCCCTCTTAGAAACACACATTCACTCAACTGCCAATTCCATACCTAATCATAAAAATCAAATATATATTTTTTTAAAGTGAAACAGCAAACGTAGGAAGCATGAACTAACTTTCTATTTCTAAGTAACAGGACAAATAACAAGTTCTTATGGTGGTGGTAATTAATTAAAATGTTAGATATTGAAGTGATCCATAATGGAGATGCTGAAGATTGAGAGTGCCATAGTATTTAATGGTCAACCTATGACAGAGTTCCCTGTGTATATGTATAATACACATATAATCTTATTTGCAAAGTGAATTTGATACTTAAAATTCACTGGTAATTTTAAAAAACCAAAAAACAGTAACTTTCAGGCACCTCAGTAGTTTGGGGTTTTAAACCTTTCATCATTACAACATACAGACTTATTTCATGTTTGCTTACTAAAATTAGATTTCTTTTATAATTTTAAAGGGCATTTTGAATGAAGTGCGATTTTGCTTTGCCTTTTTACAACAAAATGACACTTCTATTTTCAATTCAACTATTCACTGCAAAATGAGTTAAGCGTAATTTTTTCTACAGAAGCTATTAAGCATCAATTTACTTTAAACAGCAACGATGCAATGGTTTTCAAAGGAACAGGTTTCCTGCAGCAGGGGCAACAGAAAGCCACATGTGCAGGGGACAGTCCTGGGGGTTCAGCCCACCAGAGGCAGCTGAAGGCCAGCAGAAACGCTTCCCACAGCACACCCAGGAGAAGCATCCCAGGCTGAGCATCAGCACCCGCGAGTGCTTTGGAGCTCTTGTTCAGACTTTGGGCTCAGCTGTGTGGGCTGGAAGCAGCAGCTGGCACTTCTAGGGATCCTGTCAGCCTCTGAAGTGTCCTGCTGGACAAACCAGGGCTCAGCAAGCTCCGAGTGAGACATGGATCTTTACTGCAGAACTGCACCCAAGGTGGATAATGCTAACACAGACACAGCAGAATGCACCTCTGGAACAAACCCACCTTGCTGAGAGGCAGAGGTTCCTCATTTGAGCCCACATTAGTGCAGCCACTCTATTTCTAGCTGGTTTTCAGCACTGCACTGGACAGGGTGGGCACACCAGCCTGCTCAGAGACTTTTTACAGCATTCCCCAAGACAGTGGAAGCAAGCACACTGACAGACCTACAGCATCCCAAACTCTCATTTCAGAACTGCTCAGTCACCTTGTTTGACAACTAATGTTTCTTTTACTCTTCTTAAAGCCTTTCTATCATCCACAGCAGTAAAAACAGAAAATCACATAATAATGCATAATAAAAGGCATTTATGCATAATAAGGCATAAATAAAAGCTACACTTTCTACAGTCCCTTGCCCCTGGATGGGGCAATGCAGAATATAGTAAACAGTTTAGATTATCTGTTGTATAAAAGCCCTTTATTTTACATAAGTTACAGCATTAACTTTTTAAATATTGCCCAAACCTGTATAACTGGATCATGAGCACTTGAGATGAGAGTCTGACAGTCAGGTGTAAATCGACAGTGCTGCACAGATGTCCTGTAGGCCTCCCAGGACTTCAGAACCTTCCCATCTGACAACTGTAGTACCTTTACAATGAAGAATGCAATAATTGCATTTATTTGACACACTTGAGGAAAACAAGAACATACAAATTCTTTCTTAAATTACATGAGATTGTAAATACATGATTTTAAGTCACTGGATTGGAATAACGAAAAATTCCTATTAGCTTAGTCTGGGTAAAATGAAATTCAGAGCTAGATTATTAGCATTACCTTTAAGTCATTTTAATTTAGACATCACTCACAAATGTAAATTGAATTACTATACTGAAGAGTATTATTAATGAAGTCATCCAAATGACATTTATTTTAAAAGAAAAAGCATAAGTGTGTTTTCCTACTATTTTAAAAATCAGATTTAGGATTTAATACCTTTATTGTTCCACTCTCCTGTCCAAAAGCTGCAAATTTAAGATCTTCACTTAAGCAACAGCAGGAAATGGGGGATTCTTGGGCTGCTGTCTGCATAATAACATTGTCTGTATTTCCATTGATAAGCTGTAAAATAGGAAGGCAATTAAGGTACTACAATATTTTAAAATTTAAACTTAAAAAAAATTACAATATAGAGCTGAGAATGACAAAGGGAACAGTTACAAATTTTAAAGTACTAGTTACTTTCATAAACCACTTTGGATGTTGGTGTACTTAGCATTTGGTGTGGCAGGGACCACAGTAGTGAGAGTATAGCCACTGTTTCCTTTAGTGCAAATCTGGGCTCACACCTCTCACTGCCCCAGTTTGAGATGATTCCTTCAGCTGCTACACAGAGCTTTGAAGCAGCACATAATTTGCTGTGTAACACCTGGTCTATAGGTGCTGCACACATACACATTCCTGTGCACATCTGAGCCACCTGGAGGGCCCACAGACCCCCAACATGAAGGGATTGGAGTTCTGGTCCTATGCATCCAGACTCAGTTTCAACATCAGTGTAGAAATTTCCCCTCAAACCCCATTTTTTCACTTACTAAACTAGGCACAGTTTCTAGATACAAAATGGTTATCACACCTGAGTTATCTGCTACAGATTCAACTCTTGAAAGCCAAGAACAAGAGGTTCTGTCAGTGCTTCCTCAGTTTTCTACTGAAATTTGCGGGTAACAGTCAAACATACTAAAGTATTAGTAAATGCATCTTACTTGTAAATTCTTCTGATTGTAGATGGCTAAAATCATCACTTCACCATTGTGAAACACAACATCTAGTTCACTCTTCAGCACAGCATCAGAAGACTTGCACACCTTCTTTGTTTCCCAGATCTGTTGAAGAACACAGTATTTCATTAGCTTTAGTAAAGAACAAGACATAAAACTTGCTGAGCAACAGCACCTGTAAACCAAAGGCTTATAAAAATTGCAAGTAACACTGACTTTTTAAAACAATGAAAATGATGCTTCTGCTGTTTTTGATATTAGGGAACGTAGTGCAATTACTACAGTGGTTCCAACAGATGAAATAGAACTTATTTTTCCAGGCTGACTACAAGACTCCCCTGTGTTTAGAGTCATAGCTGTAATATCCAAACTTTTCTTATACAAAGATCAGCATGAAAATCCAATTACAAAAAATATGAAATACAGATTTCTAGATTTTAATTGCTTTCAAACTTTCAGGAATGTATGCGTTAACTCGGGAGAAAGGGAAAGGTTACCTTGGTAAGATATAGTTATATTTTCACAGGTTTTAATGAGACATTGCAATTACAGAAATCTATCCCAAATATTAACAGCAAATATAACTAACAATGAAACATATCAAATCTGCTAGAATCCTCAAAAACCTTCAAAATTCCCAATTCAGATAAAATGTAAAACCAAATAGAAGGTTATAATTACTCTTGAAGTGCAACCAGACATTAAAATATCATATAGCTATAGAGGAAATTTAGATAAACAGTAAATAAAGCAAAAAAGCCAGCACATTTTACTGCATATGTGAATTATTTTATAACAAATATTTAAATTTATATTGACTACAAACTTCCATACCAAATGCGGAAGTATATTTTTATATAGTTTATATATGATTTTACAGAAAACAATTCCTTAAATGAGTGACGTAATACCTATCTAAATTCAGGTATTTCAAAAAAGAAAAGTCATCTTACACGTATTGTCTGGTCATCAGATGAAGTCAGAAATAAAGATCCATCTGGTGAAAATGCCACACAGTGAACCCAGCTCATGTGTCCTCTGCAATATGCCACTTTTGATAAAGACTTAATATTCCATAACTAGAATAAAATATGAAAGAAAAACTCAAAAATATTTAGATTGCATTTACAATGAAAATAGTGCAAGTACACTAATTGCTTATTAACTAATTACGTACTTATTAATTAAGACAATTATTATGCATTCTAGTATTTTCTTAATTCTTATTCTGAAATCAAATGTAACAAGAACTGTGCCTACTTATCAGATTTCAATGGGCAGGGAAATGGAATCAGCAGCCTCTTTGACTTCCATGATTTTAAAAGACACAGGCAAAAAAAAAAAAATCACATTATAAAGAAAATACAAGTTCTACTTGACCGTACAGATTGAAAAACCAAAAGACCCCAAAACAACAATAACAAAAAACCTCAAACTAACCCCAACCCCAAACTTGGGATTTGTACATACCTACCCTAGCCATGCTAGCCTCAGAGTTATTCTATATGTTTCCTTCCTTCTTATGTACCAGCACACAGAAGGAGAGAGTATTTGGTTTGAGTTAAGCAATACTCCTGAGAGTGACATGAGTAGATTTAGATAAACTTAGTAGACTAGTCAAGTTTTAGATAAAGGGTTCCATTGTCCAAAGTGAACATGTAACTTTAAAAAATATTTTCCAGCCAGTATTTTAAATTTAAGAAGCAAATGAAAACTAAAAAGAATGGAGCACACCAAAAGCCTGCTAAATTAGCATTTGTTTTATCTCTGCATCCAAGAAACTATCAGGACAAATTAAACATTTAAAGTAGTCTTCAGTGGTATACTGCAGACACTTACCTCAACAGAGCAGTGAGACAAAGCAACTGCTACTAACTCATCCCCAGGACAGAAGTCACAGTATTGGATTGTGCTGTGATGACTGACAATGACTTGAGTTAACAAACCACAGGTGTTGATGTCAAAAAGCTGTGAACACATAATTACAATAGAAACCCTGTTTGAATGACTTTACTACTGACAAACAGCCTATATGCTCAACCCTGTACATTTTTGAATTCAGAAGGTATTTCTCTTAGTAACAGGTTTGTTGGCCATATATTTTTGTTTAGTCACACTCGAAATCAGGCACTTCTATCTGAAAGATTGTAATGGCCTGGAATTTCATCTGTAATCATAATTTCTACCTATACTGTTGTACATTACCTCCAAAAGATTACTAAAGTGAGGTACTTACCAAAAGTTTATTTTTGGCTACCACCAAAATCTTGTCACCATTTCTGGACCAGGAGCAACATTTTACTAAAACCTCCACATCATCTGGTTGTTCATCTGCATTTTTAAAGAAATCTTTTATCTCAATACTTTTCAGTTCATTTCCTGAGCGTGATTCCCAAAGCTGGAATAAATAGGAAATAGACACAATCTCTTGGCTGATGTAGGTACAGAATACAACAGGAGAGAGCTCCCAAGTACTTCTTAAGAAAAAAGGGCAGGGAATAAAATACAAAAGCCCTTTGTTACCTTCCCCAGTCAACTAATAGCATTAGAATATTCACGAGTCCAAATGATTTACTTATTAAAAAAGGAAGAAAACAAATTAAGAAATAAAAACAAACCACAAAGAGGAAGGACTATGTTGCAGCAGAACCTTCTCCTTCAGTTTTTCCCTCCTATAATTCCAGCTACAATGCTGCCTGAACTTCTACTTTAAAAAAAAATGTAACCAAAAATAACACCTGCCCTGCAACTCTGTAAACAACCTACTCACCACGAGAAATACGGCACACATTTAGCTTTCCATCTTAACTTCACTGAGGGACCTGCCAAAAATCTAGGAAACTTCTGTCCCCTTCACCACATTTTTCCTTATGGACAACTATCAACTACATAGAAATATAAGTGTTTAAAGAATTTCAATTCTGAAATACCATAATTCTGTTGCAACTAAAGGCAGTAAAAATAATACTTACACTCTCAGAAAAACACAAACCTCACAGTTTTCTTCTAGTGCATACAAGTAAATGGCACATGGAAATTGCTCTTAATTTTTATGTCTCTTCAAAATTCATTTTCAGAGATGACAAAACTTTCAAATAACCTAAAAACTTACTACTATTTCTGGTTAAACAATTTTGACTCCCCACTCAAGTTTTCTTAACAAAGTGCATTAGGAGGCAAAAATGTTCAATATGAGGGTAGTTAGAATTTCTTCGTAACTACAAGCAGTCAACTTTTTTTTCCGGGTACTGGACAAGCCATTTCAAAATCTTGCATTACAGATGAGATCAATAATCAACTGTGTCAGGATTTAATTCATTAAAGCTGATCGTGCAGACACAAAATTTTCTTATACATATTTTGCATTTGATGCTAAACCTGCCCATCCATCATCAAAATGAAGGGCTGATTTAAAAATATACTGGATACCTTTACTGTTCCATCTGTTGAGCAGCTAGCAACATATTCATCATTTGGTGAAAATCTGCAGTGATTGACAGAATTTTCATGACCTATCATTGTATTTCTGCAGTATTTTTTATTCAAATCCCAAATCTGTAACAGAAATAAACATATAAATATCATCATATTAATGAATTATTCAAAGACAGATCGTTCATGCTCTTCTCAAAATCATACACTGGCAACCAAAACACCACTTTTATTTTTTTTCTTAGTTTTACCCACATGCTCATGGACTAGATACTATGCCCTGGGCTAACCTACAATTTACCTCAATCTGCTAAGATGCATGAAAACTATTAACATCAGAATTACATAAATCTAGTTAAAACTTTCTGTACGGTGCAGACAAGGCCCCTGACCAGCACAAAATTACTGAAAGTTGCCTCAGACTGAGAAAAAGCTTTGTCCTGCCTCATTCTTTTTCAGCTTCCTAAACCAGAGTTATGTAGCTTACACACTTCAACAAAAATGAAATCTCTCAAGTTAGTCTTGAGCAATCTTGAGTATCATCAGACCAAAGCCCTCACCTTCATGCCCTACCAACAGAGCACTTGCCCATTCTCCTCTGCTGAGTAAAGACACTTCTATTCTGCCTTGCTGAAATCTGATAGCAGAGCTGTAGTCAATACTCTTGATCTGTAGCCATGTCTGTTCTACCAGGCTCATTTAAAAAACCATTACTTCACAGTGTTTAGATAAATTTATACATCAACAACTACTCTGTTATGACAAACAGCATGAGAATAATCTCAACCTTTTCCACTTACTTTGATGAAAGTGTCATTTGAGCAGGTGGCCAGAAGGTACTGACCACTTTTGTTATTGAACTGGCAACAATTGACCTGCTCGGAGTGTTCTTCATACACACACCTACACTGGCCTGTTCTTGAATTCCAGACCTAAGCAGAATTAAAAGATGAAACACACTTTTAAATGTATTTAAAGTAATTGTTTTTAAAAATCCAGAAATTATGCTGAAATACAGATAGTCCTAAAACACTTCTAACAACCCTCAAAAATATTTTGAAGAGGAAGGATTATATATTAAAAAAAAAAGAAACAAGACTTTATGAAAAGAAAGGTTATAATTCAGATTAGAATCAAATAATGTCTGGATTTCCAACAAGATTTTGTTACTATAATGAGGAATTAAAAATGCCAACTATTTCAAAGGTAACAGAAAAGAAACATTAAAATAGAATTATGGATAGATTCATCTCATATTGTGAATAGGACTGGACCCTGAACACATTGTCTTCTATTTAAAAAGAAACATCAGATGATACAAATAAAATAAGTGGTTAATTCTGCATGCATCATGTTAACATTAAGTATCTTTTATTCCATGTAACAAGTGGAGCTTTTCTGTTTGTCAAGTATTAAATGGTCCACATAATATTTAAGACAGTTTAAAACACCTTTTAGTTTTAAGAATCTGTACTGAGTTAAACAAAAATTCAAATTACAAGTTTTTAAAAAAGAATAATCTTTTCCTTACCTTGACTTTTTTATCACTTGAACAAGTTGCTACAAATTCACCATCTGCAGAAAAAGTGCAACAGAGTATTTCATCATCGTGGGCATTTATCTCCAGGAGTCTCTCTCCACTTTCTGCTTTAAACACCTAAACCAAGGAACAGTAAAACCTTATAACTTGCAGACAGTTTGAAAACACGTATATGGGTTTCTTTTAAAATCTCAAACAGCTCTCTTTATGTAAGCTCTTAAAAAAAGGGTTGATTTTTGAAAGCATTCATAATTTCAGGGATTATAACGTAATTATAAAGTCCTCCAAGGACAATAGAAATTGTAAGAGAGAGAACTAGTGAAAATTGATTTTTCAAAATACTTTTGTTCTACCCCCACTCTAAGCTAAGAGCCATGCCCTTTCACAGCCTGTTTTAAGAGTAACTGGAAAACGCAATCTATTAACAAAGTCTAAGATATTTATAAAACTACAAATTCCAGTTTTATATGTATGAGGCACCCATACATCTAAAGTAAGAATTTCAATAGAATTGATAATTGGAGAAACAAAAAAACAAAAATAAGTAGGGAAAAATTGACAGTAAAATTGTCACACATTTCAGTCTCAAGTTAGATATAGGCAATGAAAGGACAGTTGGGGAAAAGTGCTACATATTAATCAATTTCCTCAAATTCTACCATTTAACTTTACAGTGTGGGGTGGGCAGGGGGTGGAAATCAGGTGTCCTTTTCCATCTTAGGTTACATATTCTTAATTATTAAAACAAACTGCAAGATGTTCTTTAGAGTACTTTTCAGATTTTTTTTATTGAACAGAAATACCAATGACAATTAAATGGTCGGTATTTGTTCAAATAAGAACATAAGTACTGAAGTAACAGGCAATCTACCTTCACAGTTCTGCAGAGTATCTGTTCTTAATCCAGCAATTATTTTTTTAAGTAGCCTTGAAAACTGAAAAGCTTAAGCCATAATTAGAAAAAACATTAATAAGCTCAAAGTTTAAAAACAAAAAAATTTTGGCTATTTTTTCTATTATTTCTTCAATGAAAGTTTAGTGGGGCATAAAATGAAGAAAAAAATAAGCAATCTGCAGTGTCAATAATGAGGCCATTAAGTAGAGAAGCCCAGCACAGAAATTACAGCACAGCATGAGTACATCCACCAGACATCTTCTGAGTGGATGCCATGATCAAAATTCTGTCCAGGCCAGCAAATAAAATAAGCAAATAAAAAACCCAGTAACAACACAATAAGTAGCCAAATGAGCAGCAACTTAGTACTCAACTTCTCAAGCATCCAAAACAATACCAAAGGTTTGCAACAAAGTTGTTCTTTTCCCTTACCTTTGGCTGTCTGAATATGGGTACTTTACCAGGTTACTGGCTGGCTGATTGCTAGTTTTCTCGAGAGCTGGCTGACTCCCCTCCAGGCAGACTGCTGGCAAATTTATATTAGTCACGTTCCTCTCTGTCTCTTCTAATCTGCTTTCTAAGCACTTTGGGACTGTATCCAATTTAATACTGTCCTCAGCCTCAGGCGTTTTCTGCATGGATGTATTTCTTATGCATTAAGGCATTTCATCAATTAAACACCAAAGTGGCATAACATCCCCTACCGTCCCATATAAATAGTAAAGCTGTACCTAAAACACCTTACTGCTCTGCAGTACTGCAGAAGGTCTACTGTGATTGGAAATAACATTTTTTGCAAGCAAATATTAAATAAGCTGGGGTGCATTGCTGGGCTGTGACCTTTTCCATATCATCTCATGTTCACACATTTGGCCAGTGAGGGTACAAACTCTAAAAACCCACTATTCAGCTCTTGAGGATAATGTTTACCATTCTGAACATGCAACTCAATCATTTGTCTTCAATCACAATCTAGATCCAAGTATTTCCACATAGCAACAGAAGAAAAGTGACAGGACTGTTCAAGAAAAGTTTTTGAAATGGTACACAGCATCTCTTTTGACTCATTCGCAGGGGTCTTACCTGAAGAGTTTTATCAGCTCCACATGATGCTATTCGTTGTTTATCCTTAGAAAAGCAGGCATGGTAAACTGCATCTCTATGTGGACGAACAACCAGACGGTAGAGATTCTTCAAGGATTTTTTATTTCTACAGGGTAAGACAATTATTTAGATGAGTGTTTTGTATTATTCAACATCATCTCTAAGAAGATTAACAATTTTTCATACATCTTGAGCAGCAAGCTTTATAAACAAACAAAACAAACAACCCACTACACCCCACCTCTCAGCCTTCATGCTGAACTAATAAAGGAAACAAAGTACAACATTCACTCAAGGGTTTGTATTGTGCTCCAACAGTTCCAGCTTAGATACCAAGAAAGGCAACATTTTTATGATCTGAAATATGCTATTTCCAATTATAGACTTTTTCCTGAGAATTCTTGTTCTCCTGCAGGAGAACTCTTCCTTTTCAAGTATATTAAGAAATACTTGTAGACTTGCTTAGATCTTTGCAAATTTCCTTAATTTCCATGACAATGGCTTGATTCTTATCCCTAGATAGCGAAATAAGATCTGTGACTATCACCACTTTTCAAACACAGATTAGGTACAGAATCTAACTCACCTTAGATGACCCTTGCCTCACTTCAACAAAAACTTAAGAGTTAGTAGCAATCACAATCATCCTGTTTAGCCAGATCTTAACACAGATAGCTGGCACTTAATGAGATGACTTGGTGATAATGACCAAAACATCTCTCTCCTGAACTAACTGGATATCGACTCTCCTGAACCATGCAATTTCCAAGCAGCTAACAAAATATTCAAAGAGGAGACTAATCTGCCCGGTTCATACTATAACTGCTTGACATGGAGTCACTCACTTTATAAGCACCAAGTACTACAAATATCAGAAGAGAAACATCATACAGAATCAAAGAGAGTTATGTGGTCAACCGACTATTGGACAAGGCTGGGAAAATGTGTAGATCTGTATACCTTTTCCTTAAACAACTTCCAAAAATACAATAACAGCAAAGAATTGTTTAAATTGGAGAAGTTTCAAGATTGTGTAGAGATTACAATTTCCCATCTCGCTACATTATAAAACTTAACAAGTTAGCACAAATCCTCTTCTTTCTAAAGTCACAGTTTACTTTAAAACCTAAAAACATACTCTAACATACCCTATTAATACTGGCACTACAATTCTAACTTTAAAATAAAACTAGTTAAGGAAGATTCAAAGTATCATATTTTTAACTATGCATTGTTATTTAAAATGAACAATAATTGATCACAGAAGTAAATATATCACAATATTTTTATGTAATTATTACTAAGTTGTCACCTTACAAACACAGGGCTCCCCTTCTCCCACAAGTTCTTGAAAATTATTACACCTTCTTTCCCCAGAAGAAAACTGCAGCAGTTCTTAAAAAGATCCTTTTATTACCATACATGGTATTTAGTTGTACATTAAATTATTTCCTTGGTCAAGGGATCAGCATAACACCAATTGGGCTGCAGCTACTTACATCCACTCCAAATAAAATGCTCCTGTTTCCCTTTGAGCATGTAGCTTGGCCTGTTGATACACCTCTGATGTCTCGGGCTGGCAAAGACCCAGCTGAATGATGTCAGGAAACGGCTGCCGTCCAAGAAGGTGCCCATTTAAGGACAGAAACTCCTGGAAATTCTCACGCACTGTGCTATCCTAAGTATAGAGCAGACATTTGATAACATAGATTTATCTTAGATTTATTTCCTTGCTTTTAAAAATTTCTATACACCTAATATTCTTACAGAAGCCCTTAGCTCTGTTTTTCTATAAGTTATATTAACAAATACATACAGTAGATTGAAATATTTCATTATCCTATTCAGAAAGCACAATATCCTTATTTTTCAGACAAAGAATACTAGCAATAGTGTCTTATTCAAGTCACTATTAAGCACTGTGTGAAAGTGACTTACTCAAGTCACTTAAGCAGTGTGAAATATCAGAACGACTATTCAAAGAGGTCAGCATAATTTTATGCCTCCTCAAAAGCAGAGTATCTTATGTACCCATCCCTAGGTATTGATCACTATAGTTATTGAGTTCCATGGCAAACCACTTACACACTGAAGTTAAAACAAACAGAAAACTATGAGTTTCCTTCATTTTTATCTTCTCCAAGTTAAAGTTAAATTTAATATTGTTTTCATGCTTTGGTTTTATAAGCGTTCTATATACCTGCCATACACATACATCCAACAAAATGCAATTATGAAACAGAAAATTATATTTGGAACCAACTGACCATTTACCTTTTAAAATCATACCTTTTGATCCAGGACTGAACTATATTCTACATATTCATGAATCAGATGAGCAGGCCCCACCAATTCTGTTTTAGCTTTAATCCAATCTAAAGAAAACATAAGGTCACGGAGCTCCTAAAAGAAATACAAATTCAAGTTCAGAGTGTAAGTTTCAGGACAGAATCTACTTAGGGGGAGAAAGAAAAACACAGGAAATAGATTAGGTATTTAATATACTTCAGTACAACCATCTCAGGTTGAAAACTCAGGTAATTTCCTGTTTCCTGCATCTTAATTGTTCAGTTATAAAAATTCAGTGTACAGATGGTTAAGTTTGTTATTTTAAACTACACCTAGTCAGACAGGAGATGGAGGTACAGAGCAATTCTTGACTTTTACAGCACATGAGACCTGTTTTTTTTAACTCTAAAAAAGCTTCTTCTAGTCCAGTCTAGCAAAGATCACTGCTAATAATGATTGTTGATCTTCCTAAGAGATGCTGAAACTTCTAAAACCATTGGTAAATGATCAAGGGAGTCCTGCCACAGCATCCTTAATTCCTTCAGTGCTCTGGGTTGTATCATATCAGGCCCTATGGACTTGTGAAATTCAACTGATCCAGCCAGTCCCTTACAATTTCACATTTGTCCCCACAAATGAAAAGTCCCTGTTCCCACCCTCACGGTCCTCAAAACCAGGGGGCTGGGCACACAAGGTCTGTCAGTATTATTAAATATTCAGATAAAAAGAAGCATTGAACTTTATCCCGATTAGTTAGATGACCATCTTTAACAAGTATTGGTCCAATGTTTTCTTTAGACTTCCTCAAGAAAAACTGTTTAGCAGCAACACTGCACAGGTGTAAAGCATATTCCAATTTAAAATCAATAAATTCCACAAGGATTAAAATATTATCATCATTAAATAAAGAAAAAGAAATACCTCCTAGCTTTATTAGCCTTCCAACAAGTAGAAATTATTTCTAAATAATGAAAAATGAGTGATACATGGAACATAAAATCTAGGAAGCATATAAGCACTATAAGCACAATAAGCCAGGCTAAAAACTTCTGAGAAGCTAATTCTACAAGATGTAGAAAGGCTGCTAATAAAAACACTGAAACTAAAGATACTAAGATAATAAAATAAATATCATCCAAAACACCTAGATTTGTAGCCAACATTAATTATGAAGGTTCCTATAAGAGATAAATCCATTAAGTGTATTATATGAAAAGTCAGATGAACCATCTTGAAAGAAGCTCAAAAGAAAAGGTTTGAGTACACATGAAATAAAGCCATTAACAACCAGGACCAAACACTATTCAAGACATTTGAAACTCAAATTCAAGTGAAACTACCAATTATTACTCTTTCTGCATGATTTGCATCTTATAATAACTCAATATCTAAAGAAGAGTAGTTGGCAAAAATGTCAGCAACTTTTTTAAGGTGCTAAGACAATTGTGGAAACAAGAGACTTGCCCAACAAACTCTTCTTGATGGGGTTTTTTTGCTACTGAAATCAGATAATGAATTTTTACATACAACTCTCTTTGACATAAGAGGAAAAAGCTAAGAAGACTTCTGAAGATAAAAAAGTAACTAACTGATAAAATGATCTGATGAAATCAATTTACTTGTATTATTACACAACAAAGAGAGCTTGAGTTTGCAAAAAGGTTTAAAGAAGACTTATTATTAAAGCATCTTATAAAGGAAAAGAAAACCACAATCCATTATGGTATAAAATAAGAAATCCTCTCAAAAACTGGTTGAAAAGACAAGATACAAAGAGTAGAAATAAAGTAAGGGACAGTGATTAATCAGAAGACCTCCTAAAGACCCTGTGTTGAGTGTTCACCCAGCTGGACTAAAGTCAAGGGGAAGAGAGGCTCAACGGGGAGAAGGCCTGGAGCGAAAAGCAGAGGTAAGAGTGGGTGAAAAAGGGAAGCACAGGACACCTGTCAGAACCTACCTGCTGCATTTTGGCACCTGCCATGTGATATGCTAGAAAATTATACCAGTACATGCAATCCTCTTGAGACAAAACAGGTGTATTAAGCTTGTAGTATTTCTTGTACTGATTTACTATGTTTTTATGTAGCTCCTGCAAAGTGAAGAAAAACATACTTTTGGCACTGAGGAATTATAAGTATTATTATTACATTGTAAATAGCATTGAGGAATAATATTGTTTCTCAATTGTAATACATTAACAGTGAAATAAAAAAAGCTTACCTTCCAAAAATTGTACACCTAACCTAATTTACTGCTAAAAACTTCTCCAGAAACATCTTCAGTATATTGAAAGACAGAAAAGCAAGCTGTTAACCCTCCTTCTCAGACTGAGATTAACTACCAAATCTCTCTTCATCTTAAATGTGGGTAGCAAACAAAAAAAAGAAAAAAAAAATCCTTACATATGAAGATCTAAAGCAAGACAAAAAACTTGCCTTTTCTTCATATCTACTCCTTCTGTCTTATCCTTCAGAACCAAAACCGAGCCAAACTTACAGGCCATCTTCCTGAAAGTACTGTGTTAAATTGAAAAAAAGGGAGCAAAAAGCATTTCTCTGCATTAAATAAGAAGTTTCCTATTCTGGTTGGGCCTTGATGTCTTTGGAACGAACAGTGAAACATTACATCTCCTGCTGGAAACATCTGATAGAGAAATAATGGTTACAGAGTCTTCTCTCAGTTTAGTCTGTTAGCTGCAGATGGAACCCTCATGAAATCCCCCTACAGTTTCAAGTTGAAAAGAAATATTTTTAATTAGTCAGCTTTAAGTTAAATTTAATTTGGACCTATGCTATGAAGCTACTCAGGGTACCATTTTACAAAGGAACATCTTCTGAAAGATGCCCATCTTTGGAGAGTAAAGTTGAATGAAACTATCAGTTGGTACGCTACCTGGAGCTGGTTGCGGTTCTTCTCTGTGAGAAAGTCAAGCTGAAGATCATGTAAATAATAATGGAATGACTTCCCATTACGATCACAGAACAACAGTGATTTGTTAACAAATTCCTGTAGTATATCTTCAACTTCTTCAGTTTCCATATCCCAAAGAATACAGAGAACCTAAAAAGTATTTACACATTAACAGAGAAGAGAATCGGAACCAAGTCGTAATATGATTTGTATGAATATTAGAAAAGACTACCAATTAACTGTCAATAAAACGCATGCTAACAAACATAGACACAAAGGATAATAACCAATTCAATAAGGTAACAATTCCTTCTTACCAAACCACAGGACAGATATTAGAACTCAGCCTATATTTGTTTATTTGTGCTGATTTATGGTGACCATAAAAGGAGACAAATTCCACATAACATTTTTCAAGTTGTCAGTCAGCTCAATTATAATCTAATTAAAGAACAATATACAGAATGCAGATTAAACTTTAACAGTATGAATATGTTTATTCAGTTATGCCTATATTAGTTTCACTACTAACAATACAAGTCATGATGCAATAATGGAACAAATCTACCCAATCTAGCAATTATTATTAAGTTACATACCGTATAAGTTATACATGACAATTATAAATTTTGAGAATTCTTTAAGAATTCTTTGAGAAATTCTTTGAGAATTTCTTTTTGTTGTTTGTATCTCATTAAAAAATCACAAGATTTCTGCACTGCCTTTATTACCTTAGTAGGTACTTTAACATCTTTTGGGAGGATAGAAAGGTCTTTATAGTAGTCTTTGTAATTGTCATCCAACTGCTCAACACTTATGGACATTGCTTCATCAAGGGCTTCGTAATCATAAGAAGATGATTTTCTTATTCTTTTAAACTGCTTATTCTGCAGCTGCCTGAGATAGTACTCCCAGCGGCTTGGGAAGTCTCGTAGTAATGCACCTATCAAGGATATCACGAGAGGAGAACCTGAAGAAAACGATTAAATCAAATTTAGAGGTCATCAAGGAACACAATCCAACAGCTGATGGTCATGTGACTGAAACAAGTAGTATTCCCAATACATGATTAAATTATTGAGGTGTGAAACAGAGATAAAATAAACACTCCATGTTGACACTTGCAAACTCCCCATATTTAAGTGTAATTGTGATGCTGAGAGAAAACATACTGAAGAAAACTGCCCAAAAATCAACATGAGACTTCTGCTAAGCTTAAAAAAAACCCCTCAAAATATTTAACAAGCAGTTGTATTTTACTTAACATATACAGTATTAAAGGATGTTCCCTTCTCTATTTTTAAATCGAACTACAGAAATAAAATTCAGTGGTAAATTGTACGAGGAAGAGCAACTAGAATACCTTTGCATTCTCTTACAAGAGAGTTAGCTTGTTCTGGAAGTTCTGATATTTTCATGTTCACAAACAGGGATAAAATCTCCAGTCCTTTCTCATGTGCTAGTCCACTTTCCACATGAACCTCATATTTATTGCCTAGAAACAGAAACATGGAAAAAATTTCAATGAATGCAAAAAACCATATTGAAATTCAAAATATTTTCCAAGTAAAATCTGGAGCAAAGCTTCATAACTTTTTGCATAGTATTTTATAGGACTAAGAAGAGTATAAATTCTACTTATCAGAATCAGCTTGCATTAGAGATATATACACAGACAAAACCAGACCATAAGCTAATACTTACAAATGCATTACAGGCAGTCACTGGTGAACAGTATAAAGATAATCTGTCTAACAGCACCAGTGCCACAGAGGTTAATTTCCTCTGTTGAGAATTACTACACTTATCAATGTAAACACATAACTTTCAGGATAACATACAACCCTTATTTCACAGAGAACATTAAGTGTTTCAAAGCAGAATTCTAAAGCCTTGCCACTTGTGCACAGATTGATAGACAGATTCTATCAGATGCTTTTGAAAGCTCACATGAACAAACTGCAGACACAGACACACAAAATCTGTGGTGCAGGAGAGGGAAGTGTTCCTTACCAGCCACAGCATCTGTTACACTCCTGTCCCTGCTCGTGATGAGTACCTGACATTGATTATCAAATGCTTTTAACACCCAGGAATCCCAGATGTCATCCAGGACCAAAAGAGACCTAGTGAGAAAAGAAATACTTCAGATCAACTATTAATGCTAAAATAAAGTATTGCATTTTAATAAAGAAAATTTTCATAATTTACAAAGTATCACTGCATAATTTTTTTTACATTAGTATGCAGAATATCTTAATAGTATGTCCACAGAATGGTAAGAAAGCTGGCAAAGGGTCTGGAAAATGTCCTAAGAGGCATGGCTGAGTGAGCTGGGGTTGTTGCATCTGGAGAAAAGAAGGACTGGGGGGGACCTCATCAATCTTTATGACCTGAAAGGAGGTTGTAGCCAGGTGGGAGTGGGTCTCTTTGCCTTGTCTCAGGTGGAAGGATGAGAGGAAATGGCCTTAAATTGTACCAGGGCAGTTCAGATTAGATATGAAAAAAAAATAATTTTCTGTGAAAGAGTGGTTAAGCACTGGAATAAGTTGCCAAGGGAGCTGGTGGAGTCATTGCCTCAAAGCATTCAAGAAGTGTCTGGATGTGGCACTTAGGGGATATGGCTGAAAGGTGATTATGGTGGTGCTGTGTTGATAGCTGGACTTGATGATCATGAAGGTCTCATCCAACCTTGGTGATTCTGTGATTAAACACTGTGCAAGAAGCTGAATGCAGTTACCTCAAAAAGGTATTTACCATTTATTATTTCATAGCTACAACTGAAATGCAAACAACGTTTTGAGAAACATTTCCATTAGTAGATGCCAGGAAAAACAGAATTATTTACTGGTTTTAAGTAAATAGGTATCACAAATTAAGAAAAGAGTTGTATAAAACTAGATAACTCTGACACAGGCTAGTGATAAGCTTTGTGGGAAAACATTCAAGTTTCCTTTTGACTCAAGAGTTTTCAATTTTGTTCTTGTATCTTTGGAAAGCTGTATGAGACTAACCCTCTTGTAAAGCAAGTCTCTTCTTACATAAATGACATTTCATACTGACTACATATTCCAGTCGTATGGCCAGCCGCATTTGTATGTTCCTACATGGACTCTCACCAGAATAATGTACAGTAGACCTCCCTACACCTGCCTATATATGACAGAGAAGTTACTGAAAACTGTTTTTAAAACATTGGGTTTAAGGGAGCAAGAAGTCAAAAAGACTAGCTGGCAAGCAGATGTACAGAAAGAAAGAACAGTTATTTGCCTTCAGAAAGTTTTAGCTATTGACACCTAATCCTACAAATCATTTACATTTACTATGCTTGTTTTTTAAGGGATGAAATTTTCCACTCCACTATTTACTGTTTAAGTTCTCCAGTCCTCACCGAAGCACAGCAAAACTTCCGCATTTTTGTTCAGCTAAGTGGCACTTACACCATCGAAGCCTAAATAGGGATTTGATCTCCCTTAAAGACATGCATACACATTCTCAAAGATATATTTAAGTCTTGGATAACCCTATATCATTTTTATACAACTCTTCTATTAATAACCTTCTGATAAATCAGAGGGTTCACAAGAATACTATCATAGCCATAAAGGCCTCGTTTTCTGGCACTTTCATGACTGAAAATATGATGAATGACATTAATTATAGCCCGATTGTATGTTTTTAATTAATCTGAGCACTTCAAAGTCCTCCCATTCATTAGGCACCAGTGATTTTTCCCCTCCAGTCACACAAAAAAATCTAAATTCTAATAACATTTAAAAAAACCTTGTTACAAAGAAGAACCAAAACAAAAACACATCCCAAAGCAACAAACACAACCCTGTGATAACAATCACAGGTGATAAAATTCTGTAATTTCTTATTTTAAAGTATACAATAGTTTCCATTTTTCATTTGACTAATAATTTAATCCCAAGAAATATACTGGCTTCAAAATTTGAATCCTTTGTCTAAGACTTTATTCCCAAGAGAGGTACTGGGTTGGCTGCATGAATCCAGGTATAGCTAAAGTGACTTCCTGCTGGCAAAGAGAGCTCCAGAGCAGAGCCAGCTCTTCCCAAGCTGCATTGAAATTTTGTTTCCCATACATTTGCACCCTGTATGATCCTTACTCCCAAGCACATTCCCCTCTATTTCCTCCCATTCTGCCCACTTCTGTATTGAAGAGTTTTGACTTATTTTGCTTGTTAATAAACAAGAAATAACAATGGAAATGTCTCAGTGGAGACAGCTACTTCACATCCTTCAAGGAAAAGTGCACTTTCAGTTGATAGATTTCTTTTGGAGGACCTGTCAATATTTCCCACATCTTTTCTTCAAAAGATCTTTTCTTCCCCTGTACAGAAATGCCAGTATTCTACTCTGTTATCTACGAAGATCACAAAGTTGGACTATTATTCCCAAGATAACTTACTGACAAGCAGGCTCATTTAGTTTAGTACAGATTTTCCCAGAGAATAATTAAATCCTCAGCAAATAACAAAAACTATTGCTCAAAGGTGGAAAAAGCTGTGCAATGACTGAGAAAGCTGTGCAATAACTGAGAAAGACAATGGTTTCTGGCAATAATTGGTCACATTGTGAAAACCTGCTTTCATTTTGGCAGCTCTAGACCAAAGACTTTCTAAAGACACCATCTGTTCTGGAAACAAAGAATTTTCTGCAGTGATACACACTCTTTTTTCTGCTGTATGATCCTCATATATCAGTAAAGCAGTCTACACACACAGTGAGAACACTGAAAGTTAGAGAAATCCTTATTTCCAGTTGTTTGTTCCCAAGAAATCCTTATTTCCAGTTGTTTGTTCCCATCTTTCACTATTCAATCTCATCTTTCATTATTTCACTATTTGCCTTTTCAACAAATATGACTCCTGCACATCTGGTTAACATATTTTGTTGCTAGAAGTCTTATTAGCCTAAGTTAGGAAGTTGGTTAAAAAAACAAAATACACACCACTGACACATGTAACAAAAACACAGACACCTCAGATGATTAGACCAAAGTTACTCCACAAAGTTTTATCAGTTAAAAGAACAGTATTTGATTTTAGTGACATCACCTGGGGTATTTGCGTAACATCAGCAAACGAAGACGATCTTTAGCCTCCTCAATGTTAAGTGGTGGCCTTTGTGAGAGAGTGGAGTCATGTTCCAATCTACTACAGAGATTCTGAAGTTTTATGAGCAGCCCTGCTTTGTCCTGTTTCCCAACAGAGATCCAGTGAACTCCTCCTGGAAAGTAATCTAACAAGAAAAGCAATATTAATCATGCTATACATTTTAAATAATTTAAAATATTTTATAGTAACTTACAGTAATAAGTCAGCATTAATTAAAACACAAATCTCTAAAACCTGTCGCAAGCCATCCTTGCAACTCTACTATTAACACCAAAGGGTGGCTCTACAAGACCACTCCTGTTTATGTTTAAAAGGAACAGACTCTGTAAGACAAGTACCCACAGAAATTTCACACCATCACTGATGCTGTTGTCCCTCCTTTCTACACATTGTCCTTTCTGTCCCTCCACAGCCCCTTCTGCATCCATCCTTCTGCTAGTCTGACCTACCATTTACATTTTTAACCGTGTACTACTGCAAGAGTTCAGAGCCTGGGGTATGACAGTGACCAAGAAGATATCTAGATTAGTCAACTGTAGAAGAGGATGCTATCGTATCTAACCCTACATCATTTTTTTCTTTAATGCCAAGTCCTAATTTCTCCTCCTAGTGTCCTATGCAAGAAAAAATAAATAAAATAGAAAAAATGCCATTAAACGTTTGTATCTGTGATCTACTTTAAGCTAAGGCAATACTAATCACCCACAAATGCCTGCCACTATTAAAAAGTTAGAGCAAGATTTTTTTAAACTCATATAGCAAAGAGTCGGAGGACCTTATAGGCAATGCCCAAAAGGAATATAACTAGATATATTATTTTGCACTAAAAGAAATAAAAATTTTAAGGTAATCAAGGATGCATCTACTCTCATAAACCAAAGCAAATTCTAAGGTGAACAGCTATTCAAAATCTTTTTCCACAAACTAATAGAATACTTAGTGGTCTTAGACCACCACATGGTTATGGAAGTTGTATATTGCAAGCAAATATTTCAGAATCACCTAAGAAATTTAGAAATCCAAATCACTTTCAAAATGACATATGCACCATCCATGTCCAATATGTGTATATCTACAGTAATTTTTATTAAAAAACTGATGTTTTTCTGAAAGTACCTTCCAAGAGCTGAGGATCCCTTAAAGCTTCTGCTGTCAAAACAGTCTTCCCACAGCCTGCCATTCCATAAACTGTGACCCAACCTGGATCACTTCCCAAGCAGTACAGTTTCTTTTTAATAGCATCTACCAGTTTTGGTCGAGTGACAAACACAACTGGTCTCTGTGGTACGCCTCCTTCGCAGAGAATGGTCTTCACTAAAGTTAAGAACAAGAAACATCAAAATAAAACACGAGTTCTAAATGAGATGCCTCTTCAAACCCAACCAAACAACTCTTCACCCAAAATAACTAGTGGGCTCCCTCCCCACCTCATGTCCCATAAAAATGCCCTAAAAACTGCTGGACTCAAAATACCAAATATCAAAAAAAATACTGCTTTTTAGAAATAAAAATCGTTACTTAGCATGTAACTAGCCCCCTACCTAAAACAGTGTTCAAATTAATAACTGCATTGGGAAAACTTATTAAACCCTAGAAGTGAAAGAGAATTAACATCTCCCATGGAAACTGTGGCAAACACAGGAGGTCAGCATTACTATACCGAAAAATCAAGTGTGGTATAATCAATCTCAGCCACAGGTAACCACACCATGGATGCAGCAAAAAAGAAAGGATGCTGTGTAGGACCTTTCCTTGGCAGTTCACAGCACAGCACTGGAGTCCAAGCAAGACTTCCACTGATTTAAGCTGAGATAGCATGACTTGAAAGAGGTAAAGCATAACAGGAAAGGAAATGTGCACTTCATCTGCCCACCTTGTGGCTATAAGGAGTAACATAACTGATAAACTTTGATTACCTAAGATAGCCTTGAACTCCACGTGCCTTTGACACTTACTAAATGCAGAGTACCAGTAAATATGGCAGTTAATCACATGCAGTTAGAAGGTTCTGCACATTAGAAAGTACAAATTTATTTCATGTCAAAGATGATCCTGATGACAACGTGAGTAAAAGTTATGGAACTTATACAGGGTAACTATAAGATCTGGTGGAAAGAATTAAGTAACCTAATAATTAGATCAATTAATCAATGATCAACTAGATCAATGTAGGTTGAGAGATTCCAGATAAATAGCTGAATATTTATCAAAATAAATATCAGAATTTTGGAGGCTACAGGTTTTTCTTTTAATACATACAAATGAGAGTCTTTCACTTACAACAAAAATGTTACAAATTAGAAAAAACGTAAGAGCACTAGTTCTTCTGCCCTTTAAAATCAGCATTATTCAATATAAACACTTTCAAGATGACCTGTAAAAATTGTAACTGTTGTAACTTTCCTGCCATATTAAGTAGATGAAATAGACATAGTTACTACACTACCAAAATAAACAAATGCACCAACTGCTCCTTTTTCATCGGAACAGGTATTACACATAGTCACTTTCTAAGGAATAAAAAAGACAAGTTGTGTTCACACTGCAGCACGGGGATTGCTGTAGTTACACTGACCGTAGGAAGTCATTCCATCCATTGAGCTCTTTCTGTTACCAGACGAGACGGCAGGGATGCCATCCTGAAGAAGCGCAGCAAGATCTCTGTACCCTTCATGAAGCAGTGCATTATAAAATGATCTATATGAATTATTATCTTTTGTAAGAATAATGTTTATTAGCATAGCTGCTCGCTCCTTCTGTGTATTCTAGAAAAAAAAAATTAGAAGAGGTATTATACAAAACTAAGAAACCCCAGAAATCATTTAATCTATCACTTTTTAAATTATAGCCTATTTAGAGTTACAGAAATAGTCTTTAATTTACCAAGCCCTTAACTTTATTAAGAGCAACAAAAACTGTGTGCTAGAATTCGACAAATACAGGAATTAGATAGTCAGAAATTACTATTTTTAAAAGGATGGTAAAATATGTGAGTAGACTAGAAAAAGAAATAGCAGTGAGAGATAATTCTACCTGTTGCTTCACTCTCTCCTCCTCCTGTAATGTCAATACTTCATCAGAAATCATACGATCCATAATATAAGAAGTCTTGATGTCATTTTCCAGTGCTTGACGATTCATAAGCAAATAGTTTCTACTCTTGACATCCATATTTCTTCAGTGTGAAAAAGAGTGGCCGGGGGAAGTAAATCAGACTGGGAACATAACTTACAAGCATGAGGAAAGAAGTTTTAGAACAGCTTATCAATTTTAGTGTTAAAATCAGAAGGAGTAGCAAAGCACTAATTCTGAAAATACATATTTTTTCCCCATTCCTATGACTTTATGTTTATGAACACTTCCAGAACTATAAAACCAAAGGCTGCAAGCTTCTCATATACTAGCATCTTGCTAAATGTCTCTATGAAAAGGTCTTCTCCCCACTCACTACATCCCCCATTTTTTTTTTTTAACTCCTTGGACTATGTGATTGGGTCAACAGGATTAGAAAGAGGACTGGCCTCATTGCACGGGATAAACTCATTGTTGTCTCCAAGTTTAAGACTCCATACAAGGACACTTGGATCATTATATGACGGAAGAGGGAGCACCCAACACTGCCATTGACTTCCTTTATCAGCATTTGGACACGCAACTTCAAACTTGCATTCTTCCTCCATATCATAAAAAACCAAATGTCTGAAGAAAACAGGTGAAAACTATTGACTACGGCATAAAGAACTGATCAGCGACTCCGAGAGTCCCAATCGACCAAAACGCTCTCTCTGATCACACTCCTGCCAGGAAAGCCCCATAAACAAGTGGAAACTCCTCCACAGAGCACCCACAGAAGCGTTCGCCTTTTCCGGCACTCTCCCCTTCAGGAGCTGGGCAGACTTAGAACAGATGCCTTTGGGTAAGCCCGTGATGGAGAGCCCCTTCCGCCGTGCTGACAGAATTTCCTATAGTCACTAAAAATTACGTAGTTAAGAAAGCCTTCCACCCTACCTTTATCCCACCGCACCGCGGAGGAAAGGGGACGCCAAACAGATAATAACAATACTGCTACATGCGAGGCAAATACAGAAGAAATCGCTCCACAAAGACCCCAAACAAAGGGTTAACTCACACCGCGCCGCTGTTGCCAGCCGCCAACCAAATAGAAACCGGGGCGCTCAGACCGCCCGCCGGCCCCTGCCCTGCCCCGGCGGAACCCTCGGTCCGGTCCGGTCCGGTCCGTCCCTGCGTGTCCAGCACGGCGCTCACCTGGCGGGCAGCGGGGAGCCCCGCAGCCGCCGGCCCCGAGCCCCGCCGAGCCCCGAGGCGCAGCCGCTGTCCCGCGGCTCCCGGGCAGGCGGCGCCGGCAGCGCTTCCTCCTTCCGGGCCTGGGCGGGGAAGGGCCGGCCCGGCCCAGCCCGGCCCGGCCGCTCGCTCGCTGCCGGGCCCGCTCACCGCCCGCCGCCGCCGAACAAAGCCCCGCGCTGCCTCCCGCGCCGGCGCGGAGCCGCCGAGCCCGGCTGCGCTGCCGGGATCGCTGCCCCGGCGGGCGGGCCCGGACGTGGCGCAGCGGGCGGCGATGCGCCAGCCGCGGCCAGGGGAGGGGCCCCGGGACTGCGAACGTGGTGCCTGCGGGGCAGGGCGGCCCTGCCCGCCTCCGCCCCCCGCCCCTGAGGCCGGAGGAGCGCGGCCGGTACGGGGCAGCGGCCGCAGGGAGGGGAGATGGGAGGTCGGCACTGCTGGCAGGGGGCCCGGGGCGCGGAGGGGATGTGGGTCACTTTGGGGGAAGAAGAGGAGATGTGGGTCACTTTGGGGGGAGCGGCGGGGATGTGGGTCACTTTGGGGGGCGCGGAGGGGATGTGGGTCACTCTGGGGGGAGCGGCGGGGATGTGGGTCACTTTGGGGGGAGCGGCGGGGATGTGGGTCACTTTGGGGGGAGCGGAGGGGATGTGGGTCACTCTGGGGAGAGCGGAGGGGATGTGGGTCACTTTGGGGGGAGCGGAGGGGATGTGGGTCACTTTGGGGGGAGCGGACCGGTCCGGAAGTGTCTCTGGGGAGCTGCGGCTCATCCCTCTGTACCGCACAGGGCTGCGCGCTGAAGCTGTTCTGTTAAAGCAGAGCTTTTCTCTAGTAAACTCTTTTTCTAACTACTATTCAGAGCTCTCTTTTTTTCCTCCACTTTAACTTAATAATATGTGCTCTTGAATCCCAAGATGTTTTAAAAGCTTCAAAATACAATTTTTCTGTTCTGGTGGCTTCTTTGGTTTGGTTTTGGTTTTTTTGTTGGTTTGGGTTTTTTTTCTTCGGAAATGAAATTTTTTTTTCCTCCATGCTTCAAGCTCAGTGTGCTTCCTAGTACTGTGGCTCAAACAGCTCTAAACTACCTGCATGACAGATTGGATTTTAAACAATACCTTTTACCCCTGTACATGACTATGTAAGTATCTCCAAATATTTATATTTTGATATAAATGCTAGCATTTGATATAAATGATAGCAATGCTGCTAAGTGATCCAAAACCCCAGCAGAACAATTTGGTCTCAAATTAGGCTAAAGCAACTCTGACAAGGATCAAGTCTATTTTGAGGAGTATGGTGGGAGATTTTAGGCTTAAAAACTACACTCTGTACTTCACTTGGATGGTTAAAGTATGAGCTGGAGATTCATATTGCCTCAATCTATTCTGACCTTAATTTTATCAACAGGAAGTTTTCCTGTTTACTAGAGGAATGATTTCTTTTATCATGACTTTTTGTTAACTGATGTTTGTGATTTTAGAGACGACATGAAATCATTACAGCAGAACTACTAAATTAAAGCTTGATTTGCAATTTTATTTTTTTAATGGAAAAATTAACTTTCCCCTTTTAGTGTGGTGTAGATGATAATTCTTTTTTAAATCTACAGGTAAAACACAAGTGCATCAATGAAATTGCTGATGAACTTGTGACAGTCATCAGCTACAAAAAGAAATATACTTTTAATCCTTGTAATTTTAAACATATGTTTAAAATAACTTATTCTATAACAGACAAAATATTTCTGGAAACATGAAGTTAGCTTAAGCTTGGAAAGTCAATTCAGCTGGAGAAAATATGATAGCAGTGCTCTGTAATATAGAAAGCAAATGAAAGTATTATGATACTTTACAAAAGTTCACATAACTAAGAAGCATAGTGAGCACCAAAAGGAACATTTTTGGAGGTGTATTTATGTACTTACAGTTTATATTTGAGGATGTTTAAAATGTAAGGAGTTAAAAACAAGTCCTTTCTGGTTTTTTGGGTTTTGGTTGTTTCTTTTTTTCTAGCTTTCTCCTTTGCTTCTGCATTTTAAAACCACAAAATGTCTGAAGTTAAGCCGAGGAAAAAAGGTATTTCTTCATCCAAGACCAGTGAAGATTCACAGAAGGCTGAGAAGCACAGTAATTACGGGAAGCTGGCAAGTCCCAGGACCAGCAATAATCACAGTTCCTTTTGGATGGACTCAAGGACAAGTTTGAGTGTCGTTTCCCTTGCTGTTTGCCTGGTGGTGAGCTGGTAGGTAACCCTCTCTAAAGAGGATTTTAGTATTTTCTTTTGTATTCTGTAGGGTGTGTGGTTTTCATGTTAGCAGAGAGCTTGGGCTAATTGTCTACAGAAACATGTTAGAGCCAGAAGGATCCAGGAAAGAGTAGCAGTATTGACAAGCAGGGAAACACGGGCGTGCAGTGAGTTACTGTAGAAGCTCCATCTGTTACATGAGGTTGAAGGTGCCTTGCTCATGAATTCTAAAGACCTGCTTTGGAGACTGCATCTACCTGGAGAGCAACTTAGGCTGACAGGAAGTGCTCATTTGGCAGGCAATAAATGGACAGAAGAAGTGAAATAGAGTTTTCTGTAAATCATTTCCTCATCAGTGTAATAAACCATTCGTCAGGCGGAGTCTTTTAAGTAAAGGTCAAATACCTTTGTTAAAGATATTTTAAAATATCTTAGCAGCATCAGTGCCTTAGTTACCTTAGCATGCAGTGTAAAAGCAAAGACATCTATCAATGCTTCCTTGCTGTCATACCTTTTTTAGAAGTATCAAGACAGATCAATTTCTTTTTTTTTTCCTTTTTTTGTCACATACTGATCTAGCAAATTCTGTGAAAACAAATCCCTCCAGTAACAATTTGCTCTGAATCAGGTCCTGGAATACTTAATATATACTAATTAAGAAGTTATGTTTTCTGTTTATTTGCTTGAAATTTCCAGGTTTCTATTTCAACAGTCAGGTCAATTTTCTGATCTGGAAAGAAAGTACAATTTTTTACATCAAGAAGCTGAAAAAATCCTGGATGTGGGAAATAAAGTAAACTTAATTTCTGAAAAGGTAATAATTAACATCTCAATTGGATGATCTTTGGTGAACATTTCTCATTGCTTACTTCACTGTTATTTCATTAATTTAACTGCCTGTTTTAAAACAAGTTTTCTGAATGTGTTTTACTTGCCTGTGAATAGGCATTTAGAGACTATTTCATGTGACAAAGCATGTCAATCCATGCCATTGTTCCAGTAGGTTGTATCTCAGTATAATTTTTTAGAAACTAAACTATTTTTAAGAACTTACATATATTCATGTTTCATTTTACCATTCCTCTTTCATGTGCGATTCTAAGGTACATTGATTTGAAGAAAATTTACCAGCATTTTGATGTAACAGACCTGCCCTAATAACACCAAGACATAATAAAGCGATAGATAAGAAAATACTATAGTAATGAAAAAAGATATTACCACGTGTGACATAATCCAGTAGAAAAGCTGTGCTGGCTGCTGAATTATCCCTGATACATTATGAATAATGATGGTAGCACGGCATGGCTCATGCCAGTGATTTTGTTTCAGCACTGATCTCTGAATAATGTCATTCATATATGATGTAATTTGGATATTTATATACTATACTTCAGATTGCAAAGTGTTGCATGGGATTTACTGTATTTTTGACAAAAACACCAAGCATGGAAAATTGCGTATATGCTATAGAAGTTCAACAACAGTCATACCTTTTTTTCCGTGACTTTTTCATGCTAGGTTAATCAATGATATTTTAAAGAGGAACCATGGAAATGCACCATGGAGGAACTTTGTAACAAGTACAATGGTTTTTAAGGGACTTTATTATCTCTTAATAAATGGAAATGGTTTTCTGTTGTTACTTTTGTTAAGTAGACACAGACATTGTTTTGTGTTGTAAATGCAGCTTGAGTCTTCTGAAAGTATCCTGCGAGAAGCTGCCTCATCCATCTCTGTGATGACTGAGTTTGGGCAGGAAATATCTTCTCTTCATAACACCATAAATGATATTCAGAACAATGAACAGACTCTATCTCTAAAGATGCAGAGCATTAATGAGAAGTTCCAAAATGTTACAAATTCCTGGAGAAGAAGTCTGGATGAAATGAACACAAATGCTAGTGGTTTAAAATCTGAAGCAAAGTTCATACATACAGAAGTTACTTCCAAAATTAATGAAGTTGACCAAAGAATTAAATCCCTTGCAGAAAGAGTAAGAGATTTGGAAGACAGTACAGCCAGAAATATCAGAACACTAAAAAAGCAAGAAGATGATGAATTCTCTAGAGTTGAACAAAAGTTGAACTTGGATGCAAAGTCAGTTGAAAAGATAGAAGAAGAACAGAATAGTCTGGTAGCCAAGGACACAGACCTGAATCAGAAACTTGCAAACTATGAACCTAAAATTGAGGAGTGCAAGAGCCATTTGCCAACAATTGAAAATGCTATTCACTCTATTCTTAGGTTGTCAAGTGACTTGCTTGGTATGGAGAAAAAGATAGAGGACTTGAAGACACAGCTGTACGCTGTGGAAAATGATATGCTGAAAACTGTTTCTGATACAGTGGTGATACAGAAGGCTCTTGAAGGCCTCCAGTCCAATGGCAGCTTGTTCAAAGTGCAGCATGAGCTAGCTGTTCTAGAAGCAGGGCCTGACATTGCAGTATCTTCAAAAGCAGAAGTAACTTTAGAAAGCTTTAACTTAGAAAATGACCAGAATGGGGATAAGTGAATTTGGTCTTAGGCTTTTCATTGATGAAAAAGCACTTTTTTTATAAAGGATTATTTGCAGTTTATTTATTAAAATATCTTTTCTATTGAAAATAATTTGAAGCCAGGTATTTAGATTTAAGGGGGGAAAAGTTAATATTTTTAGTTTGTTTTTAGTTTTCACTACTTAGTTTCTTTTGTTGTTACTTTGTGTATTTTTTCCATAGACTTGGAACACAGTGAACTGATGATTTGTGTTTTCAGAGGTCACATTGGAAAGTCACGTAGCACTTTTTTGTAATTTTTTGTTGTAATAGAAGAAGTACTAACATTTATTAAGTATACTGACAAGAAAAAAACAAAATCTGGTTGTTTTGTAACAGAAATTGATTTCCTAGAGACAGGGTTTGCACTCAAATTGAATGTCAGAATAGTAAGATATTTCATTAAAGTATAGCTTGAATTTTGACATTGAGTTGTTAAGCTAGAAATATTTTTGTATCCCTCCAGTGTGAAAAGACTTGGAACTTAATGAAACAGCTGGAAGATCTTCAGATAATTTCTCACATTAAATATCTGCAGGAAGATATTTATACAATGAAAACATGGTCTAGCCGCATAATTAAAAAACAAGAAGAACTGGAGAAGAATTTAACAAGCCTTTTTCATGCAGTTTCAAGCGCTGAACAGAATGCAGCTTCTGTAGCAAAAAACATAACATTGACAATTGTGACAGTAAAAACTGACATAAGGCGCATTTCAGGCCTGGTCTCAGACATGACTGCGCTGACAGATTCTTTGCAAACATTAGAAGATAAAGTAGAAAAAGGTGAAAAGACAACAGTAAAAAATATAGGTGACCTCCTTACCAGTAGCATCGACCGAAGTACGAAAATACAAAGCCTGGCATCCAGTAACGCAAGAAAAATCAAGCAAATTAAGACAGCACTGTCTGAGTTAAAGAGCGATTTTAACAAGCATTCTGATAGACTTTTGAATCTTGAAGGTGACAGAGCAAAAGTTCTGAAGACAGTTGCATTTGCAAATGATTTAAAACCTAAGATGTACAGAGTTAAAAAGGAGTTTGCCATCTTGGAGCCCTTAATAAATGACCTAACACTGAGAATAGGAAGATTAGTGGAGGAGGTTTTGCAACGGCAGAAAGAAATTGCTTTACTGAATGAGAAATTGGCCAATCTAACAAGAGTTCAAACTCAGATCAAGGATGTGAAAGATGAAATAACTAAGAGTTCAGATATTAATTGATCACTGAAAGGCCATTGCCTAAAGAATAATGTTTGAGGAGTGTGAACTTCCATCATGTGTAGTACTGAGAAGGCAGACAATATTTAAATGCTTCATTTAGAAGCACACCTTAACCTGAAATTTGTCCTATTCTTTTGAACAGGACAGGAAAAAGTCATACTTATTTCAAGGGAGAAATAATAATGTGAACAAAAAATGTACCTCTCTGCATGTATTTTTCTTTCTGAAGAATGAGAGATGCTATATTTAATAAATTGCTTGTTTTATACAATAAAGTAGTGTTAAAGTACAGAATTAAGTTCTTAGCTTTAAAGTTTGCTTTCATGAAGAAAGCAGGACCCAAAAATGACACATTTCCAGTTTCACTTTCCTGCTGCAAAGGAAGGAATAGAATTGTGGTTTCCAGCTAAACAAGAGGTAGTCCAACAGCAATAGCACTTCGTCTCTATTCACTCTATGATTTTTGTAAACCAGTTTCTTTTTAAAATAATACTTAACAAGGTAAATGCAGTGAAGCAAGAAATCCTCAGAAATATTGCTGATGCTTCCAGAAAGTTTGTCATACATTCAGATGAAATAATTTGTGTAAGGCTTTGTGTGAGGCTTTATAATTGTAAAATTCCTAACTGTGCAGCACTGTTCTGTCTTTAAAACACAGAATACTCTATAGGGACAATGCTCTGAAAGATGTAATAATGCTGCTGATGGCTTTATTCCAGTGTTACAGTGTCTGCTCAGAAATCCTAACAGTGTTAGTCATTTATTATTTCTTAGTCTGTAAAATACTAAAGTGAGCAGCAGAATTAGCAAAGAGAAGCTACTTGTATCCCAAAAGGCTATTGCTATGAACTACTGGGACTATTTAAGTGCTGAAGAACAACAGATTTGAGACATTTGAAGTAGACAGTAACAAGATAGTGGGAATGTTTAAGAGGAAGGTGGGGGAGAGAAGTGAATTAAATAGGAATAAAAATGGCTATAAATATCAATTGGAAGCAATACAGCAACTCAGAAAATCCCTGTACATGAAATTGTATCAAGAAGTGTAAGTATACAGAAAAGCCTTTATATCTTTTTAGTTGGCCATACCTTAACATCTGGCAACTACCAGACCCTCAATTGTATGGAAGATGCAAACATTCCTCTCTCTCACTATTTTCATCGTCATTCAGCATTCCATGTCTTTTGGTCTGCTTCATGTTGTTGGTCTTCTGTACCTTCTTTGCTTCATTTGCCCACAGTCAGCCTCCAATACTTTGTTTAAAGTTTTCCTCTTTTTGATATAGGTCTATTCCTATCTCCCCTTTTCTTCAACCCCTTTCCAGTCCACTTGACAGATGGCAAGAATAAACCTGTCAAAAGACAAGTTTTCCTAGAAGCATCCACAGATACTCTACCAACCCCTGTCCCTTTGCTCTTCCACACAGTTTTCAAGTGAGCTCCTGAATATAACCAAATGGCATTTGAAGGAGGCAGCAAGATTAAAGAACAGCCATGGTAAAGTATGCATTGCCTGTCATACCTCAAGCAATGTATGTACACATGCACATACACCTTAGGGGATTGAGGGTTACATAATAAATATATTGTGGATGCAAGGCACCACAGGCTACAGTCATTTTATTCGCTTTGCTTTCAATTTTATGAAAGCATCATTTGTGGTCAGTAGCCAGTATGACTCAAAGAGGCAGAACTGGAGAACTGGTAGAGCAACATCTACACAAGTGATGTGGAAAATACATTCCAGCTGCACAGTTAATCTGAGCAGCTGCGACACAGCAGAGGTCTGTCTGCATGAAAAGAGTGCACTTGCTCCTTGGAACAGTAACCAGAAAACAAGCCAGAATAAACAACTGTGGATTTTACTTTCAACCTCCAAATTCTAGAACACATCTCCCAGTGAAAAGCCGAGTATACAGTCCTGTGCGTGGTCTCCAAGGGAAGTTAAGCATACAAAAAATGTCACAGGACCATTCATTTCCCTTTCCCTTTAGATGTATGCAGACTTCCTACCCTTACTTCCCAGGATAATTCTCTCAGAAACTTTCTTGCTGCAAGCAAGACAAAACAATCTGTATCTCAAGTTGTTTCACCACTCTACTGACCTCAGCAGTAAGGCAAGCGATCAGAATTTCTCCCATAATCCACACAGGTATTACAAATCTCTTATTTGCCATTCAGGCACATATCTCCACTGTACTAAAAAATGGAAGTTTTATAGTAGCTTTATAATTAGACTGCTCTAAGCAGGGAGGCAGAGAGCTCCTTCTACAATGGAAAAGGTGAGCAGAGAGAGAGGTATTTTTCAAAAATTTAAAGCAGATGGGTAACCCTGCCTCTTTGTTTTAGTACTGTCAGTGGTGGGAGAGTATTGGCTTAGTCAAACTACAACCCTTTAGTTAATTCCTAGGGTCATACAGTGATACTCTGCAATTTTATTAAATTATTTGAGAGATTCAGGTAATAATGAAAATTACAGCTATGCTACTTAAAACAGATCATTCCATTGAGCCCAAACTGTAGTGACATTCAGGCCATCTTTGCTTTTAATTTAGCTTTCAGGTACAAAACTGGCCAATTAATATACTTGTCAGCACCTTGAAAGGAAAAAAACCCCAAATACCAGCAACAACACTGAAGTATCAATGATGAAAAATTACATGAGCAAATTAACCCCAAAAGAATAAAATCCACTGTTATACACCAGAATGTTTGCTCAGCCAAGAATTTTCTGCTAGCAGTATCTTTCTCCCCAGCACCGAGTTACAAAAATTATATTCTGTAACACGGCCATGCAGCTATTAAGCTCATCTACCCAAGGTACTCATATTTGCTATAAAAAAGCAGGATGTTTATTGTTTTCACTGTGAACTACATAATTTCTATGTAAAAATGTAAATGAGTTACAACTATTTGTATTATTACAGTCCATTTTAAAATGATATGCAACAGACATTTCCGCGAGTATCAGTGAGTGTCAGCACATTTCATCTGTAACACAACCTGATACAAACACCATGAGCAAATGCAGTTGTTACTCCAAATTTATATATATGGTATGCTTTAAACCAGAAAGCTCATCTCAGCTCCATAACCAGCAAGAAAGTGTTTTCTCCTTCATAAAATATACACAAGCAGCATATATATAATCCATGTTTTACAGAGCACTTTGGGGTTTATTGATGGGTCTGGAGTTACCTAAGTTCAAAATGGGGTACCCTTTTTGGATCCAGGACTTTCCTTGCAATGGAAGTGCAAATCCATGAAAAGCACCACTGCTCCATCTCAACCTTCAGAAAATGTACCAGGCATTATGCACAAAGCAGTTAACAACAAAGTTGACATTTTAGATGCATTTTGATACTACATTTTTCCCAATAAAGCTTATTTAAAATACCAGCAGGCGACCCATCAAGCAACACTCTTTCCTAACAAGCATCTGAACAATGGCTGAATGTCAATGAAGCTGGCAGCTGCAAGGCAATTCTCTCCCCCTCTTGTGTTTTCCACTGAAACACAACACTGCAAGGACCACTAAATGTATTTTCTCTTTCTCAATTACAGAACAGGAACTGCTGCCTGCTCCTCGTAGTCTTATCTCAGATCTACCTTGATAAAATTACCTAAGCATCTTTAAAAGACCATTTCAGGTCTACCAGTGAGCAACAAGAAAATGGACTTAAGATTCTTATTATTGCACGTATTTGTAACTAACTGTGCAACACTGACTTAATCCTAGAGAAAAATTGTGCGATTTTGCTCCACATACAGAACGAGAGTTTTGAGAAATTTAGCTCAGCACTAGACTGCTTGACAGACTACCTTACTACATGAGCAAAGCTTATCTCATTCTCTGCCAGCCTTAAAATTTGAGTTCTTCACTTTCCCCAAGTTTAGAAGGAACTTTCAGCTAACAAAGAAAAACTTACTGAGTTAAAACATGCCTCTAAAGAAACTGATTTTCAGTACATGAAAGTGACAGTTTTGTGTAGTAAGCTGCACCATACACACAACCTCAAAAGGTGATTTAATATCAACAGCCTTAATACAAGATCAAGTCATAGTAAGGGCTTTTCTCCAAGGAAGCTCTTACAAGTATTTAATGACTCATTAAGTAATTTCAGAGCTTCCCATTCATGATGGGGAAACAAGATTTACATACTTTTAGCATTAAATAATTTTAATTCAACAAAGTACTTGTATTTTATTTAGACTTAGGGTCTAAATTTGACTTTGCTGCATAATACAGGCAGATAGCAGCCACTCTAAAGAGTGCCTTTATTACTGTCATGGTGACAGAGAAATGGTGTAGTTCTAGCTCTTACTCTGCATTTTGAAAGGCAACAATTCAAAATAAGGCCCAGCTTTCTCATTTAGCATAATCATTCAAAATCTTGGAAGCTGGATAATTTTCCCAGGGAGTGAGAAGCTCAGTGCTACAATAGCAGGCATATCTGACTCCAGCAAGATACAGCAGTCAGTACATTTATGATATTCCAATGGCACCTGCCTGATTTGTCCTTTTGGCTCTGAAGGAGCCAAATAAGAGGAAGAGAGCAGTATAACATAAGTAAGTACCAAGCTAAGTTCAGTATCAACAGCTCACATGCTGTAAGGCAGCCTATCCAGAGTATCGCAAAAAACCCACATCAGCTCCAGCTCTTATTCGTGAACAAATAATACTGGATAGGGTGTAGTGATTACTAACTGTGGGTTATTGAACAGGTGAAATGAGAAAAAAATTCAAAAACAAATACCTTAACATTGCCTTAATTGTCTCCTCTTATGTGTCGAGGAACATGTATTTCTTCACATCAAGGTCTAAAAAACTTGGTATGGCTCCTTGTGCTGCAGCAATACATGATTCAACCATAATTCAGTATTATACTAATTCAGAAAAAAAAAACATGAAATAAAAAACTCCAGGTGTAGCAAATGTAGGGAAAAGCTGGCAAGTTTTTCAAACTTTAGAATAAAAGACAAGCCATTTTTATTTTATTGTAAAGCTGAAGTACACCATTAGTAGTCAAATATATTTGAAAATCTTTATTAACATCAGCTTTTCTCTAGTTAAGAGGTAGCAACTACTCTTTAATTCCACAGGACAATCAGAATGGCCAAGTTCTTTGGTGTGTTTCAAAGCCAACAGAAGCAGAAATTAGTCAAGTAAGTGTAAGTTAAGTTGGGATGACCATCCCAAGGCAGAAACAGCTCTAGTATGCATAAGGTTCCTTTTATCTCTGTAAGAAACACTGATATCATGACTAGGTCGCCCGATCAGACTCCAGTCTCATCTCGGCCATTCAGGAGTTCAGCTGTTCCACAGTAACAGCTTTTTACAGGCAAATGATCAGTGGGCTCCAAGTGCAAGGACAGGTTCTTGGCACTTCTCTGGAAACAGTGAAAACCTAATTTTAAGTGGAAGAGTAACATTCCTCTAGTTTCTAAAGTGTGGAACAGGGTATTTTTTTAAAAAAAAAATTGGGTGGGAGAGGGGGAAGCCAGGAGAGTATTTGAGGTATTTGCTACTATGAAATGAAGCTTACATATGCAGTAGTAAACAGACACTAAGCATTCTGTTTCTCATTTATTTCAGGCAATGACAGTGATAGAATTTAAACCCTCACATGAGATGAGGGCACAACCAATAATGACATTGTATAGTTTGTTTTCTACATAGTCAAATATATAAAAGTTTCATGAAACTCATCACTGGGTCAGTCAGCAGTCAGTCTATGAGTTGTCTATTCAGTTAGACCAAGCTTCTTCTTCAGAGATTCTGGCATTTCAGGTGGAGGTGGGCGAGGAAGTCTGAAATAAACCTTGACAGAATCGTAGATGAACCACTGTAGTGCAGTCAGGGTACCAATCATAATGATACGAGCAAAGAGACCTTTCCATACACCTGGAGAGCAAACCATAAAGCATGAGCAGCATAAAATGGCATGAAAAAAAAATACTTCCTCTCCTAAACACCAGAAACACTTGATCCAAAATAAATGAAAGAAAGAATGTACCTTTGAATCCAAGTCTCATAAGAACCTGTGAAGCTGAACTGCCCTTTTCTTTGTTCAACACAGACACCACAGAGTCAGCAGGATGGGAAACAATTGCACAGAACACACCAGCTGAAAGAATAATTTGACATTAGTTCTGTGGTGTTTTAGGTGTACCACTACTGTGTACACTAAGTACAACCAGCTGAAACTTCTGAACAGAACAACCAGAAAAAAACTTCTGAATCTTTGGATACTGAAAATTCCCCCCTTCCATCCAAAGATTCCCAAGACTGAAAAAGATACAAATTTTCACTTAAATCAGCTGCAGTTTCCAAATCTGGCCATCAATACTGGTAACATATAGGAGCAGTTAAGAGTAGTGTCTTATTACAGACCTGTTTTCCCCTAAGAGACTGATTATATTTATTTCCCCTGCACATTTTAAAGTTGCAGGTAAGTTCTCCTGTGTTAGTGACATCTGCTAATGTCACTTTTCAGTTAATACTCTGAAAAGCAACAGGTCTCTAGATTTGCAGTAATCCATTAATGAAGTATAGAACTTAAACATTCCTTACCAATATAGCCTGCAACAAATGTGACTACCAGCTGCTCTCCTTTTGTACATTCACTTCGTGGTTTGGGAACAACATACTTGTAGAGAGCTTCAACAGTACGTTCAAAGCAGGCAAATTTCATCATTGTGTATGGAATCTGTCTCATCCATAGTGGAGCAACACCTTTATAGAAACTTAATCAGAGAAGAGACAATCTCAGTTTCATTTTCTTCATTATTTAAAGTGCATTTCTAACCTGAAATAAATTAGCTATTTATTGCTGCTACACAACTTCTATATACTGACCCTGTAATGCTGTCAATACCTACAGAAATTTGAATTGAAAATTGAAAACGAATTCCTGAGTGTTACCTTCAAACAGCAACAAACTGAAATTTTCCTGATCCCCAGGCTGCACAGCAGTTTCTTTAGTCACTTTTCAGATCACAATACACTGCAGCAACATAGTACTGATACTACCAGTGCAGTAAAGGTAATGTCTGCATACCAGCCAAGTCCTGATAGTGAAACATGACCTGTACATCTACAGCCACTTCTATCAGAACAGAAAGCTAACATGCAGTTATATTACTCTCACATGCCAATGACTCAAGCATCTTTGACTGTACAACCAGAAAGTTGCTGAGTATCTCTGACTGGAACTGCTAGAAACCGAAGTTATCCAGCAGAACTCAGCACAAAGATACTCACAAAGATGGATCTAAGGAGCATGTGGAATTAACAGCCAGTTCAGCACAGATCACCTGAAGTATGTTAAGTTCTTATCTTGAAATACAAAGTCCAAAAAACTAACGCCAGAATTAGTTATAAAACCAGTTCTTCAGTAATAAAATGTACTGAAAATCAGAATTTCAACTGAAAGGAAGGGATGCTTACGCCCAGATGCCTTCTTCTGCAAACATTTTGGGTAAAGCCTGCCGTAGAGTGTTTGCATATCCAGGCTGTGTCTGAATACGAACTTTAGCAGCTTCCATTGGAGCCAGAGCAATGTCAGCAAAAAACTCCGCACTGGCAGATGCAGCTAAATATAGCGAAGTACGCCACAAATAGGCGTTTTCCTGGAAGGAATTGAAACACACATTTTTATTATTGAATACTTTTGTGATTACTCCTTATCACTAATACTATTATGCTACAGACATACAGCTTTACAGAAAACACTTAAGGCTTACCTCTCCCAGCATGTTGCCATACAGGATTTTGAAAACTTCATAGAAACCAAATTTACAAAGCCCTTGCATGGAGTAGCCAATAAAGGTTGGAGCCCATCCCTTAGCCAAGCCACGAACACCATCTTCATTGATTGTCACTGAAAATCCATTGAAGATGCTCTTGTATTTTTGTGGATCAACCTAAAAAGAACAGACAGTTAAATGTTTGATATAGCTAACTATTTTCCTTCTCACACCCCCATCCAAAATTGTTCATTTTTCTATTTCTCAGACAGCTGGCTTCCTATAATTCCCTGGACAGATGATGTACACACCACAAAGTTACATTAATGATTACTTGCTAGTCTCAAATCCCAACTTATTTTTATAGCCAGTATATTCCTCAGTACTGGCTATTAAACCACCAAATTTAATTTTCTTTCATTTTGATTCTCCAAATTAACAATGCAACTGTAACGAAAAGACTTACTGAAATCACTGTTCTAACACTGTCAGTGGTGTACTGGTGCAACTATGTATAGACCAGATTTTAAAAAAATTTAATGGGTCCTGTCAACAATTTCATCTACTTTACACATTCTACCTATGTATACTCAAACACTGCCATAAACCTAATGATTCAATTGATTACTAATCAGAGAAGGTTTCTCCTGTGTGATCTCTCCATGCAGTCAGACTAAGACAGATTGAGCAAAGCAGATCAAAGAGTATTCAAAAACTTCCACACTTGTACTTTGACTCAGCAATAAAGGCTACGCATGAATTGCTTTCTGTCCATAGAATTTTGAGTCAGATTTTATTAACTTATCAGAAATTTAACACAGACTGGCTTGAATAATTTTGTTTCAGGTGAAAGGAAGTAATTTAGAAGAAACTTTTCAACAGGTAATTATGTCACATCCCACTGTTTCTTTTCATATTTTACATCATCCAACAGCTCCTCAGAGGATAAAAAGGAAAATATCAAACTGGATGCCCATCAAAGCTTTCAGAGAAAGCTATGGGACATGCATGCTAACCTACACTGACTAGTATTTTGTCTTGCAGTCTAGGAACGACATACTTGAGATCTAGTTCACCTAAATATGTCAATTTTAGAAAGAGACATAATTTTAGAAAATTGGATATTTAATCAGGCACTGTAAAATGGGACAATGTTCAAGTCAGAACCATGCTTAGTTATTAGGTCTGTAACAGGTGTCCTGGTTTCAGTTAAACCATGGCAAAGGTGACTTCTTCTTAAAAAGACATGAGAGGGCAGGCAACAGGTTTCTTCCTGGAGAACTTAGGAAGGATTAGTAACATGCTCTGTACTGGATCTGTAAAGAAATAAATGCTGACAGGTTTTACAAGATCACACCTGGAATCCACATGGAAACCCCCCTCCTGAAACGCCCTCTAAGTGCTGGAGAGGGAAGGGGAAGTACCACCACCCTGACCATACAATAAACCAAACTGATAGCCCACACTGAGCATGTCTTATGTGTTACAGATTTCCTAGTTTGAGACCAGAATTTCAGATGCTCTGAAGAATATGAAAAGGTCTCTCTGGTAAACATTAAATAAAGGCCATTCTGAAGAACATGGTTTTGAAGAATAGCACATGCATAGTCCTAGCATGACAAACAGGTCTGACTAATTCATAGCTCCCTCCTAGTTTCAGGAGTTCTATAATTACAAAATGGCCATTTTTATAATCTGTCTACGCAACAAGGAAATCATTAACTACTATATTTCCAGAAATTTACAAGAGTGCTTTAATTTGCTTCATTCTTGTAGATTTGCCTAAATAAATCCATTAGTATGTTTTCAGCCATGGCTGTTCACAAAATGATTTTAATGTATCACCAGTGCAATGCAAACAATGCTACTTTCAGATTAATCAAAAACCACTTCAAGGAAAGCAGCTGCAAGCATTGACGACCTTCTTGATACCAAAACAAGTTTTAGCCACTCTCCTCAAAGTGGCATCATTAGCAAATATCCAATCTATAAGCCATGCATTCATATCCATGGTGTTAACGGATCAAATTACACATGCATGTCACTCCAGGCTAAAAAAACGCAGATCCGGAAGATCCTATTTCCTTACTCCAAAAGCACTGGAATAATGCTGGACAGCCAACCAGCCAGCAGAGCAACATTGTGGTGGATGCCTTTTAGCAAATATAGTCAGTTAAATGTGCCTTAAATGCTGTCAAAAATAATGCATCCAGATTATTCTTAATACCTTTACTTCTCTTCAAAGTGGTACTTGCTAGTCTTACAGCAGTAGATTTGATAAAGCAGCATTCAAGTTTACTTGCTTCTTCTCATCCACAAAAGACTGCATCCCTATTGCCAACTCTTAATATGCTGGCTAGATAGAAAACAGAAGTTCAAGAAATGTTTAAGTTTATACAAACCTGCATTCGACATTTCACTAAATCCAGAGGTACGACACCAGTGTGTGTCAGGCCACAACTTAGGACCCCACCAACGCCACAGAGAGCATAAAACTTGAGCGAGCCATATTCACAACTGTATTCTGCAGCAAAAAATAAAGACACACCATGCTTTTATATAAACTCCATGCACTGTTGGACAGCCATGTCCAGGGTATACTTTATGCCTCCAGTTCATTAGTAACCAAATATACCACACTAAACATGCTCTTTCATCACATACCAACATGCAGAACAAACCTGCATTCTGCATTTAACCAGGTCTAGAGGAACCAGTGCCGTATGTGTTGTTCCACAGCTAATAATCCCACCAAGGCCACAAAGGACAAAGAATCTGTTTGAGCCATAGGCACAGCTGTATTCTAGTTAATTGGAAAAAATTACATATATATGATCAATCATAAATGGCAACAATGATCAGAAAAGAAACAAAACTAAGTGCTACTTTCTCAAAAGTATCAAACTGAAATAATCTCCCATGTTGTTTTATATAAATATAGTGTTATAATAAAAATTATTTTTTTCTTTAAAACATTTTGGACTGACAAGATTTGATTCTAAGCCTTCCAAATTGAATTTGTTCCTTTAAATAAGCAAAGGAAGAAACACTGAAGTTTCAGCTCAGAGCACACTAAAACCATAGAAATTAATCCCAGAAGTTACTAGCAGAAACTATGACTCAAAGTTGCAATGTCCAACAATTTCTTATATCCAGGAAATAAGAATAATATTCCTCTAGTGCTCAAAAGACAAAGTTTCTTTCATTAAATATTCTATGACAGTTTAACTTCCGTATTTGAGACTATAAAAATCTACAGTATTCGTGGTTGAGATATGCAGACGTATTTTCAGGTACTTCTCAGATTATTTACACTGATTTTTTGTAAACTGTCTTTCAAATACAGAATCTCAAATGTATACAGCTTGTTTAATGAAACTGCAGATTGCTATTTATTGTCCCAATTGAATGCTCACACACGAGGTTCACTGAAGAATCTTTCAGGTTCCATTGAACCAAGAGATACTTCATACGCACTGTCCCATACAGTGTACATACTGCATATAAAACCATCCAATCTTAGAACAAGTTATTAATTTTCACATATTCCTCTACAACGAAGCTACTGGAGCTAGGAAAAAAGAATCCATTTTCTTCTTTCATTTTTGAAGAAGTTACAGTGGCTATGAGTGAATGCAAACAAGAAACACTCAAATTTACAATGAACAGTAAAAAATAAGCATAAAGCAGCAGCCCAATTCTGCTGCTATGCTCAACATTTTAAAAAGAGAAGTAAAAGCAAAACTAATATACTGAATAAGCATACAGAAAATAATACACTATGTAAAAAATATTCTCCAAAGTAGAAAAACAATCTTTTGCTACTAAATGTACTGGTATCACTTCAATATAATGCAATAGACATTAAAGTGCTACAATTTATTAAGAAGTATCTCCAAGAAACACTAATGAAAACTAGAAGACAGCAAAAGCCTATTTTATATAGAGCTTCTTTGCCATCTTTCTGGTTCTGAACTCTTTTATGAACATCAACAGAAACTGACAATGATGTTCAATAGCACCAACAGAGCAGCAGATAACACTAGCAGGTTTATCCAGCTCTTAACTTTGCTAACATAACTTGTAAAGGAACTCTTCTCACAAATGTTCCAGATTTTACATTACATTTTGTATTTACATTTTTCACCTTACTTTTAAAAATTGCCCAAATACAAAATAAGTTTTTCTTTATTGAAACAATAAATATCAAATCACAGATGACCTAAGTTAAAAGCTAGAAATCAGTTATCACAATAACTTATTTTTAACAGAGACACTGCTAAAGACTGTAAATATGCTGGTCTGGGACTTACACATAGCTCCAAAATAGCTTGGCTAGCAGATCTACAGAGAGCAGAAACAGTTTGTTTATAACTTTCTAGAATGGCTGGTTAAACACACACAGATCAGGCAGGTGTAATCAGAGAACAGATTCCAGGTCTGTTTGGGCCAGCACTGTCTAGCATTGTCTTTGGCCAACAGCACCACAGCCCTGCAGCAGCTACCATGCTGCCAGATCTCAGAATCACTTGTTCAGGTTGCCTTTATCACAGTAATTTAAAGTCATGCTCCTCAAATGACAGGGATAGACCTTTACAGTAGCCAGAGTAGAGTTTTATGTATGTGCTGGATTACACTGCAATTCACACTGACCTGTCAGGTGTTCAAGTACAGTATTAAGAAAGCCAGTATCAATTAAGCTTGAGCTCTTTAGAGGTGCCTAGGATTGTAGTGGTACAGTAGTATTAGGAAAATAAAGCCACAGATGATTTTGGACTTTTTATTTCAGAAGTAGAGTCACATTTTCTAAAATTCATAACTTGAGAACCAGCTGAATATGCCGCACAGAGGACAAGAAAGTCATTCTAACATACCCAGGTAATGATTTAAGACAAACACCCTTAAGGTACACAAATTACACGTATGGCATAAAAATATATCTACTCTGTTGAGACAGCTACACTGTAGCTATTTCATATCTCTGCTTCCAATCTGACACATTAACAAGGACAAATTCCACGAGCTAGTCATAAATACTTGGTCTTTGAGTGCCGTTGTGGTTGATGCCCTGAGCTGATCTCAGAAGGTCGCGTGGTTTGTACTGACTTTGTGTGACCTTGCGCAAGTTCACTTATCTTCTGCGACGTATTATGTTCTCAACACAAAAGCCAGAGAACCAACTGGGTTATATGAAATAATAAATTCAGCAGAAAAGATTATAAAGATTGAAAAACTGGCCACCTTTGACCTCAACTGCCAACAAACAGGATGAAGATTAAGCATAATGCTTTAAAGAAATAAGTGCACCTACTGAATATATTTAGCATACCAAACAGTGATTTAGGGCTTTAGTTAGCTGTCAGCAGGATTACTACACTGAAAGCCACAAATAATTTCTTGAAAACTTCATAAAACTAACCTCTTTCATGTATTATATGGATGTTCATGAAACTCCACTGAAATACTTCAATAATCACAGTACTTCAGAAGAGGTAGCTTGCTGAAAATAATTCTTACTTTTTTTTTTTCCAAGTAAAACTAGAGACAAACTTTTACATTATTGGCAGCTTAAAAGAATTAGAATTTTAATATCCACCTCTACTTCAAATGGACCTCAACAAGTTGGAGAGATGTGCGGAGAGGAACTGAATTAAGTTCAATAAAGGCAACTGTAGGATCCTGTACCTGGGGAGGAATAGCCCCATGGACCAGCACAGGCTGGGGGCCAACCTGCTGGAAAGCAGCTCTGCAGAGAAGGAGCTGGGGGTCCTGCTGGGCAGCCAAGCTGTCCATGAGCCAGCAGTGTGTGTCCATGTGGCCAAGAAGGCCATTCCAACAGGGTATCCTGTAAAGCATTACGAAGAGCACTGCCAGTAGCTCAAGGGGGATCCTATTCTTTACTCAGCCCTAGTGAGGCTACATTTGGAGTGCTGTGCCCAGTCCTGCGCCCCTCAGTACAAGACAGACATGGAGCTCCTAGAGCAGGTTCAGGGAAGGGAGACAAAGATGATGAGGAGACTGGAACTATTCATTTCTGAAGAAAGGCTGAAGGAGCTGGGTCTATTCAGCCTCAAGAAAGGATGACAAAGTGGATCTCATCACTGTCTGTAACTATTTTTGGGAGAGCATCGAGGATGGAACCAGGTTCTTATCAGTGGTGCCAAGCAAGAGGACAAGAAGCCGTGGGCAGACACTGATGCACAGGAAGTTCTATCTGACAGTAAGAACTTCTTTATTGTAGTGACCACGCACTGATATAGGTTGCCCAAAGAGGCTGTGGAGTTTCCCTCCCTGGAGACATTCAAGAATCTGGATACAATCATGTGCAATCTACTCTAGGATGACCCTGCTTCAGCAGGGAAGCTAGACCTGTAAGGATGATGATGACGACAATGACTCATTGTAGTCCTTTCCACCCTTATCCATTCTGTGGTACTGCAAGTATCATCAAGGTCTGACCTTCAGAATACAACAAATTAACTGGGAAACATACAGAAAGCACTTGCACAACTCTTAAGTGCATGTCTGTATCTTAAACAGCATGTTATCTGGTGTATGCCCCACAACTAATAAACAGTAAAAAAGAACTAAAAAAGAACAGCAACAAGCACCCCTAGCGTATCTAGATGTTCAGGTGCCTAGGTATGAATAAACTGATGAAGGAAAAAAAAAAAAAAAGAGAAAAAGGGAAAAAGGATGGGAGAGATGGTCTTTCGAATCCACAGATTCAGTCACTGCTTCTCTCTACCGATGAAAGAAGTACAGGCCTACAACCTTGGAGCCCGAGGTTGCAAGCCATGCAGAGTCAGAAAAAGCGCTCTCTGCTCCCCAAGACAAAATCTACAGGGGTCTCTGTGATTACTCTGCACTAGAACGTTTTAGTGTCCTTCCCCGGCAAATCCGGATCCCTCCTGCTCCTCAGCACACACCGCCGGGAGAGCGGAAGCACTGCCAGCGCCTCCCCGGCCTGTGCCCTTCCTCGTCCTCCAAGCGGCGCGTAGGCCCAGCACCAGCCCCTCCCGGCCCGGCCGTGCCCGCTGGGCGCCGGCATTCCCTGCGCCGCCCCGGCGGGCACAGGCCCGCGTCGGTGGGGTCAGCACAAGCACCGCCAGCCCCGCACGCCCGCGGGCCTCGCCTCGCCGCGGCCCCTCCGTCCCGCTCTCACCTTCGTCGGCGGACGCGGCCGCCAGGCCCCGCCGCGTGGTGAGGGCCTCCGCGGGCTCCGCTGGGCGCCTTCTCACGCCGTCCTGCACCAGCTGGAAGTGCGGCGCGTAGAACGGGTTGTGCCGCGCGAGCGGCGCGATGGACGAGAACATGGCGACCTGAGGCGGGCGAGAAGAGCCGGGAGACGTGGGACCGGAAAACCCCGCCACGGCGCGGCCGCCGAGCCCCGGCCCCGCAGCCGCGAGGCGGCCCCGCCGCCCCGAGGCTGAGCCCGGTCCCCGGCGGGCGGGCGGGCGGCCCGCGCCGCCCCGACTCACCTCGCAAGATGGAGCCGCTGCGGCAGAGGCTGAACGCGAGGGCCGCGCCGTCACCTTGTCCTTCGCCGCGCCGGGGGCGGGGCCGCCGCGCAACGACCGCGCCGCGATTGGCGGAGGCGCCGCGCCGATCGCCGCGCACGCGCGACTGCCGCCCTCCCGCCCCGCGCCCCCGCCCGGGCGGGGCCGCGCCTGCTCCGCGGCCGGGCCGGGCCCGCGCCTCAGCGCGCCTGACACGGTGCGGCCGCTGCTCCGAGGGTGTGAGGCCACCCTACAGCGATCAACGCCGCGCCTCAGCCTCTGTGCCTTCCCTATCGCCGCCCGGCTCGGGGCGCTTGCCAGCCGCTCCACGTGCCTCCCGCAGCCTTGCCCCGGGCAATGTCAAATCGGAGACACGCCCGAACGCGAGTTCCCTGTGCTGGCCTTGACCCGTGCTGTGCAGCACTCACACCGAACCATGAAAGTATCGGGATTGGAAGAGATATTTAAGATGAAGTCAAATCCCCTAGCATCGCATCCATTTTTTAAGATTAAAAAAGTCCTCGGTATCAGCCCAGGTTCCACGTCTGGTAGTCACATCTAGTAATACTTTCTAACCACAGCCTGATAAACACACAGGATGCAGTTCCCTCAGCAGAAAGCTCACCCCTCTCACCAGACTCCAGCTGCAGAGTTCTGCCAGCCCAAGCACTGGGCCGAGCTCCACCTTCGGAGGGTAAACCTGCAGGGCACCATGACACAGCCTATGCTCCAAGGGCTGCAGCTGCTCACTGATTTGTTTCTTAGTGGTTTGTTAAAAGCAGAATGTTATGTAACACAGGACCCGTGCTTGGCCTTACCTATCTTTAACTATGCCTTTTCCAGCACAGGGTGATTTCACTAGTTTTTGCATAGTACAAGACTAGCACAGATAAGTCAGCTCTCCAGTTACTGAAGAGGCAGTAACTCCACTTTTTCATTTTTTCTATCATATACGTTAGTTGTAGTGCTCTGCAACAGCATACACACAGAAGCCAGGAAAGCAAGAGACTGAAAATCCCAGCTCTGACTTCTGGACAAATGATAGCACACCAGCAGCACCACACTGCAGAAACACCCCAACTTTGGTCAGCTAAGGGGTTATCAAACTTCCAAGGAAGTCCCTTAGGCCCTGGCTCTACTCGCTCTATTTCACAATGAAGTTGTGAATCCAGGGAGACTGTCCTACAAGGACAAAAGTGTCCAATAGCACTGTCACAGATATCAAAGATGTGCCTCTTGAATAAACTACACTCCAGCTGCTCAAGTAGGAAAAGGACAAATTAAACTTGCATTCTTCAAATACTTTTGTTTAGCAACCAGCTGAGAGCCCAAAGTGCTGTTCTGTTCATTGCCAGTGGCAGCAGTAAAAACAAGCCAGAATTGTTCACTTTGCCATTATTTGTTCTGCTCTACTCACTTGCCTGTTTTTTATTATTTTATTATTATTATTATTATTATATTGGAAACACTTATTTTCAATTAGATGGTGACCTCTAAACATGATTGAGATTTGGGCTCTTACCTTGAAACTGCATATAAATGATTACAATTCTTGCAAACTTTTCTAATTTTTAACATATAGAAAACCTCTGTTCCTTCCAGTTATAAAGGATGAGTAGATGACTATTTATAGACAACTAATGTCAATTTGTATGCACAACTATACAGATGCTTATGAATTATTCTGTAGAACGTTTCCAGAAAAAAATGGTTTTTTAAGTGACAGTTAACTTCTAACAGCTGTACTATTAACAAGAACTACTAAACAGCAGTCTAACATAGCCCCATGAAAATACAGGGATAATATATGTTCTTGATGAATAACTATAATTTCACAAATAAAATATCTACAACTTTTCCCAGATGTGAAGGAATAAAATAGCAATAGCCTGTAATTCAAACCATCTAGATTAATTTAATTAATTTCTGAGAGACATTGCAGGTAGTAATTGGTGAAGATTTGAAAAATATTACCTTCTAGTGTCAACCTCTGTCCAATTCACAGTAAAAAGAGCTATTGTAAATTAAATCCATCTTTTTAATCAATAGCTCTACAAGTTTTATGAGGTTAGGAAAATTTCAGTTTGCAACTCCAGAGTGTTCTTCATCTAATTTATCCTTCTGTTGTACTCACCACACATCCTATCCATTTCTACCCCACTTTCACCTCAAACTGCATACAATCAAAACAATGCAGACTAGTTCCTGTCTTACAGTAACTTTCCATAGTTCTAACATTTTGGTGAAGCCTGCAAGCAAAATCAAAGCTCTTAGAAGCTTGTTTTCCAGCTTAGAAGCTTGTTTTCCGAAATACACAAGATACTGAAACAACCATCCACAGCTTTGATAACCAGGTTGGCAGAGCAGCACTTGTTTGGGTTGTAAACTTGTATACACTTACCTTGTTTCAACATCAGAACTACTAGACCATGGTTCTCGAGTCAGTAAGGGATCACGTTTTACAGCTCATTGGAAACTTTAACTTCCAGCATTTCCTTCACCAGGATCCAAGCTTCCAATGTTGAACAACAGAAGTCACATGTTCTCAACACAGAAAGTAGTGAAACCCCTATTCTTACTAATTGCTGCAATGGATATGGTTGTCTAATAACATTTCTTTAATTTTTTTAAAATTCTCCTCACACATTATATGGTTTATCTCTTAAACATCACATTTTTTTTTCCTAAAGAAAAAATAAATAAGATAGTGCAGTTATAATGTTTTAACCACAGACTACCAATGCTATCACAGAACTTCAAGGTGAGGTGGAACAGAAAACATGTGGGTTTTTTTTTTTTAATATCAGCATATACACAGGACTAACAGGTTTCTATGCCACCTTAGGACTGCTTTACAAGTTCAATTAGCTTGGAGACCCTGTGCTGTCTGAAATACATGTATGTATGTATATGCACGTACATACCCATTGTAGCAATTTGCTGTTGCAAAACAGCCTGGTAAATTCCCTCAGGAAAAAGAAAAGCAAGTCAAAGGACAGTTTTAGACAAAGATAGGTAGACTTACCAAACACACAATAAAAGCCATATTAACAGACAAAAAAGGGTATGCTGAAACACCTTCCTTTGCAAGCACAAAAATTAAAATTATACACCAAAATGCATCCCTGTACCTATTCCACCCAATATGTTACTTAAGCCATATAAAAGTACACCAAATGTACCACGCACAAGATATGCCACACAATTTTACCAGCTTAATTTGCAATTACATAATTTCTCCTGCGGAGTATTCTTTGGGACTTGTATTATTTAAAGGCATTCTTTTTGTACTCAGCTTTTCTGCTTTGACTCTGCATAAACTAGTTAAAATATTTTTTAAAGATATCTTGTCCACAAAACTAGCAGAGAAGGTAATTAGCAGGAATTTTAATACCATAAAGAGTTTTGTAAGTTATGCCACAGAAAACAAAACACATAGACCAAGCCTAGGGTAGGGTAGTGCTGAGCATACTGTTAGCAAGTAAACTTGGAGAAATTCTTCCATACTGTTTCTTATGCAAATACAAATTAACGTCTTAAAACACACAGAGAATTTACATTTAAGATCGTTTTTGAAAATGTATTGTCTGGACACTGCCGAAGCTTTCATGCTCTCATCATGGATCAGATGCTGTAAGATTTATCTCAAGACTGCAAGTGAAATCCTCTAGTGATCCACAGCCTGATAAAAGGCTCCCAAGACTGGATACACATTGAAAAATTAGCACAGAGTTTAAAGGGGAAAATACAAGCTGTGTGTTAATTCCAATTCAGACATGAAATCAAGAGCTGCCAGGTTTTCAGCACAGCATTCTGAGCAGTATGACCAATCATGAGAACCAAACCCAAAATAACATTTTCATGTGCCCATTAACTTCCATGGACCTTTTCTAGCCTTGTTGTAGCCCTTGCCTTAGAAGGGACTTCTTAAACAATATTTACTGCATCAAAACTCCACTAATTTTTGCAACTGGATTTTGGATACTAGTCCAGAAAGTTGCTTTATTTTGTCATTGGTTCTGAAAGTTCAAGCTGGCTCTGTCAAAAAACTCATGAAACAAAAGTGAGAATGTGGAATTAAAAAAAGGCACATCAGTGCCTATTGCTTCAGCACTTTGATACAAAGACTACATGCAGTATAATTATATACTTCAGCTTAACTTATACAGCAGTAGTATATATTTAAGCACATGCAGCTCATAGCACTACTATGTGTTACTCTGACCATGAAAAATTAATCTTTGGGGATAAGAGAAAGATCCTACTCTCAGAGCTACCTCACACCATTAAAATGTCTGTAATAGAAAAAAACCCATTCCTTTCTTGAAGATGCATTGACTTCCAACCACAACTGAATTAGATGTGGGTTGCTTTGAGGATTTTTCTAGAAAACTCTTTACCGTCTGTGAGGTAACACCGAAGTTGAGAGCATTCTCCAAAATAGTGCAAGAATGAAAAAATGATGCCATTAATTGTAATTAACTTCAGTTTGCAGTATGTTTTGATTGTGGCTTACTTTTTTTCTTTGATGATGCTAATAGTATCCCTGGAGGAGGTCAACTGAAAGAAACAAAGATGTATTTTACATTTAACATGCAAAGTGGTGTGAGAAACAATTTAAAGTGAAAAGGAAGTACCTTTAGCACTGAAGAACAAATGAAAGCCATCTTCTCCCCCCATCCAAATTAAAGACCTGACATAGGCTAAAGGACTATGGCACAAAACTCTGATACTACAAATATGATGAATACTCCACCCACCAGGTGACATGAACTGACCTGAGTTTATCAGATTTTAATTTTTTTTTCAATATGGAAGACTGTAGCAGCACAAAATGATACCACTGATACATTGTTTGTCTTGCTTTTGCTGCTTTTCAGCAATGCATTTATTTGATAAGGAAAATCCACACACATTAAAATCATTTTTATTTTTCTCCATTTTTTACACCAAAAGTGAATGTCTTATGTTACAATTCCCTATAGGATGGACACAAGTTTAGCTATTTGTATTACTCAAAAATGCAGTTTAGAAGGAAAAAAAAATTAAACAGGAAAAAAACCCCAAAACTATTGCTTTGCTACAAATTACCATGTTTGTCCCAAAGTTCACAAAAAGTAAAGCTTCCCCATAGCTATAGTCTACACAATAATTGTACCTAGAGTAAAAAGATATTGACTATTAACTAATGTTCTCAGCTTTTTATAAGTAGCACTTTAAGAATAAGTAGTATGATTTATTGCAATTTTGTACCAAGCAATAAGACTGAACATCTGTATGCTGCAAATTTAAGCACACCAAAAATGTATACATTCACTTGAAAAATATTTTTGCTTATCACTCTTCATTGGTAGTAGTGAAGTCAGCTGCCTGCTCAACCAAGTTATACAATAGAGAGTGTTTCAGCATGCTTCCACTGAGAAAAATAGTCAATGGCATGAAAGTAGTAAATCTCACCTTAAAAGATGAAACTATCAAAAAATGCAGCAATGCCCTCTTCATACAAGAATAAAACTTCATATGGAATTTTCACACTTTGAGAATACTTTTCTACATGAATATTTAAAGATAATCACATAAAGCTGTGTTGGAAAGACCTTGCTTTAAAAAAAAAAAAAAAAAAAGACCACTGCTAATGTTGGAATTTCATCTGCTTCAGGTGACAATCTTGACCCAAAAAAGTATTTTAGTAGCAAATTATTATGATGTCGTTTTTATTTCCCACACATATTACTAATAAATAAGTTCCTCTAAGACATCTCTTGCCAATTAGATTTGTATTCAGCTCCTACAACACTGTAAGCACTAAAATGAAGGGATACATTTAAATGAAGTTACACTTAAACAGTTACTAATATGATACCGAGACTGTTACAGAAATGCAAACAGGTTTACAGTTACATTTACTAAAAAGTTACAGTAATCTACAGAAAAGGTTGCAGTTGTACTCTGTCTACAGCCCAAGAGATCAAATGCGGTTATTTTGTTACTGAAAAAATGCATCAAGAAATGCATTGCCCTTTTCCCAGGTTAAAATCCTCTCTGCTATAATCTAGAGACAGAAGTACAACTTCTTTTCTGTACAAAGGAAAAGCTTTAAAAACACAGCTTCACATTTTACTACATTTTTGCCCTTCTCAGCTTCCAAGTTCTTGCAAAAACAAATATACATTTTCTCAAAAGTGAATTTAAAGGATGTCCACATTAAAAAAATAAAGCCTACAAAAAGTTCAAAGATTTAAAAAAATGTTACTCCTATGGCAGTGATCTACTTGTCCAAAGTCCAGAAAGTTACCAATGTCCTTTTAATATTATCTTTCTTCATTTATCCAATTTATCAGGTTCCAATCACATTATTTGTAAGAAGTCCTTGAGCCGATGAGAGGGCAGAAGAGTTCTCTACAATTAAAAAACAGGAGATCAAATTGGGTGTGCCTTTCAGAAAGATATTTATTCGGCACTGCCTGAAGTGACAATATTCAGGTATCTAGAAAAAGGATTTCCTTGATTAGTTTCCATTGACTGATAAACCAAAAATATGAAGACTGAAACAACAACAAAGAGAAGAAGTTTTATCCACACAGGAACAGGGCGTTCTTTTTTTATTGGTGGTTTCTCTGACTTGATGTCAGTCGAGGTACTGTATTTTTGCGCATACTTAGAGTAACTTTCCTCCAGTATGAAGTCACTGGGCTCTAGAGGCCGGCTTGCAGCTCCTTTGATTGGTCTACGGCAGCTAGCACTGTTAATAAAAAAAAAAAATAAAATTAAATACTGCATATTTAAAAGAGCAATCTAAAGTGCATAGGGAAGTTTTAGCATAATTAAAGAACTAAGAATTATTTCTGGTGAATACAATACCTGTAATACTACTTTTGAAGCTTGACAGATATGATAAGTTAATAATTCAGTGTTCAACCAAACACTTAAAAAAAAAACCTCAAATGTTATTCCACCCTACCTACATAAAAAGGATCATAACTGGCAATCAAACTGTAGAAAGTGTCTCCCTCTATTTGCTTTTTTAGTGATTACTTATGCAGCCCTGCTGGGATTTCTAAACATAAGATTATCTCTGGCCAATAAAATATCTACCGATGGCTAAGCCAATACACAGAGCCAAAAGGCAAAGTAAGAATTCAAAAACCCCATGTACACTGTCAAGTTCCTATATACAAGGAGTACATATATATGATCTTTATTTAAAAGAAGAAAAAAAAATATTGGTATGGATTTAATCTCAAAACAGGAGAGCAAACTTGAGTAGTCAGCAGACACTACAGTAGTAGCAACTGGTACTATATATTCCCCTTATGGTTATGAGTTTATCCAACTGCATAAACTGCAGTTTAAATTGAAGCTTTAATTCACATACTGGAAACACAGATGATTTCACATCTTAACACAAGGAAACTTTTTCTGATATCCTCTAAACAGAGCAATTTTTAAAATCGCCTATTTAACCAGAAGGGTTGCTTCAATTTTTGTTTCAATATAAAGACAAAAAAATCCCCAAAATGCACAAGTAATAGCCTTTCCTAGATGCCATCCTTACTCACGCTAAGAGTAATCAATATGGCTGCCACCTAAAGGAAAAAATAGGGTATCAAAGTTCTTTCTTGCTTTGCATAAAAACCCTCAAATATATGCTGCAACATCTTTCCTTAATTTAACAGCAGGCCTGAGCAGTTGCATCTAGCTAAAAACTTAAATATTGCAAGTCATTACCACAGAAAAACCCTTTACAATTAACTTTCACGAGCCAGAAAGTCCAGTAATAATTCCTACTATAGTACCACCCTGTTCTCCCTCCTTCAATTTCAAAGAGGGGGCTCTATGTATATAGAATGGAAGAATAGGTAGCTGTCACAAATGTCATTGAGCCAGAGTCCAAAAACTGTTCCTCAGAAATCTATCAATATAATCAAAAGTTAGTTCTCAGCTTAAATAGGTTTACAAGAACTGAGAAAAAAAGCCCCCATGAACCTTAAAAATACCTAATTCCTGTAGGTGTTGATGCTTCATAAGGGAACATTTCTTTAAGAATATCTCTTTCTATTCTTCTTTCTTCTGTAGTTCTCTCCAGCACCTAGGAAACCAAAACTAGTTAGAGGCCAAACAGACAGCAAAACAAAAAGCTTCTGCATAGCTACCTCAGTGACTACAACCATGTGCAATTTGTAAGAATGAATGAGTCACTCAGTGCCATTCAGGAAGTTTACTTCTTGGGTTTTAGAAGTTTGTTTAACCTTAATTATTGGCAGCCATCCAGTCACTTTTGGGGTCTTAAAGCATTCAGTGATCGCCTCAGTTTCCTTTAGATAAAGAATAAGTTGTATAAATTCTCTACACCTGTGAGCCGATGATGTAGATGACCAAAAAAACTTAATCATCACCTCTATCATGGCTGTGTTGAGCAGATCACAGGACTGGTTGTGACCAACATGATTTAAAAAGCACTGATGTGGACAATCTGTCTCTTCTTGCTGTAATAAATCATACAGTATGTAGTAATAAATCACAGTAAAGTAAAATACTGACTGAAAAACCCCATCAGCAGTTTGGAATAGAACATCAAGTTGACCCACAACATTCAATTTGACAACTAAGCCTACACTGCAGTCATATTCTAAATAAAGTGTTAATAGCAGCTTTATCTACAGCTACATGAACAGACAAACAGCATCTTGCAATGTAAAATTCCACATTACAGTATTACATTAAGACAATTACATATACTTGAAGGTGCTTTAGCCAGTTCTCCAAGAGATATAATTATTGACAGCTTTAATAGGTTAACAGTAAAAGAATTCTTTTCTTTCTTCATAACTGACAGGAATCTACAGATGCTTTTTTAATTCAGGCATTTGGTCTCAAATAATTCTACTACTTGACTCCTTAAATTAAAGCACATTGCATTTTTTCAGGATAGGCTGATTTACAAGCTCAAAGGGAAACAACCCAATTCTACTCTGAGTATAAAGAAATTAAAAGAAAAAAAAATCTACATTTTGTTCAGAAAAATAGCAGCACAAGGAGAAATAACACATAAAAAGATATTTGTCTTAGGAAAAAAGAAAAAATCAGGTTTTCACACACACATCCAAATCTGAAAGGGGAAGATGAAAATAAGTTTGTATTCTATGTCATGTGACAACACTAGTTTATTTTGACTGGTGTCACCTGGGCAATGATATCCTCCACCCCCTCTGTACTAAGAAGTAAGCACATACACACAAGATTTTTGTTCACAGAGAGTAAGCAAGAGCAATCTAAGTTTTAATTTATTTACTTCAGCTGTCATCAGTGGTTTCTTTGGTGTTCTTCTGGGCATGTCTGAGAGTTCACTGACTGACAGTGTAGGAGCTGCATGCTTGAAATTTCCAGGCACCCTATTGCCAACCTGCCGAGATTCAAAATTGTTCAAACTCAGAAACAGCCAAAATACAAAATGAAAAGGGGCAAGGTGGCAAAAACAAAAAATGAAAACCTTTACGTGCATTCAATATATGCGTGTTAGAAGTTAACTGAAGAAGGTTATGTAAAAGATATTCCAAGATCAGCAAAGGAAACACACTGCTTATCATTCTGAGTAGGTTCTTTTAAGCCATTTAGAAACATAAAAGCTATTTAGTGCACAAGAACAGCCAAACTTCAAAGCAAATATTCTGCATGTACTTAAATAAATTAAGAAAATATCTAAGCTTTTAAAGTGATTCTTTTCAGCCCTCCCCCCAAAAGACATTAGATGGGACCTAGGTGTTGACCTAGTCCCATTTCAAAGTGAAGAGTACTAGGTACTAAAACAAATACTGAGTATGTGTTTTCAAACACTACAGAATAGTCTTACTTTCCTTAAAACAGTCTTCTATTGGTCCAAAACAGAATGATTCTGTCAATGAAGATATATTACAGAAGAATAATACAATTGATTAGACATATTTACTAAGCATATTTACTAGGGTCTCGTTGCTTGCAGCCAATATAGTTTCATTTATGGGAGTACTCTCTGATATTACAGCATCATCTATAGGCAATTGTTCTGTAGCTTCCACCTGTTTGTTTAAAACAAACAAAAGACAACAATTGAATAAAAGCCACTGGGACCCCAAGAGTGAGAGAAAAAAAAAAAAAAGCTTGTCTATTATAAAAGCCTCTCATCACCCTTTTTCTTGGTGTTCTTCTTGACACTCTTGTAGACTCCCTAGAAAATGCCTGCAGAGGTCCACTTTTTGAAGATCCACTTGTCCAGACAGTCTCAGTAACTCCATCTTGAGAATATGTCTATTCAAGCATCAAACACATGATCATATACATGAAAACCAGCTCCAAACATCAGACACTCACAACCAAAAAGCCAAAAGCCAAATAGCCAAAAGCTATTGGCCAAAATAGCAAAAGCCAAAATAGCATGCACAGAATCAACAAGTCTACAATAAAAAAACTGTGGATCCTAATACATTCAATAATGAATAGCTGGCTAGATTAGTAGCACTGACCATAATACCTACATTTGAGCACATTGTTTAAATACAGAACTGAGCAGATAATGCCCAACAGCAAAACCTGCTAATTTGCTCACTGCCCTAGAATGAGCTACCAGGAGGAGTTATATCAAGTCATGGACAGCAGACATGAAGCTTTCAGGCCCATTACATTTCCTGCCTACACATACATAAAAATAAATCTACGAGCATAAGCAGAAAGCATCACCTTTTTTCTACACAGATAGGGTTCTATTTTCTCAAGCAGAGTTGGGTACAGTTTATGCACAGCTACCTATGTTTCAACAGGAACTAATCTTCAGCCACAGGGGTCAGGGAGAGACACTGAATGATCTTAAAAAGTTTCCACATACAGAGATGAAAGTAACAATTTTCACATAATAGCAGGTTTAAACAATCAAGCCTGATACAGATCTCTCACAATTGAAGTAACAGCATGAAGCCCCAAGTTTTTATAGCCATTAACAAACTGGCAGATCATTCCCTACTCTCTAATGTAAGTTTCATGCTCAAAACAAATATTCCCTTCAAAACTAATTCCAAAATGGAAAGGAAGATGTGGATCTGCTTCATCTAGATTACATACAAGATTTTCTTTTTTATTTGGTTAAGTTTAAACATAAAAAAAATATTATTTTTTAAATACTTCCATCTTTGCACATTAACACATCATACAGTGATGTATTACCAAGTTTTTGGAAGTTACACTCATTGCTAAAGTTATACACTGCAACTGTCAGTTACAGGTTCAATAGTCGAAATGACTTCACTGGAACAGTATCAGCCCCAAAACAAATGTGTTAAGAGAACAGGCTGAAAAGTATTTATTAATTGAGAGGAGACAGTGAAACTAGAAGCTGAGCTGCTTTATAGTTCTATGACAAAGTCTGTATAGCAGCTACTACATAAACAGCAGAGGGAGCACGTGTTTCACTTCATTCCAAAGTCACTGAAGTACTTTATAAAACAGGTCCAAACAGATTCCAATTTTTTTTTTAGAATTGTAGATTTCAGCCTAATTCTCAAAAATTCTTTACAATTTTAACAGACTTTTGATCAAACATCTTATAACCCCTTCTTAAATATTTACCAGACACTGCATTCTCTTCCTTCCTGAAACCTACAATCACAGTTCCCCACCTCAGCCCAATACACTTTCGATTTGAGAGGTGTTCTTTAGAAGCTTAGAGAAAAAACACTAATTTCAGAGTGTTTCTACTGCACCAATCCATTTGGGAAAGCAAATTCACTCATACTAGTAAAAATGAGCTCCCCATTCCAGAGTATTTGACTGTGAATTACTTCTAATGAAAGTTAGAAGCATTTGACTAATAACTGCTTCTCTTTTTCAGATGCTTTAATCATATCTTTTAAGTATCAACTTTCAAGTTTTTTTTTCTTGCATGAAAAGCCTAGGAAAAACCAGAATCTACTGCATAAAATCCACCCAGACAAAATAAAAAAGAAGAAATAAAAATTGTTGTCTACATTTTTAATTATCCTCACTGTCAATGGAGCAGGCCTCTAACCCTATCAAAATGCAACACTCATGTTCGGTACACTAACAACCTGTAATGTAACCAGAGAAACTACAATGGTGTGGTACACAAGCAGTGTTCAGTATGTGCTTCTAACTGTCAAATAACTCATGAGCAGTAGAGCTATAGTTCATTACTTTACCTCAGCTATCACTTGTCAAGTTACTATACAGGTAGTAGAAAAAACAAAACAGAGAGGAATAGGGGAACACAGCACATGCACAATGTCACTATACAAAGTTTCAGAAGAGAGACTAGCTCTACATGGCTCCTCAACATTTATATTGTTAGCCTACCTCCTTCTGCCCTGTCAGGCTCAGTTTTGAACTCCTACTCTAAAATCACCTACTGGATTAGAAGGGGGTATTTAAATTAGGGTTTTATGCCAATTTTTCACTATGAAGAGGTAATTAAACACAAACAGCTGAGGTCAAGTTCATCCAGCACTCCACTGCTAACTGACCGATAAGACTCATATTCAACCTCCCCACCCAATTTCTTTTGCAGCAGTCTGCCTAATAACTATCTATCTATTTGCACTCTCAAGAGAACAGTTACATCCAGCCATGCCAAATGACAAACAGTCTTGTCAACTACGTATGTCTGGTCTAAAACCAGCGCTGCACAGGACCTAGAAATAACTAGCAAGTCTGCTCATACCACACTGCCCACCAGCTCAGCCTCACCATGCTACATGATGTTTCTCCTCTCTCAGCCCCTAAATTATTAGGCTAGCCCAGAGATCTGAGGCCTTGAGGGGAGGAACATCAGGAGATGGGCAAAGATTTCTAAAAGAGGCTCTCACCCCAATGTAGTTGCCCAGCTCTTTTTATTGTATGGTCCGAGGGAAGAGTGGGGGAAAGAGAGCAAACAGGAAGGGACATCGCCTTATCTAGGCTCTGGACAGGGAGGGCTCTTTTGGCTCTCCACCAACCCTGTTGGGGCTGGAAGGAGGGGTCTAGGTTTATCTGATCAGTGTCACAGGGGTCCTGGGAAATGGGGAAAACATGGCCTGAGCGTAATGTAACAGCTACAGACTCAATCTTTGTGCCAATGCCCCACAATGCACAACAGCTGAAATAGTTCTGCAGAATAAGCATCCCTTGATACATTAGCTGAAAATCTACAATGCAATTCCACAGAGAGAAGGGGAGGAAAGAAAAAAATAGTCTCTATATTCCGCTTTTGTCCTCAGCAAAATACATGACTACACACATTTGCTAGCCAAAAGCATTAAGTTGTTCTTGGCTTCAACCAGCTGTAAAATTTTACTGGGGGGTGGGTGGGTGGAGCTGCTTGTCTTGGGGTTTTTAGTTGGTTTTGTCTGTTCACCGTATTAAAAAAAAACAAAAAACAAAACAACAAGAAACAACCAGAAGTTCAAAAGTAAAAGGTTTAACAAACTAAATAGAGTTTCTGAAGCATTTGGCAATTCTGAAATTTGGTAATTTTTTGATTAGTCCTTTGATTAACTCCTGGTAATTGAAATATGCAAGTTGCAAAACACTGCATCTGTACTGCACATGTAAGATTGCAAAAACAGTAATGACCTGATACTAATACAGTGAAACTGGATGACAAAAAATTGAGTAAACAAATCGTCACTTAAAATGCCACAAAAACACCTCACTAAATCTCTTTTATTCTATAAAGGAGTTTCTGAAGGCTACAAGTTTTGTTTGTTGATAGCAGAATTAAATATCTTCATTACACTGAAGCTGGCAGGGATTTCTGGAAGAAATACCATTTTGGAAAAAAGTGATTCTCACATTACAAGAACCTAAATATTAAGATGCTCATTATAAAGACCATTACAAGCATAAGTTGCCTGATCAAATTAAAGAATATTTGGTGCATTGAACTATGTGTATGTTTTAATTTTTGAAGTAAAATCCGTTCAGCTTGCACCCTAAAATGCCAACTTGTAATGAGCAAAGTAGTTATGGATCTCCATAGCTGTGTTGTGTTACTCAAGATCATATAGCAGCATGTTACCTGCTTTAAGAGACATCCATAGCTAAAGCATGTACATATAGACACACACACTAAATAGCAAGCATCTGGCATTTAACAAAGTCACAGCAATCTGCTAAAATACACCAAGCAATTAATAAGTAATTCTGGGTCACTGAATGTTTCTTTACGAGTTCTTCACTGTAGCATAACTCCAATACTTACTGGACAGATGAACAACACTCTAAAGACTCCAATTATCCTAATCTGGGGAACAGGGCATTTAGTGACACTTCCACATCAGAAGGACAGATCAGCCATCAACTACCAAATCCTGTACTCAGCAGTATGAAAATCGAGGTACTTCCCTAAAATGCCTCTTCCATCAAGATAGCAAAACTAGTATTTATAAGTAAAGAACAGGTGGTGCATACAGGTGGGAGATCTACACTTGTTATTTACTCTTTTTCTTCATAGGAGTTTTTCAACAAATTTGTGTCTACTTTAGTGCTGCTGCTACAAACATAGTTGAAGAAAAAATATTACAGAGACAGCTAGCATATGTGTGTACACATATACAGACACACATATATATATATAGGCATATTCCCAAATACATTACTTCACATACTACGTTTAAATGAATCATTAAACAGATGTATTTAAAATGCATACCTATATTTGTAGCTATCTAATCATATATATACATATGTATATAAAAATACATGTTTAAAAAACCCAAAAAACCCCCCCACACCCCTTTTTCCAAACTTTTTTTTTTTTTGAGAAACCACTGCTTTTATTAAATCAAGTTGATCATGAGCTACCAACTGAAAGCCTTCAGCCCATGTGACTTAATCCGCCAGGTTTCCAAAATGAAACATGTTAAGATTGCCTACTATTCTTCTGCAGGAGGTGCTACAGCAGCTAGCAAGTCAGACAAGCAGCTTTTAGCAGACCATAACTTTGAACATTATCAGACAATCTAAAAACAGCCACTATAGTTAATTCACAAGATTTTCATGCTATATTAGAACAGAATCTTTTTAAAGAACTTCTAAAAACCAGCGTGGCTCACTTAGTCAAATGTGATGTTAAAAGTAGTAAGGTGTTTAGTGAGCACATCACCTGCAGTTAGTAGCTGCTCCACATGCTGCTATGACAAACATACCTGGTTGTGTTCAACAACTCTTTTTTGCTTGAGTGCTACTGGCATCTTCATCCTGGCTTTCAGAGGTTCTCTCTTCTCAAGCCTCAGCTCAGTCTTCGGATCTGCAACCAGTTTTAATATAACTAGTTTTTATAATACTAGTAGTTGTTTACTAGTTGAAATCAATTTTAATAAAAATTAATTTTGAGAGGCAACATAACTCTTCTGAGTTACTATTCCCTTAAAAAGCCATGAAACAGGTATATTCCTCTATTAAATGTATAAGAACAAGCACTTGTGAAGAATAACCTCAAAATTATTTTAAAATACTGATCTACTTATTTACTTTTTTTGCTAAAAATCCTACATTTCAGATAAGCCTTGACAAATCCAGCAATTCCATTTAGAAACTGCTATCAAACTGCAACTCCTTTAACCAAAGTACCATTCTATTATTGACCGTAGTAAAGGTATTGAAGCTTGTCAATACTGTTTGAAGTTGATGGTCTCTTCTAATATATGTCCTTTTATATAAAACCCCATTTTTGATGCAGTAGAATGGAAAGTAGCTAGCAGTCATCTCACCAATAAAAGGATGCATTATTTCCACTGCTTTTCTAAAATTCTAATAGCTTTACAAGAACATATTTAAGATTTGTAATCAAGAACTTTTTTTTAGGTAGGGGAGAAGGGAAATATTTGGGCTTGAGTTTTTTCCCTAGTGTGTGAACAGTTCAGTATGTATATGAAGCATATGTAATTATAAGAAATCAGCTGTCAGTGACTGGGCTCTTGGCGGTCCCAAACATTAATAAATCAATCTCTAGCATCCTTTCCCCCTTAAAAGTGCAAGATATAAAAGCTGAAAAACAAGACCAAATATGCAAGGGAGATCAATCCAATTACTAGTTGTATTTCAACCATTTCTGTCCTATGTCTATGGAAATTCCTGTAAAAAATAAAACAAACCTACTCCCAAAACCAAACCACACTAAATAAGCATCTTCTGACACTCCATTCAAGTAATTATTTAAAAGCTGTGCTGTTTTTGTTTTTTGTAAATTGCACAATGGTGTGTTTTTGGTTCCACTTCCCCCACCACTATACATGCTTGATACAAACTTGATATTAAAACCCACAAAACACACAGCCAGGACCAACCAATCAACTCACCCCCAACTAAGTCCATAAGGAACAGAGGATAAAAGGGGTTGAACCATAAGTATTAGCCATTAAACAAAAAAAGAACAAAAGTTTAATTAACAAACATTCATTCACTCTCCCACAGTAAATAACTGCTGTGAGCACCATAAGACAAAATTGGACTAGTACTTAAGTATGAAGTGCAAAGAACATTGAAACACCGAATATGCAGTTCTCCTGTCTATTGGATTTACAGGCTCCATCCAGTCTGGGAAAATGAAGAGACCAGGTCAGTAGCAAAAGGTTTCATTTCCCAGAACAGGTACCTGGATCACTGTGCTGGTACTGCATGATGTGTATTTTTGACCTGGCCCACAGCAGTATCTTACAGCCTTATTTAACAGCAAGATCATACCCCTCTTTAGGTTATTTGTATTGCAAGTATTAGTCATGTAAAATTTGAATTGTTCCCATGCAAGTTCCACTCGAGTCTTACCTTCCTCATTGTCACTGTACTGGTCAGAATCATTGTTTCCATTCTGTCTGGTGTTCTCAGTAGTTGAAATTGCTGGGAGAGCCACAGGTGCCTTCAGGTCAGGACCTTGTTCCATCAGTTTCAAAAGCTTTTTCTCATAAAGTTTCCTAGTAGTCGCTATAACAAGGAAGGATACATGCTAAAGAAACAGTTTTAATCTTTCCTGACTTGCCTGATAGAACTTGGTGGTTACATATTATTTGGGAAATTCTGAACATAATGTTTTGTTATTTTTTATCAGTTTGTATGGGCCAGAGTGTCTCTCTCTCTATATACATACATATATACACACAGACACACACCTCTAGTTATACAACTCTGCCTCTAAGGTTTCTAACTTTTCAGTTTAAGAGAATTCTTAAGATAAACTCAGACCTCTTTGTACGCTGAAAGTTATAGAAAGAAAATCTATGGAAAGGGAATTTACCTCCTTCTTAGATGTTTTGCTTCATATGCTGCAATATACAAGTTGTTATTCCCTCACCAAAAAAAAAAAAAGTGAATTTGATAGTACAAGGGCAACAATTTTCATGCAGATTGCTCTATTATTCTCCTAATTCCCTTACCCTGAAATTAATTCCCCTGCCTTTGCCTTGTTGTCAAATTCAGTTCAATAAGCATCAGAGGTGGTGCAAGCAAGCAGCAACCACAGAGCTTTCTGCTTGCTGCCATCTAGCTATCAGGTTGGCTTGCATGAGCTAAGAGCACAGCTGTTTAAAACATTTTAAGTCTAGCACATACTTCCACATCTGGACTTCATTGGCAAAAATCTGTAGAAGTGACTAATGCCTGAGCTGTTAGCTGCAGAAAAAAAAATCATCTAACTTTTGAAGTTTTCTGATAAGAGGAAACCACCATTTAAAAGAAATGGCAGCCTCTCAAGAAAGAGTCCATACTTTCTAAGAAATAAAGGCAATAAATTAGACCAAATGTAAGTGCCTTCCAGTGGACTACATAGGTTCTTGAGTACCATCCAAGAGGTACAGGATGAATGGCAAGGCATGCAGAATCAGCTAACTGAAAACATTACAGATAAGACTTTGAATACACACAGGACTGCAGGCTCAGTCATGGACACTTCCATCAACCTAGGATTTCAAGAACATTCCACAGAAGGCTCTGCATACTACAGGCAACAATCTTTTTTTCAAGAGTTGTGAAATCAAATTCCCTTGCCATTAGGCTACTGCACAATCTGAAAGGCAAGGCACTTTGATCTCACATCACAGATGAGTGCCCAAGGCAGGAGATTAGGCTGGGGTCAGGACTACTCCTGACATAGGCCAGCAAACAGGTCAGAATGCTAGGCTAGAAAAAAATATTAGTAAAGGAAAACATTACTGCACAATGCAGTCAGTAGGAAATACTCTAGGGAAAGGGAAGTTCCTTGTTCTCATTCTGCTCTCAATACCATTAGGTTATTATGTAAGATGTATTTCCTATTTAAGTGAGCTCAGATCTAAACCTCTGTATCAGAAGACCTAATTACCCCAGCACTGAACTTTAACTAATAATTACACAGCTTCAGAAATGAAGTTGGAACATCTCCAGCTGGCCTAGAACAGGAGAAGCAAACTGCAGACTTGCCCAACACCTGCAATGCTTCAAGATTTCTCAAGGTAAACAGTTGGATGAAAATATCCTAGGTGGAAAGTAGTATTGCAACAGTACTGGTACTAAAAAGTAACTGTATCAGGGAAACCTCACAAGTGAAGCATAGTGAAAAATAAAACAGATTAGTATCTACTAGTTAAGTAACCTACCTACAATTGGGCCAGGATTTACTCCATACTTCGTAAGTTGCTCTTGAAGGTCTTCATTACTCATCTCTGTTATATCTAGGCCATCCTTCTCCTCTGGTCTGGGTTTGTCAGTTTTCTTTGTAGCTTTCTGAGAACAGGAGGGAGAAATGAGAGACTGCATTTCCAATTAATACTGAAAATATATTTTTCTTCTAAGGGAACAGGAAAACACAGTGTACTAAACACATAAACCTAGAAGACATTAATTCTATTCTCACCCCTGATCACTACTAAAGCCTATGTGAAACAGTACAAACATTTACACCTACTATGAAAACATGCACAAGTTTTCTGCTTAGGAAGGAAATACCCATTACAAATCTCCTCTGGAGTTAAAAAAAAATATCCCTCATTATTCTGGTCTTGTGTTTTAATTTGAAGTTCAAGTATACAGTGGGAAGGGATTGATTTCCTGTGACTGGAGAAGTAAGCTTCTAGCTGTTTCACCATCATAATGCAATGCTGGAGCTCAAAATGTCCCTCAGACATTTTTGGAGGTTCCAAGTGTTGGTCAGAAGCATTTTAGACCCTGGCAAGCAGCTGGAAACAGCTGTGATTTTGAGTTTGAGCCATGGAATAAGTTACCAACTTTGAAGGTGGAACAAGCAGCCACAAAAGGTTAGATAGTACAGTAGAAGTGGTTACAAAGTAGAGGGGAAAATTTTTTAGTGTTGTACAGGGGGGTTTTTCCTTTGTACATGGGGTCAGAAGTTCTAAGATGGAGGAAAGTGGGCTGATCCTGTTCTTCCTCCTTGCCTCCATGTTCTTGGTGATGCTGGCACTTATGGATTGGTTTAGAGTAGAAAAGCACCTTGTAACATAGGTAGTACATATTGGGGAAAAACTGTAAACATATAACATGTAATATATCGTATAAAAAATAGCAGCAGCCCTGGGAGGGGAGAAAGAAGAAGACACCAGGCAGTGAGGGTGTCAGGGGTGTGTGTGTCTCTGCCTGGGCTGCTGACCAAAGCAGCCGCAGCCCGTGAAGACAATCTTTTAGATAACTCGCAATAAACTGCCTTGAGACCGAACAAAAAGAGGCTGCGGAGCTTTTCTTTGGAAGCACAGGTTGGAGGAGAGACTTTACCACCACATGAGAACCCTGAATGAGGCCGGGGGTTCCCACAATGCAAAACTCCAAATATTTATGTTACACTGGCATTTCTTTGCATTATTTTTCTACCTGATAGGTAATTTCCTCCTCTAATGATATGGACTAAGTTCTTTAGTATCTACATCTTTTCAACCAAGATTCCAAAGCCCCTATTCCTACTTGTCCTGTCATTCTCTGTGAGATTAGATATTACAAGGTAAGTACAGGAAAGGCAAAAATCAGAAACAGTCTAATATTTTCAAAATCCTACTTGTCTGCTTAGGCCTCTGCTACTTGTAGCTCTAAAAAATTCTAAACCAAACTCTGACAACACTACTTGAACACTTGGCAATGCACCATCACCACATGCAGATGGCTATCAAACTAATCTGCTGAGATGCTACTCCTAAATTAGCAGCCTCCATTCAATCCAAAGAGAGTGATCCTAACACTTCAACTTGGGAAGCCTCTGTTGCTACAATAGAGATTGTAAAAGTGAAGAGGTAAGACACAAAAAGGCATGCTTAGGATTTGCATGCTCGTTACTAAGAAAGACGTTGATACTGCTTTGAAGTAAGTCATATTTGTATCTCAAAGTCGCATTATATAAACAGAAAAAATTTCTGCACTTAGCATTTTTCTCAACTGATTTGTCCAGAGAGCCTATCTGGTTGGTTTCTGGGGTACTAACAAAAAATTAAAATTCCAAATACAAATAGGCTATAAACAGTCAGTAACAATTAAGAGGTCTTTTTCTTGTTGCATTTTATAAGATACCAACAAAACACTTTAAGATGATTTACATGAGCTAACAGTATCTATCCAGCTATTAATGCCAGTTTAATATTTGTTTGCATGCAAGCTTGGTCTTGCCTCAAATATCTTAGTATTTTAAAACTAAGCAGGGACTGAATGAGGGTTTCCCAAATATATCCGACTCCAAATTTTCCTCTTACTTTTGGATATTCCACCATGATAAACTTAAAATCAGGTGCTGAAAAGCAACAGAATTTCTAATAATCATGGCATTTCTTTAGCCTGAAAACAGTCAAAGAAGTATAGGGTCATTAAAGCAGCAGATTTGACCAAAGACAGATTTACAACTCACTTTATCAGTCATTCCACTCCTAAGTAGTTTCTGAAGCAATTGAGCCATACACAAGAAGCAATCAACTTGCAGCTGCACGAGACTTTTATTCACTTTTGAACATGTTGGTCATAACAATATGTCAAGTTAAATATTGCATTAACTTTAATTTCATATTCAATGTGTTTTTTCTGGACTACTGAACTGTCCAAACAGAAAAAAAAAAGTTCTGAAAAAATGCTGGGTTTTCTTGCTGAGATCTGTTTAGACTAATGACAGCTCTGGTGTTTACCCACATCAAGCAGATTAACCAAGATGCTTGTCCATATTTCAGAAAAAAACTACCATGGTGCAGGAAATCAACATTCCAATGACACTTCAGAGAAAGTGAAATCCTGATGCAATGTATCTCTAACTTTGTTCACTTAGAGACCACAGAAGAGACTATAACAATATACATCAGAAAAACTACTCAGCATTCTGGATATCATTTCACTTTTTCCTGCACTACTGTCACAAACAGATCATCAAAACAGCCTGCTTCAGCAATGAAAAAGAGTAGGGAGGGGATGAAGGAAGTTGAAAGTAATCTTTGTTCTTCAATAATTGGGCCAGATTTTGTGTCCTGCAAGGTCACAGCTTTTACTTTTGAACACCTATTCTCCTTAGAGCAGGAACACATGACTTCCCTCATACAAGTAGAAAGCTGCCATTCACTGGACCACTAGGCGAGTCCCTAGAAGCATAAAGCTGGACAGGAGACTTTCTCACACCTCAGCTGTAGTATGACAGCATCAAATTCAGCAAAACCACTAAATTTAATTATCACTAGTATTATAGTAAAATGCATCACTATGTTTCCTGCAAATTATGACAACTTGTCTGCTAGCTTACACCATGAAACAGATCAAAAGAGCTAGGTTAAAAGTTTAACATTGTAAATTAAATACAAACAAACACAAAAAAACTCACACTCTCATTTACCTGTTTGACCACCACTAGCAAAATGTCTTACTGTGGTGCAGAGAAGAAGCACCTGAAATGAAACTGTAGCAGAGTTTGCCAATGTAAGGTAGTGCCATTGACCACTTTGCCCATAATGTAAATATTTTTGCAGTAATACACCCCAATCTATGTAAATATTTTTGCAACAATATACCCATATCAATAAAGCCTTATCTGAAGATCTAATCCAATCCAGAACTCACAGCATAATATTTCTAGTCATTGCTATTTTCTAGAAAACAGAAGATGGAAGATTATCTGCATACTTCACTTGAGAGATTTGTTCACATCGGAGATAGCAATTTGGTGGTGCTATCTGTCAGGCTCGGTTTCCAATTGCTTAGGAACTAACTCTCCAAACAAGTACTGAAGTGAATTATAAGCATGGGGCTACCACACAGCATTCTCAGTATTAGAATTAAAAGCAAACAGAATTCAGACTCAGAACCTACCCCTTACCTTAGGCATTCCTGCTGAACAGAAATGAACAGAGACCAGCTTAATCAGGTGAACTTCATAAGTGCCTGTACTAGTCCTAGCACTGTCCCAAAGGCAAGCATAAGAAACATGTTGAAGAAGCTGCTAAATAATAAAACCAACAACTACGGGACATCACCAAAAACTATTTTCAAATTCCAAGTTAAATGGCATCTACATCAGGATACACAAGGATTTTAATCCCAAACAGGTGCAGCTTCATCACTAGACACTAAAAGGATCAGGGCTTATTTACAATTTCTCTGAATAAGGTTAAGATAGGCTAAGGAAAGCCCAAATCACACCAATAGAATGCTGTTTAATTCTCCAGTCTGCACAATTCCCTCTGGTAACAAATAACTATTTTTTCTTAGGAGAAGTGAAATTAAGGAACTGGATATGCAAAGTGTTAATAATAGATTTATACTGTGAAATAGATGGTTTTATTCCCCTTGTACTTTTTATTCCACCATACACAATCATTCCCTGCAGTAGAATTTCCTTTTTTAAAAATCAAGTCCTACTGAACTTTTTAACCTTAAAGGTCTGGAGAGAATTATTTAATAGAGCTACAGGATAGACAAAATAAACAATGGAAAGAAAATTATGCAGCAGCAATTCAAAAGATACTGATACACACAACTTAGAGAATTCACTACCTTTTAACCTTAATTAGTGTAAGACTTAAAATTTCCAAGCGTATGCACAGTAGCAGTCATAAATTATAAGATTATGGACTATACAACCCTTCCACCCCTCTCCTCCCAGACACTAATTTCCATGTTACTTGGTGAACAAAATGCACTCACTCAAAGTCTGAAGGTGCAGAACAGCCGGCAGGAATTCTCAATGTAGTGGGAATTACTTTGGTCATCTCATCCCTGCTGCCCCCACAGCTTTCTCTCAGCCAGCAGATGAGCGCTTTTTAAAAGGCCACAAAGGATTTAAACTGTATTCTTGGTGATGTTGGTGTGGCACTTCGTAATTAAGACATCCAGCCATGTAGGAAACATCAACTAGATTCTCTGCCTTCACTGTGCACACGCAGATGCTTTACACTGCCTCACCTATCCAGTACACTCTCCACAAACCCAATCTTCACAAACTACCAGTTTTATCATTATCTTCTCTTTTCCAATAGGGAAGGGGTTGAAACTGTTGCTACCTCGGCTACAGATATCATAACCAAAGCACTCTGACTATGAAGAGCTGGAGCTGGCTCTTTATTTACTTGGCTACTTGATTAGAACAAAAAATCTCAACAAACAACTCTCCCCCCTCCCCCCATCAAACCAAACATCTTTGCCTGATAGGTCTCTTGCATGACCTTTCAAACAGGCCCTTCAGGTCCAGATGTTCTCATCCTACCTTCATTAACAGGAGACATCAGACTGATCTTTTTCATATAATCACTTTAAAGGTCAAAAAAAAAAAACCACTCAATATATGCATTAGAAGTGATTCTTCCAAGATATGAAATGCACAGCAAGCTCAGTCTTGATAATCTGTGCATTCTAAGCCCTGAACGGTTCCTGTTTGACAACAGCATCTAGCCAACATTTTTGGTACATGCTTTAAAATAATGGTCCTAGAGAGGAAAAAATGTAATTTCATAGTTACTTTTCCTGTGAGCTATCTTTGCTGACATTCAGCTCATAACTAACCAGGACAAGGGGCATTCAGAAGCAGATGGTTCACCCTGCAGCAACAGTGTCTTGTGTACCTAGTTACTGTCCTCACATACCACTATGCCAAACAGGCTTAAGTGAAAAAAGCAAAAAAGTTGGTCAAAAACATTAGTAGAGCTGGAGAAGCTGGCTCCTCCGGACAATATTATCAGATTGAGGCACAAACAGGTGTGATTTTAAAAGCCTTTCCTGTTCTGGTAGGAATATATTGCCAAAGTGAGCTTGGGCTGGATAGAGCTAAGATGGAAGAGTGACAGAATCAAAACACATAATTTGCAACAGAATTGAAACTATGGGATTTTGTCTCTGTACAGCTTTTATCAATAGAAAATAAGCACCTGAACGCATTATCAAATGCTCAGAACTTGGAAAAATGCCACTAAAAGGACAGTGTAGACAGTTCAAAATTACTAATGACTACAGCCATGTCGAAACTCTAATCATTAAACAGCATTAAGAGACCTGGCATAGCTTTCAGTGACTGCAGCATGGATGTTCGGATTATTGTTTGCACGTGTTGCTCATACGCGCTGCAAGACAAGCGATGCCAGCCCCGCTCAGGACCCCGCGGGTGCCGCAGGCGGCGCTCGGAGCGCTGCCCCGCGCCGCCGGCCCCGGCGCGCCCCCTGGCGCCCGGCCTGCCCCGCCGCGCTGCCCCACCCTCCGCTCCCCCGCGCACACCGGGCCCGCAACACAAGCAGGCTGCACGCTCCGAGAGGCCAGTCGCTGTTTGCTCGTCATAAAGCCAAGGGCGAGCGGGCCCAGACAGGGGTGGGGGGAGGCCCGTTCTTTTACTTCATTCCTCCTTTCCATAAATGCTTGCAGTTCCAGCTTCCCCCCTTGTCCCTTATCTCTAACTTCTTTCAAATGTCAGTGCTGTCCCTCCTATCCTCTCTTAATCTCATCAAGATATTTTGCTTTGGTTTTTCACCAGAATCCCAGTCCCCTGGGATGTCAGGCTTCCCTCACTCTTCCTCTTCTTTTCAATTGTTCTGGGGGCAAATTATTCTGGAGACACTTGTGCTAATCTTTTTCAACGACAGCTGATCAGAGAAGCGCCCTTATGCCAAAAGACATTAACAGGGACAAGTTACTCAGGCTACAAGTAGTTGCAGAACTATTCAAGTGGCACAAAGAAGACAACAAGCACAGATCATCCAAGTTTGTTTTACTTGGCAGGCATTGTTTGGGATTTTTCTGAGTGTTTTGGTTGGGGTTGGTTGCTGTATCGAGGGGAAGGTGACACAACACAAGGCACAACGGACCCAAATCTTATTTGCTGAAATTCTGGAACTTCTGATGATACAGTGCTCTGATACTAACACACAAGATAAGCATAAATAACACAGAGCCTTCCAGATATTGTCAACAAAAGTGTAGGAGTACCACCCATTCTGTAAACATCAAAAAACTCACCCATAATTGTTTAAACTTAAGCACTGTGGAAAGGAAAGCTCATATCTAGGAGAGGAACTAGCAGTTGTGATACGTTCCTCCTCCAACAAGCATGAAACAAGTCAGATTCAAGCTCATCATGTTTTACTCAAAAGCACCTTATGAATGCTATCAGCAGACCACTCTAAATCAGAGAAATGTCTGTTTCACTGTAACTGCATTCAGTAAATGCCAAGTAAGTGTCTGAAATAGACAGAAATAGGGTAAATAACTTGGTTTTAGAGAGCTCTTCCTCTTGAAGTTACAGTTTTCGATTTTTTAGTTCAAGAACTGCTCTCTTAGAAAGTTAAAGCGTGCAAGACCTTCAAAGGACTCCGTTTCTCCGCACGCCCTCAACTAATGACCTTTGAAACACAGTATCTAAGATACAATTAAATAGTTTCACTATCACACACATTAGGACTCCGGAAGCTGATAATCATTATCCAAGCCTTTTCTCGAGATTAGACACCTTACAATAGCAATTACAAGACTGCATTCTCAATATATGCAAATTTATAGTCTACTTATGAAAAATTAAGAAATAAATCACATTTTCCCAAAGAGAAAAACTTCAAATGCCATCAGCTTTCCCTCTTTCATCACACATGTAAAGTCTAAGAAAACAAGCACAGTGGACGAACACAACAGGCACCAGAGGCGCTTTGCTGTAATACACATCTTAGATGTACAAGCAAGACGTCTACATTACACGGACCCTCTTTACACTAAACAGTCCACATCATTAAGCGAAACAAACCAGCTGTTCCCGCACAGCTTCATCCTTTCATTTAGAGGCATTTACACCGACCAGCGTTGCTGCCGTACAACAAGCGGACCGGAGTCCTTTCCTGAGCAAGCTGCAACCTCGTACAGTTCTCTTGCTTCGTTCCTCCAACACAGCAATGGTCTACTTAGGACACCGCTCGCCAAGCTACAGCAAAGGTTTCCCAATTTACAGTCTGGAGGCTGTCGCACCCTCCACGCGCGCTGGCGCTGCCCCTGCCCCGCAGCCAGTCGCTCCAAAGGGCGCTTAGGGCGGGACGCATCCTGAAGGAGCGGCCCGCGGCCCCCGGCACCGACCCGCCGTCCCAACTCGTCCCCGGTGCGGGGCGGCCGCCCCGCCGCCCCTCTCTCCCCCAGGCGGAGGGAGCGTCCCGGCCGGGCACGATCCCGCCCTCAGTCGAGCCGGACGCTCTCCCGGCCCCGTGCGGGGACCCCGGCGCGTCGCGCCGCGCCCCGAGCCGCGGCGGGCGGGCGGAGGCGGCCGGCCCCGTTCGGGCGGGAAAGCGGGCCCGAGGCTGCCGGGAAGCCGAGGCGGCGCGGGCAGGAGCAGCGGTACTCACCCGCCCGGCGGCAGCAGCTCCGCGGCTCCGGACGCCGAGCGGTGTGGGCTCCCGCTCCTCGTCGCTGGAAAAGTCGGGCTGCGCGAGGGCGGGCGGGTTGCGGGCGGTGAGGTGCTGCAGGTAGAGCTGCACGTACACGTCCTTGCGCTGCTCGCCGCCCGGGAGGCTCACATTGTTAGCGATCAGCTCGCTCTTCAGCTTCTCCTTGGTCAGCACCGACGGATCCGCCAGGAACTCGGGCATCGCCGCCGGCCGCAGCCGCCGCCGCTCTCCCGGGAGAGGCACCAACAAAGCGCGGGGAGAAGGGGCGGGGGAGCGGCAGGAGGAGGAAGAGGAGGAGGACTCGCCTGCTCCGCGCCAGGGACCAGCTCCACAGCGGGCGGGCGCGCGCACCGAGCGCTTCTTCCCAGCCAGCAATAAGCGGCGCCCTGATTGGCGGGGAGGGCAACGAAGCGGCCCCGCTATTGGCCGGCGGGCGGAGAGGGGGCGGGAGGCGCGGGAGCAGCGGCGTTGGTGCTTTGCGCGAGGGACAGTAACGCAGTTTAAATTCGGCTCGGGCGGGAGCGGCGCGTGGGGCGGCGCTCGCGGCCGCCGGGCAGGGCGGGGGAGCCGCCGGCGCCCCGCGGGTCCCGGGGCCCCTTCGGGTGACAGGTGTGTCCCTGCCCCGGGAGCGCCCCTCCCGGCAGCGGGGGAGGCGTTAGCGCGATCCCCGTTACCTGCCGTGATCCCGGCGTCCTGCCGCGACACCTGCCGCCGCCTCTGCCCCGCAGGCACCTGCGGCCTTGGCGGAGCGGCGGGGCAGCACGGGCCGGGCGGGCACGGCAGCTCTCTCCCCCGGGACAGCCGCCCAGCCCTTGGGCTAGCGGGCTCCAGAAGAAATCCAGCCGGGAAATCGGTAGCTAATCTGTTAGTGTGACTGCTGCCGTTGCGGTGGCTTAAACGCAAACCCCGAACTCGCATCTATAATACCGCAGAGTTTGAAAAGCGCACAGTCGTTTTATTTATCTGTTTTTGAAGTCGCCTTCTAAAATGTCGCAAGTGTGTTCCTGCTGGGGAAGTTCGATTGAGTTCAACACTGGAGTCTTACAGTCTTTAAACAAGCCAGTTAAATCCTTCTGTCTTTTACGTGCTGCTTGCTGGGAACATGCACTGCTGTTTTATCATGGGAAGGTTTAATGTTTAGATTTGACTATATGTCCTATGCTTTTGAGAACTGCCTTACAGTATACCAGAAATAAGAATTAAGATGTGGCTATTTTAATTTTTCCATCAGTCATGGATCTGAAACGGGATTGTTGGTGTTTGCACATACTCCCCTTTGTATTCCAGAAAGAGTTCTAAGTTGCTGTTAGGAAAAGGGATTTCCACTACTGTCGTGAGCTCCATCATGAAGCTCTCGTGGTGCCTGTTGCTCCTATTTACCTTACCATAGCTCCTATTTACCTTACCATAGCTTTGTGGTAGGTAATTTTGAGACAGATTAAGGACCTACCCACAGGAAGCTTGACGCTTCCCACTGAAGAATTGGTGTGGTGTAACAAAATAATTAAGAGGAGGGAGAAGCCTATCTTGGGGCATTTAATTTACCTCGTTGTGCTAGTAGCTCTGTGAGGTGGCAGTCATGTGAAGGTCTTTATTATTTGGATCTGAAAGTGCTCGGTTCCTGGTGTACATACTTAACCTGTTCAGTTTGGCAACGAGACTCAACAGTGAGTAGAAACATCTTCCTCCCTTAATACCACACACGTACACAGTAAGAAGTAATGAATCAATGTGGATTGACTACTGTTGCTTACTTTTAAGCTTGAATAGAACAAATTAAATGGTTCTATATATTTTTCATCTATTTTACCCAGCTATTTACCAGGTATGTGGGCATTATGTGACAGGTGTTTTGGAAATGCTTAAAGGAAATTTAATTCCTGTTCAAATTTGATATTGCTAACTTAAAGCATAGATAGTATTTTTCACCTTGAAAAGCTTTTAGGAGGCTTGGGAAATAGTCTTTTCTCTACCTTTAAGAATTTGCTTCTTTTCCAGATATGGAACAAGTTGCACAATATACTTTAGGGAGATTCTTCAGTTATCATACTAATGTAAAAAATAACAACTTTAACTCATGTCAAGTCTAAAATGTTTTAAAGCAGCATAAGGGGGAACTGGGTCTGGGAAATTTTAGCCAAAGTTAATAGTGAAAATACAATCTAAAAAGTTGGTGCAGTCACCATGTAACATCCCCACAGAGAATAATGGTAGGATAGCCTTGAAGCTTGTTTTTTTGACAGTACTTCTTAGTGCAGGCACAATTCACAACTCACTGTACTGTTCAGATTCTGTGATACAGCTGGTGCTGGCTTTTCTTGTCAGTGACAGCTCAGGAATGGAAGGAAGTACAACTGCTGAGCTTGAGGTCTAAGTACTTTGATGGCAGGCCTGGTTTTAATGCATTAAGTGTAGCATAAAAACCCCTACAGGAATACAGTATGAAATAGTAAATCCCTACAATTACACTCACAGTTCAGCTTTGGTCATAACAAATTGATGGGCTGACTTGTCTTATCTTGGTTCTGTGTTTTTCTGCTTTTGCTGTCAGATGAAACTGGCATAGGAGCATCAAGATAGCAGAAACTTATCATATGTTTTGGCTATAGTTCAAACTCTAGTACAGCTGTTGGGGAGCCACTTAAGGTTGTGGCTCTCATTAACATTGCTTAAAGTTTATATTTACATTTAAATTTTGAAAGTATTTTCCCCTAATTATAAAGAAAAAAATGTATTTATTGTGAATTACTTTATTATGTTACTCTGATGTAACTGCTTTGCACTAACACGGAATTCTTTGTTACCTCTAATTGCTTCCAAAGCAGCCAAACCTAAAGAAGCATGATATAATACTTCAGTGTCACTCTTCTTTGGAGCAACAGACTTCTCTGGGAAGCCAAGTCCCTAATCAGTCCTTGGCACAAAATTGTCCTTTATTGGTTTTACACTTCCTTCTGTGAAGCTTTCCAGTACTTGAATGTTTATTCTTAACTGCAAATTCTGGTTTTTGAAGACCAGAATACCTGCCTCTACTGGAGAAACAGGTAGTTACAGTTTCCTACTTGTCAGTATAAATGCTGACAAAAGCAAAGTTTAGGGAAAAAATGTGAAAATGTTGTGAGACTGGCCATTTCCGGTGGTTAAAAGACTGCTCTAAGCTTGCCTAAAAATGTGAAATATGCTGAAAAGAGAAGCCAAAAATCCTTCCTTTGTAGGACCCTCCCAAATGTCTGGAATTTCTTAGCTTTCCTGAGCGTGAGAAAGAGATTTTTCAAGCATACATTCATCTTTGACATGAAAACACTGAATGCCTTTTAAAATTGTCTCAGATTTCCGGCTCGAGTTTCCCTAAGTTTGTGATTTCTCTAATGCCACCTATGAAAATGAGACAAATAGATTATGTTGCAGTATGCTGAAAAAAAGGTATTTCTATATATGTGCATTCAAAAAAGTAACCTAAATTAAGTGGAGGGTCAAAAAAGTATTCAAAAAAGTAACCTAAATTAAGTGGAGGGTCTGGAAAACGGCCTATAATGAATTACAGATGTATAATTTGCATTCATATGTAACATTTGTCTCATAATAGATAACACAAAGACTATACATTCATAGCAAAGTAATTTAAGCACGTGTTACAGACATGCTCTTGTCTTAGACTGAGCTGATAAGGAAATGTAAGAAGCTGTATGAAGTATTAATTCAGTCTTGGTAGGTTTCACTATAAAAATTATATTCCCTGTAAGACATGCAGTAGAAACTGGAAAGCTTTATGAGAAATAAAAAAAACAGTTGTCTAATCATTATAGCACAGCATAATTGTACTTTCTAGAAAAAAATATTTCTTTTCCACAATCTTGATTAATTTAGAAAAATTAGGTGGCTTTTTAATAATTCTAGGTTTTTTTCATTAGAAATGCCTGTTTTTAAGTAGAAAGGGAAAAGTGATAAGAAAGAAAGCATGCCTTAGTATAATGGAGCATATTGCTTTTAGAGCAGTTCCAGAGCTGGCAGCCACTGGGAACGCTGCTCTGCCAGTGTCACCTGAAACAGTGAACAGACAGATGAATAAAGGGATGCCCAGCCCTGTATGGCTGTCCCCAGGCAAGGAAAGAAATTTGTACAATTGCTTTAAAATGTCTTGCTGCTGATCTTATGTTTGTCAAAGGCCTATACCAACAAGGACTGAAAATAGAGGTGTCAGCTCCTGCTTAAGTATGCTGGCAAAAATGAAATGGACAATTTTCAGGGTGGTTTCCTACAATGAATCATTTCCAAACCAGAATTATTTAGATATTTATTTCTGTCAAACACAGATAGAAGCTATTACTTGAGCTCCAGTGTTTTTTGAAGCTAAAGTGGATTTAAGTTTTTGTAGGGTTTTTTTTTTTATTTAGCTAGTAACAATTCCATAAGAAAAAACGGCTGTGTTAAGAGAACCGTCAGGTTACAAAATGCAGTATTTAAAAGTCAGGAAGAGACAAAAAGAACAGAAACACATGGGCTATTGAAATGCTGGTGAGAGACAAATACCTACTAGCATACTTGGAAGCCTCAGAATTAATGGAGTCAACCTGACAAAACATCTGTAAGGTCAAAGAGAACTATTATCCCCACTTCACCAATAGGAAATTGAGTAGGAGAGTTTGTATGTAGCTCAGACACATTTAATTCTTTCATTTAGTTCTGAACCATCACTAGATGATTTTGATTTAGGGACAGTGACCTAAAGAACAGCTGACAAAACCTTAAACGCAACCACAAGTATTTGTGGGTGCTGCCGAAGGGGATGATCCTGCTTTTTGTCCTGTCCCAGGCCATGCACTCCTGGTGCTTTTCCTGTGTTGGATCTAGTAGTTGTGCCACCAGATTCGCATGCTGAGCTGGCAGCTGCTGCAATGCCATTGCAAGATGTGATCCAAGTGAAGGAGGGGAATGCACAGACAGCGATGGGCAGGGCAGAGCGAGATGGACTGGTTTGTGACAACCTGCACATGTCAGGTATACTAGTGCAAACCACACTCTGAAAACTGGGACTCCTATAAGCAGATATTACCCTTACTGCAAGCCAGAGATATTGTCTGGCAACAATCTGGAATGTTTGGAGCGGGGCACCTGCTTTGGCAGAGGTACAGGAATGCAAACAGATTGCTACCACTTCTTACATCCAGCTCTCTGGTGGGTGGTGAGGCTGAGAGATAAGATGCTGTGTGGGACCAGGGAAACATCTAACTGATTATGCATCTCATACAAAATGCATCCATCTAACAGACTGTGCAATAAGAAAAAAAAAAAAAAAAGGACTAACCACATTAAATGGAATTCCTGTCAGTATAGGATGTGAGGCAGTCTTCCTTGTCTATTCAGACTTGGTAAAATCTGAGTCAGCTGAAATACTGTGACCAATTCTGAGCACTTAAAAATGCAGCTTGTTTGGAAAGGCTCCAGAGGCAAGCGATAAAATAATCAGAGGCCCAGCAAGCATAGTCTGTTATGCTGGAACATCTATAGAGAGGCATAACAAATTTCAAATATGTAAGAAGTACCTATAAAAAGAAAGAGAGAAACTGTTCTCCTGGGCAATGACACAAGAGCTAGATTTAAGTCAAGGCAAAAAAGACATAAGGGTTAAACTACATATGCTAGTTTTGTAATTGTAAGAATAGCAAAGTACTGCAAAAATCACTTAAGGAAGATCCAGAATTTCTGTATTTAAAAGGTTTTAAGGGTATATAGAACAAACAGTAGCATGTAAAAGCCAATGTATTTGGTTTAATAACCCCCACATAATTTGTTGAGTCTGCTGAATCTGATTTATAAGACTTCTGTATTCATTTTCTTCTATGGTTTACAACACTAATAATCAATTCTTACAAAGTGAGAATTATATCTCTGGCATTCTTTCTCAGTTCAGGCACTTGACAAACTATTGCTTTCCTCCCATTTAAATTTCATCAAGTGTCAAACTTTCCGGTCCATCTAAATCGCTGAAGTATTATTTCTAAGACTTGCTATCTCATGTCTAAATCAAAGCTAAGTCCTCCCTGTGCCTTTCTGCCATGGGTACCTGTCAACCTCAGCATGTGGAAATAGTTACTCTGAGAAAACTCTTCTGTTCTGCACTCTAACTCCATCATCCTCGAGGGTTCCCCCCACCGGCACCCTGTTCCCCTCTCTCTCCCTGTCAGGGTTTCTTTCTGCGGGGTTCTCAAGAGAAGCATCTCTCTGAACTCTTGGATCCATCAGACCATTTGCTGCCTCTGCCTTTACTTTTACTGCCTGTTGTGTGAGTTTCTGTACTGAAAACGTGGTATCTGCCATTTTTGAGGCCTCTGTCCCCTTTAAAATTTAAAGTTACTCTTTCTATACAACTTTCTGAAGTTTTCTCATAATTTCCACACTGTCGGCTGCGTTAATAAAGTAAACCTTTGACATGTTCTTGCGTTTTGTGTTTAAGTGTGTAATCAGACAGTCCTATTACACACAAAGACCATAAACAAAGATGCCAGTTTTATCCAATGGGATCTTGCCTTGACCCCCGCTGAGCCCACTGTGTCGCGCTGCCCTCTCAGCCTCAAGCAGAGGAGGAGACCCTAAGCTTTAGGAGAAAACATAATAAAAACCAGCCAATAATAACGTTCCTCTGTTTCCTGCGCGAGGAAGGCGGTAAAACCTGAAAGAAGAAAGAAAAACCGAATGACCCCGACGTGATTCGAACACGCAGCCTTCTGATCTGGAGTCAGACGCGCTACCGTTGCGCCACGAGGTCTTGCAAAGCAGCTCCCAGCAGAGCGTTACAACTGGGCCGCTGCACGCCGCCGGCAGCGCAGCCCCTCGCCCGCAGGGGCATGGCGGGGGCGGGCTGGCCCGGCGCGGCCCAGGACCCTGCCCGTCCGCCGCCGCACCCCTGCGCCGGCCCCTCTGCGCCGGCCCTGTTCCGTTACCGCCTTCCCGCGCAAGCACGCTAACTCTCCCCACCCACACCCCCGCTAGTGGTCTGCAGCGGCAAGGGCCTTCCGCCCCCGCTCCCTAGTGGTGCCGAGCTCGCCTCCAGCCTCGTTGCCGCCCTTCGCAGGCTCGTGGGTCCATGCTCCCTCTGCCGGAAGCCGCCCCTGCTGTCCCTCCGCCCACAACAGAGCGTTTATGATCAGCCGATGGGGACGTGGTAGTGCGGAGTTACTCATAAAAGCACTCCCGCGGAAACCTTTGTAAGGCAGTTCCTCGTTAGTATAGTGGTGAGTATCCCCGCCTGTCACGCGGGAGACCGGGGTTCGATTCCCCGACGGGGAGGCCGCAATTAGCATTTTTTCTTGCCGGCGAGCGGCGCCTTTTGTCGCCAGCGACAACGGTTTGCGCGGGGCGGGTAAGTAAAAAAAGCGCGCGGGCGCAGCTCTCCCCGTCGGGGAATCGAACCCCGGTCTCCCGCGTGACAGGCGGGGATACTCACCACTATACTAACGAGGAGCCGCGACCTGCGTGTCCCCCCGCGGGGGCCCCTCCCGCTCCGCCGGGGCGCGTGCGCGGGTGGGTGTGGCGGGGGAGCGCAGCGGGGACGGGGACAGGGACAGGGACGGGGACAGCTCCGCACGCAGCCGCACGCGGAGCTACGGGCACGGATCCCTGGAAATTGCCGCGGGAGGGAACTGCCCGGCGGGAGGTGGGGGGGAGCGGAGCAGCAGCGCCAGCTCGGGTGTCTTTGCGCTTGTACTTCTGCTTGTCGTTCACGCAGAGTTTCTTTTTACGGGAACATGAGAAGTGCTGGTGTCAGCAGCCCTTGAGGTTAAGGAACCGGAGCACCTGCTCCTTACCTTCCTAAAAAAGGAACGAGGGAAATGGAAACCAGCTACTTTGAGATTTGAGAGTAAAAGGCAGAAGGACATGGGCTGACCATCTGGCTTCATGCTGGCCCGGTCAGCAGAAACATGGTGGTAAGTTTGTATCGCAGTGACATTAGACGAGAAACTATATTTAATTCGCTGACTTCTGAGATGAAGAATTAACACCACATAACAAGCAAGTGATTGGAGCAAATGGTGTTCTCTTTTGATGGCCTCCACTACTGCTAGTATTTGCATAAATGAACCCCAGCTTAGCTTTTTCAGATAGTCATAGCTAAAGAGCGAACAGCTTCCTTTATGTAGACTTCTAAATATAAGTGACCTGTAAACAATGCATTTCTGAGAATTGGCCTACTCATTTAAACATTTGAATGTGTTTCTCAGTGGATGCAACAGATTTAAATTTTGTCCTGAAAAGTGAAAAATAACAACCAGTCTCATAACAATTTCAAGACTTTAGATGTAGTGTAATGAGCCATACTGTAGGGCTGTGATCTGGTGATAAGCTTTAAAGCTCCCAGAGCAGGATCAAAACCAGTGTTTCCAGGCTGGTCTGCACTTGCCGTGCATGTTCAAATTTTATTAAAAATATTTTAATTGTTTGCTTGAAGCTGGGAGACTTTCTGGTGGATCAAACATTGCCTGTCTGCATTTTACAGGATCACACATGCTTAGTTTAGATCTTTTTTGCCTGCAATTTCTTAGTTCCTTCTGTTCATTAACTCTTGCGGCCAGGGAGCTGAGCTTCAGACATCTTTACGTACCCCAAACAAGAAGATGACTTATCCAAAAACTTTACTTAAGAAGAGGGAGCAAGAAGGGGCAAGGAGGTGTGAGTCAGGACAGCAAAAGGGCTGTTTTGAAGTGGATGCACTGTTATGAGGCTGCAATGACTTGCAGTTACAGAGCAGATATTCCTTGTTAATTTGTCACAGAGACCTGGAAATGAGAGCAGAACAGGTACTGGGAACTACTACCAATGCTCCAAGACCTGTGGAAGCTCCATTTCTCCTCATGATCTACATGCAGCTATTTCATGTGTCCAGTTCTAACAATCTTGTTGCACAGTTTCCTCATCATTGCATCAGCTCTGTGTTTAGCTTGTCCCTGGTGGCTGCTAAAACACGACTGGTGAAAGTCACCTGTAAGAGGCCCATTACAGGCAGCAGGAGCAGGGCTGGCAGCTAGCACATCGCTGTACCTGGATGCCAGTTGCCTCCCCTTCAGCTTGCTTAGCTGAAGCTCATCTTGCAAAATGTCCAGATGAGTTTTGAATCTCATAACGGATGGGAAGTTCCATTACCTCTTTGCCACAAGAGGTTGTCCACCCTCACTGGTAAGAATTTCCACATACTCTCCTCCTTGGAATTTGCCATGTTGCAACTTGGTCATTTTGCTGTGCACCTCCAAGAACTATCTGCCTCTGTCTTCTTTATTCTCTCCCAACGGGTAGCTGAAGACATATCACATGCTCCAGCTCTCTTTTCATTTTGTGACTCTTCACTAGACTCATTGTAGTCTGTTGGTGTCTTCCTTGTTCCACACTGCCCCGGGCTGTGCGCAGCTCTCCATAGGCAGCCTCACAAGTGCCAGAAGGGGATGGGGGCACTAATCACTTCCCTTGATCTAGCTAGATTGTTACTGATATTTCCCAGTGTACACTCCTTTGCATTGCTGTAAGAGTGATCGCTTACTCAAGCCTGCCCTTGTTGTTCGCTGGGACCTTTTCTATAAAGCTGCTGTTTACCCAGTCAGCTCCTGGCTGCTTGGGTTATAATATCCAAGGTGCAGGACTTTATGTTTGCCTTAATTGAATTAGAAGAAATTCACACTGGCCCATATCCCCAGCCTTTCAGAGTCCTGCTAAGGACAGCCCTGGCCTCAAGGGAATCAGCTGCTTCCCTCAATTTGATGTCATCCACCTGAGTCACCTGCTGATATCTATTTGCCTTGGCAAGTAACATACATTGTTATTGGCATCTTGAGGTGCATCACTGATCAGTGATGGAGCCTCCTGTAGCTGCAGAAATTAATTCTTCTAAATCACTGAAAAAAACCAAATCCTAAAGGAGGAGGGAAGCCCTTTACTGGGTGTGGTATTTAGGATGCCACAATCCTGAACAGCTGCTGCAACTTGAATATATTTGATTCTGATTAATCTTCATAGCTATTTTGTATGCTCTCCTTCCTGCCCATTCACACATATCCAACACTCCATCTGCTCTTTGTGTTTTATATTAGTTTTAATTTGTGTACCCTCACTCTGTGATGTTCACAGCACAAGATTTAATGAGCTTTTCAGTAAGAACATACGAGTTATCAAATGGCATCTTAACTCACAGGGCTTCTTTCTGTATAGCTTTGGCCTTACACAATTTCTGTCCAGTGTAATGAGTTTGTAGTGAGGTCTGTATTGCACAGTGATCTCCTGTGCTAATGTATTTTGATTTAGCTAAAATGAAGTTTCAGAAGTTATTAGAAAAATCCATTTATGTTTCTTAAGGGAAGGAGTGATCAGGCATCCCATGTGAAATTAACAGCTGAAGAGCTGAAAAAATTCTGGGTAAAGAGGACTGTGACACTGTACATCAGTGCCTGGGGGATTAGTGGGAAGAGGGATTTAAGGGGCTTTCCCCTATTAGCCTAGCATAGGTTATTCAGTACTAAACACAGTACACAGCTGGGCAGCTTCCCCTCTGTGTTGAGTCATGTGAACTCTCTAATAAATGGAGCCTTTTAAAAACTTGTTGGAGAAATCTCAGGGCTTGAATATTTATGTCCTAAGAATTTTGAAATTAAATAGACAAGAAATGGCCATGCTGAATTGCTTTTTCTGTTTAGGTAAAAAGTTGAACAGTTGAATCTGTTCCATTTTTATTCCTATAGCATGGTTTACATCCAGTGGATGCTTCCAATAAGAATAAACTCCTTCTCAGAGGGGATCTTTATTCTCATCACTTCTCCTCAGAAGGGATTGTCAGACAAATGCACTAAAGAAATACTATAAACATTGGAAAATGAAAGCTGGACAAACCAGAGGCTGGCTGGTTTTAATAAATAATTTCAACTTTACAATAGCAAAAACTGAGAGAGGTTCTGCTTAGAAATAGAAACTAATTGAAAACTTGGTAATTAAAAGGAAGAGGATTTAAGTTTGTATGCAGAATAAACCTCTCTTTGTTTATGAGATATATTGTTTCAGAGTAATCTCAAAAGAAGGTTTATGTAGCAAAGTCTTTAGACTCATATCAGGACACTCCAAAATCCAAATAGACTGTGTACTACTCTAAGTATTCCATTGTAATGTAGGTCTGGATACCACAGTATCAAATGACTACAAGTATAATCCTAACTTTCTAGCTGTGATGAAAAACTGCAGTAGACTCAAAAATTTCACTATTGGTCTGACATGGTTTGAAATACGACATTTCTTAGAATCTTGAAATTGTCAATGACTAGCCTCAAAATAGACGTGTCACATAATGCCTATGAACGAAAATTCTCGGGACAAACATAGAAAAAATCAAATACTCTAATATACAGTTATTATATAAGAATCAGGACTGACTCTTACATCATATCCATTCTAGAAGTAAGCAACTGTCATTCAATTTTTTAAAAAAAGGAATCACGAATGTCATAATGGATAATAAGCTAAATTTAGTGTGGGGACAGGAAAAATATGGAATAGTCAAACTCACAGAAAGTAACAGAAAGGAGCATCATAGATTGAAGTTAGGTAACACAACAAAGATATCATGAATTAAAGACACGTGCAAAGAAATTAGTTATACTGTGAAGAGGATGGGGAGACTTTTAAATGTATTGGTTTTACAAAACTATAAACGAGTCTATATACAATGAATTTAACTTGAAATCATCACACTTTCATGCATTCCAATAAAGACCTCATGGACAAGTGCAGGAAAACTTACTACAATAGAGAAACAGGACAATGAAATCAAAGATGAGCACAGGGAGGAGTTGCTGTTAAAACCAAAACCTTGGTGCTTGCATAAGGTATGAAATAAAAAATATACAGAAGACCCTGCAGAAGACAGGAAGAAAACCCAAACATTCTGCCACTTCAGAATGTATTAATGTTCCTGATCTTAAACAGTGCTTGCTGTTGTCTAACTTTGAAAAATTGCACTGGTGTAGTACTGAAAAATCAGAAGGTGAAGAAAAATCAGGGTGCAAAGCCAAGAAGGAATAGAAATTGGTTTTTATCTAGTAGTTAACACAAGGTAAACTGAGCTCACCTTGAAAACACTGTCAGATTGTGTAGTGAAAGTATAAAAGGAAATTTCTGTATGTTTTGCTGCTTTTGTAAAGTTTTTGAGAAGTTCTAGCATGACAGAAAGGTATGCATCACTGGAAAATATACTGATGGACACACAAAACTTGGAGTTTCAAAAATACTGGGGCTGAGAGAGAAAGCAGAATTGTGAGCAGATACCAAAACATCACAGTGCATCATCAGGTACATTTTGTCTGTGGAAACACTGAACACAAAGTAGAAAGCATAACAAATAACAGTTTGGAATCTTCTACATGGTATGTGAGTTAATGGAGCTTGTATAAAGAGTGTAATTTCTGTTAGCAATCTTGCTCGAAGAGTTTGACTAGAGAGGACTTTTGGAATTTGATAAATGTTTTGGGAAAAATAACAAAGAAAAATGTTAAAAAACCCAAAGAAGCTAATAACAGTCTCAGCAAAAGGCAAAGTTGACAACTTACTTATTTTAACAACCAAGTTAGGTCAAAGCTGCTAGCACTCTAGCAATTTGTTGTAGTGCAGGCTTCACTGTGCATTCCTGGTCCTCCAGTCTCCACCTTCATTGTATTGTGCACAGGGAACAAAAGAACATCTGCCTTTCTAGATGAAACTGTGGCTTCATAGGGTGGTAATGGTTTCTTCCTTTCTCCTTTCTTAGGATACAAGGACCACATTGTCATGGAAACCACATTCTTATTTGCCTAACTTAGGGGTATACTCCAATGACTGCAGTAATCCATATGCACAGGAAAACCTTGAGAAATCCCAAGTGGTCCTCATAACCAGTAAAAAGCAGTAAGGCATAATTCTCATTTCAGAAGTTGATTTTTATCTTTACCACGTATTGTGCTATTACTCCTACATCTGACTTCTCCACTCAGAAGGTTTTTTCTTCTTTTTCACTATTCTTCTTCTCCTCTCCCTTTTTTTTTTTTTTTTTTTTTTGGTTTGACTCTATCTCCTTAGGAAAAACCAGGATGCCCTATGGCTTATCTAAGTCATGGAAGTGCAAAAGAGTGACCTAAAAGCTTGAAGAAACTGCTGGTCCTGTTCAGCCTGTCAGTGCTGGGATTGGCTTCTTTGGCTACTGACACAATTTTTGTTGGGTGAGTGAGCAGTAGAAGGGAAGTGGATAGGTTTTTTGATTTAGCAGATGGAAAAAGGAAGATTGTAACAGCACAGAAGATGATATAAAATAAATATTAAAGAGTCATTAGAGAAATTAATTTCCATTTCTGAAGTAATAAACGATCAAAATAAGGGGTTGTTAAAGTGCAGCGTTATGCAAAATAATGCACTTCCCGGGGGAAAAAATTTAAGCATGGTTGTTAAAATAACGTTTTTCATTTATGTTATTGACCTCCATTATGTGTTATTTTGCATGTGAAGAATTTTGCTTCAAAAGGCACAAACACGATGCTTCTGAAGATCAGTCTTTATTTCTTTCAGTTCGCTATTTTGCAGGGTAATGATCTTTCCCTAAGTGTGTTTTGGGTTTGATTTTTTTTTTTTTTTTAACCTTAGCTTTTCAAGTTTTCAATGGCACTGGCTCCCTCTGGTGGAATTCTGAAGGGCTCTACTTTACAATCCAATAAAATTACTGACTCACACTTACTTTTTTAGATGATATGTGAGGTTGCTGTTTTATATAATTGTTACATTAAAAATAGGGGAAAAAAAGGGAGTCATCTCATAGATGCAATTCAGCTTACCCCAGATGAACTCATAGAATGAAATGTTAGCAATCTGGGTCAAAAGGGCAGGAGAAAACATCTTTCATTTCCCCTCCCTCACATTCTCTTAACTGATATAATGGATAGTATTTTGCCAGTATGTGTTTAGAAAGGAAAGGAGTTACAAAAATGTCATAACTATGGAACTGGCCTGTTTCACTTGGCAGCAAAAATCAGTCAGTCTCTTACAGAAAGTGTTCATAGGAGAATTTCCGTTTTGAAATTAAGTCACTTGGCAGTGGTTACCACTTTCATCCTGAGAGCTCTCACGAGAGCTGAACCAGTCCATGGTACATTCATCCATTTGTTATCGATAATGAATATAGAAAAGAGAAAAGAAAAGACAAAGAAGAGCAGGAAATAGGAAAACTGTTTGACTCTTTTCCCTGTTTATGCCTGTGAGAAGGACTTGCATTTTTGAGGACTTTGCAAAAGAATGAAACTAAGCCTTTCACCTAGAGTTGAGTAACTGTGTGTCTGCCCTTCCTCAGTGTAGCAAGACTGACTGAGAGGAAAAATATGTTTAAACTTGCATCATCACTCCATCCCAGTCTCCTGTCTCTGCAGTGTAAGTCCTCATGACTGGACATGGTAGGTTTCCCAAATGAATGTATGGTCCTGCCTCTTCTTTAATAGTGGTTCAAGAACTCTTGCCTGGAGGCAGAAAAAGGGAGTACTCTTTTTCAATTTGACTCTGCTGTATAAACTTTCACAGGTTGACACACTGATATGCTTTTAATTATGGCACTTTAGAAACTTTGGAAAAAAGAGGACATGAAAAAGTCTTTTTTTTTTTTTTTTGTAGATTAACTGTTCATTTTGGAAGAAATTATGTAGGCTCCTCTGTTCACATGGATAAGGGGCCACAGTATTTTCTGACATAGTTTAAGAAAGGTAAAAAGGGAAATGCTAAAGATATTTTTAGAACTATTGCTCTCTAAGTAGCATGAAGACTGAGATATTTGAAAGGGCTTCAGTAGTAAATACCAATAATATTTTACAATTTTGACAAAATTCTGCTGAAAATATCAAATTTTTGTTCAATCTGACATGGGAAAAATCCTGACCCTACATATTTCTCTGTTTAAATAAAAGAATTTAAACAAACTTATGAGATATCTTTTTTTTTTAATGAACTTATTGTTTCATTGAGTCTGAAACTTCAGCTTTTCAGAATTATTTCAGACAGGTTATTTAATATTTTCACAAGAACTCCAGAACTAACAGTATATGAGTAAGAACTGTAAGAGCTGCGACTACTATACCTAATTCTGCACACCTCAAAGTTCTTGGAACATCTCTTTAACCTGTAAGACACACAATATCAGATAAGTATTATGTTGCATGTGTCAATATTTTAGTCAAACATTTGATACAGACTTTAGTAATGTTAAATCTTGTTTCTTCTTATGCAGAAGTCCTATATCATTCAGCAAATTCTTTACCTGACATTTCCACAGTGAGTGTTTGTTTTACATCTACAAACCTCACTAGTTTTGGACAATGCCTTTTTATTTTTAAAATCAATGGAACCAGTCATAAGTTACCAATTTTTAAATAAATCTAGCTTCTCTGCCACGAGAGTATATAAGAAAATTCAGCTGTGTTTAAAAGGCAAAAGTTATTGTAACTATGCATTAAGAATTAAAATCATTCATAACATTCATAACACATGATTTGCTGAGTTTGACTATTTTCAGCTAGGCACTGTTAAGAGCAGTATGTGTTAATCAGAGAACCAGTTATACATAGTGCACTCTAGTGTACTCCTAGGTTAGGAGCCTGCCAAAGAGACCTGTACAGTGCAAGAAAAGAGAAGAAGAATGAAAATAATATTTAGAAACCAGAAGGCATGTCTAAATTGCTTAGATATACAAAATTGTAAAATTGCATGCAAAAAGAGCTAAAATAGGTATAATTGTCAGCAACCATTTGTAAAGTAACTCTGCCTCCTATAGAGACTTAAAAATGTAAACTCATAATACTTTAAAACTTACTTATGAAGAATAATTATATTAGTATTTTTAATAGTAGTTAATTACTACTAATAAATACACCTCTCCCCATCAAATAAATAAGGATCAATATATTCAGAATGTATCTTTTCCTGAAGGCATTTTTTCAAACAAAGGAGGGAAAAGAAACTCTTTGTATAGGGGCTCTATTCCAGTGCAATGCTGAATGCAAGCTTCTTCATTTTTGTTTTGTATTGATCTGGGTTATATTAAGGATAATTTCAGGATAAGTGGCAAACACAAAGGCAAGAACAAAGGTATTTAACTCTTAGGGATGTGTCAGTCTCTAAACCTGAAATCACTTCTACGTTGTCCATCAACTGGTACAACCCCATAAAATATTTAAAACTTTAAAGGATGCAGCTTTGTGAAATTCTTTAGCTCAGTCTGGGAATCTGACCAAAAGATGTATATTCAGGGCAGAATTTGTATCAGAAGATAGATCAGTGGATTCATTGAGCAATCTTCTGGTCATCACTCTTATTCAAAAAAAAAAAACTTTGCATGTGCAGGAGAGAGTTCCTGAAGTTTGACATTCTCATTGAATAACATTGTATTTTCTTTGGATGAAAGATTAAAATATGAAATGTACAGGTTTGGGGAGCTTTTTAGGTAAATTAATGGTGAACATTCTATATAGCTTTCATTCTTATCATATACCACCTCCTGTAACTGCAGTGTAGCAATTTGTTTTCCCTACATTTGCAAGTGAAAGAACAACACAAAAATTGGCACTATGAGGCCTGTAATATTTCTGTTCTCTTAACAGGAGACATGCTTGTGTGTAAAGTTAAAATCTAGATCTGAGTTTCCTTACAATTTTGGGAGGGTCAGGAGACCACTGCAGTTATGCAGACCGGATGCAGAACTTCGGCTGAGATACTTGGGAGAAGGATGTTGTGGATAGATACGTATCTCAGATTCTAATGCCTTTGTGTTTCAGGATGCATTCTGAATTTGGGTGTTGCCTTGTGCTAGTTCCATGTTTAAACTTCCTCTGTGGTAAAACAATTACTTAGTTTGAGATTTCGGTGTGTGAAATAAAAAGGATTCATGAGTTTTGAAAAGACAAGGTAGTGAAAGCTATAAAAAAGAAAATATGCACAGAACACATATGAAGAGGATATGAAATTTGGAAGGCTGAAACTCCGGTTTCTCCAGCCCATAAACTGTATTTACTTCATGTGTTCAAATAATACAGACAAGAAATGATTGTTGTGCAGTGTGTGCTCTCCCTTTGACAGGTCACTTTCTGAAAGGGAAAACAGCGTGAAGTTATGCATGAAGAATGTCAGTTTACTGGCTAGTCCTAAACGGATGGATACGGCACAAAGAAAGGATGAGGATGTGTGATGGTATCGGGGCTGTCCAGCAGCAGATGTGCCATGCACACTGTCAGGGAGTCGGAGATCTCAGCAGGTGCTTGCGCCTGCATTCATCAGCCCTCTCTGCGTGACAACGTGACGCCCACATTGTGACTGCTCCTGCCCTAGCTCCTAACTACATTCTTAATGAGAACACTGGGAACACTCCCTCTCTGTGTAGGCACTTTTATTGGTTTTGCCCGGGAGAGAGTTAATTTTCTTCATAGTAGCTGCTATGGGGCTGTGGTTTGGATTTGTCCTGGAAACAGTGTTGGTAACGCAGGGATGTGTTTGTTATTGCTGAGCAGAGCTTACACAGAGCCAAGGCCTTTTCTGATTCTTACCCCACCAGAGAGGAGGCCAGGGGTGCACAAGATGCTGGGAGGGGACACAGCTGGACAGCTGACCACACTGAACAAAGGGGTATTCCAGCCCACATGGCATCACGCTCATGTAAACAGCTGGGGGAAGGAGAAAGTAAGGGATGTTTGGGGGATTGGTGTTTGTCATCTCAAGGAAGCCTTGCATGTGATGGAGCTCTGCTCTACTGGAGATGGCTGAATACCTGCCTGCTTATGGGAAGCAGTGAATGAATTCCTCATTTGGCTTTGCCTGTCTGTGTGGCTTTTGCTTTATCTGTTAAAAATGTCTCTCTTTATCTCAACCCCTGAGTTTTCTCACTTTTCTCATTCTCTTCCCCCTGCCACTGGAGGGATTGAGTGAACTGCAGTGTGGTGCTTAGCTGCTGGCTGTGGTTAGACTACAACACCGCAGAGTGACAGAGGCAGCATTTCAGTGAGAGGCTAGCCAAGTGTTACTCTGGGCCGTCTGCAGTGTCCAAAGTCTGGTGGGATAAAGGAAAGCTTGTTGACAAGGAAATTGTTGTTTCTTGTTTTGTATCTCCCTCCTCATCCCAAGGAGTTAGTTTCTAGAATTTTTTGTTGTTTCAGTGACACAGAAATATTATCTACCTTGACCTTTTTTTTTCTTTTCATTAAGCTTGTCTGTAGGAAGATTGTCATACACAAAAACTTAAATTTATATTCTTGTTATATCATTACGAAGAGACAGTTACATTGAATGAATATTGGTTTATATTGAAATGCTTTTCATTAGGTAATTAAGTTGATGCATTTGGTGCTACTACAAGGAACTCCTAAGAAAAGGCAATGTTTCAGCTTAATATACTACGTATGAACACTTTCCAAGACTGCATGGCAATTGCTCATCCTTCTGTCTGAAGCAATGGTCTTTTGGCAGAGGCTTAATGGCTGCAATTCCATTGGCAAGCTAAGGCTCTGTTTTTCACTTAGAGAGTTATTGTCTTAATTCTTTGTGTCTGGATGATCATAGAGTATATTATTAATAATAGATTGGAGATGAAAAATAAGAGGGTCTATTCATCAAAGACCATATCCAAAGGATGTAGGAGCTCTGGCCAGCTGAACTGATTGTTTTATGCAATGACTGTGTCATTTGTACAGCAGATGCTTAATAGTAGCTACTGAAGTCACTGAACTGCACTTTTCTCTGGAATATGTAAGTATCTTACCAACTTTGCAAATTGCAAAGATACATTTTCATAGATGAGGCTGAGTTTCATAGATGAGACTGCTGTTAAGCAACTAAAGATGTTATATGACTTAATTTTATTGTATGACTCTAATCCAAATGCAGAAAAATTGGAATAGAGGAAACATTTGTAGCAGAAGGTAGCATGAGAAGAAAGACTCAAAAGGTTTTTGGAAATATTTTTATTATGAAGGGTTCTTCTATCAAGTATCTGGCTATGGTTCCTAGATTTATCTGAAGGGGAGACATTTTTCATCATTTGAAGTGCTTTAAAATAGCTGACCTTTTAAATACCCACTATTTGCTCTTCTACAGTCTGTGGTGGGAGAGGATTTTTTTGTTTTGCAAACACCATCATTTTCTCCTATACACAGCTGTGTATGACAGACTCACAGGAGGAGTACATCTTAGAGCAGGAGGGGTTTGGGAAAGGTGTGGGAGGCAGACACCTGGTGTGCTGGAAGCAGCAGAAACCACAGGAACAAAACAGAATGGGGCAAAGTATTTTGGAACAGAGTTTGCAAACAGTTATTGACGTGGGCAGGGACTGATAGATGGCCTAGATTAGTGTATGAATGTAATGGGACTTCATGCTCTACAAGATCAAAATAGCAAATGCCCCATTATGGCAATTATCAGCTGGTAAAAGCACAATAGATTAAGTTGATAAAGTACTTCTATGTTCATTAACCTCACTATGTGGCAAATGTGTTATAGGTCACCATATGCTAATGCTTTACCTGACAAACAGAAAATGTTAATGGAAATTATAGAAAGACAAATTATAAGGAAGCCAATTCATGTTCAACTATTACAAATCCAACTAAATGTTCAGCCTACAAATACTTGGGTGAATCTGTGGTCAGCATCCAAAATTCTTTCTTCTGATTCAAGTGTTGAGGGCATTTAAGTCAGGCAGCATCTTTCTTGCAACTTGACTACTTGGAGCCAAGACAAAACCATTTTGATTTTTAACTCAGGGAAACAGAGAGCTAATTAATTTGTCCTTGAAAAATATTTGAAGGCAAATAAATGATCAAGCGTTGTCACGTATTCTTCAGGGAAAAGACATTTATAATCAAGATTTTCAAAACAAAAGACACAAATAATCTGGGCTGAACTAAACTGCAGCTTTTTAACAAGGAAACATACTAATTTATTGTGTACATGTGGGTCCCTGCCTTCTATAATATGTCTTAAGGTTTTGCATGTAACTATTTTACCTATGTTAGATTTTTGATGTAACATTTTATTAAAGTAACTACTTTTTGTTCTGCTCAGGAAAAAGCCTTTAGCTCATCAGGAAAAGTGGATTCCAACATGATTTTAAGAATTTCACCATTTCCCTTTGTGGCTGAGGAAGGGTTTTAATATTTACTCAATGGTCTGGGTAGAACAGAAGGTATAGACTTTAACCAACATGCAATACATTCCCTCCAGAATGGTGCTAGTTAACTATAGGGAGGAAGTACTCTTTTCCAGATCTTTCTCATATCTCTCCAGGCAAGTCCTTCTAAAGCTCTAAAGAGCCCTTCAACACTTACATTCAGAAGATCTAAGGGTTCTAATTACAGCCAGGTCTTTACCACTGACACCGATAATGATGGTGATGAGACAATAGGATCTCAGTGTGTTACTTCTCTTTTTATTAACCTACAATGAGTGTTACAGACATAACTGACTTCTATTGATTGCATATGCCACCACAGGATACTACAATACTTAGGATACCAGCAAAACCAAATTAAATAAAAGGCTGATTTGTGTAACTGATCTGATCTAAATTTGGTGCTCATTTCTAGTTTAAGGCCTCAGAACAGAGATATACATGTACAAACTCTTTGGAGTTATTATATTTACCTCAAGATTCAAGCCTATGTAATGCTGGTGCTCAGGAAAAATTATATGGTAGCTGAAGAGGAATAAAAACTCAACAGGATAAAACAGCACAATAACAGGAAAAAATGAAGATGTAAAAAGGAATGGGTTGTTTTTGAGGTTAGTGGAATGGGGCTCTATGGCTAAACCCAGCTGGCTTCGGAAGAGAAAAACAGGGTAAATAAAAATATGTAAATAAGAAGCATTGCCAATTAAGTTTTAACATTATTTGATCAAGAAAGTAGCAATATTTAATAAAAATCTAAGTATTAACTGGCAGGGGCAAAGACATGTAAGCAGGGAGTTCTTAAATAACCAGCACATATATTTGGTATTTTCAGCAATATATTTCTTCCAAGAAGAATTTCGAAACATAGCACCATAATTTCAACAGTTCTCCCATTCTCTGGAGCAGATTTTCTTCCCTTTTTTGAATCTCTGCATGCTTTAATAGCTTCAAAAATGTTGCAGAGGGACAGTTAAATTGTTCTGTAGTTAACTCTTGCAGACAGAAGTTAGGAGAGATCTGGGAGAGAGAAAAACAGATTTCTGAATAAAGAAAGAAAAAGTAGTAATAGAGATCGAAGTATGCTTTGGGGCAAGCAGTTCTTTATGACTGCAGCAGGTGCAGCAGGTGATGTAGCTTTGCAATGAGGGTGAGGTAGATTACTGTGCACCATCCCAAGGCACCTTGGCATAGGAGTGTCACCTAAGACACACATACTGCCTTGCCACAGCTTGGAGGAATTTAAGAAAATAGTCATGATAAACGTAGGGGCCAGAGAGTCTTATCAAATTCCTTTGAGCTTTTTCTAAATAATGCCACCAAAGTGACTACTCCAGCCTTTAGACCAGTGCAGCCTCTGTGGGTAGGCTGAACTACAGGACACTTTGGGACAGTGAACGTCTCCTGTCCTTTGCCTAGCGTTCATATGGGAAATTGCTCATCAGTGAGTACTAACACTGACTCAAGCTCACAAACTGCTCATAACTCATATCCTCTGTCTAATGGGGCTTGAGAGCATTGGGCAATTAATGGGCCATTGAAGTTGCTCTGCTGCTACCGTGTCACACAGTGTGTTATGGATTAGCAGTGGCACTGCGTCTGTGGCACTGTGGTCTGATCCTCAGCCACCAGAGCCATGTGGTGGGACAGAAGGGCTACAGAAGGATTCAGCTGTCCATCTAAACGGGCCTCAGCTGGGAGAAAGAGGCAGTGGGACCTTGTGGGACTAGTGTAACCACCTGCCTGTAGACCTGTGCTGATGTCCCCTCTCTTCAGATGTCATGGGAGTTGCTTTTTGTGATATGGAGATTTTGGTATGCTGCTCGAAGACTCTGAAATATTATACACATTGAATAATATATGTAATAGATATTGCATATCATTATTATGATATTGCCAAATTAAACTTTAATTTAATTTATTTTGAAGTTAAATATTTAAATTTAAAATGTCAAATGATTAGGATACACTTTGTAGATTATACTTTTGCGTATTATCCAAACAGAAAATCCAGCAATAGGACATGAAGCCAGAGAGTTGCACAACCACAGTTATAGGATCAGAGTGGTTCACAGAATTATTTTAGAGTTTTTAAATCTATGTTCCACCGGTTGCCCTAGAACTTTATGTTCACATTCATAGTACCATCTATGTCTAACCTATGTGTTTGAGTCAATATGAAGCCAGTACATTTTCACATACTTGCAGACTTTGGTGTCTGTTGGTACCAAGGGCTGAAGTACCTTTGTGCTCCCTCTTCTGTGCAGGGCTTCCTAGAACTGAGGGCAATCGGGGTTGCACATTCAGCTGCTTTTGGTGCATTTCCCCTACTTTAAATTCATGGTGTAAAGAATATAATCCACATGGTGGCCAGGTGGCATGAACTTTAAATCTTCCAGATGTTACTGTTAACTGTTCCTAAGAAAAATATCTCATCACTGCTTCCCATAAAAAGGCATAAGCCTCTCCCCAGTTAAGTTGAAATGGGAGAGGAAGTTAGCTATGAATTTTAGAGTTTACTTTTAGGGGTCAGTAGAGTGTGATAAAAGCATTTAGAATGTAATTGGTGAAGTGAACCCAAATAGAAGGACATTCTTTGTGAAACAAAACATAACATTGCCCTATCTTATTACTCAGGTCAGTTTGCAAAATGTTTTTACTGTGACTGTAACAGATTCTGCCATTAGCAGATGCATATGCAGAGTACATGCACACTGACCTAGGAGATAATTAACAGGAAGAGAAAATAGTGTGATCAAAAGCCCGTGGTTCCTCCCTGCTGCATTGTATCATTCCTTCTGGGTGTCATAGAATGCAGTATTATCAACCAGTATTAAGACAGGGTTTAATCCCAAGCCTCAGGCTCTGGCAGCTTCTGCATTGCTCTATAAATCATCCTTTCTTAGCAGAGTTTGGTAGGGTATGAAAGAGGTGTTTATATCTAAGCTTCAAAGTCAACACTTGCTGATGCAATTAACTAATCTACAGCTCTCAAAGCTGAAGCTAGTTGTTTATTTTTAGGTGGAACTACTTTTCATTTAAAAGCACTGACTTATCAAAATTGGAGTGTTTTGTGGGAAGATATTTTAGCAAAAATGGAATAGAACTGTCTGCTGAGGAGGCATGAGGAGAATTTGCCAGCTTTATGGAGCAAGGGGCAATGGCAAGTTGAGAACTCACAGCTCTGGAGCCAGGCATGCAGCTCTTTGCAAATTTGGCTTTTCTGTTCTCAGCTTTTGCAAACTTCACCTCAGGAATGCCAGTAGTGGGGAAATCCTTAGCATTCAACCCTGAACTGCCCAGCCACCCCAAACATTGGTGTAGCAAGGTTTGGAGGGAGCTTTGAGGGAGCTTTGTGGAAAGGTAGAAACACAAAGAGATCTGTACTTTTGAAAACCATGATTTTGAAATTTCTTTGCTGTGACAATTTGAGTTTTTAGTCTGAAAGAGAAGAGGCTTTTCACATTCTCTCAGCAGAAAATTCTTGTGACTAGACAATAATATCTGCAAATGTATGTATACAGCATTACCTTCCCTTTTCCTCAGCTGTCTGCATAGGGCTTCTTAAACCCTACCAATTTCAGACATGAAAAGAGAGGTTATGAGAAATACAGCAGCAGTCACCAAGGGAAAATGATGACAAGCAGTATGGTATAGACTAACAAAATACAAATCTCACATTGTAGTGTTACCATTTTTGAAAGCAATTTAAGAATGCAGGCATCAGTAGATGTTATTCACAGGAGTTTTGGGGTACATACACACCCTTGTCCCACTCTCTCTATCTCTGGGTTGCTGCATTTAAAACTTGCAGTTTCACCTTGCTGTATTTGCCTTTGGACAAAGAACAAGCAGAGCATCTTCTCTGTTCCTCTGAATAGTGACCCTAAAGATCTAAAGTCAGAAACTGTGAAATAACTACTCTCAGTTCCCTGAACAAGCTTGCTATTGAACTGCCTCCTTTGTTCTTACCCAAGGAGAGTACTCATCTCTGTAATTTGCTTGGCAGCCAAACCACAACCTCCTACTATTCAAGGTATTTTGAAACTATAAAGCATTGTTTTAAATATTGTTTTATAGTGAAGAGTTATATAAAATAAGAGAGATACTTACAAAGCTAACTTAAATAGTTCTCTACACAATTAAACTACTATAATTACAATGCTAAGGTAATATTTGTATGACTTACCCAGGATGAGCTTTTATTTTTTCCCCTGAAGTTCTAACTCTCTTTTAAAGTGACACAATCATGTCATTCTTGGCTAGGCTACTGTACTATGTTTACTAGGACTTGAAATTTTCAGTATTTAGGTGCTCTGATCAGTTAAGAATAAAAATTTGATTGATACAGAATGGATCAGTGCTGCCTTTCAGACTTGGACTCCTGTCTCTTATAAGCAGTTTCTATAGCGCTCAGTGCAGTTTACTATTTTGGTATCTGTGTTCAAGATGCTTCAGGACCTGCCACAGCTTGTCTAAAACATCTTGTAAAGTGCCAGGAAGAAGAGTGTGAGGAGTAAGCTTAGAAGAGGAGCAACAATTATCAAAAAAGAGTTCCTCATTTTCTTGAGGCTGCTGGCCACCAGTTTATTCTAATCTTGTGCTACTTTCCCAATAATTATGCTTGAAATCTTGCTGTGATTATCAGACATTCCTTGAACTATGCTGGGCAACAACATAAGAATTTTAATTCTTGATTGGCCAAAATATACCTGTTTGTACAGTGGGAAATTGGAAAGGAATGTGAGAAAAGTGCACATGTAGAATTGTAGTTCCTAATACATGTTCCAGTCTTCTGGTAATCTGAAGTTCACGAATGTCTAAAGACAGAGTTGGTGTGATATTAGTTTTTAAAATGAGAAGTATTTTTATCTTTTTGCAAACAAAAGAGCCTGTTTGGAGAAGTAGAAGGGTATCTAGGGGTTCCTCACCTTTGATCTAGAATTTCCTTCTTTCATTGGATGCAAAATTTCCATAGTCTGCATCATTGAATAACATCATGCCATGAAGTTCTTCTCTCAACCAGGAATTTGGAAAGTACTTATTCAGAAATTTTCTTATGATTCTTAATGGTTAATTACATGTGGAATTTAATACTGGCATACCGGGAACTAGAATGAATGCCTTTAATGCTCAAGCTTTTATAACTTTCCCTATCTTTCTAGTATTTAAATAGTTCATTATCATATTGCCTACAATACTCTTGCATTTGTGTAAGTGTTGCTACTACTGGTCTTTTATGGCTGAAATATTGAGAGTTGTATTCAAATTTCAGTTTAATTGTTTAATTTTGGGATAATTAAACCACATTTCTGCATTTTTCTCAACAGTGAAGGATATTTGACTCCCAAATTATAAAACAGTTGGACATATTTTACTATTTTAGTGCCACATATATTCCCTTGTCTATCCTTGAATGCAAATAAGTTTTTTAAAGAAAGCCAATGCTGTGAATACCATGTAATGTCATGTGAACTTTGCACTGAAGATAAATAGAGTGTGGTGACATTTCCACAGCTGTGGGAGAATAATCTGGAAAGGTTAGGCAGGATTACCTTTTTTTTTTGTTGTTGAATACATAAAATTGATCAGTTCACAGTCAGTGGAGGTCATCCATTTTGGGCTTGGGCTCACTGGACCATATCCAAAACCTACCAATGTACTTTCCTCTACGCACTCATATCCATCTGTGGGGACAGAAAACTCTGGTTGCTGAGTACAGAGGCCAAGATATGTTAGCTTCAAAGGAGAATTTAAAACAGATGGTGCCCCATGCTGACACTGACCTTCAGCACCCTCTCACGGCTTGTCTCATCACCCTGTGCACTGGTTGGGATATGACCCCATGTACGGACCAGTTGCATTTCTTTGGTTTGTTCTGTTCTGTACCCTCTGCCTGCCGCATGTTGCCTCTGGTTTTATACAGAAAAGATTTTTTTCTCTTGCTGAGGGCAGCATAGAGGAATTGGAAGGGTGCTTGCCAACGTCATCGGCAAAATCTGGGCATGAATGGAAATCAGTCAATTAATAAATGATACGATTAATATTTCGCTAAACACACTATTTGCTCTCTGCCCTTTTACTGTTCCTAGCATAAAGCCTTTTATTTATCTCATCGGATATCCAAAGCCCAGCAGCGCCACTCCAGAGAAGCAACCCCTGTGGCGATCCGGGGGCTGCACAGACCCCGCTCCCGGTCCCAACCCGCCGGCCGTGTGTTTCAGCGCACGGACACCCGAGCTGGACCACGGAGCAAGCAGAGATCACGGCCAGCACGAAGCTAATCGAGCGCAGCGGATGCCGCTCGGTGCCGGGGCCGTGCGGCGCGGGGGACACCGCGCGGGCAGCCGGGGAAGCTCTCCCGCCCCGGCCCGCAGCCGCGCCTGCCTCCGCCGGGCACAGAGCACAGACTCCCCGCTCCGAGCTGGGCGAGGAAAGTCTCATTTCTGCAATGGGTGTGCATTGACACAGACTCAGTCTCTCTTTGACATACATCCGGGAGCCACAGCCATCATTCTCAACAAAGTTCAGGCAGAAGACTGAGTTAAGGGACGTACAGTCTGGGTATCAGGAAAAGTTTTTTCACCCAGAGGGTGTTTGGGCACTGGAACAGGCTCCCCAAGGAAGTGGTCACAGCATCAAGCCTGACAGATCACAAGAAGCATTTCGACAATGCTCTGAGGCACAGAGTATGAGAGGTGTCCTGTACAGGGCTAGAAGCTGGACTCAATGATCCTGATGGGTCCCGTCTAATTCCTTTTATTTCATGATTCTATGAAAGTTCCTTCATGTGGAGTGTGTTTTGTGTCACCAGGGAAGTGCACAGTGTGTAACTTGCCTCAGGACACAGGGATAAAAACCTGCATTGGAAATATAACCCAAAGCAGGGAGCACAATAAAGCCTCTCAGCCTCTCTGGATGCTGTTGGCATTCAGTGATCTGAACGTTGCATCTCAAATACCATTTTTGGTTTTGGGCCGCTCTCTAAAAGACAAGAGCTTGAAGTTCTAGAGCGTGTCCAGAGTAGGGTTATGGAGCTGGTGAATTGGTTGGAGCACAAATCTGTTGAGGAACAGCTGAGGGAGCTGGGGTGCCTTAGCCTAGGAAAAAGGAGGCACAGGTGGGATCTTATTGACCTCTACAACCACCTGAAAGGAGGTAGTATAAAGGTGAATATCAGTCTCTTCTCCTAAATTACAGGTGGTACAACAAATGGACATGGCCTCAAGTTCCACCAGGGCAGGTTTAGATTGGATAGGTTTAGATTAGGAAAAATTTCTTCACTGCATAGTCAGACATTGAAAAAAGTTGCCCAGGCAAGTAGCGATGGAATTACCATCCCTGGAAGTGTTCAATAAACATGTAAACGTGGCACCTGGGGTTTAGTGGTGAGCATGGCAGTGCTGGGTTAAGGGTTGGACTTAAGGGTCTTTTCCAACATTTATAATTCTGTGATTCTATGAATATGACTGTGAAGCAAAAATGGAGCCTGCAGCGTGTCACACAGGCCTCACCCAGGCTGACCTTACAGGCCTTCGAGGTGAATGGGGTTAGGATGAAAGGGGATCAGGCCAAAAAGCGACCAGGCTGAATGGGCCCCTTCATGTGCTGCAGGAGTAACTGGGGGCAGGAGGCAGCTGGGACACGGGAAGCAGTGCAGTGTGGTGGCCTGGCTAAGGAGGGATAAGCAGCAGATCTGTGGGGCTGTCTGCCCACAGAGGTTGCTCAGAGCTGATGGTGTCACCAGCTGTCTGCGTTTGTCCTGCTGTCCTCACTCTGACAGGCATTGGGCTCTTTGCAGCATCACGAACAGGAGCAAAAAAGCAAAAATGTATCAGGATGGACTGTTTTGTGCCTGCTGGGGATGTCCTTGGCAGAGAGAGCCTTACAAGCACTGTTTCTGCTCCTGTCTGACACACCGAACCTGTGCTGCACAGATGTCGCACAGGGACCGGCACCATACGTGCACGCTGTGGGAAATCACTAAGATCTCTGCTCACAGCTTGTACAGTTCTGTCTACCCAGACACATGGAACCCCAAACACAGCAAATCTTCAAAGGGGAAAAGGAGAATCTGGGAAAACACACTGTCAAAAATTACAGTCATTTTAACCAGGGATATGGAAGGATGGAGGAAAAGAGCAAAATGGAGGAACAGCAATGAAAAGCATACTGGGCTTTTCTGGGAAATGGTAGTAGAAAGCCCTGCTCTGCACTTTAAAAGGTGTTTACTAAAACTGCACTTAGCTTTCTGTGCGCTTTCTCCACATTCGTCATATGCCCTTTTTTATTAAGGAGTATCTAGATTGTGTTTCTTCAAAGTCTACCACAATAAGACTGATTTTTCACAGTTTTATATCTATTTCTAAAAATAGATAAGTATGGTCATATGCCACATTTTGACACTTTACTGTAGAAAGCTGAGATTAGTCACATGAAGGGCATGCTGACTGAACTTGGTAAAGTCTGCTTTTTATAGATCTGACAAAGACTATAATGGAAAATGTAGACCCCCATGTTTTATCTCAATTTAATTCTGTAGATGGGGTAAACAGATGTGCACCTTACTGTTTCAATCACTGAAATTAAACATTTGTTTTGATATATCATCTCACTATAATAGAAATAAATATTTTGCTATATTATTTCATTTGCTGTCCGAAGGTATTTTGTTTAAACTTCTACACCACAATCCTGTTTAAAGCTCTTCACCGCAAATCCCAAGATTGGGGTGACACCCACTGTTCTGTGCACACCCTTTATATCAGTGAGCACTAACACGTAACTCTTTCCTTGCACCCTGTGCCACTGCTTCTATTAACATGATATAAACACCTGCCCATCTAATTTTCATATTCTTATACAATATTGAATGTAATGAGATCCTGAGGCTACAGGAACTACCACAGTAGGGCAGAAGTAATTACAGGAACAACAGTAATGCAATTAGTGGCCATGACTTTTGCTGACATGATGTACCCTTAGCAGCACATCTATCTCCTGTGGCATTGTGCAGCTGAGAGCTGTGGATAGAAATTTAAAGACAATTTTCTGATGGAGATTGCTACTACCTAAAAAGACCACCTTGAAACCTTGATCCTTGCAGCTTAAAATAACTTGAACTTTTCTTCAAAATTCTGTACAGATTTCAGCTAGGCTGCTGTCATTAATCTGTCTGGGAAAATATCTACAGAGATACTAACGAAAAAAAAATCTGCTCAGTCTACTTCCATCTAGGATTTAGTTTCAGTATACAGCTTAAGGAAGACAAAAAAAAATTGCCTCTGATACTGGTATGGATACAGGAACATGGAAAACTTTATGATGTTTTATGAGCATTTTCTTCTACTTCCTCTTACAGGCTTTATATATATATATATTTTTTTTTTTTTTTACCCTTTTGCTACTGTTAGAACTCTTCATATGACATTGAAATGTAACATATTCCTGGTCTGCCTTTGATCTTTAAGCATTAGTTTTTGAATTGCATTTTTTCAGTTTGTTTTCCAGGTGGAAAGACTATCCCACTAACAAATTCTTGTTTATTGTCCTCTACATTTATTATTGAGTAGGCTCTCCAAAATCATGTATGCTTTTCTCCATTATCAGTTTAAATTCCAGAACTTTTTTTACTTTCTTCTTCCAGTGACTGTGTTTTAAACTATTTTCTTTCAATCTGTACAATTTGGTTGTACTGCAGGTTGTGTACATTTCTCTCCTCAAAGAGAGATATTATATATTTCACAATGAGACAAAATAAAAGTAATCAGTAGGTGATTTTTTGCCAAGACAAAGAGGGCAACTGTAGGAGCTAGAAAAACAAATGTGAAATCAGGCCAAACTGCAATGAAACAAAAGTTCTTCCAGCTGCAGAGAATGGTAGGTCCTCTTCTAGTCTGTTATTGCTTGATTTGTTAACATACAGACCATAGATAACAATATCCACATATTTAACAGATGTCTAATTACATTTGCAACAGAAAACAGACTTATTTTGCACAGTCATGGTCTAAATGTATCTTTAGGTTTACCTCATATCCCAATAAGTTTGTGAATGGCTTTCTTTGCGTCTTGCACATTTATGCTGAAAGGGATGCATGAAATTAGACAGTTTTGTCTCAGGTTTTGTATAACAAATTCTCTGTGTTATGTAATATATTTAACCTATAAATCAAAGATAGACAGAATTCAAATATCTGCAGGGCACAGCTGTATGCAGTTTGAGTCTGTGCTTTCACAGAAAAAAGTGTCTCACACTGAACTGCTGGTAGGGAAATAGCTACACTGGTTTAGCTCACCTACAATCTGAGCTCCATTCCATCCACCCAGTAGCCTTTGGTATCTCTTACCACCAAAACAGCACAGGAGTCTAAAGCATGAAGTGCCAGTGCCACAGCAGACAAAGCTGTTGCGGTAGTTCCAGAAGTGTTGTCTGGGGCTGTGTGCTTTGCCCATGTGATGCAGGAGGTGCTGTAGCCAGTGCACTGGTGGGCACAGTGTAGCTCAGGATTTGGTATGTTGTGGCTTCCTAGCTGGTTTAAAGCCTGATACATTGGTTTGCACCATTTGAGTTTGATGATCATAGCTTAAGCTGCTGTACCGGAGTCTGAAGTACAATGGCTGAGAGCCATCCCACACAACAGCTGCTGCTGTTGCCTCACCTGTGGGCAAGAATCTCCCAGAAAGTTATAAGACAGATCTACGGGAATGAAACTCCCCTGCACTGCACATATGACTTTTGGAATATTTGAGCTTGCATGGTAATTTCTCAGGAGATGTTTGCCATGGCTGCTGGTCTCAGAGTACTGTCTGAATGGGTAGGGATGGCTGGAAAGGACCACTGAACAAGCTCTTCTTGTCCATTGGTGGTGTTGACAACATGTCACCAGAACTGTGTTGAGACTGTTTTGTAACAAATGGCTGCATTTTAATACATTTGTTTTATTTCTGTTTCTGAAAAAAAAAAGATTTTTAAAATCAAAGCCTGCAGCCTATTCCCTCTTAATACAAATGAATCACTTTGGTATTCCTTTTTAGATTAATCCAGCATTGTGATAATGACATTTTTGAAAGTGGCTGCTGCCTAACGCTGTGTAATTTTTTTTTTAGTAACGATTGATCCATAAAATAGAATTCATACCATTCTTAATATACATTCTAACTAGAAGCAGTGATGGTGTGTATGCAAAGCAGGCATATCAAGAAATGTCTGAGTCCTTGTTTCATGGGGCATATTAAGGCCCTGTATGCAGCAAAGGTAGGTATTCTCCTTTGGCTGGACTGGAATTTCAGTTGTTATCAGTTACAGAGAATTCAGTCTATGATCCAAACAAGAGCAGCCTCCAAAGGAAGCTATTGGAAATTAAAAGTAGAATGATACTATATGTGAATACTTTACTTCTGTTCTAGACAGTGAATTAAAAGAAGTCAAGAGAAACAGAGACAGTGTGGGAACTTCTCTGCCTATGCCTGGGGTGTTCTCTGTAATAAAGTAAAATGCAGTTCTGGATAGTTTTTTACTTGTAGGATCTTAGGCCAGTATAACACAGTTTGAAAAAACTCAGTTGTGGCACAGTTTATAAATTTTAAAAAGCACATATGTAACTTTTTATTTATAAATTGTCTTTATAAAATGAAGACCCACCTGGTCAAACAGATTTGGCTCAAGTTCTTATATACAGGATATGCTTGCAGATAGCTATTATTAAAGAAAATACAAGGAAGTTAGGATGAGTCAGAAGAGGAAAAGGCTCCTCTTTAGTCTTGAGTATTGTACTTAAATGAAGTACATACTTCAGTAAACAGAGTCTTTCTTTTTTGCTGGGGGTGGAGAAATAGAACATTCCTTTTAGCACTGTGAAATATTAATGTCATCTTCTTTGACAAGGGTATCTATGCAGGTATTTTGCTAGCAGCACCACTTGGCCACTGGGACAGCTATTTAGACTGATTCCCGCCTATTACAGTAACATTATTCCAGCTGTGTCTTTTCAAGAAGTTCAAGAATATATTTTTGGTCCTGGATGGAAACTACATTCTCCTGTAATCCAAGGATACGGTGAATACAGACATTGCTATTATTTTAAATTTTTGCATCTGCTGGTTTGATCACTTTTAAAAGTCATACATTAGGTCTAATTTGGTATGTACAGGTCTTAACAACAGTTGTGTTTTAAAAGCAACCTGTTCTACTCAGTACAATAAAGTGTGCTGTCAAGAGCTGGTAGGTCCACCGAGCTACAAAGACTTTCCTGGGCTGTGACATTCTCTTCCATTAGCGTGTGAACTGCTTTCAGAAGGCTGCCAGTTAAAAGGGGTCAGCTCTGCTGTGACCTACTGAGCATGCATGGGATCCAGTCCTTTGTTTGTGGCAGATATTAATATCTGAAAAACCAAAGCACTTGAGGGACATTACCAGCAGAAGAACAAAGGTGGGTTTTGGACAGTTTTCCTAATTTTTTTTCACTCTTAGAGTTATAATGAAAGAAAACAAATATAATCATAAAGAGCGTTACATCTCTAACATTACTGCTATTTCTCCTCTACATGCTCCTGAGGGGCCCTCCTTAATGAGAGACCCCAGTCCTGAAGCGCCCAGCTCCCGCTTTGGTTCTGCTTTTCTGGGACACTTGCTGAGCAGCAGAATCTCTACAGGTGAAAACAGTGCCTGCAACTGTAATTGTTGGCTTTGTACCAAATGCAGAGCCAGCCTGAATGGAGAAACTGATGATCTAAAGTCAACAAAGTGGAGTTTTGTAGAAGTAAGTGTATAAGCTTATAATAAGACGAAATCAAGAACAAAATATCCAATGCCTGGCAAGGTAGCAGTGCTGCAGAACAGGGTCTGGTGCCTATACTGGGTCGCAAACTGAAAAAAAGCCAGTCAGTGAGATACTGTGATATTGAAAATCAATCTCCCTCTGGGATGTATTAGCAAAAGTGTCACTGAACTGAGCAGAATTTGCTCTTTGCAATACTGGTGTGACATTATTTGGAGAGGTCAAAGCACCAGACATTAAAAGGAAGACCTGCCCAAAAAGAGCAAAGAGAATAGTCAGAGGCATTTAAAAAGTGCTATTTGTGAGAAATGAAAGAGGAAAAGATCTGTTAACTTTTGGAAGAGAAATAACTCTGACTGGGGAGAAGTAATGCTGATAACCTTTCAACTCAGTAAAGTTTAAGGGATTATAATAAGGAAAGAGAAGAGTGATCAATTGTTCTCATTGGTCATCACCACAAACCAAGGAAAATGGCAGCTGAAGTTTCAGCAAATGCTACTTTGGTTAAGTATCAGGAAAAAGTCAAGCCACCAGGTTTTTCAGTCTACTGGGTCAGTTCCCATGATAAGCACAACCTACAAAGAACTGCTTGCATGACGTCCCACTTCTCTCTGAGACACACCAATACTCCCCTGTATCCTTTTCCATAGGATCCAGACATGGACTTGTGGCATCTGAAACAAACCTGTGAAAGTTGGAACTGCTAGTGAAAGTAACCATTGTTTTCCCAGTTTGTTTGTGTCATGACTTCTTTTTGAAGAGTCTGTGTCTCTTTTCCTACCTCCTGGACTGTGTCTGAAGTAAATAGAGATGAGTTGAAGGACTTAATGTTGGCAGGCTGGAAGGCAAATAATTCTGTGCCTGGGACTGTAACCAGGCAGCTTAGTCAATATCAGCTTCAGTAAATCAGTAACACTCACTGCTCTCAGCAAAAATCACTTCTTTCTCTAAAAGAGCACATTCTTGGAAATCTACACTCAAACTCCACTTCAAAACATTCCAGAGAATTAACTTGCATCTCTCTGGCCTTTAACTCCCTTTCCCCCACTCCAATAAGTTACAAAATTTGGGCTGCTAAAAAGATCACTGTAGCAGTTGCAGGAGCAAAAGTCATTACCAGAAATCTGTGCTTAGCTCATTTTGAATTAATAAACTAGGTGGTGGGTTTTTTTGAGCTAGGGACAGAAGAATATGCAGTACTGTTTTGATGGGGTATAATATATATGAGAATAATCTGTATGTAGTGATAAACAGGCTCTCAAATTTGTTATTATTCCTCTTTCTTTGGCAGCCATAAAGGTGGGGTGCTGTACAAACAAGGAAGATGTTCAGGTGTATATTTTAAATGGTGCATTGGAAATGGCAGGAAAATCTTGGTTCTGTCCAGGATCTGTGCAGGTGGAAGATGACTTGTTTTACAAGTCATTGTCCTCACTTCTGCTGTCACCTTGGGATCCCAGGGCAAGAAAACTCTCTAATCTTTGACTGACTCTTTAAAAGATATCACTAGAAACTGAACACACTATTTCATGCAAGAAAGGTTTCCTACATTTCGGATTTAGAGAGTCTTGACTGCTGAAATGCTGCTTTCATACAGCCTTCTCTGCTAAAAATTGGTTTTCTCCAAATGATCCCAAACTTTCTGAAATAACCTGACAAATCCTAATTCGTGCAGAACTTTTCCCCTTATTTTTGGTATTATCATTGGTAAACATACATCTAGGGTGGTATTAAGTGGCAAACTTTTGACGTACTTCTAATAACTTTAACACCTGCATTTTTTTTTTCACGGCAGAGTAAATCCCACTGAAAAATATTTATAGTGATCATCATTTCAGATGCCTTTACAATAAGTCCAGAGGACTTACAAAAAACTGTTGATCTTTTCTGTGGGCCTTCATAACTGCAGTGAGTCTAACTGCAGTAAGTCACAGCTCCTAAGGGGACTTTGATTATATAGAGTCAAATGCAGAGAGAGCAAAGATAAGCCTAGGAGCTAAAAACCACCAAATCCAGCCTTAAAATTAACAATCACAAAAGCTGTATCTATTTAGAGCTTTGATTTAACTAAGTCTCTCAGAGCACAGATCAATCGTAGGCACGGCATCGAAGCCAATCACCATGGTGTCTAAGTGAGGATGTTATCCCAGCCTTATTCTTCCCTGCATTAGCTTAGACACACAGTGGGATCAAACTCTCCTCTTAAACACTCAGCCATTCCTCCCTTTGTATCTACAAATGACAGGCAAGGGACAGAAACAGATATGTCTTGCAGTCCACAACAGCATATCAATATCCCAATCTGCATAGCACACAACAGGGGTCACCTTGCAGATGGATTAGTGTGCCAGCTCCCTGTTGCAGCTAGGTAATACAATGAGTTACACAGAAGTTAATTAGCAAAGCAAAGAAAGCAGAGAACCTGAAAGGCTCAGATGTTTTGTTTAAATACTATAATCCTCTGATGTCCTGCAGATTTACAGCAAGACTCACGGGTTCCTCTTCTTTATGGGAGGGGATAGGTTACTGCTTGGTGAATTTGACTCTTGGATTCATAGCTGAATAATCTATAAGGCATATTTATAAGACAGGGTAATGCTTCATGAATCAGTACCAGAGCTACATGCCATTCATTGTCCTTTTGATTTATTCTGTTAAGATAGCATTTAATATGATTGTCAGATTGTTCATGAGCTTGGCTATCCAAGGCCAGACTTCCAAAAGGAAAAACTTGAAACAGTTTGGGAGTTCAGGTCTATTTAAAAGATTCCAATTTCTTTGTTTTACTTGCTTAGGTATTGCAATCCTGTTGTTACTTTTAGTTTTAGTAATAAAGTGTGAGCTTCAACCTAGCTGCCATATACAATCCAGCCTGGTATGACAGAGAGCAAAATGTTTAAAGGTCTTGTGTCCTTTTGTAGCATCCAGCTTGAATGCTGCAACTCTACAGAGCTGAGGAACAAGCTCCAGTCTTCTGCTACAAAGACTTCTTTTCAGCTGGATGAAATGATGGTTGTATTTGTGCACATTGGCTTTCCTTAATGGGAATTGGGTCTTCATTGGCATGGGATTCCAGGCATAGCAACAAGCATAGGATGAGAAAACAGATCTACACAACCTGGTGGACATCAGATGAATGTGGTGATAAGAAAGTAAAACCAAGTGGTTTATGGATGTGGAATAGGAGCAGAGCTTAATTTCCACCTTGTGTGGGCCATGACTCAAACGAACTGAGTCATAGCAATAGCTAATACAGCTACACTCTATCTCATTTCCTTTGGATTAGCACTCCCATCACAAAAATGTGGCTACTGCTGCAGATGCTTTTATTGATAACCAGCAGTGTTCTCCACAGAAATTAAGCCCTTGGTTGAATTTTTGCAGCTGTGTCTCACTCTGGCCATCAGAAAATCCCAGGATAGCAGAGGGACAGAGGGCTTAATAAAGACCGAATTTGTTCCCGATCAGTGTGAGTGTGAGTGACAAGGTGGCAGAAGAAAAGTCACTGTCAGTCATTCTCTAGCTCTTTTTTAGTAAAGCAGAAGTTAGTTCCTTATAGCAGAATGTGCAGCTTTCAAAAGTCTCAAACCCCTATAAGGAAAAAAATCAGAAGTGAGTCTGTCAAGAAAGGAGGAAATACCAGGACACCCAAGGCACAGACAGTATAGCATAAAGGGGAGTGGGCAATATCATTCCACTAGAAAAACATTTCTTTTGTGATTTCAGGATCTGGGCTGCATGGCCTCTGATAATTCATTCCTTTCGGCTTTCACCCCTTAGCTGCAAACTCTTCTTTTGAGGGATACACTGTAGATGCAGTAGTGAATTTTTTTTTTTGAAACCTAACCATGCATTGTTGTAAGAAATAAATGTTTACTCAAAATGAAAACTTAATGGAACCTCACTCTATCACTGTTTGAATTTTCTGCCTAGTGAAGCTAATGCAGAGACCACTGTCGTTTTGTGAAAGAGAAGAGGAATGACATAATCCGCAATATTTTTCTCTTCCACAGATGTTTTTGTGGCAGGTTGGAAATTGTACAAGCAGCCACTGGATGGCAATGTTTCACACACAATTTCAGTCTCGGTGGTTTAATAAGTCTTGGAGTGCAGGTGCTCATCTGATTAAAACTTTCATCCAAATCCTAGTCTAACACTTATTTCAATTCCATGTTTGTGTCGCTGACAGAAATTGAACTGACAGTTGTATTATGGAGAGGCTACTGGCTCTGCATTGCTAAGGTCGAAACTTGTTTCCATTATAAACTCAATCTTGGCCTCAACTCTGAAATTCTCAGTAAAGACTATTCCTCTTTCACATATTGGGACCACAATGAGCAGCAAAGAGAGATGTTTTGTTCCCATTTCAGATAAATTAAGCAGGGTGTTTGGTTCAGATCTGTGGACACCCTGGTGTTAAAATGCATAAAACTTTTTGCAGTTTCTCTTCTCTGAAACTTCCTATGAAATTTAAGACCCCCAGAAAAACACAGGCTTGATCTGTAAGTCTTATTGAGTAAAATGGGAAGTGAAGATCCTCCAGCTGAATTCACCCTTCCTTCCTTATATTTTCTTGCAGTGAAATTCACCTAACATTTCTGAACATTTTCAGAAAATGAAAATCAAGTGACAAGTAACACAGTGACAGGTGCAGGTGTTCCGAGGAAGCAAGTTTTTTACACTCATCTGTCAGTATTCATGCTGAGAGTACTCACACCTGGATTCAGCTAGGAAACAAACACAGCACAAATCGGGTGACTTGGCAGGCAAATTAGAACTGACCAACACGGATCAAAACAAAAATGCTGAATGCTTAGATAATTAAGGCGGCAAATCTATAGACTGGGGTTTTTTACTCCTTAAAAAAAGTAACATTGGAAGACAATATGAGATAAGAAAATTGAAAATCCTGATCATTACAAGTATTCATAGTGAAAAATCAAAACACTAAAATCCCTTATGATATTATTTACTTTGTTTCATTCGCCATGTTGCAGGAGCCTCCTTTCTCTTCATACACCTGCTCTTGTTATCTATTGCTGACCAACGCATATCTGACAGGTATGCCATATGCTAGGCCAGCAAACAGAAAATCACCATGCAAAAGAAATTATCCACAAATCTTTGTTTCTTGTTTTGGTGCAGGTTTGAGTAGTAATTGTGGGAATCATGTTTACAGTACATTTCTCCCTGCCTGGGTCAATTTCGTATGGTGTTTACTGCATCCGAGAAACTCAGCTCCTTTGGAAGATGATTGTCTCTTGAGATATTTCTTGATGCTGCAATCATCCAGGAATGGATACACTTTCTACTCTGCCACTGGTTTTGAGCAACAAGCTTTTTATACCTGCCCTCAGAGAATTCAGAATAGCTATATATGGGAAAAATCCAATCTCATTCCTATATTGGCACAACCTTTGAATCCTTTGCTTTACTTCTACAGATCATAGAGAATGCTCCTAGCGCTTTTGTGTAACTGATAAAAAGGTACACAGAGGGGAGGACTGAAAGCCTGGTATTGCTGTGGAAGAGAGCTAAGATTAGAACTACACCTGAAGATCATTTCCACTTTCAAGCATTCTCAGCTTAGTCTTACAATGTGTACCCTAACACTGTAATGTCTCTCTTAGACAGTTAAAGTGCTCTTATATTTTACTTCTCTGATACTGACAGGCACTCTCACACTGTACAAAAGCTTCTGTCTGGGAAGTACACACTTTCTTTTTCTTTGCTGCTGTGTACAGCTAAATTTAGAAGGTGAATCTGTACTTGATCAAACTTTTTCAAACTTGGCACTTCCACATTTTATGATCTTAAACAGTGACATGCCATAAAAATATGCCATAACACAAATCTGAGCTGTGGTCAGACACTAAGGCAGAAAATAAAAAATAAATTAGACTTACATTACCTAGACCATTCTGAGAAAATTATGTAACCTAGTCCTAGTAGTAGCACAGTGATACCATTTGCATCCCTGAAATTCATTAATAAGGTCACCATTTCTTTTAGGAATTATTGCTTCAGGTGTTAGTAATATGAGTGTGAATATTTGTTTTGACAGGATTTTCATAAATTTGGATATATTTAGATAAATTATTTAAAAAGGGAAATACTTTAAAATTACAAAACAGCAATGAAAGCAGATGATTAAAACCCTTAACATTTCACCAAAATATGTTTTAAAGGTAATATTTAAAGGGTTTAAAATATTTTAAGGAGTTTTTTGTTAACAAGTATCTACTGACAGCCTCAGAGCTCAGGTTCTTGGCTGATGCAGTAGGTCAGTCATACAGAAGGGTAAGTCTCAATAGCACTCAACAGCCACTTACGTACCCTCCTCAAAATACCCAGAGCCTGATATTTTTAAGTTAAAGATTTTATTGAAATGAGTGAGTTCAGATCTAATATACAGCTGTAGCCATGCATCCAAATCTGGCCCAGGGAATTCACATTGCACATGTTGTGTATGTGGAACAGGTAAATAGTATAAATATTTTGTTCTAAATGCCCTGCCCAAAATCAGATAGGAGCCCTTTGTCAGGGACACAGGGATACTCTGTGGTACTGAAATAACAAAAGATTCAAATGGCTTCTTTTTTTCTCTTTCAAAAACATTATTGTTTGCATCTTTGGATAAAAATGGAATATTTTATTTTGAGGCCTTGACTCAGGATTGATTACATATTGACACAAATCACAATTAGAGTATCCCAGTGTACTCCTTCAGGTATTAAAGGGTTCCTGAATTAACTGTGCATTTGTTAGGAGCTAATCATACAGGTTTAAGTCTTCAGCATCAAACTTTTAAGTCAAATATGTTCTGGTGGCTCAGATTAAGCAGAATTTAAGAAATGGTACCTTTAATTTAACATTTTAGCAAATCTCTTATGGAAGTCATCAGGACTTCTACTGAATTAAAAATGTAACATTTTCCCCACTATTTGTGGTAAGTCAAACAAACTAGTAATTTTCTCCTTGTCATCAAAGAAGACAGTTCTAAAATGCTCTCCCCACAGAAGGACACAGTCAGCTCTCAGGAAGAAAATGAAATTAAGGAAGATCAGAAAACTCTGAAGAACAATACTTCCACAAGTAAAACTTGGGGGTGACTTCAGGACAGAAAGAAGGAGGGCATTTAAAGCTTATTTTTTGAGAGGTTTTTGGATATGAGAAGTGTATTTCCTGTGGAATTGAAAAAATTAAAGTGGCTTAGGGATATTAATGTCCCAGTATAAATATTCTAGGAGGCAGTAGGAAGATTTTCTTAGAGGAAAACCCTCTGTAAGCACATCACCACCAAACACAGAAATGAACCAGAGACACTGTGAAACAGTACGTAAAATGAGACTGGAATTTTTCAGTGTGGTAACTTTTACGATGCCACGTCAGCTTAATGTTAGAGAGATAGACTGACTTGAAAATGCAGTAAAATCACCATACAAATCCTTGCTATTAAATCTTTTTTCTCAATATTAATGATATCAAAGTGACTTGAGAGGTTTCATTTATTTCTTATTGAATATGACAATTTCCTGATACTTTCTCCACATCAGATTTGTGAGTGTACTGATTTTCGTTTATGGATAACAGTTGTCAAATCCAAGACTTATTAAATAATAGGAAAAAGCCAAAGAAGAACCAGGCTGCATAGGAGGACACATAACACCTAGGATACTGTTAGTGATCTGTGTTTGTAGAACTGAGTGGACAGAAGGACTGCCAGGACGGAGATTCAGCTGTTCCAGGAGCTGACAGCTACTCCACGCCTGAGGCTTTGAGGGAAGCTTCAAGAAATGTGATAATCAGAGAACGGTTGAACTTTTAGACAAATATCTTCCTTTGCTTCACCAGCCCTTGGCTCATCAGCTCTGCAGAAAGAATGCGATTAGAAGACAGTTATCCTCTTAATGTGGGAATAGTGTTTCCTCTCCAGGCTGCTTTAAGAAAATGGTGCTTCTTTCTCCAAAGTGTGACATCCCAGAGAGGAAGTTGATACTATCATCTACAAAGCAGAGATGTGTGAAAGGAAGAGTCACCAGTGAATGCCAGGCCCAGCACCCTTTACTTTGAGGCTGAACAAGGGTTGGAAGGTGTCATCAGGACACCAGACCTGTGGTCCTTCAAAATTGTCCAGCTGGCTTCCTGGCCTGCCTTGCACCTTCATCCCATGTGTGATGGCACCCAGCACAAGGCACTTTGTGCCAGCCTCCACCCAGTGTCAGATGGATGCAGGCAGAACAGTGTTCCTGTGGCTTTTCCTCTCTTTGACCAGATAGGAGGCTGTGGGCAATGAGGGAATTTCAGAAATATGTCCTTTCCTTGCCTATTGATAATTGTGGGAGGAATAAGAACATCTCAAAAGCAGATAAAGAAGACAAAAATCCCGGTAAATAGAAGAGCAAAAGAGGAAGAATATGAAACCTTGCAACCACTGAGGTCAGAGGCAAGTTTCTCAGGAAATCTGTGAGACCAGTCCTTCTGCAACAAGATTGGAAGGCAGAGAGAGATGGAAGCTTGAAAATTTTCAAGAAGAAGCTGGCTTTGTATTTTCTTAGTTGCACTGCAAATTAGATGTGGGAAATATCAAATACTTCATGCCTTGGCAGAAGCTTGTTTTTCCCTATGGGAAATGAAACAGAGAAGAACTTGTTTGAAAACTTGTAAAATGGAGAGGTTGTTTTGGGGTTTTGTAAGCCAAAGACCAAATGTTTTGAAGGCTGAAAAGGGAATATTTTTTAATTTTATTTTGTCAGCAGCAACTATATGTTTTACTAGGTAATAAAAGCCTTCAACAGCTATTTTTTGCACCTTCATTTCCTAGTAGAATATTTTCATCCATTTCTTTCCCCATTCTTGCCACAGTCTCCATTAAACTCTTTATTTTGCTATTTCCTCTTCTCATTTTTTTGGTCTACACCAGAGTTTGCAAAGTTATAGATTTGGTGGTGGTATTTTTTGTTTGTTTTTTTCTTTTGTTTGTTTATTTTTGTTTGGTTGGGTGGTTTTTTTTTTGTGGTTTTTTTTTTTAATTTTTTTTTTTTTCCCAGAGAAGCTCAGTCAGGCTTATAAAGAAAAGTTGGAAACAATATCCAAACTGTCAGAGAGTCAAATGCTAAATGGTTGTGGCCCCTCTCTCACTGCTGCTCTCCTGCCTAGAGCTGTGATTTTGTATTCACATTCAGTTTTCAAAGTAGACAAGACTTCTGGTTGCACTTTGCATGGGAATCTGTAGCTGTGATACCACTTAGCAGTTCATATTTTTTTAAACAATCCCTTCAATTTTAATCCAATAGCTTCTTGTCAACACCCTGTGTAATTGTACTGTTTCTTAGCTTTGCTTGAAAAAACCTTTAGCTGTGAATTTATAAAGAAAGCCTAATTTCCATCTTCATTCCAGACACAAGAGAATAAACAGAAAACTAGAAAGCTGTTTACTGATATATGGGACAGACTTGAAGATGGTAGCCATTGCAGAGATTGACTCTGCAGCCTCAGCAACTTTGATAGTAAATAGAAATGCTGCAGCATTTTCAGAATCTGAAAAAAGTGAAAGTGCAAAACATCTTTCAGTTTGAAGTTACAGAGAACAGCATCTATTATATTATGACTTACGAATAAGAGAAGAAAGAAAAACCAAAGACGTATATTTAGGAAGGCTTTATTTTTCAGAGGAACGTATTTCTTATATGAAAGAAAGCAAAATTACTATATCATGTCCAAGAAATTTGTCATAATCTGCCAAGTTAATAGAAGAGTCGGGGTTTTTTTTCCTTAAACAAAAGAGGATTGGTTCTTTGGAGAACCTAGTTTTAGACATACTTAGAGTACAGATTCACAGCCTGGTTTTGGATGCTTAAGTGGCAACAGAATTTGAGTTAATGACCTGGGACAGCCAGAGGTTAGTGCTTCAGTGGTTTCCAAAAGCTCCATCAGCAGGAGTCTTGATCTTTTGCTTATATTTTTCTTTTTTGTGAGGTGCCAGATGACTGTCATGCTGCATAAAGAAACAAAACATCTTCACTGATCAGGACAGCGAGAAGTAAAAATGCATGTTGATAACACTGAAATGCTAGAATGAATTTTTTTCTGCAGTGCTAGAGTTAGCCTGCCTGAGCAGTGGCTGGAAGCAAAGCAATGAGAGGCAAAAACTCCTCTTGAAAAGTCTTACTCTATGTAAGGAATTTGCATCTTGGTTCTTGAAGCAATTCAAACTTTTTGTACAAAATTATGCTAATGATGGATTTGTCAAGAGGTCTGTTGAAGATGCTGGCAATTGCCTGGATAACTCCAGGGCAACACTGGTAATCATACTTGTGTAGCTACAGGATTGTGAGACAAATATAATTAAGAAATATAACCCAAAGAGAAGATTATTCTGTGCAGGAAAAAGGCAATCTTGTTCAGTGAGTCCAGACCTCTAGTACATCTGGCTTTTCCTTTTCCCATAATCCTGACTTTTCCATTCAAATTACATTGTTTAATGCCACCATTACTTTTATATTTGTTTAATTTGTTTGCTGGAATCTGAGAAAGGATCAGTGGGTGGCCGATTTCCCCACTGTTTGTGGGGAAATGTTTATATCAGCTTGTCTGGAGTTCAGTGGGTCTAAGGAAGTTTGATCATCACTCCTTGTCAGCAGTTCTGTTAAAGCCTCACAGGAGAGAGATATGGTTTTAAGGTATTTCTCATAATCAAGTTAACAGATCACTGTGACTATGGTCACAGCTAAGGCTCTCCAAAACCAGCTCGCTCCTCAGATCAGCATGTGGTCCGTGCTGGCTTTGCAGGACAATCCTTTGATGCCTGTAATCAATAACTCCCTTTTCCAGGAAACGGTTGGAGCAGCATTCACCCATCCACTCTGGGGAGAGGAAAGATGAAAAGTACTTCTACACAGCACCTTTTCCTTTCTGCAACTTATTGTTTTCATTCAAAGCTACTGACTGAAGTCCATCTATACACTCTGGAGCTTGTCGGATTTCTTTGCCAGGGGACCCTCTTGTTTGCATAATGGGATCAGCTGGTCTTGGCAGGTTATGTGATGCTGGCAGCTGCCTCTTTTCAAACAGCTTTAGTGTCTCCTATTCCCTGCCAATTGCAAGGTTGAGACACAAAGTCTTTTGGGAGCTCAGTCTTTATTAAGCAACATGGAGAAACCCTGTTGTTTTAAAAATTTGAAGCGAATGAGAAGGGTGATTGACTACTTTATGGCTATCTCTACCAGCAATTTTGCTAATCCAGAGAAAGATCAGTGGAAAAAAGGGAATAAAGTGGGTCTACTTTTCATCCGTTTTAAATGGTTAAGAATTTCTTCCCAAATATGTTTTCACCACTGGAATAGCTCAGAAAAAGGTTTCGCAAACATTTACTACTTTCCAGCTGGGTGTTAATTATGTAAGTCGCATGTATTGTTTCTGCTTTCTGGTTGAGTGGCTTAGGTAACCACCTGTTTCAACAAAAATTATAACAATCAACCTTAAATGTGTTGGATTTTTTTTTGTTTCCTTTCTGAATAACTCAGCATCCAAAGGTGAAAATCAATGTTTTGAACATCAGTGGAAGAGAAGCTTGACTGCAATAATATTTACTGACAGTTAAGATGTCAGATTGGCAAATCATAGGAATCAAATTTGGGGTTGCTTTTTACTATTTTTAATAAGTGGTTGTGGGACAGTATTAGTATTCTTTCAGTGTTCAAAATATAGTGAAAGGATACAACTAAGAGAGTGTGAACTTAAAGAAGTTGCGCTGTAAGCATAAAACACAGGGGGCTTACTAGCTTTGGAACAAATGTTTGCAAAATCTTCCCTCTTTTTTCCCTGTCCATTTTGTCTCTCAGTCTTACAAAAATACACTATTTTCCCAATTATGAGCCACTATGAAAAAATTATATAAAGTTACCACTTCATATTCCCCAAGATAGAGCTGAATAAAGCTTTTAATTTCTCTAACCTCTACAAGTGCTTTGTCTTAGAAAGAAGAGATGAATCAAACCACACTGACCACGTCTGTGATGTCAAAAGATTCAGTTCTATTTCTAATGAACTTTTATAATTCCATCTGCAGAGGGATCTGCTACAAAAAGCTCTCAGAGTCAGAATGGAAATGTGTCAGTGGCTTGTCTTTTTCATAGAAGTAGGAGGGTTGGATAAATATCCCTAAAACTTTTCTATGTGCATTAGCAAACTTAGTATTTAACTCTTTAGATGCTGTTTAAAAACTACCAGCCAGATAATTTATTCAAAATTTAAGTTCTGTCAAAAGAACTGTCCGGCAAGATTGCTCATTGAAAGCTCATACCATAAGTAAATTTTCATAAACTGATGAGTAAATCAATAAGTAAAGAAAACTCCGGACCACTGGAATTAAATAAAAAAGGTAAGCTTTTAAAGTAGAAATATTCTAAAAGTTATTGTAGTTAATCAAGGCATAAAATCATGCATGGAAAACTATACACTCAGGCCAAAGGATTAGAACATAACAATCTAAACAGTGAATCCCTTCGATGCATTAAGCATAAAATGCAGACAGGAATTTATTTTTGAATAAGCTGTCACCATAATGTTTGAAATAATGCATACATTCAAAAAATCCATAGTCAAATAATAACAGGGTAAAAAAATTAATATATCTTTTCCACTTGCAAGAACAGTTTGTCACTCAGAGGCAGAATCAGCCACAGAATTACCAGCAAAGTGAAAGAAAGCTTCAGCAGCTTTCACCAGCAGTGGCTAGCAAAATGTACAGTCCTATATTACCTGATGTGGTTGCAATACCCTGTGTTTAAGCCAGGGGTGCTTCCATCCATTCAAGGATCAGTTCAAATTTTATTTATTTATTTATTTATTTATTTATTTATTTATTTATTTATTTATTTATTTTACCAGGTAGGTGAAGACTCTCATAACATAGGCACGCACTAACTGCAATGGTAGAAGAGAGTGAAGTTCATGACCCCTAGTAAGGTTACAGTAATGCACCATATGAAATCAGAGTGAGAAGCACCAGATGTACAGAGCTTGGTCAAAAGTCAAAGGAAATCAATGGGAGATCATCTGCAAACTTCAGGGGGGTGGGATTGAAACTGAAACATCTAATCTCAACTCTGATACTCATTTTGCCTGTACATTTGGACTAGGTATTTCTATTTTATAGCCCTCTTTCTGAAATTGTTGCAAGGCTTCAGTTAGTGTTTCAGAAGAGGGCCAAAACCTTAAATGAAAATATGGACCATTATTAAAAAAACAAAAATACGTGTTTTTTACCTTAATTGAAAACAAGTAGCAGGAAGAGGAGGATATGTATAAAGTGCACTTAAACTAGTGACTTACAAATTCAGTTAGAGAGTTATTGCAGAAGTATATATGAAATATATAAGACTACCGAAGAAAAGCAATAAAGCATCCAAAACCACCCAAATGTCTGTCATAAAAAACTTCCTCCCTCCTCCCCCCTGAAAACCCACAGGTACTGAATATATTGGCAAAAAAAAGAGTGAAAAGAAGCCGGCACTTGCAAATGGAAACAACAAACAAACTTTGCAAACAAAGCAAGATGGCACTTACAAAAATAAAGCCATTCAGGGAATCTCAATGAATAATAATATGACTATTTATCACTAACATAAGGAAGGAAACATTTTTGCCAAGGATTCAGTTCTAGTGCAGTTTAGCAAAATTGTGGGCGAAGAAAAAGGGTTATTGTCAACATGTGTATCAAGAAGTTATTTGATTTCATATTGGGATATTAAAAACTTCCCTTTCTGAGTCTGAATCACCCATATTTAGAGCTCCATGAGAGTGTTTTACTAAGAGCCAATTAATCCTTCTGGTTGTTCAAATATGTATATATACATAACTGCACCTTTTTGCATAATTTTCGCCTTACTATTTTTGCAAATTAGAAATCATTTACTCAGACAGTTTAAGCCAAAAGAACGTTTTAATTGAATTGGCTTGATTCTTAGAATTGTATTTTTCAATTGTAGTTTTCAGTCGTACTTATCTTGGGAAAAGCATTCTCTGCACTTAGAGAAAATTCTGTGTTATTCAGAACTGACCTTATATCCTGAAATGACAGTTTTCTATAAATTTTGCTGTGCTCCTGAACCATGTCTTTTCAGGCATGTTTTTAGGTGCCCTCACAAAGGTTTTAGGTTCTAAACACAAAATATTCTTGGGCCAATAAGTTTTTTCACAATTGTAGTTTTGCCAAGTAGTTTTCTCATGCAGGCAAAATACTGCAGTCCACAAACTGCGGTATTGTAAAAATTCAAAGCTATTTTTATACAGATCAATTCTCCATATATATTAATAATATAAATTTATAATATATATTTTTAAAATTAATTCCAAAAGTTAACTTAAAAATATAGCTCTAATACATGTAATTAGTGTAGTGTAACATAAGTCTATAAAGCTACACTGATGTAAGCTAAAGTCACTGTGGTACTTTCCTAACATTCTCTGATAGCTATATAATAAAAAGCATGTACGACAATAACACTTTATTTTTAAACAGGATTAAATTTTCTCTATGTTAATGAAATCCTGAGAAATGTGACTGATGTATTTCAATTTCACATGAAGAGAGGCTGGTTTATCCATGATGAGGTTGTATTACCCAAAAGGACTCCATCCACAGCTGTTGAATAGCATACGTAAAAGATGGGATGTGGGAGCAGTCAAGTCCATTACAACACATATTGATGCCCCCCCTTTGGCAATTTTTCTATAGAAATCAAGAATTAGTGTGCCTGAAAATAATTATCCTCTCCTCACTAGAGATAGTCCTTCTGTACTGGGATAATACTATGTGGACAATAGCTGTGGGACTGCTTTTGTCATGCTCCTCATGCAATCTGTATTTGACTGGCAAACAAAGACTTTCAAGGGCAGAAGTTCAGGTTTTTACAAGTGCTAGTTGTAAACCCACAAGGTAAAATCCTCTTCTCATAAGTGTCAAGATCTTCTGTTCTCCCTCAGGTATGAGCCATCTCAGAAGGTGGGTAGCAGAGAATAATGACTACGAAAGCACTGATGTAGCTTTGAGATGAGACTTTTGCTGTGAGAACACACAGTTCATTTAAGCAGAAAAGGACTCATTATCCTGCCTTCTGTGACAAAACTTTAAAGGCTAATTTTGTTTCAGTCCTTTTGTCTGCCTGTGAAAAACTAACCATTCTATAGCCTGTTTGCTCTCATTTGCCTGAACAGGGTAATTTTAGGATCTGTGTTTCCTGATTTTAACAACAATTAGACCTTTGGGCATTGCTAAAGCAGTTTGTATTTTTTTACTGCTAAACCTTCATACTTCAAGGAGTGAGGAAGCCTACAAAAATAAAAACTATGCAGTATCTTCCCCCATGTGGGGGATAGCTTAAGCTCACTGCTATTACAACATTCCCTGTCCTGATGTACATGTTCTGCATCTGCTTTTCCTCCTTCTGAAAGGGCAGGGTGTGAGAGGGAGTTCTTAGGGAAAGTTGTAGAACCCAAACCCCAGTACAAGTCTGGAAGTTGCCTGCAGACACATGCAACCCGGATGCTTTGCCTCACCTGTTCTCCACCAACCTTCTCCTACACTCCATAACAAAGTTCAATAGAAAGAGCAGAAGGCTCAGAAGTTACTCTTTGCCTCAGGATGGGAGCAGGCACATTGCCTGCTTCCATCACCACCACAGCCTTGTGCTTTTTCAATAGAGTCCATGGAGTTTGTCAGCCAAGAAAGTCTCAATGGCTCTGAAAGAGGTCTGTCCCCAGAGGTACCAAGGCAGGTAACAAATTAAATAAGTCATGTTTTATCTCTGTGCCAGTTTGTCTCTCCCTGACTTCAGACTGACACACTCCCCCACTTTTTCAAACACTGAATTATTTTGGCAATCTTTTCTGGCTCCCAATAGACACAATAACTGCATATCTTGGCAGGCACACTCTGGACTGAGTGACCAAAGATTTAGGACAGAGCTCTCTCTCACTGGGAAGGCATTGGAGCCAATATCATATTCTTGATGGGGTATGGGAAAGAGGTCAGGTAAAACTTACGCTAGCTTAGACTCTTCCAGGCTTCAAGTCCTATTCATTTGGATAATTTTTGGAAACTTTTAGCACCTGTTCTGGGCTCTATTTTTCAAACGTGCTTTCCATTGAGCACTGAAATAAGCAGATGGAGCTCAAAAAAGTTCAAACTCTTGGATTGAATTCTTCTGAAATTCTAGCTGCATTTCCGGGTGATGAGTATTTATAGATCTTGCTCTAAGAGCCTTTGAAAAATTACTGACTCTTGCAGTAGAATAAGAATTACAACTGAGATTCATTTTTGCACATGCAAGGAACACTACAAACAGATGCTGTCTGAAACCTTTCTCATCCTGCCAATGCCTTGACTCAAGGTTAATATGAAAGTTGGTCTATCTGTGGCTTATTTCATCCAATAAAGCAACCTACATCTAAGATGGTCTGCTCAGATAGGATCTGAGCTGTTAACTTAAAGCCTCTAGGGAACTGAAGTGCCATTTTTATTCTGTTCTGTAAACATATGCATGAGAAAATTCCTGGAGAAGTAACTTGTTAGATACCCATGAAACATCAGTTTGGTCTTGTCTGAGTCAATAAAAAACTTCTGAGAGATCTGCTAATATGCTGCAAAACCTGTTAGTTGAAGATAGTAATTTTAGTGTCCCCTCTGGGTACGCTTCTCATTCTTTGAAAGAAGGGAATCATTCACACAGGAAGATATTAACAAAAATGAGAGACCAATAAATGCACCTGTCAGTGTTCAGCAACAGCTAAAATTAATTCACAAATCCAAACAATCTGTAGAAAACTGAACACAATTATATAAGAAATTAAGTTATACAGTTGCCATGACCTTTAATCAATCATTCCAGCTGTTAATGTTAATTTTGTGATCTGAAAATCATAGTTCTATTTGCATTTTAATGGCTGTTAAATGAGAGTCATCAGGAAGAAATAGTGACAGCTTGGCCTTTTGATACCAGGTTCTTCCTTCCTAATGTGATTTGGAAGATTTGGAATTCCTGTTCAGAAGGGGTTTTGTTTCAAGCCACAGCAGGCACACTGAGCCAATTTTGCAGAGGGAAAACTGGCAATTCAAAGCTACATACCTTTTTTAATCCATCTGCATCTATGAAAAGATCATATAAAACCAGGTGAAAAAGTTGTAATGGCAACTTTGTTATCCTCAGACTGAAAAAACATCTATCATCTTTTAAAGCCCTTTTCACAGATAAATGCCGGTTTAATATTTTTTCTGTGAGTGGGGATGTTTGTACTTAATGAACAGAATTTTTTGTCAAGTAGTCAGTGAAATAAAACACAAAAAATGCAAGAAAACTACTGAATAACCATGAATGTTAGGATTAGTTCAATTAGTTTATTCTGCATTTACCTGACAGAAGTGTTGCATACAGGACTGCCTTACAACATAAATACCATTCATTGGCTTATTTTGCAAGTAATGATGTCAGTGGTATTGTATTATATCAAAACTCTATTTAAATCTGATTACCACTCTGGAGTAACTGTCAACTTGTTGATCACTTTAATTATTAATAAGATCTCAATGTCTGCCAACCTCTTGTGCTAGTAGTTTCCAACATCATTAATACACTTTCTTATTAATAGGAAGACCTTCACTGCTATGTGACAATTTATTTGTAGGCAAAGTGCACAGTTCTGATTAAAATGTGATGTTCTTCTTAAATCTTCATCTAAATATCCTAGGAGACAGTCCCCAAGTGGATCTTCTTTGCCTAAAAAAGGAGGTCTTGGAACTACATGTTCAGAAATGGAAGCAGTGAGCTGCAGACAGATTTCAGAAATTGGAAAGCAAAGTCAGTATTAACAATGGAAGAAGAAAATGGTTTAGCTCTATCCAAAGTCCTTTTTATTTAAAGCAGATACATTGTAAGAGGAAGAGAGTTTCAGCAGATGTTTCTAGGCTGAGTTTCATAAAGGACTGAATAGCAATAGGGGAGAGGAACATTGATAAATGGCCTGCCTTTTATCACACAAGTATGGCTTCTGTCCATAAAAGCAGTCTAATTTGAATGCAATGAACAGCACATCCTCTTCTTTCCCCAAGCACACGATCTATGCATTTTCTGCTTTTACATTACCTGTACAAATAAAACTTGTAAAGGTGGTATGCATGCTAACTCTGAAGTCAGAGCACCGACCAATGCAGGAAACTGTTGCAGGGCAGAAGGACTTCCATGCTCATTGTGACAAGCCTTGCCCTTTTGCAGACATTCTGCCCTTATGCAGCAATATTGGTGCTATCCCAGCTTCCCATTTTAAAAGCTAACCCAGAAAATGCTTGGCTGAAATTTCAAATCAAAAGCAACAGTGTCAGGATGCCAATATTCTGGTTCTGCTGGATTTAAGGAAGTTTGCTTCTTTGGAAATGTAAGAAATCAAAGTCAAATTTTCTCTCTGGCCAGTAATGTTCCAGCCTGTATTACGGGTTTGTACCATGTTGGTGCAGCCATGTATGTGAGTGCATGCATGTGTGCACCTGTGTAAATGTAAGTAAGCAGCAGCATGCAGTGCAGGAATGGAAACAAATACCCCCAGTCTGAAATTCTGGCTCCACGGAACTTGGTGCGAGCTTTGCCCACACTTTTGCTGGAACCAGGCTGTCATCCTGCAGTCTGAAGTCCTTTAGTTCTTTAGACTTAGAATGGGTGAAATGCAGGGCCCTAGGGTCTTCTCCAAGCTGGACAGAGTTAAGAATATTTGGTGTGAAATGTCTCTTCTTGTCATATTGATGTAGGAAGAGAGAAATCTCCAAAGCTGTGAAGGTCGATTTGGCCAAATGTTCAGAAGGTCTATGCCTAATTCTATTTCTCCTCTCTGGCCCTCTTCAGTTGTCATCAGGTTCCAGATCTCCTGAGCACAAGCTCTTTTATACCTTTTTTCTAGTAATTTCAATTCTGATCAGGTTTGAAATAAGAACCATTTCTTTTCCCCCAGGTAACTTAGAGGTTTTGTGCACATCAAGTAAATGGAAAATAAACATTCTTCAAGAAGAACAGCATGTGAAAAGGATTCACGTAGATTCTTTGCTGAAGAATCAGGCTTCTCCTTTTTTCCCAGACATACACATCTGTCCTGAATTTCCATTGCTGGATTAAAGGCATTAAAGAAATCCGAACAGTGTGATTACTTATTATTTTCCACCTGTTGATAAATCTTGGCATTTAAAATGTCCCTATTTTATTTTTGAGACAGAAAAATTCTGTCTCAAAATCTGTCTTTCTCAGGAAACCCTCTATGTGGTGTTTATCATGCAATACCTATCATGTTCCTCAACAAACCTCGGGAATCAAGCCAGCAGATTAGCTCCAGGAGAACAGACAAATCTCAAAGGTATCTTTACAGCTATATTGCAGGTCAGAAGCTCACTGCAAATGGGACCCATTTTGTTGCTCAGAAATTGCTGAATTGCAGGAAATGTCTGCATTAATATCCTAAACAAATACATTCTTCCTATTATTCTTGATCATATCTTACTTGTATTGCCCTTTTCAAATATAGATAATTTAGCATTAAACTGAAATGTTTTCAACAAATCAGACCCTAGGGTACTGTAGGGTTGGTTTTGGTTTGCCTGGCTTTTTTTTTCCTCGGGTAGTCAGGGCTTTAAGTCACTTTTTTTCTCTGATTTCACCATTTTTTTCTGAACCCATCAGAATTGCTACCTACTCCTTTCAGCCAGATTAGGGTTTAGGAAAAAAAAACAACAACTTTTCAAACAGTTTTTACCCTCATTTAAGATACTTATAACACTTGATAGTAAGTTTTGGTTTGTTTGCTTTTTTTTTTTTTTTTTTTTTTCTATGATGTAGCCTGGGGACTAGCACATTATGCTGGATGAAAAATCTTTGTGCAAAAATAAGCCAAATTTCAATTTATTTTTTGAAAGATTATCAGAAGCAATGATAGACGATGCACAGTTTTGGTGTCATGTACCTTCCTCTTCTTCATGAATATGCTCCTTTTTTTCTTCAGAAAACTCTAACAAAGTGTGTTCCATCTTATCATATGTGTGTTTTAGAAGCCTTATGACACTGTTGAGGCAGGACGGGAATGAAGAGACTCTGACTCAGAAGGTTGTGAGAATAAAACTCCGGTTTATTCAAATGCACCGCTCTTTTATACAGAGCTTCGTGAGGACCAATTCCATTGGTCCTGAAGTGAAAACAACCAAACCATTGGTGCAGAGTGCTTGATGAACAGTGATAGAACTTAACTATAAACAGTGGGAACAAATAAGAGATAAACCTCTTATTTACATTCTTTCCCAACAGATTCCCAGGCTCCTGCCTGGTTAGAATCTTTCCGTTTCTCTCTTTGACTGAATCTGAGACCGACAGTCTTACATCATTCAAATGCACTGATAGGAGATGTGAAAAGGAATGTAATTTCTGTCCTGTTACCCAGATTGTCAGCAGTTATACTAAAATACACTTAAAGGCCATCTGGCCCATGGAAGACAGTTTTCATGCAAATAGGTTTATGCCAAAAGGTTTATGAATACAAAGATAAATAAGAAGACTGTTGAGACTGAAGGAGAAGACTCTTGGCAAAATGCCAACTATTGAGGGCTTTAATGTGACAGAAGAAGTGTGTTTCCTCATATCCCCTTTGGGAAGACAAGCTAATTGCAGTCCTGATTCCATGGCTGGAGAGGAGAGATTTGGGGATGGGCAACTTCCTGGTCAGGCAGGACCTTGAATGAGATGATGGGAAAGAGTGTACAGAGTGTCCTAGGTGACTCAAAGAGTGGAAGAGTGGAATCACAGTGAAACCCTGAAGGCAGCATTGTGGAGACTGCTTACCCTACATCCAGAAGTAAGAGACAAGAACTGGCCTTTTGGCTCTTGTGCAGCTGCCTCCAAAATTGCTTTGGCAAATCTCTGTTGCAGGTCTGCTGGATTCATTACTCCTCAGCCTCCCACCCTCTCAGCTTTTCCCAAGAGGTCCCCTGGGCTCCCAGCAGGAATTATTTACAAAGTTAGTAACATCATCTTTTGTGGTAACTCTGAAAAAAGGGTTAGATACTTAACCTGGGCCATGCTACTACATCCCCCAAAGAGAAGGTAACAGTTTCCTTAGCCACTTGGTGGAAGAATTTATCATGTCTTGTTTAAGTGGTAAGTTTGGAATAGTTTTTGGTGTCCTGGCTGAATGACTTTCCAGACAGTAAGATTTTTCACTTGCCTTAGGATTTAATCTTTGAAGATGGGTCTGGAATATGAGGTTTTGCAGACTTAATGGTAGTAGAAAAAGCTCCAAAGAATGTAATAAAGTGAATGAACAACAAAAGTAAATGGCAGTCAAATAAGTGATATAAATCTTCAAAGAGAAAACATGTCTCAGCAGAGAACCAAATTTAATGGAGGAAAGAATTTTATCAGGAATTTAAACAGAATCTGCAGGAAGGAAGGTTAAAGTCAACTAATCAATAAACATTTAGAAAGTTGCCATTTCCCCAAGTCTCCTAACACTCACAAAGTCCTAATCTTAGCTTCTTAAGCTGTATAGCAGAGCTGAGGTTGCAGGACAAAATAGTATATCTGGCCTGGTGCTGGCAGACTGAAATGAAATTCCCTATGTTTTCTTCATCCCTAGGACTTACAAGTAGGTTAAGCTGATTTACCAGGGCTGAACTTCTGACAGGATAGCCCTGGAGGCTATAAAACAAAAAAGGTTTGCATTGTTATTCAGAAAACTGCATTTAATAATTAAGAATGCAGATGATTTCAGCTAAAGATATATTTTAAGTAACTTTCCTGCTTTTGGTTTTAGACTAATAGATAGAAGCGTAGCACAAAACCGTAATAAATATAACTCTGCAGTACACGAAGCACTACTAATAAGTTGCTTCTAGTGACAATGTTATTGCTCCTTATATGTGAGAACATACTGCAGGTGTCACCGGTAATTTCTTAGAGCAATGTTCAGAATATTTACTGATAAGCCTGACAGGATTGTTTTGGATGGGAAAATTCAGAAATAGTCTCTCTTCTGAATTTTATATAACTGATAATAAAGAGATTAAAAGAAATTCTCCACCACTGCAGAAGTATTTACAGCGAGGCGCAGTTTTACCAGCACAAGAGTAAGTAAAATCCATTTTAGACTAGGCTAACATACAGCACACTGTATGTGAGTATTCCTGCTTTGGAAACTTTTGCAGTATGATTGTGCTCCTGTTATGCAACTCAAAACATAAATTGACAGCTTTAGGAGGAGCTTTTCATTCATTGGCATAATGGTTCAATGTGTTATGGAAATAACTTAGATTAATTTATATTCAAGGGCTTTGGAAGGACTTTAATGTAAAAAGGCACTCAGATGCAAATTTTCAGCATATTTAAATTCACTTGACATATTTTTCTCTTAAAATGAATTATCAAACATTAGGATAATATTATGGGGAAAAAAATGCAGGTTTTAACCAGAAACAGTCATCTTATCATGAAGTATTCACATATGTCCTATTACAGTGAAAATATAAGGTATTTTCTACATTGATTTTGCATATATCTAAGAATATATGTGTGTTTTGCTGTATATGCATTATTTAAAACTTCAGTTCTGCAGCAGAACAGTAACAAATAGCTCCAGACCCGAGTATGAGAGCAGCCTGTTAACAGCCAACTTCTGAAAGTGATGTAAAATCCAAGTGCAGACGTAGACCATCCTGAGAGCTGCTACATCTTATGAGGATGTGGGGCAGAATATGGCATCCAAAGCAGAAGTCATAAAAGATTACTTTGCTGGAAGCTGAGTGGGTGCTTATTAACATGCTCTCTCAAGTGTCTTTATTATTTCCATTGTGTGATGCCCAGAAGAGGATGGTGATCAGCTACAAAGTCCCAAAGATCCAGTCACAAACATCAAAAGATCCAGACTGTTTTCAGCTGTAAAAAAAAAATAGTGGAATGTTGATTCCCTGTTTCCATCAGGAAGCAGTGGAGCCCAGGGGTCCCCCCTCTCAGCCTCCATCAATACAAAGCCATGCTTTCATCCACTCAGAAATCTTAGGAGATGATAGCCACTGTTCTCTTGGATCTTCCAAGTCAGAGACCACAGAAAACATCTAAACAAACAAGTCTACCTCTGGAGAAGTCTAGGGCCTCAATTTCTGTCACTAGGAAGTCTTCAAGAAATACTGGCACGTGTTGAGTGAAGATATGTCCTTTCCATAAGAACAAGCTTCTGGTCAACCAACCCACTAAAATCATCATAGGATACAAAACAATTTGATGATAGACCATAGGACTTATCCCACCACCAGCTATCATCCACTCATTCATCGTGGCTTTGAATCCACAGTCTGGATTATCCAAAAGTCTCTTGGAGACTTCTGAGGACTTACTAATTGTTGATGTTTGCATACATTTACAGAAGACTGCAGTGAATCTGTGAAGCTAATTAAAGGCAAATGGGTGTTTATTTAAAGAAGTAAAAAAACGTAAATGTGAAGCTGGAGGTCTGCTTCAGTCAAACGAGCATAGAGAAGAAGGGAGAGAAACATAATAAGGCTCTGGAAATCCCACCATAGAAAAGCTGACTTACAGCCAGAAGAGGAGAAATTAATGAATTCTGAATTTTTCTGTCCTGAATGCTCAAATATTTTCAATGTGGGTCTAAAATAAATCTTTAAATGAAACTTTAATATACCACTGAGTAGTTCAAGGAAGTAAGTTCCTGTGAATATAATAGACTACAGGTAGGATCCAAAGTGTCAAATTCAATCCAAGAGTCTGTGCTGCCACCCCCACAGCTCAAAGCAATGTCCCTCAGGCACTAGCTGTGTCTTGATCATACCCTACCTATATAGTACCAGCTACTGAAAGCCAACACAGAGGTGGCAAAGGAAGCAGATATGGGTATCATTTTGAAGGGGTTGCCTTTTTGACAGCTCAATACCCTGTCCAGCAATATCCAAAACACCATTTTCTCAGTATCTCATAATGACTCAGTTTCCTGGGAAGTTATATAGACCCTGTTTACCCCAGCAGCACAGATGTGTATAGAGCCAGAAAGTTCTCATTCACCTGCCGTGTTTATTCTTGCTCTGTTTGTGCTGCTGAGGCTAAATTGCAGGCACAAATGTCACAAATCCTCTGGGATTCACAAACTGCAAAATTTAAACACTGTAGGTTCAATGTGCCTCTGCTGAGGAGGCAGTCTTTCTGATCACTTTTGCACACACAGCAGCAGAAGTGGAAGGATGTGAGGAAAGGAAAGCCTTTTTCACCCAAAATTGGATTGGTTGACTGAATTCCACGGTCTTCTGCACAGGTCTGTCCTACCATCCTTTTCCTGTAATGATTAATCCCTGATCCCTCTCTACTCAGCTGCCTTGAGGCTCCCTGCAAGCTCCACCATCGTTTGCTTATGCAAGATGTAAGCTCTACACACTCTCCACAGTTTCCCAGGGGATGGTTCTAACCCCAAGTGGTTTATAGCTGAATGTGTGTTTGCAAATTGATAATTTTGCATCATGCTGCTTAGCCCTGAGCAGTGCTGTTTGAGGACTTAATTCCCCCATGGGCACCTGAGCAGAAACTACAAAGACTGGAAGTAGAGCAGAGTGCTGGTGCTGGCAGCCTCAGAGGTAGCTGCTGGCAGCCCAGAAGTAGCAGGGAGGACTCTGGGTCCTGGGACGTGATGGACAAGCTGCTGCAAACAGCTGAGACATTAATTTCTTCCCATTCATTGCCTAATGAAAGGCAGAGTCTGACCTCTGGGACTGGAGGCTCTCCCGAGGATACAGAGAGCCACACTGCACTCTCAGAGCTTTACTCTCAGTGGAATAGCCCAGCATAGCCAAGTGTGCCACGCACAACATACAGCCTCAGCAGGAAAGCACATCTATAGGCATTGCCCTGCACTGACAGAGTATGCACCAGCTTTGCTGTCAGGAAACCTCCCAAAACTTTAAAGTGGGGACACAGGCAACTCTTCCCTGCCAGCTGTAGAGCTGCTCTCCCACAGCAGCCATCGTGCCTCAGGGCTGCAGTGCTTCCCCCTCCAGAGAAGAAAACAAGAGTGGGGAAAGGGATAGTCTAAACAGGAGAGCAACTAGGAGGGAGTGAAAGATGAAGGATACTAGGAAGCAAGATGTAGTTCAGCCTTAGGAAGTCACATACTAGAGCTGGCTGGGAAGAAGAGCAAGTGAATAGCTCATGTGTAAATAATAGCTGGGTAGTTATTGTGCTAAAGGACTCGGAAATTCTCACTGATGAGAGGAAGTCTGATGTAGCTGTCATTGCAGAGCATTAACAGGGTGATTCATGTGAATGGATTTTTTGAAATCAGTGCGTAGTTCTTGTAGAAAGGACTGAGGGGGAGGGATGACATCCTGCACTACCCCCTTTACAATGATCAGCAACTGGAGGAGTGTGAAAACATGCAAATGATAAATTCAAGAAAGGAGTTGAGGGAGTGAGGAGTAATGAAGTGATGAGATCTGCTACAAAACACTAAATCAAACCAGAAAGTAGGATGAATTATTCCTAAAGCATCTGTCTGCACTGAAAGATAAAAATTGCATTATTTTAGAGAACTTAAGTTTGGAGGATCTCATGCAACTGGTAGTAAAACATTACGAGTTTTAGAGAATGAATTTTTTTTCTTTCCATGGAAGGAGATTGCATGTGACAACAATCTCCTTTTGGAGACTCATTCTAACATTAATACTAGGACAACAAGTTGTTGATCACCTAAGGCTTATGTCATCTGGTTACATTCATTATGGACAAAAGACAGTTCTAACTAGTAATATTTATATTTGGAGCATCACAGAAATTAACTTCTCATTCTTAATGGATATTACAGAGAATTCGACCAGAGGGTGGATAAAATGCAGAAAAAAAAAAAAAGCCTGAAAATCAGGAGCTGTTTAAGAAGTTTGCTAGATGGGCAAGAAGCCATGGCCTAGAGTCAAGAACAGGGACAACTTTGGCAGAAAGCTCAGGGCAGTTGAGAGAAGAACCCCGTGACAACAGATTTCTTAAAGCACAAAGGGCTATAAAGGGACAGTGAGCTGTTGCACAGAGACAACCACAGCATATGGCTTCTAGCACAGCACATGGATGTCCTTGGATATTGGCAATGTTTCTACAGCTCATCAGGCTTTTCAGAGGGAGCTGCTGCAGAAGCCCATCCTCTAGGAGGATGACTTTGGCTGAAAGACAAGGATAGCCCATGCAGCATCAGTGTTAGGCTGGCTTCAAAAAGTTAGCAGTTGCTTTCAGCCTAACATAAAAATTTTGACACTGGGAAAAAAAAGTACCTTTGACGTCCCTTGAGAAACTACACTTTACTCTTTGTGAATGGAGATCCTGTGTTTTAAACAGAGGAAATTTTATCTGGAGGAAAGGAACTTAAATTTAGAAAAAAAAAAAATCTAGCCCAACAGCAGTGGCAAATCAGGGAGTCCTCACGGTTCAGCTGTACAAATAACATGTGAAACATCTGATTACAGACTAACCTCCAGTAGTCTTTCACTCTTCTCATGTGCCTGACTGGTCAAGAAATGAGTGCCCTTTCCTAGCACGCTTTCCTCCCACCCTTTGGTTTGTTGAAACCCCACTCGCGGTCTAGCATCATTAGCTGACGCAGTCCAGCATGTGAACTCAGGCAGGCTCTCCTCCAGCCCTGAGGAGAAAGCATGTCGTGTTTCCGTGACAAGGCTCCTATACCATTTGTCCCTGCGGGACGGTTTTCCAGGTGACTGTGACTCTAGAAGCTTCCTTCTGCCAGCCTGGCCCAGTCCTGCAGGCCAAGTGCTCGGCACCCACCCACCGGCACGACCCGGCACCGGCGGTGCGGGCGAGGCCGCGCGGCCCGAGACGCGCCTGAGCCCCGCGGGGCCGTGAGGGCACCAGGGGGCGCTGCCGCCCGGAGCCCCGGCGGGCCGCGGGGACGGCCGCGCGCAGCCACGCGGGCCGGTGGCGCACTGCGGCACCCACACCGCACCGCATCCATTGCCCACATCGCACCGCACCGCCCGCGACGCCACGGCCCGCACCGCACCGCCCCGCCACGGTCCTCATCGCACCGCACCGCCCGTACCGCACCGCATCCACTGCCCGCACCGCACCGCCCGCACTGCCACGGCCCTCACCGCACCGCACAGCACCGCACAGCACCGCACCGCACCGCACCGCACCGCACCGCACTGCATCCACTGCCCGCACCGCCACTGCCCGCACGGCCACGGCCCGCCCCGCGCGGCCGGCCCGGCAACAGAGCCACAGGTGCCCCGGCGCGCTGAGTCCGATCCGACTCTGACACTTGAGCCGTGCTAAAGCGCCGCAAACACGCGTGTTCACGGTGCATCCCGAACAGAGGCAGAATTCCCTCACCCTCCCAACGTAGCGTTGGAGAGGGGGTTCAAGATACAGGGAGTCCTCACATCCGACTCTCTGCCTCTGGGGTGAAAACTGCGGGGCACTGATTTGTTTAAGCCTCTGTATGCTCAGGAATAATTATCTTAAAAGTATTCTCTCCTTGGAGAAGAAATTGATCCCCCTATGGGGATTTTGTAGAGATTTATTAAATCTGGAGTTTAGAAACATTACGACTTATGAGTGTGTACAATGATGTGAATAAGTTTGGACTTCTTTTTGGAGGTGAAAAATTCATCGTATTCCATTAGAATTTGTTTCAGATGTACTTGCTCACTTTTAAAATTTTTTCCTTGTTTGAATACACTATGATACATGTTAGCTGTCAAGAGTGATAGGTGAAAACCTAGTGACGTTTTGAATGATTGCAAGAGAATTCTCATCAAAAGTAATTTTGAGATTAAAAAGCATTAGAACTGTCATTAGAATACTCTTTCTATGAGAATGTCATCTAATCAGGCAACAGAAAACTACCATCTGATATGCACTATCAATCAATATTAACCAATACAGCTCAACAAAGAATGTTGAGTGCTGCCATAAATTTCTCTGAACAAACTATAAATCAAGAATATATGCTTGGATTATATGACAAATAGATTCTAGCAGCGAATTGCATTGACGTGAAAAAAATTTTATACTGTTTGCCAACAATTCACAAAACAAGAGCTAAATTCATGTGGTCATTGTGAAAAAACCCAACTCTAATTTTTTGTAACTAGTTTTGCAAGTGCAATGATGTTTTCTGGAACATAGACATACTTGTCTACATGGTTGTAGACAAGTAATTTTGATTCAATGAAATTAAAGCTAAAAGCCCTTTATTCTTTTAAAAATGATTGCTGTGTGTGTGGTGATGTTGCAGATCTCAGGTAACTGCCTTGTTGAATGTAATTAATGACAATATATACTGATGTAGGTCTAGAAATAATCACCTCATATGGACAGGAAGAATGGAACATAAAAATATTATGCAGCATTCATAAAATGGACATAACACTGACAGGCTTTCAGAACCCTGTAAGAAATTCGTCTGGTGCCAAAAGGTGTGCTTGGGGATCACAGCCTTGTTTCCCAGTCGCCTTGCTGCATTCCCAACATCTGTGCTAGACTCCCTATCCAGCACATGGAAAGATGTGCCTGCCTCAAGGTGGAGACCAAGGACACTGTCTCTCTTCCCTACTGTGAGAAGATGAATATAGGCAACAGCTAACACTGCAAAATAGTGCACATGTCTACAGAATGTTTGTCCCTTGGAAGCCTTCAAGAAGGCTGCATGCATTCGGGAAGGCTCTTCCTTTCTGGAGATAGGCTAATGTGAAAAGCACGTTCAAGCTTCTGAATAGCAGGATGCTCTGGGTACCTTGCTCCCAAGCTTTTCTTTGGTACTGACTACTAAATACTTAATAGATAACTGGGATCTCAGACTGCGTATTTTCTGCTTTCAAAGAAGAGCTGAATTCTATGAAGAGAGCATCAAATTCCACTTTTCCTTCTCCCATTTCCAACAAGTATTTGATTATTCTCTACAGAACACAACTTGCCCAGGGCAGAGTTAGTCCAAACCCAGCTTGGGAGACAGTCCAAACTGCCAGTTAGGGCATCCCTGAGCCTGTCAGACAGTGCAAGGGGTTCATCCCTTCTGGTACAGGTGACTAATAGCAACAACTCATTTGAATTCCAGGTAAAAAATCCCTGAGGTACCTCCACTGCAGCAAGCACTGCAAAAGAGCACAGCCCCTAGTCTGGGACTCCTGACTGTGCTCCTGTCTGAGACAGCGTTGAGGCACTCACTGAGGCTGGGAGAGAGACACATTGGATGAGTCAATCAGATACTGGACCAGAAAAAGGTGATGTTTGAAGTGTAAAATATACACAGCCTGCAGGTGCTTTGGAGTAAAAGGAACAGGGCTTACAAGTACCTGCATTTTGGAAGCAGAATTTCAGCACTAGTGTGGACTTACCCCGCTGCTTTCTAGAAAAGAAAAGTATTTTTTTGTTCAAATGTAGGGGTAACTTAGAAAAGGTGACCTTGATCTTACAACTAAAAACAAAGGGAAGAGGAGAGGGTTTGATGGTTAGGAATTCCATTTATACCTAGGTCAATCCCCCACAGATTTTCCATAGATATTTCCAGACCTCAGGTGAGATGAGGAAGGCACATAGAGAACAGCCCAAACTCTCCTTATAGCCACTGAGTAGGTGAAAATATTTATCAGAGAGAGAAAATCTGAGTATGTAATGTTCCTTGTGCAGTCAAGGTGTCCTAGTTTTACTCCCACAAAAAAAGTCTACGTATCAATCAGAGATGACATGTCCTCCCCCACCTTACTTTGGCTGTGCTAAATTGCTTCAGGGTATATTGGTGCTGTTGTTGTAGCTCTGCTGCAGGTACAGGTGCTTGCCGTTAATAAATACACTAATAAATACATGGGGCTCTAAGGTCTTCTTAGCTAAATGAAACAAACTTTTCACAGAGGAAAAAAAAACTAATTGGAAGGTTTTTATCTCCATAGCACTAGAATGGAGCCTGTTTAAGATTTTTTCAAAAACAGAACAAATATTTTAAAAGTGGGTTTGAGATGCCATGTTGAATGTGTTTTTCTGCACAAGTACTCTAATGGACATACAAACAGTGATAGGTCAGACCCTGAATATTTTATACAATAGAAATTTGTATTGCAATTCATGGAAATTTTGGCCTGAGCAGTCTGAGAGAAAAAAAAAGTTGAAGGTAGTGCAGGTAGCTTGGGGTGCATCTGCAGTTTGAGCTGCAGATTGAGCTCTGGGTGGCTGGAGCCCCAGGCAAGGGGCTGTTAACTGGTGCCAACCCTTTGCACAACAAAGGGCACAAGGGATTTGTGGCCCAGCTGGAGAACCAAAGACTCAGAGACATGTCAGGAGCTAAGGACTCAGCTGGAGTCCAGATTCACTCACACTGACTGTAAGGGTATAAAAACCAGGGAATTCCCATGTTCAGGGTCCCTCCTCAGAGGCACCAGCTCAAGCTCATTACACTGTTGTTGCACCTTGACTAAATTATTTTAAGGATTGGGATGTCTGAGATACTGGGAAACCTGGGGTTGAACTGATCTGACTGAGTGTGGTGAATACAGGGAGTCAAGCAGGGCGCCTGTCAAGTACTATGAAGGGATCTCAGGCTTAGCTCGGGAGATGTGGGTGAGAGTGCTGGAATCAGGGAAGTTTCCATAACAAAAATACAAAAGAAATTTTCGTTTATACTGATAAAGATATAAGCTCTGTCTTCCTCTGGTTCTGGGCCCCTCATATCAGAGTATCTGTTCCTCTGTGTATTCCTCATATCCTGGCTGGAGGCAGCAGGCAGGGCAGCTTGCTCATCCAAGCTTTGCACAGGAGCTGGGAAGAGAAGGGAATTCACTCCGGATTTTTGCAACTTAGGGGCTATCCCTGCTGGTCTGGCATGGGAAATCCTCTTCACTGCTCCCAGGACTGGCCCAAGGTCTCTCTGCTTGAAGAAAAAGATGAAGAGGGGACTGATCTGAGATTATTTCAATTACAACATAACCCATGGTTATTCCACATATCTGAGTTAGGACTTCAGTACTCTCAGAGGTAGAGAGTGAGGTGAATTCTCACCCTACAGACTTCAGAAAATTTGAATATATAGAAAATTATGTAAATTATTTAAAATATAAAATATAGCAAACAAAGTACAGCAGATAAAACTGAAATCATAGCTATCTGGTTGAGTCAGTCTGTTTTTCTGTACACACACATAGCAAATGCAGAGAAGATATTTGCTGTTAAGGCAACATAGGAAAGCTCAGTCACTAGACACTACAAAGATATAATAACAGTTTCAATTCTGAAGCAAAATTCTACAAATTTTAAGAGCTTTTAGAAGAAAAAAAAAGTGAAAAGCCTAACAGTGAGCACCTGAGATGAGGGCTTCAACACTGGTGACATTTTATATTTGCAACTGTAAACAACAGTGACAAGTGCCAAATGTGTGTTGGTGTGCACATCTGTTTCTCCTTGGTTTGCTCCATATCTACTAAGGGAAGGAGAAGTGAAGTTTTCAAGAGCTCACAGTCTACCACAATGTTTGAATGAACCCAGACAATGCTGATTGTTTTAGGCATGTCAGCTTTCCATGTGGCAGTCATCACTGCAGTCAGTCATTTATGGCTCTTCTGTTACTAGATACCATGATGGAGATGGGAAAGTCTCCTGCATGACTGCTGTTAGATTTGCATTAGACTTGTTAAACATACAAGTCCCCTGTGTGATTATTCAGATAAGCTATCAGGTGATCCTGATTTAAGTATCTCAATACAGAGCAGAGCATCCAGGCTATTGCTGATATTTGGATTTACAGCTGCTTGTGATGGGCTTGCTCATTACTGCCTGTGCAGTGCCATTAGTGGGTAGAGTGTACTACTGGCACAAAGGCACACTTGCCTTGAGGAGTCTGCAGTCAAAAGCAGACACCAGGATAGTGAAGGCTACAAATACTCAAAAAGTGCAGGAATGAGAGAATGAGGGTTATAACAACTGAAAGATTATGAGATATGCTTGTTATGTTCACCTTTTGCTAGTGCCTTGTTTTTTCAGTCTGTGCTGACACCTAACCTGAACGATCTTGCAAAAGAATCATGTTCTGAATTCATATAGCTTCTTGTGATAAGCTGTTGATGTGCTTCTGGTATTTTTAAGACACAGAGGAGACATGTCAGGGAAACAGAAGCTCGATTGCACTGCAGATAGAATATTCTAATCAGTGAGCAGCTTATCAGCACACTTACCCGCAGCAAATGCTTCACAAATCCTGGAGAATGCCAGCTGAAAATCCCCATCATTACTGACATAACTTTCTCGATAAGCCTCCCCAACAATATGAGCTATTGTTTATACTGAGAAGCACTGCTGAGGTTCAGTGGAAAGGTGTGCAGAGCTTTTTCCCCCAAACAAATGAAGTGCTGGATTAATGGGTGAGAAGCAGACCTGCTGCCATTCACTGCTCTTATTCTATTCAATGGTCACAGCAAATGACACCCTTTCATTTTCCCTTCTTGCACTTCATAGTACAAAAATAAAAACTTAAGCCTAAACCAGCTATTTTTATTTTTGATTAAATCTGTTTCCCCTCTCCAGATGGCATGTGCAGGAGCACAACATTAACCCGAAACAAAATGAGCAACCAGAAGCAAGTGTGCCATTAGCTCAGCTCAAGGTCTGATGTGTTTATTTTCAGTGGATCTGTGAAGCAGGCTGACAAGCAGAATCTTTTGCTTCACATACCACTTACAGAACTCCAGTAGAGCAGGCACCATATGAAACAGTCAGTGAAAAAAGCTTCAGCAAGGCATGGCTTTTTTTTTTTTTTTTCTTTTCTTTTTAGGCATAAATACAGTCAATCAAAACCTCTATCTATGAAAGAGACTCATCAGAGACAATATTAAGATAATTACATCGTAACTACAAATTGTCATAAGAGAGGCTTTATGACACAGTTTAGCTGAATTTGATACTATTGACCTCAGAGTGGTTTATCAAGGCAGGAGAAATAAATGAAGAGATACGAGTACTCAGAGAGTGAGCAAATGGTGAGCTGTGTTTTCCAGCTTCTTTGAGGTATGGTGGGATATTTATATTTGCAGTCACCAACATGAAAATTTCAGATTTTTAAGCTACTGATATTATATGGCTTTGTCTAGTAAACCAGGCCAGGGTATGGGTCTGCATATTAGCCTGGGATTATCCATACTGGAATTTACATTACAAGGTCCTTGACGTGGTTTTGACCTGTGTCAGTTATCATCCCTTCTAGGTTTCAGACAAAGCCAGAGGGCTAGCATTGGCTAAGGATTTGCCTGACTGCAGGTCAGATGGGACCCCCCATTCAGCAGAGAAATGTAGCCATACAAATGGGAGCAGTGCTGTGCCAGTGAATCTCAGGGCTGGAGAATGATCCCTATTTACTAATATGGATGCACCTTGTATTATCAGATAGAGAAGGAGCAATGTCTGTCTTGTGTGCCAAAACCAATGTTTCAGTAAATATCATTGATAACTGAACTTCCTGGCTGTGTTAGAGCACTCTACTCTGGTAAAAGCCTCTCAGCAGCCATGGCTAATTATGAAATACTGCCTTCCTTTGGGCTAGTTCCTGAACTGGATGTGCAGAAGGATGTGAGAAGGATGTACACTTGTCAGATACGAGCCAGCTTGTACCCAGAGGTGATGTAGGTATGCCATGGTGTTGCAGCTCATGGGAAGAGCCTTAGCCTGTAAACATTGACATCATCCCTGTGTGGAAGTTTTGGTGTGGGCTTCTGCTGGTGGAAATGACTGTATGGTGCAGCAGCCATCAGCACATCCTCTCCCAGGATTTATGTGTCAGCTTAACACATAAAGGGAGGTGACTTTTCTTAGGTATTTGCACACTGAAGAGCACAAGGGTGAGAGGGGGCTGTTCAAAGACTTCAGCTGCTATTATTGTACAAGTATTAGATAACAAGAATCACTAACAATGAAAATTAAATGAGCATCATCAACATGAAAGTCTAACTCACCTTGAGAAACAATGCCCCAAACTCAGGCGAAAATGAAATATCCTTTGCTGCCTACAACTTCATTAAGGTGACATTTTCCACACTATGTACTTTGCAAACACAACTCAAACCCTTCCTGAGTTCTCTGCTGCTTTCAAAATGTGGCACCTCCTGGGACCTGGAATCTGCTGACACAGATGTTAAAAAAGACTTTTTGTAGGATTGACGGCAAATAAAATATTCTGCTGCTTATTGCAAGCTTTTTGACAGCATAATTATGGGTATCCTTGCTACAGGCTTTCTGACTGATTCCCACCTGACAGACAGCCTCATAGATTTTATGCATTCAGCAAATGTATTGGCACTCTCCCTCATATTTCAACATAAATCCAGGAATGGAACAGTCATCAGGTGACTGCCTATTTTGAATCTGTTTTCACATTCCTTTCTTCACTGTGTTGTTACAGTAAGTCTTGCTTTTGCTTCTCAGCTTTCTGAAACAAAACTAAAGGGCTGTGTCATAAACATCAGAAACAAAAGATGAGAAGCATTGTTCAGCCAGGGTCCTGTATGTGTACATTACTTTGAGCAATTCAACATTATTTTAGTAAAGGTAGCTTAAAAGGGAGTGGAGAGAAACTAGAAAACCAGAGCCTTCTCTTCACAGGTGTTGAGCTTCTTAAACTTCCATTAGCTTTCTAAAGGTCTCCATTTCTTTTACGTTCAAGGTGCTTTGAGAACAAAAAGCACTTAAGAGAAACATGCTGCTTTTTAAATGGTAGAGGCCAATGACAGACAATAATAATTTCTGGAAGGACAATGAAAGCTTTTCTGTAAAAAGACAAGAGCACCCCTGAAAACAACCAGGACAATCAGTTTTTTTCTGTGCTTATTTTAGCAGAATGCTCCAGAGCAGACTTATTAAAAAGTCTCCACCAAATCTTGTTTCCAAGAAGGAGTGGTATAATTTCTGATCATGCCATCTTTAGCTTTTACTTGAAGAACACTAAGCTACTTTTGTAACTTTAATTGTGCAGTAAAGTATTCTTAGCTTCCTCATGTGGTACAAATACTAGCAGTCAGCTTCCTACTGTACAAATCTCTTATCACATCTTCAGCTTTTCTTATCTTTCTGAAATGATTGAATCGTGATATCACTCTCATTTGTCATAACTTCTAGCCTAGATTACAAAAATCCCTCTCTTTTTGAAATAAGCTTTATACCTTGTCATCATCACTTCTCACAGGATCCTGTCAGCGCAGCAAATTTCAGTGCTAACATGCAAAGTGCAACTCTTCACTTTCTGTGACCTTGTGCCAGTGGTTAAGATCCAAGGAGGTTGCACCAGTGTCACACAGGTGAGTTCAGCTCATTATATTTGTGATCCCAAAGGCCTCCTTGCTATTTCTCTGAAGTGTGTATCCTCAGACATCTTTCTTGCTCCCACACACCATGGAGCCCCAGGGAGTGATCCCTTACCATGGCTGCTGTTTAAAGTCAGCAGCTGAGAATACATTGAGGAGTAGAGGCTTTTCTTCTTCTGATCTTGTGCCCAGTACAACTCATACCTTTAGATTTGTAGTTACTTCCTCCTGGGTAATGCGCAAGCTTGATAATGGAGTTTGTGGTCCCAAGCCCTTCTAGTAGAGGGTTTCAAAAATAGTGCCACTACCCCAATATTGCTTTTAATGTGATTGGTGTACAAAAGACAAAATATTGTAATTTTGCATCCTAGGCCTGCAGAGAGCAGGGCTAGATGCCCTTAAATCACACCAAAATTTCTAATGTTGTGTTAAGGCAGTGGAAACATCCAGCTTTAATTTTGACTCTTCAGAAACCAATAGATAAGTGAAAGAACTGTCCGAGTATATGGCCTGGAGGTGACAAGTAACATAGAATTCACAGTTCCAAGTTTATTTCTTTGCACTGTACTGTGAGGTGTTGGATAATGTAGCTGTCAACTCTCTTCCCATAAGGAACGTTATTTAGGAGAGGTGTTGTCTAAGCATGGGCAGAAAGCCCTGAACTCATGTCTCTTGAGGGCTGTGGAAGAGGCCTCTACCCATGCTATTTCACCTATGTTCGTGCAAACAAGGACTGTAATAATCCCTCACTTTCGTCCTGAAAGAACACTTCATTCCATGAAAATGAAAAAGAAGGACCTATTATTTAACATTTCTTCTGTTGACCTTCATTTTCCATGTTCCAATTTTACTTCACCTTTCTAATTGTTAGAAATTTTTTTAAAAGAAAATAAATTCACAGGTACTGTAGGGGGATATCTAAGAGAATTAAAGACTACCATTTGGCATAATGCTACTGTAATTTTAATTTTCTATTTAGGACTTGGGCATTGCAGTCCAGAGCTCTCAATATCCAGGAAAGAAACTTGCCTAATCACAGTGATCCCTATGCACTGCACTCACTGTGAGACCTTTGCTTTCCCAGGAGCATGTACCTGACTTTGAAAGATCTGAAATGAAACCCATATCTATGCATTTTAAAGAATGCTGCACTACCCCACTGGAAATAGCATTGTCATGGAATAAGTAAAAGATGTGTGAAAGGAAAATATCTCTGCTCCAAAGCTCCATTTTTCTTTTGAGAGATACAGTGCATCAAGCATTTTATCCTGTGCGAGTATTTTAGGCTGAGGAAGAATAACTGAGTATTGACTAAGGAACATGCTGGACTTTGCAGTGAATGAAGGAAGGACCAAAAGAGCAGAATAAAAATTAGTCACAGATAACTAAGGCGCCTTACCAGGCTGTAGTTACCACCAGAGTGGCACTGAGTGGCAGGTCGAATAGGTAGATAAAACAATAACAATTTTGCCAGTTTTAACTGCCTGCTATAGCACAATGGAGAATGGCCACAAGCTGTTGTTTGAGATGTGATACTGCTTCTTAAGACCAGCAGTGATGTTTCTTTAGGACATCAAGGGAAATTTATGCAGAAGGGCTACAATGCAACACCTGACCAGAAGTGCCACCATAGGGACTGTCAGAAGCAAGCTGCCTCGAAGAGGAGCACCCAGGTGCTGTGGTGAGGAGCCCAAAAACTAGAGACAACAGTGTTTCCATGATAGTCCTAAGTCTGGAAATGCTTGTCTGCACAGGACCTCCAATTTGAATTCTCAGTGCTGCTGGCTAACAGGGCCAGTAGGTATTTGCCATGAATGGTGTGTGTTTGTGGGTTTCCTGAGTGCAGAGTGAGAATTAAAAAGTATCTGCATGTACAGCCTACCAGAAACATTGGCTTGTTTGAAACCAATGAGACAAAGAGGCAGCAGGGAAAAAAAGGATAAATGCAGTTCCTTTTGGATGGAAGAAGCAATGACCAGACACACCTGACCCGAGCTCTTTCATCAAAAGCAGAAAGACCCACTGAAGAGAAAAATCATGGATGTCCAACCCCGTTAAGTGAGCTCACAGTAGGAGTAATTTTTAAAATGAAAAGCATGCCCACTGTTCAGAGATACAAGCAGGAGAATGGCAGGGGAATCTACAAAAGGGGAAAGGTGATGAAGGGAGACAGCAGGAAATCAAGCTCCACTGAGAACAGCCAAAAAGTTCCAGTGCAGTCCAGCCTGCAAAATAACAAATAAACTCTCCTAAGATGAATAAACTGGTAAATGCACTGATCACAAAAGAATGAGTTGTACCTACAGGTACCTCACAGCCTTTTTAAATGGTAACAGTTAGAAGTCCAGATGTGAATACAAGCATCCTTTTCTTTCTTTAATTCACATTATACATGCTTTTGTAACAGCAACATATGGAATAAGGAGTTGGGCAACTCAGAAAAATCATTATATTTCAAACAACCTGTATCACCATTACAGTATTTTCATTTGCTTCTGATGTATTAATCCTTTGAAGGGAGTGTCAACTAAAGGCCCAAATAACTGTAAAACCATACCCTGATATTACATTTATATGTAGGTATAATAAGTGAAGCCAGAAACTAGTGCAATCTCTACCTTAATCAGAAGTTGTCTGCTTGAGAAAATATTCTTGATTTGTAGGTGTTGTCACTGACCACTTTCATTACTCGGGTGTAAAAATATTTTCATTATTTTAGCATGGGATATGAGCTTTCTGATAAGGAATCTTAAAATGAATTGTCTATATTTCACCTCAGAAATATCTGTGGCATTTATATCAGGTATACCAAGATTTTTTCAGGCAGATAAAGTAAGGAGATCTATTTTTAGACTTTTTTTCAACTTTATTGCCCTCGCCAATTTTAGAGTTAGCTACTGAACTCTTTTTCAAAATTTGAGAAAGCCTAAACTCGTTAGAGATGTGAGCTTTGACTGGTCAGCATAGTACATGGCTGTGAGGACCCAATTAAGAATTTAAAGGCACTGCTGAAAACAAGAAAGGTGGGTTGATTTCATTAGTATTGGCAGGTCATTGAGAAATTCACCACGGGAAGAATTCATTTAGACAATAAATCCTCACTGGTGTTTACAAGTTTAGTAAGGTTTGCTCCCTGTCCAAAAGAAAAGCTATTTCCTTTTTTTATTTTTTTTTCCCCAATAATGAAGGTGGCTTTAGGATTTTACACAAACATATTGGATTATAGGTTTCACTGGAAAACTTTGGACAAACTACCTAGGCAGTAATTTGCACTATTACAGGCACACTAGTCCGACACTAATGTGTCACTTGAGCTTCAAATGCTGGATATTTCAGTGATGGAAAGAACATAATGAGTGCAAGGCAGGGATGTGTTTGCTACAGGTATTTCTGAATTCTTCCTGACCCAAAAGCTTGGCTTGATTAAATAGTAGAAAACTGCATTTAACTTATTGCTTCCAATTAATTTGTGCAAATTGCTTTGTAATCCTAAATCATTACAGTGTTTAGAGTAATGACTTTGAATTTTTATTATGGGACATTTTCATGAATGCTGTTTCATTACTGGTTAGAGAATTCTTGCAAGAAAAAAAAATTATGCTGAGATAGTATTTTCTTCAGTTCCAAAAAGTGTGGCACTTTAGGTTGGTGTATGTCTGCAGGTGTCCTCTTCCACAAACACCCTGTGAGCAGCTGCCCCAGGATGTCCATGCAGTGTTTGGGTGGTCACTAATGAGATACTCTGCAGCATTTGACCAGGATTCTGCAGAGCTGACACAAGTGGGGTCAAGTGAGGAATAAATCTCTCCTCTGAAACTTGTGAAACCCAGCAAGGCCACCCTGGCAGTGACTGTGAATAGTGAATGTCTTGCTGATTTTTAATCAGTGGAGCTACATATTTGGGGAGTCCTGCATTTAGACTCTTTCAAACTGTTCCCCTTTGTGTTGCTGCTGCCTTAGCTACAAGAGCTGGCCATTTCTGATGCGGATGGCTAATCTGCCACTGCTGCTCTGCAGCAAAACCAAGAGTTGAATGTCTTCCAAGACTGAATTTCCAAGTAGCTAAACCAAGCACCCCAATTTTGAGATTTTTTAGGAGTGCTGCAAACACTAAACTTTTGAGATGGTTTAAAATTGTACAGGATAAATTATCTCTACAGCTGAAAGTGATTGCCCTGGTGTCTTCAGTATATGGAAAATAAAGATGTGCTGAACTTTGATATTACTGGCATCAGCAACTGTACACCTAAGGATATTCATGATAGTTGCACCAATTTAGTGTGCGATCAAGATTTTGAGATTGCTATGATAATCAAGTTGGTAAGTATATGTCCAGGCATGTAATATTTCTGGCTTTGGAAGTAGGCTGAGCATGCAAATAAGCACTCTTTTGAATCCCTTACTTTGTTTAAAGCACTGGAGATCACAAGCTGTACTGTTCACTTTAATAGGTCAAGTAGAGGTTCCTCCCTCCCTCCCTCCCTCCCTCCCTCCCTCCCTCCCTCCCTCCCTCCCTCCCTCCCTCCCTCCCTCCCTCCCTCCCTCCCTCCCTCCCTCCCTCCCTCCCTCCCTCCCTCCCTCCCTCCTCCCTTCCTTCCTTCCTCCCTTCCCCCCTTCCCCCCTTCCTTCGCCCTTCCTTCCTCCCTCCCTCCCTCCCACACAAGGTGTGGGCAATATTTTTTTCCAGACTGAGGTGAAAGCTAAATGAGGGAATGAAGTGTGCATTCATACCTGTATTTGTGCACAGGATGTATATATATATATATATATATATAATGTCTAAAAATACACAGTGAAAGGATAAGATTGTTTACAAAAGCAAGCCCTTAGAATTTAGGAAATACCAGAACCAACTTTGCCTCTGCATGTTTAATTGAATTCTGTTCGCATTACAATGAGTGCTCCATCATACAGCTACATGTTTTTGCCCACAGGTGGCTGGGATGGATTAGGATCACTTGCTGGGCAGCTTTTCAATATTCTGTTTTATCTTCATAGTTCAGCACGTGGCCCCATGTCTCGGGTATTACACTCTGTTCAAGCTGTGATCTGGATACATAATTATTAATTCCATCAGCAGCTTTTAGGTGGCAAGCACTGCTATTGTTTTCAGGTGACTCACAAAGAGCATTGAATTCTGTTTTCCCTTTCTAAGATCAAAGGACATTGTTATCTTAATTTTTCAGGTGGAAAAAAAAGAAAGAAGATTGTGGTCCAGAGGTGACACTAATTTCAGCCACCAAAGATCTCTGCTGATTACCCTTGTGGAAAGCTGATAGAGTTAGCCACAGCCTTTATGTGGTTGAGTGCTAGCACAGCCTTGGCAGCAGCCGTCACAGCCACTTGGTGACAGGGAAAGGGCAGGAGGCCCAAAACACTGGAGCCCCAAATGCCTCCCCAGCTCTTTGAGACTGACACCCCACAGACAGACACAGGTTCATCTGTCCCCCCCTCCACAGCCAGTGATCGTGAGCAGCCCACCTTGGCTCTAGCTGAAGAGGGCAGTGTGATCCCTGAGAGCGAGCCAAGCGGGGGCTCTGCTGCCAGCCCTGGTCACTGTCTCCAGCCGAGCAGCAGCAGCCTTGGGCAGCAGCTGCTGGGCGATGCTGAGGCACCCCAGTGGGGCCCATGCCCTGAAAGCACAGATTCTTTCAGGAATTTAACTGCTCTCTTGTGCTCGGACTGTGATCTCTGGAAGGCATGGTCAGATTTGGGTTGATTTGCACAGGAGAAGCAAATGCACTGTTAAACTTTCAAGATGAGGCTAGGATATATATTTTTTCCTTAAAGTTGTTCTTAGAAAAAGAAACAAATCAACAGTCTGAAATTGGGTATTTCCCTAAGTATATAGCATGCAGGAAAATCTGCCTAGATCAGTCCAACAGGTTAAAGTCTAGCAAAAATATCAGCAGATGAAGCAGGGAAATCCTGGATAACTTTATTGTTAAGTAGTTCCTGTAGTGGCCTCACTGCTAATAAGAAGGCAGATACACGCACGTATGCACCCACACACAGACTGTGTGTGCATGCACAAGCACAATAATTAGCAGGATGCTGGATGCCTTCTCATTTATTTTACTTGTACTTTTCTGTAGAGCTTAATCTTGCAGACAGTTTGCTTTAATCGTGAGCTGGCGGAAACGGCAGGAGTTTGTATAAAATTGGTGTAACTTTTCAGCCGCTGAGAGCAGAACCCATCAGAAGGCAATGCTGAATAAATCCAGAAGAACACCATGGCATTAATTGTGCACCGTGCTGAGCATACCTACTGTGGCAGAAGGTGACTCCCACCCCAGTGATGGATGGAATCCTGAACAAACTAGGACCTCCTCATGTTTCACCAATGCAGAATTGCTTAAAGCTGCATGCTGTAGTCTAATTCAAATTACTTGAATTTAAATGGTAAACACAGACTCATACAAAAAAATTAAGTACAAAGCAAAGGAACCAACTGCTGTCATTCCTCTTTTGAAATGCATTAACACCTTTGGAGGAAAATCTCGAGACATGGAGGAAAAAAAGAATTATTTGCTGAAAAAAAAAAGGTGTTAGGTCTTTTAAAAAGTGACCTGCCTTTTCTTTTTTAAATAATAATTATATCTTAATGCATAATATAAATGGGGGTAATGTATGTATTATTAAGGGCTCAGATTTGCAAGGAGTGTGAAACAGTAATTTAATCCTCCTGAATTATGTTGTCAGTATCAGTCCCATGCTTTTTATACATATGCAAAATTAAGTGGAAACCACCTTAACTGTTTTCCTTCTTATTAAACAGTAAAAATCTACAATTCAGTGAGACATTAAGCAGTTGGCATTTGTTGCTATACAATCCTGTTTCACAAGCCCCACTGTGAATTCAGCAGGGCATTTGGCTCTAGCCAGTTTCTGCTATCAGTAACTCTACATGAAAGAACTTGCATTTTCCTATTAACGAAACAAACAGAAGAATAATAAAGTTGTTCAGTGTTTTAGAACCTTAGTGTGAATTCCAGCTCTGAGATTTCAGTACTCAGGACTTTGAGATGCTCTCAAGTCCAAGAGTCTCTCACTGCTAAGTGCCTGTATGCTTTTATCTCCTACAGATGAACGTATACAAGTTATCACAACTACTGGACATCAGTGAGATAACAACACTAAATTCTGATAGGGGATCTCAAATATTCCATGAGCTGTATCTGGATTAGGGAATTACGAATTGAAAAGCCAGACTGGACCCTTGGGTCTGAAGAGGGTGAGCAATACAGGTTTCAAACACAAGGTAGAAAGATCAGATCCTCACACATTCCTCCCCTTATTTTCCTAGCATGACCATTGCTTTTTAGGATGCATAGTTTTGAAGAATAGTAAAAGTTTTTGCCCCTTACAGAGTTTATTGATTAATAAGCCTGTCATCAGCACTCCAGTAGCAGGCATTGACCTCAAATTCTCTTTGGACTTAAGCTCCTTTTGGCCCTCTGTGTGTTAGTGTGGTGCCTGCTACTCCGTCTCCTGTATGAACCCAGCTTAGCTTGAGGAGACAGACTTTTTTCAGTGAAGTGGCTGGTGTTGCTCCTGAGATGAACAAGTGTGGTGGATTGAAGTTGCTCAGGGTGAAGTGTCTGGGCTGAACATGGTAGTGTGGTGCTGCAGCACGTGGGAGGGGATCATGCTGGGGTGTCACTGGCATATCCCTGGTAAGCCCCCCTGGCTTCTGGAAAACTCAAAATTAAGATGAAAAGAAGATGAGTCAAAGCTATTTTAAACTGTGGTCACTGGCCTGTGCTTAATTTTCCTGTGCTTCTCAGGCCATCCCTGTACTGTCACCATGCCCAAGGCAGATCTTTCCATTCCCTTTTTTGATTTCTGGTAACTTGTCAGAAGAACAGCTTGTTTGCCCTCTGTTAAGGCTGGGAAACCACAGCCCTACCCCACTTCCTTGGATCTCGGAGTCTGTCTCCTACTCTACAGAAGAAGGTATTACTCAGTATTGTGGGAGCAATGCTGGAGAAATTATTTCAAATGGGAGAAATTTAAATTTAGAAGATAAAAGACCATTTTGGGGAAACAAGTGCTCTGAGTTTGGACTTGGTCAGTGGAGGATGATCTTACACTGATTGTATCCCACAATCAGTAATTGGGTGAGTTTGCACTGCTGAAACCAGGACAAGTTTTGCTGCTTGTCTACAGATGGAAGTGCAGAAAGTTGTGTTTCTCTGCACTTGTATTTTTCAGCTTTTTTTTTATGAGATGAATTATTGCTGAAATAGTTATCAAGAAAAAAATCAAATATTTGTATTTTACAGGAAAATGCTCCACTTCCTTCCCTTCTACACCCATAAATTCTACTTTACCTGCTCTGCTTGTTTGGAGACATCACACCAGAGCTAGGAGCATAGCTTTGCTCCTAGGAGGAGGGAAGGACCAGTCAGAAAAGTTGCAGAAGCTGTTGCATGGGATTTGTATTGCCCAACACAACATTGTGATTGCAGAAGGTTTCCAGGCTGTGCAAAAATTTGCAAAACATTAATGATCCTGATTTCTGATGAATTTTAAAAGAATTTGTGCTAGTAAAATCAGTTTTGCTAAGTGCTGACCAACAGTACTTTTGTTCATGGTTAGTTGTGAAAGTACAATGACAGACATGCAAATAGAAGCTGTATTTAAACCAGCACATGCCATTTAAGTACATAGCTGTTAACTATACAATTGGAGGCTTGTGACAATGGTATTGTCAGGAAAGATCAGACAGATGTTTGAAGACATGATGTGAAGGCATCTTTGAGGGTCGAAATTCTGCACTCTCTGATGTCTGTGAGAAGAGCTGGATCTTTTCCATGCAAAAACCTAGACTGCAGGGGTGAATGGGAAGTAAGGGAAAAGGTCATGGACTTCTGATAGTGGAGGATCGTAAGGACTCTAAGTATGCCAGAACAGCAAGGTCTCAGGGCCTTTGTTTTGTTCCTTGGTCTACAAAAGAATTTGTTCCAATTCTGAAATACTGTGAAGATCAAGCATCAGCCTGTTTGTGCAATATTTGCAACTTTGAACTATCCTGTTTGGGTAGGACTTCTTAGGAAGAAAATTGGTAAAGTGTATGGATTGCTGAGAATGGAGAAGTTGTCAGTTTTAGGAGGTGTCAGTTCCCGAATCACTTTCCAAATTTCCCCTGCTGCGAAAGGGGACTCTGAAAACCCTTTGTGAGTCCCTGATATTGGAAGCCAACCTTGACTTTCCTGGGTAGCAGAGTTTGAAGACCTTGTGGTAAGTCATTCACACGAGTATGATCATATTTCCTAGCCAATGAGATAGAAAGAATTTCCAAAGTTTATTAGAAATCTTGGGGTAAATATGGATAGAGATATGTAGAGGATTCCTTGGCCTGTCCAACCAGCCCACGATTCCTAGAAGTCGGCATGAACATCAGAGGACACCTGGATATACCCAGGATGGAGAAAACACTGGTCAAATCTCTCCTCATCTGTCTATGTATTCATCGGCATGTCGCCAACTGAACACACAGAAAGCAGCTAGTTTATTAGTTCCTCAAAGAAGTATCTATTTCTTGGCAGGGAAAATAGAGGCTGAGACACAGTGTGACACTCCACACCTGCCAAGAGCAGCAAGGAGATGGTCTTGGAGCAACATCCACATCCAGCAGTTAACATCTGTCCTAGCTGCTGGTGCTACAGGGATGGGAGGATAGCTTTAGGGGCTGCCTGTAAGCTTGGCAGTGGGCAGGACTCCTGCTGTCTGCTGCCTGTCCCCAGCTGGCACTTCAGCACAGTCCTGCTCCGGGTGTGCACAGACCTTCCAGGGCCAGGATGAGAGACTGTGAAGGGGTCTTGTCCTCTGTAATCCTTTGAAACAGGGATTATCAGTGCCAATAATGCACAGAAATTCTTCTGGACAGCTTCGTCATTCCCATTGTACTGCCTCTCTGGAGTTGGCTGCCCAGCCCTGACACCGTTGCTGGGCTGAGTGCACTTGTCTGACTTGCTCATTTTGCCAAGGCTGAAGGGAGATCGATTGGGAAGACTTAAGTCATTGGGCTGATGATACAGACTGGATGGAATGGAAATGGCATGGTGGGAACAGAACAGAACAAAACAGAATATATTTTTAGAGCTGATAGCTGCTTCACCAGCCTATTCCCTGGCCTCCTGATCTTGAGGCCTACTCATCTGCCGTGGCAGAAAGATCGAGGGAGGTTAACTGTGGAATTAACCACTCCTCATACAACCAGCACAGTTTCTTCACCAGAGAGACATAAACAGCAAAGTAAGGAAAAGTGCTAGTGTGGATTCCTGGAAGAGTGGGGGAAATAAAGGGATTTTAGTGCCCTTAAACTGTGGGCTACAGTTAAGTGCCTTTGGGGCACTTAGTTCTTGCAAAAAGGAAGATTTGACACAGAAAAGAGTGTGGAAGGAAGGAAGGAATTATTATTAATCAGGAAGTATTATTTAAATATCAGGATTACATGACAACTAGACAGGTAATTTGTTGTTCAGAAAACAGACAAAAATGACAACCACCCTGATTTTAAGAGTATCCCCTGTCTCAGGTGGTGAGCCAAAGGGCCCTTTTTTTATGCAGCTTGAGAAAGCATCATGGACACTTTTATCAAATAATTGCATAAACAACAATGCTATCACAATAGCCAGACTTCTACAATGCCTTGAGGTCCTCCCTGAGGAGCCTGCTGCAGGGCAGAGGGGCAGCGGCTGGGGAGACATTACCCATTCTTACAAAATTCTCTGTGGTTAAACATTTTGCCGCTAAGGAAAAATAGACCAAGACAGAACTAAAATTATTATGTGCATATTGCACAAGGCTATGTAAATCAGCTCTGTACTTGCTTTGCCTTGCCTGTCCTTCCCCTACACTTCTTTGTCATTCAAAATATGCTTATAGGAAACTTCAAGGGAAACTGCTAACAACATTATCAACATCAGGAGAGGCAGACAAACCAATGACACAGGATGGAAGTGAAAGTATACCACTGAGAAAAGCTACATAGATGGTTTTAGAGATTAAAAAAGCTGGCATTTCTAAAGTTCAGGATGGTTAAAAACAGAGATAGATGGGGAGAGGGTGAGAGGGAGGAGTAACTACTTATTCAGTCTTTCTGGTCTGGTATTTTGGTAGGCCCCATCTGTACTTTTAAAGAATGAGTTTGTGCTTTTGGTTGCACTCCCAGCTTATTCTTCTTGTGTTTATAGACTATCCCAAATGTCAAGTTCTTTTTCACAAAGCAAGTTGATAGCTCCTCACAGCAAGAATTGTTCTGTTCTGGGACTGTGCCAAGGCATTTTGCATTTTTAAAGTGACTTCCAGCCCAGAGAATTCCTGTGAGCAATGACTTTGCTGTTCCTAGGGCAGAGAAGCACTGGGTCTCTCTCTTGGCCTGCCTGCCTTAGAGCTAGAAAAAAATTCTTAGTTATAATCTTTGTTCATTCATTTTCTCTTTTCCTAAAATCACTTATTCTAGTAGTTCCAAAACCACAATCTCTTGTACCACATCAAACAATGCTTTCTTAGGCTGTTTTCCACTGGAGGCTCCAGGAAAGGGACATCTTCTAAGAAATGTTGCTAGTGCAACATTTGAAAAAAAAGTTTTGGAAAAACAAACAGACCTTTTTCAGAAGATTTATGGGATTACCAGCTGTGAGATTTCAACAGGAAAATAAAATTGGCAGGAGGGATTCCACAAGCCTTCTAGAATATTTGCTTAAAGTTGTGTGGTTTCAAGAATTCTCACTTTTGAATAAATTACCCCCCAGAAAAGCCCTCCCCTTCTTGCTAAGTAATTGACATTAAATGGGTATTACTTCTGGGCACCATCTGTCCCCTGGCTCCCTGGCCAGGTTCTGCATCCGAACATAACCCAGCTTGCCTGTGCATACCTCATGTCTTACCTACAGTTCCAGCCAACAAGAAGGCATGAGATATCCTGAAATATTTTTCTTTCTCCCAGTTCCCTGGCTAGTTTGGCTTGTGCTGAAATTTCACTTTTCCACCTACATGACATTCATGAAAGGCGTCAAGTGTCCTTGGGTCCCCTGCAGCGTCTTGCATGAAATAGTGGCTATACCAGGCAGCCATTCACAGCATTCCATTTAAAAACCCAAGCCAAAGCAATACTGCATCTCTGACAGGGGCTCTGTTTAAGCGTTTGAGGCTGTGACAAGTGTTTGGTGCAAAAAACACTTTTAAAGGAAAGAATTTTCTCTCTGAGAACTGGAATGAAATGAGCTTCTGAGAAGTAAATAGGCAGACAGAAGTTTATAGACAGACAAATGGGCGGGTGATAAAATTGGTCCTCTACCCTGTTTCTAACATATTTCAAAATAGCAGCTTTGGAAGATAGCACTTCCTTTTACAGTCCTTTTCAGAAATAATAAGTACAGTTTGCTGGAATTTTGGTCTAGCTGTTTAAATACCACATTACCTTTTAGAAAAGTTTTGCCTCCTATCATTAAGTAATTCATTCCAGGTAAAAAGTGGAATAAAACCATAGGGATGATACGGTAGTCTCAGATGCCAGTCTTATATTACAATAAAAAACCAGCATGGTTAGGCTTTTTCCAGAGTAATTTTTTTTTGTTTTCTTGCTCTGTTACAGCTTGCAGAAAGTAGAGATTACAGCACATATCTGCTGATCAATATTAAACTACTAGAGTTAAATGTCAAGAAGAAAAAAAATTGAAATCATACTAGATTTCAACACCAACAGAGAAAATCCCAGCATTTGTGAAATGGCAGCAATAAAACTAGCAATTCTTATTTAGTTTTAAGTAATGAACTACATAAAAAATACAAAACTTGCTGCATTGCCTCCCAAATGGAGCTTATTACACTGCTGCTTGAATGTTTGTACAATCTTTAATTTAAACATTTTCTCTTCAGGTCTTAATAATAGGCATGGCTTGTTGCAATTTACTCTCTCTTCAAAGGCAAAAAATGAAAGAGGAAAACAAAATACTTTAACTCAGATGTCAACAGAATTGACTCATTCAGCTAGAGAGGGGGGTTGAATGTCAGAATATTTCACCCTCTGATTTATCTTTCAGCCAGGTAAGGGCAGGATTAGCATGTAGACCCTCCAAAGCTGCTCCCCCAGTGAGAAGGAAGAGCTATTCATCACTGTTTACTGGGCTTTTGTTGTGCTGCAAACCCTCACAGAGAAGAAATATAAAGAGTAATTTGTATTTTTCAAAAGGAGACCAACATGCAATCACATAGGTGCTGCAAGGAGTTTTTTTTATTATTATATTTTAATATATAAGCAACCGAGAAAAGCATTTAGAGGAGAATGTTAATATATTCCATTCCTCATGGCCCACAGGATTCTCAATTCTCAGTTCGGTTTTTTCATTATATTTCTGGAATTACTGTGGTAGTTTACTGGTTTGAAGGATTTTAGAGTCATAAATAGAAGCAAATCTTAACCTTGAAACTTGAATGACAAAATAATCCTATTTGAAACAACACTTGAGTGGCACAGGGAAGAGAAATAAATAAATAAATAAACAAAATCCATTTTTTCCTGTACATGACTACGTCAAGCTCAAGCTGCTATTTAAATTTGATCATCTGATAAAAAACCAACAAATTTTAAAATGCCTGGCTCTGACTTTTCTAAAGGCACAGATGTGGGCTGCAGTGTTTATTCCTGGCCTTGGGTTCTGTGGATGCATGACCCTCTGTTTCCCCCCTTCCTTTAGGGTACCAGTGCTTACAGCTTCACATGCAGGCAGAAATAATTTTGAAAAAAATGGGTTCAGATGCTCACCTGAAAGGTAAATAAGGACATTTTTCTCTTGGGCTACATTTGATTTCTTTAAATATTTTTGTTCTTTGGGTTCTGTTGTGTGCCTTTGCAGTGAAGCATGGCTCTTTACTCAACCTGAATGGAAGGGCTGCTTGTTTGCAGGGGTCACAGCCACCCTCTGGGCATCTGCCCAGCAAATGGACAGGTGTGATAGCCATGTCAGTCCTGGGAAGGAGTATTTTGGGAGGCTGGAGGAGCAGAGAACCCTCCTTTACATCTTGTGTCTTTTCTCAGATGTGGCTATGAGGGCATTTCTCTAAAAGTCCCTGTCCGTCCTAGGATATCCTTGTCCATCCTGGGGAGCTGTGAGACCTCAGCTGCTTCTCTCAGTGACCCACAACATGGCTTTCTGTGGGAAATATAAAGTTACAGTCTGTGAGTTTTTTACACACTACTGGAGTGACATTTAATAGGCCACAACATTACAGAAGGACAGATTAGAGACCATTATACAATGTTTAGTGTTAACTTTTGTTGTGCTGGTAAACTTTATCCTTCCTTATGGGGAACTCTCGCTCCTGGTGGTCCCCTCTGTATTAAAAATTGAAAAAACAAAAATGTCCTTAGCATAGTAAAGTAAAACAGACAGTAAAGCATGATGCCACAAAAGAAGATGATCAGACCTAAGTTACAGAAAGGCTCTGCCTTTCTGCACCTTAGCACCAGGCAGGGAAGCCAAGAGCTGGCTCACCTTTTTGCACAGCAGCTGAGGGCATACTGCTCAAATCTGATGCCACTTGGGCTGAAATCCCACAGCACACTCCTGAGTATTAACATCTGCTTTAAGGGGTCCTCTGGAGCATGCCGAGACAATCCCCATGCTTCAGACTTTAATATCCTTTTCCAGCAATGCATAAACCTTCCGGACAGGACACATTTCCAGTGTAGCTGTGACAGCTGATAGAAGAAACAAGGAGCAAGTGACAATGACATCTGGAAAATGCATTCTGAAGAGTTGTTGCAAAGAATTTGGATTTGGCTTGCTTTTGCTAGGGAACTAGAGGAAGAATATGTGTTTAGTAAGGAGATACTATGCCAAGAAGTATATCAGAGGTCTAGTACAGCTATGTAACATGTGAGGTGTGTTGCCTCTATAAAAGACAACGGCGACCTGGTTACAAGAAGACAGCACGGCAGCCCGGCTTCACCCGGGCTACTCGGACTAACGACACACGCTGGCACCAATTTGGTGGACGGTCGAAAGCGTTTATTATCTTATCTCATGGGTTTAAATAGGTTTAGGGGTCTTTGCTACGTCAGAGGGGGGCTGGGGGTTTCAGGGACAGTGGGTAGTGGAAATTTACCAGAACAGGTGTGGCTACATTCTTCTGGGACTCCTGGGGTTAACTAGATAAGTGGGGAAGAGAGAGGGGGGAAGGGGTCTGTCTTTCCGTGACATCCCGGTGATCTTCCGCTCCGCCTGTCCCTATCTACCACATCTCCCCCCTCCTTATCACATACAAAATGAGGTAGTTGTAGATAGAGGCATTGGAGTGAGGTACAGACTTGTAACTTGTTAAGGAAAGGGTGGTTTAGTAGATCAGGGTAGATTTTTTAAGGCAGGTGCTGAAGGCTTTAGCTACTGACTGTGTTTGCAGTTTTTTGGTTTATAGCATTTGTTGGTGGCCTATGAACAGAATGTTTGCCCTTTCCAGACGGGCTTGAACAAACGAGACTAGTTTGTTCAGCAGGCATGGTCCTATGGTAATAGCCAAAAGCAGTATTGCCAGTGGACCTACCAGGGCGGAAATTAAAGTGGTGAGCCAAGGTGATTGATTGAACCAGGATTCAAACCAGCTCTGCTGGGTCTCCCTGTCTCTCTTTCTCTGAGCCAGTCTGTCTCGGAGTTCTGCCATGGAGTCTTTAACGACTCCTGTATGATCTGCATAAAAGCAGCATTCCTCCTTCAAAGCTGCACACAGTCCTCCCTGCTGCATGAACAAAAGGTCCAGACCTCGCCTATTTTGTAAAACTACTTCTGAAAGTGAAGAGACTGATTTCTCTAGATAGGAGATGGATTTCTCGATCCTCTGCAGGTCCTCATCGATGGTCATTTGCAGCTGGGAGAGTCCGTGCTGTTGGGTTGCGATGGCTGAGACGCCCGTGGCGGTGCCAGCTGCTCCCAGGCCGAGCAGCATTGCGATAGTTATACCTGTGATGATTTCCCTTTTGTGGAGTCTGTTAGGTTTTTCGAGAAGATGGTATATCTTTTCGTCTGAGTGATGCAGGACTTTAGAAACAATTAGAACTTGAACACAGAAATTGATAGAGTTATTAAACTTGGCAAGGAACATATAAGGATTTACTCTGGGTTTTTGGCAAACTTACATTTCAAATGTGGATGGGACTATTTACTTATTGGTCTTCTGTGGGGAGTGTCTCATTTGCACTGGTGGGGGACACTGGCTGTGGAGTAACTGAAGGGGGTATCTAAAGCATTGCTTTCGTAGAAAAGGGGGTTTAATATCATAGTAAAACTAATAGGGGTTAGTTAGGTTTGATTTGGTTTCATTTAGGGTTAGTAAAATAGCTTCTAAACAGGCTGGTTATGTGGAACACGAAGGATGGGGTATTTATTAGATCTCACCACCGTGGGATTCTCAGGTGTTGTCTGGCAGTTTGGTGGTCTGTCATCTCTTTCTGGAGCAGGGGTGTGTGTGTCACTGGGATGGTTCACAAGCGTGCCCTGCAAACAGAACTTATAGCTTCTCATTAGTTTTGTTTTGAGGGTCAGGTTTGGTTGGTAGCAGTGGTGTGCAGCAGTGGCTCTTATGGTCTCACTACATGGGGGTTCTGATTGCCACAGAGGCAGCACGTCCCCCACATCCCCGGGGGCTTTCTCCCCACTTTCATAGCCAGGGCTACCCCGGGGTCCCGTATCGGGGGCGTCTCTTGCTGACCCTGCGGCATGCGCGCCGCTTGCGGTGGGAGGGGGCTGGGTTCGTCCGCGCGCGCTCTTCCTTTCCCCCCCCCCCCCCCCCCCCCCCCGCTCGTGTGTCCGGGGGTTGGGACCTGTATTCTTTGGCGAGATGCCATTTTCTCCCGCAGCTCCAAGGGGTATTGTGACCGCTTTTCGGTGCGGCTTAGAACTCTATTCGGTTTTGTTTTAAACTGTGCTGGTTCTGTATCTTTTGTTTTGGGGTTCCGGTCAGCTTCCGCCGGCTCTTCGGAGCCAGCAGAGTTGTTGCCAGGCTCTGCGGCGGAAGTCAAATGCCAGGGTACTTCCGGGGCCGCGCGCCGTTTTGTTCGGCCCCGGGCTCGCTCCACCCTGCGGGGGTGGCGCCGCTCCCGCCCCCCCGGCTCGCCGCGTCCCCTGCGGGGGGTGGTTTTTGCCTTATATGGTGGCGGCTCCCGGCGCGGCCGCTGATTGGCTCTGTGCCCCGAGCCGCTCTCCGCCCCTTTCTCCCGCGCGCGCGCGCCCCTGAAGTCGCGCGGTGTCCGAGTTTTCGCACCGGGACCGCCCGGGCCCCGCCCCTCTCTGCCGCTCCCGGCGCCATGTTTAAGGCGGCAGCGTGGCCACGCGGCTGTGCTTTCTCGGGCCGCGGCTTCTGCGTTTCGGGCTTTTCTTGCCAGCCCCCGCCAAAAGCGCTCCGCGCGCGGCTGCGCTTTCGGCAATGGACTTTTGACCGGCGGCGCCGGCGGGACGTATCGGCAAGCCGCGGTTTTTCGGGGCTTTTTTGCGGCGGGGGTTTCCCGGGGGTTTTCCGCGGCGGGGGTGTCCCGGGGGGCTTCTGCGGCGGGGTTCGGCGCTGCTCCGCTCGGCGCGCCGGCGGGGAAGCGGCGCGGAGCCGCGGGCGGGCTTGGGTTCCGGCGGGAGCGGAGTCGTGCTGCTCGGAGCGCGCTCCGGCGGGATCGGGGCCGCGCCGCTTGAAACGCGCCGCTCCGGCGGCAGCGCTGCTTCTGCCGGGCTGGGCTGGGCTCAGCTTTGTGGTGGGGCCGGGCTGGGCTCTGATCCGGGGAAGGGGCCGCCGCGCTGAGCCCTCTCGGGTCTCCGGTCCCGGGTGGACCCTCCTCAGGGACGGTCTGCGCTTTCGCCCCCCCCCCGAGCTCGGGTTTGACTAATAAACACGTGCGCGCTGCATTCTGCGTCTTTTGTTTTTCTATTGCTTTGCGCGGGGTTTCTTTTACCTTGCCCCGTGCCGTAACGCTTTCGCCTGAGGATTTTGCCTCTCCGGCTAGCGTGGCTGTATACTGTTCCCATATCCCCGGATGCATGGCATCCACTGAGCATTCGGCTGCTCCAAGCCCAGGCAGCCTTGCTATAGCAAGATAAAAGTTCCTGAGCTTAAACGCGATAATCCATTGCCTCATACTTACGACCCATACGACGCTGTCTATGACGCTCGCGGGTCCGGGGACGTCTCCCCTACGCCTGGGTACGGTTCGACCGTCCTGGCCGCTGCTTCTGTCCAGGTGAAACCCGTCTACCGGGGGGTTTTTTCCTTTTTTTTTTTTTTTTTTTTTCTTCTTTTCTCCCGGGTTTCGGCACCAGATGTTGCCTCTATAAAAGACAACGGCGACCTGGTTACAAGAAGACAGCACGGCAGCCCGGCTTCACCCGGGCTACTCGGACTAACGACACACGCTGGCACCAATTTGGTGGACGGTCGAAAGCGTTTATTATCTTATCTCATGGGTTTAAATAGGTTTAGGGGTCTTTGCTACGTCAGAGGGGGGCTGGGGGTTTCAGGGACAGTGGGTAGTGGAAATTTACCAGAACAGGTGTGGCTACATTCTTCTGGGACTCCTGGGGTTAACTAGATAAGTGGGGAAGAGAGAGGGGGGAAGGGGTCTGTCTTTCCGTGACATCCCGGTGATCTTCCGCTCCGCCTGTCCCTATCTACCACAGAGGTGAGAGAATATTGCTGAAATTTTATCAGTACTGGCACCTAAATAGTGCTGTATATCCTTTAGGATCTGTTACAGATATACTCATGCAATCACTGTAAAACATAATGAAATTACACTCTTCTCCCTCTAGATTAGCCTAGGAAACAGCTGGGAACACAGTATTCATTTCTGTCTTCCTTATTTTTTGCATTGAGAATTTCTAACACGTTCAAACTATTGGTCAGTCAGAAATCTGTAAGCCATGAGACACTGACCATAAGAAATCAAGATACAAAATTAATTTCCAAATTATGCCACAATTTTTCTCATTTACAGTTAAATTAAAGGGAAAAAGCAATTAGAAAGATGTTACTTAAGCCTGAGTGTATACAAGGCAAAGAGGTAGTTCTTGCTGCCAACAATGAAGATCTATCAAATACTGAATGTTGAGTATAGACTCTTTAAAATCTAGGACCAATTTTATATCCAGAGAAAATACAATTTAAAAGATACTAGAAAATTCAATTACAAAAATTTAAGAAATGCTACCTATTGTTTTGAGGACATTATTCATTACTACTTATACTGAAGGATGAAAATGTTGAACAAAAATTACATCAGCTCTGTATGGCAAATTGAGGAAAGTGCTTCCTAAATCTAACGGGTTACCTAATGAAGTTCAGAGGTATTATGTTTGTAGATAGGCAGCAAAGTGCATTATGATAAAATCAAACCTGAAGTGCTTACTGTTCTGAGAGAGAATCTAGCTGAGGGAAAAAATAACACATGCATGCACTCATACCTACCTACACATATCCTGTGTTTACAGGAAGCTTTAATGATAATTCATCATCAGCATTAATGGGGCAGCCTTCCAGCCACATCAAGTAACCAGGAGTGTATGGGCCACAGCTGGAGGTACGAAACCAGCCTGCAGTTCATAATAATTTGCCTGGTAATTCCTTGCTTCTTTTTAATCAAGGGCCATTTTGTACCTTCATAAACTTGAGGACCAGATGGTGTTGTTCTGGTCTCCCAGGTGAACACCAGTACACAAGCCAGGGAATTTCAGGCAGTACTTCCTGCATCTTAGGATACTTTCTCCTTGCCTTAGAGTAGGGGGATAGCCTTGGGACCTCCAGGAAACTAAGCAGACACCCAGCTATGCAGTGATTTCACAATGATTTCTGAACGTGTTAATACTTTCCCCAAAGGCACTGTTAATCTTTGTTATTAGTAACTACATAAGCAAAAGGAAACAAAGAGATATTCAGTATAACTGTTAAAATGGAAGAGTTTTCTATCTTTTGGGGAGTGTTTTTGAGTCTGGCTCAGATTAACTGTGATCAAAATACATTTCTATCCTTGGAAGGCAAAGAGAATGCTTTTGTCTCGGGCCTTTGCTCAGTGACAAAGGTTAGGTTTTTGCATCTGCAAATCTGACCTGAGGCTGCAGAACTGCTCAAACAGGAGAATGAGAAAAGCAAGGAGGAATTATCTGCAGCTAAAAGGCAAGCCTCCCACCACAGGTTAAAGCTTTTTTGCTTTCGGCTGCGGTCTCTTGTCTCATGTTGTCTGATCTAGCATCTAGCTGATAGAAACTCCCTGCAAAATGAGGCATAACAAAGGCAGGAGAGAGAGGAATAGCTTCATTCTACATCACTGTTTATGCTCAGTGCCAGTGGGGAGAGGAAGGCACGGGCATGCGCTCCGAAGGCTGTGCCCCTTGCTAGGTCAAAAAGGAAGCGCTCGTAGGTGGGAGCCTTGAGAAAAAATACCAGTATTTATAGAGGCTATGAAACAGGGAGGAAAATTATATCTTACAAAGGAGCCTCTGTTTGAGCTAGAACAAAGGCAGAAACTTAATACTGAATGATTTTCTCAGAAGGAAAAAGAAGAAGAGAATGGTGTCCCTGCTTAAAAGAAAAGACCAAAAGGAAAGACAGGGCAAAGAACAGTTTCTCAGTAAGGGAGGGAAAAATAATCATAGTGGGAGAAATGGTGTAGTTTGCATCATAAAAGCAAGACTAAATATGGAAGGGAATGAAACTCCTTGAGAGAGGCAGTGGGACTTGGTTCTAGTTACAGCTAATGCCAAGCAATATTACTTTACCCCACCAGGTATTAGTGAATATTAATATTATGTCATTAGTGAGCTTTCAGTACCACTGTAGTATGTTGTGCCTTTTCTGGGGTGAATAAAAAAAAATTCAGTTTCTAGACCAACTGATTTTACATCTTTTACAACCAACACATTTTCTTCTAAAAATAAAATACGTCATGTAAAAGTATTAATTTACAGCTAAAGCAACTATTTTCTGATGTTCTCATTAAGCCTATTTTATGCACCTGTCTTCAATTCACTCTTTTGATATTGTAAACCACAAATAAGTGTACTGGGAGAGAGTAATTAGCCATAATTATTGTTTCTTTGTAATATTTTGGGATGTTGAGAAGATTTCTTGCATGAGGGTGTATTTGTGTATTTTCTGAGATGGAAAATGTTCATAATGATGCTGAAGCTTATGACTTGAACCTACACATCAACAGCGGCCTGCTATGAGGAGAGAAATAAAAGAATTATAGTAGTGTCTGCAGCAGCAGGTTTCACCAAGGACAAATCCCAATATGGTTTAATCACTGCTTGGTTTTAAATATTTTTCATGAAATATTTGCATTTTTATGTCTGCTAAAGGCTTTGATAGTTCCAAACTCTTTCATTTACTAAATTTGCTATAATGATGTGTATGTTTAAATATATCTGTGTGTATAATGATCTGTAACGTCACTGATCCTCTGTGTAATGAATTAGACTTTTCACTGTTGTAAATAGGACTGATGTGAGATAGATAAACCAGGCCAAAAAGTATTGATACATGGAATTGATGTAAACCAGGTTAGAGGAGAAACTAATAAACATACTTGACTGATTTGCAGTCTAATCCTATACAAAACATTGGAAACCTAACTTGTGAGCACTGAAACAATTAATCTCAGCTTAAGTATTAAAAGCAATGTTTCAAATTCAGTTGTGGTTTGTCCCCTCTACACTCCTTAATATTACACAAGATATGATTTTGCAGACTAAATATAAGCATTAGTATTTATTTCAAAATTGGATTTAATGTGAAATATGTTTTTCACGAGGATTTTTTTAACAAAATAATGGATTTTCCATCTATTTGCAAATCTAAACTATTCAATTCAAACAGTAACTGTGAAAGTGTGAAAAGCTGTTCGCAGTTCTGTAGCCATCTCAAGTTTCATCAATTTGTTTTTCAGTCTTTGTTATTTCTTGTTTCTTATGTATCTCCTGGGACAACTTCTTGCTTGAGGAGAGAATGCTAATAGCTCATTCATCCTCCAGGATGTTTCCTTGCAACAATGAGAATACTCCCCAAATTTCATCTAATTCCTTTGCCTCTTCTCTGTAAAATCAAGGAAAAAATAGTCAAGAAACATTAATATAATCTGAATAAGGCTGTTCTGTAATAACAGCCTGATTTTGGTTTGTGTAAAGAGATATTTAAATAGATTATGCTTTGGTTTTTTTGGTTTTTTTTTGTTTGTTTGTTTGTTTGTTTGTTTTTTTATTTTACTAACATACTCATCAAACTTGCAATTAAAGTTTGTGTACCTGTAGGTTAGCCTGCTGCAATATTTAAGAAATAGTTTTCATTTTCCTGGAACCACAAGATATTTCTTGGCCCATGCAATATGGTGATACACTGCAGTGTTCATAGCATTGTTTAAAAAAAAGAAAAAAAAGGAAATATGAGCATGAATGCAGACAAGACAAGTATTTGTACTGTAGATGGATTCTAGAGAGAAATGAACTTGGAGTTGGTGGAGAGCTTAAGTTTTCTTAGATATAATAGATGAGGAAAGCATCTATTATCTATTTGTCTGGAATTTATAAGAAAAGATAATTTTCTTTTTCAGGGCATATCTACCAGGGGAAATTAACTATGATAGCTATTCTGGATTAATTGTCCACACAGATCCTGGATTAATATCAAACAGAAGCAGGGCATTCTTATTCCAGAATTAAAGTGCATATGTAAGGAAAAATTTGCAATTTGCAAACTTTCTGTTCATGCCAGAATTAATCCAGATTAATTTCTTTACAGTCATCCTGGGAAAAAATACACTCGTTTAGTTTTTAAGGAAAGGATTTTGAAATCTAGAATAGCAAGGGTCATTCCAGAAGGGATCTTAATAATCATCTTGCTCCAACCCCCTGCCATGGGCAGAGACAACTCCCACTAAACCAGCTTGCTCAAAGCCCTATCCAACCTGGCCTTGAGTACCTCCGGGATGGGGCATCCACAACTTCTCTGGGCAATATGTTTCAGTGTTTTTCCATCTTCAGTAAATATCTTCCTAATGTCTTCAGTTTAAAGCCCTCTTTCAGGGCCTTTTTAACTCTTGTGCACTTTCAGATTCCTTACAAGGTCAGAGAGTAGTTCTCTGTTCTCCCAATCCCTCCCTTTGCCTTCTGCTCCTTGGCCACTGTGGCTGGAGCACTGGCAGGTGAAGAATGCAAAAAAATCATTGAGTACCTCAGCCTTCTCTATATGCTGGTTTCCCAGTCTCCTGTTTCCTTCTGAAGAGGAACCACGTTTTCCCCTATCCTTCTTTCTATAAGATTTTTTTTTTTTTTTTGAGTTTGCCCAGGACATCCTTGCTTATACAAGCTGATTTCCTGGCATTTTTGCATGACTTCCTCTTTGTTGGCGTGTATTGTTCCTGAGTCAGGAAAATGTGGTCCTTGAATATTGACCAGCTTTCTTTGACCATACTCTGTCAATAAGATTCCCGAAGAGGCAAAGTCTGCTCTCCTGAAATCCAGTGTAGTGAGCTTCCCATGTGCCCTCCTTGCTGCCTTAAGGAACTTGAACTCCACTACTGCATGGTCACTACAGTGAAGGCTACCCTTGAATTTCACATCCTCTACCAGACCCCTTGTTGGTCCCGTGTGTCACCTCTCCTTGTTGGATCTTCTATCCCTTGGAGAAGGAAGTTATCAGCAGGGCAATCTGGTAACATCCTGGATTCCTTGCACTTGACTGTACTGTCCTTCCAACAGATGTCAGAGTGTTGAAATCCCCCATGAAGGTAAAGTTTTGTGAATGTGAGGCTGCTCCTATCTGTCTATAGAGTACCTTACCTGCTTGGTCTTCCTGGTCAGGTGGCTTGAAGCAGACCCTCACTATTCTGTCACCTGTCATGGAACCTCCTTTAATCCTGACCCATAAGATCTTGATCCTCATGCATCCCCAGACAGTGTTCCATGCATGTCAGCTGGTCATTGACGCAGATGATGCTGCTCACTCCTCATCTCCCTTGCTTGTCCTTCCTAAAGAGCCTGTATCCTTCCACTCCTACTTACCAAAGATCCATCCCACCACATCTCTGTGATGCCAGTAAGATCACAGCCCTGCAAGCCTGTGCACATCTTTAACTCTTCTTTGATTCACAGGCATTTCAGGAGCCCCCATGTCTGGAAAGACTGGAATTCCTCTAATTCCTCTGTGCTGGTCTTCAGGTGCTCTCCTGCTGACCTGATACCACTCTTCACACTCTGGGTACCTATTGCTGACACTGGCATCAAACTGATATGAGCAGGATGGGTTGAGATTCCCCTTCCCCAACAATTTTATTTTATCCCCTCTTCACCATCTTCATAGAAATTCCCTAAAGCTGGCTCTGAACTGTGAGAAAAGGAGAATTACCTTTGTAATGATTCAAACTATTTCTGTGTATTTACAACTGTAGTTCCTATCTGATTATACTTCTGGAGTTACTGAGCATTGGGATCCTTGGAACTGCACACAAGAGATATTAGCTCTGCTCTGAACATATCTGAAAACAAAAAAGAAAACAACAAAATAATGTTCCCTGGAATAGATCTATAACAAAAAATAATATTAAATTCATAGTTAAGTTTGGTGTGATAGTAAAGCTGAGAATGAGACTTCTCTGTCAACATCTGTAGATATCTGTAAAATCTGTGAAATTACTGCATCTTTTATCTTTCTAGACTCTGATGGGTTATTTTTTCTTTGTTAACATAAGTGACTACCTGGTAGGGGAACCAGCTTTTCATATTAGTTACTTGATTATTGTCTAGCATATTGTAGCTTAACTTTTCCTCCTCCTGTTCCCTCAAACAAAAAGCCTCTAAAAACCTATGGGAAATCAGGTGAGAAACTGCATTAGAGAAAATCAGTTCATATATATACAGACTAACAACCTTCTGACCTTTCTTGCCAGAATACACATGATAAAGGCAATTGCCAGCACTGTTATTTGTTCTCATTTTATTAAGTCTGTTTTTACAATAGGTATTTGAGATAACTACTCTGATGGCTATTTCTCCAGATGTCTGGTTTAAATATACCATAAAACATGCTGGGTAGTGTATCCACTAACACCATATAGTGATGAGAGTAGCAGATTAACATTAAACAATGTGTTAAAGGAGAAAATGTTTCTAAATTGCAGTTTCTAGAGTTAGTTGCAACCACCAGAAATAATTAAAACTGCAATAATTAAAAAAGGATTTCCTTCCATATGCTCTTTACTTTTCCCCTTAATTCAGGTTTTAAATTCCAGGATGCTTTCAGAGTAAGGATATTCAGGTTTGGTGCTTCTGATGCTGTGCAATGGAGGGAGTATGTTTGTGCTTCCAGAGCTGGGAAGAAATCACAGATGTTCTGTCTCTGCTCCTTGTCCACTCCTTCATTATGCACAGACACTCTCTGCCATTGCATGTTAGGTTATTTTATACACAAGTGAGATGCACAGCACCATGATGAGTGTACATTGTTGTTAAAAAATAAGAAATTTTATGTTTTCAATATTCCTTCTCCAAATTTGCACCTTTGAAAATCTCTTCTGTATCCTAAACCTAAGTGTTCAATTCAGACTTTTAGCCTCTGGAAAGAGTCAACAGTCTTTAAATCTAAGAATCTATAATGCTTTTTATGAAACATGCTTTAATATATTTTTCTAAGCAGTATCTCTCCCTTTTTCCCCCCACAAATAACATTGAACACTTCATGCTTTTTTGTGTGCATTGCTTTGTTGCCATCATCACTACCCTGGTTATACATTTCAGCTTTGGTGTTCTGCTTTATCTTTTTCTATAACTTCTAAACAATATTCTCAAATTACTTATTTCCTTTTCTCTTTTTATTTTTATTTTTATTTTTTTTACCCCATTATTGGATAATTTTTCCTTTCTATCTATTCCACCAAGTGTTTTTCAACAACAGCATTTGATTTCTGTGATTTCCTTTCATAGTAACTTGTATAGAGAAAACATACTTTGACAGATACTTTGGGCAGATAATGAGTATTTTGGAGATGGGTGATCATGTGGTACTTGAAATCCCAGCTGTAATGAGTAACAACCTTTCCCCAGCTGGATGTGTTCTATTTCAGTTTGTTTAAATATCTGTCTCAGCTTTGCAGACTCTAGAGTAGGATTGAGTTCTTCTGAAAGGTTTTCAATTAGCACGGTATTCCCAAATTATCAAAGTGGAAATGTATCAGAAAGAGGAAAAAAAAAAAAGCAAACCATTAACAATTTTATTTCAAAATCCTTTAACAATTTTGGTTACTTAGCATAGCAAGAAACATAGTTTGAATGGAGTCTAACAAACTAATTTTGATAGTCCTGTGCTTGTCAGCCATTGTTTTTTTTCCCCTTTAAGTCAATACAGTGCATTGCTTTGATTTCTAAGCAGTGAGCAGAAATAAGTGAAACATTTTAATTGAAAACTGAGCTTCTATGTTCAACATAAGGAAAAAAAACAAACCTCAAGCTGGAGAAAAGAAAATGTTTCCTTTGTATTAACAGATGATGAAAAGTTCTCTTTTGTCGGGAAACAATGATTTTCAATTCTGACTACCATTGTATTATGACTCCTCACAATGCTCCAGAAATTATTTTCCTTTAATTTTCACGTTCTTTTAAAATCTGAGATAATGGGTTGGTAGCACAACACCTACCTCACAGGAGACTGGCCCCTGAATATAAACTATATGATGAAATGGGAGCTCCTGGCATGAAGAGGATAATCATATTGGTTGAAACACAACCATTAGAGACTGGAACTAATGACTGCCTTCTGCAGGCTCCTGTCAGGTGGAAGCAGGAACAGACACTACTTTACTTTAGAGGAAAGATTCCAAGCGATTAATGTCCTGGTATCTGATTAATGTCCTGGTGACCTATATGAAGAAATTTGGTAAAAAGCTCTTCTCTTCTGAAATGGTAGATTTTTCTAGCTGTATTTTATTACTTCTCACTAGAGTTTAAAACCCACAAGGTTGATGCCCAAGTCAGCCAGCACCATTTTGCACCCACACCCTTCAGCAGAAATGCAGGGATTTAATGGGTAAAAGAGGGCTTTTGAACTTTACAAAGGTGATGTTTTTTCTATGATCCTTTTCCTGTCTTCTCTTACTTCATCCCGAACCTGGGTGTGGGACAGTGGCAGAGTCTAGTTTTCCATGCAGAGCGGCCATTTGTCATCATCTGGAAAACCTTCCCAGCAGACAGGAATTTGGAGAGATGATATGAGTTTGACAATGTTTCTTTCTTCCTTGACAGCTCATCAGCCTACTCCATAACTTTTACAAGAGATTTTCAGGACAGTGAAAAGCTGCGGCATAAGATTTTCTTTAATGGATTTCACTGCCTGGGCTTATTTTCACTTGTAATAGCCCAGGCATCTCCTGAAACTCCAGTGTTTTCTTGTCAACTTGGATGTGAAGGCAGTTAACTTTGGTGTCCTTTTCTCCTGGGCAAGTGGGCTGGATTCAGCTAAACTTTTCATCAAAGTTAACTGATTAAAAAACCGAGTTATGGGAGCTGACACTTGGGTCTGATATTTGAACAAGGAAAGCAGGGATTGTTATCCACTGGTTCTTAAAATCAATTCACTGCAGTTGTTAATCCCCGTGCTTACGTTCTTCGGAGTGCTTCAGCTTCCTTCATTGTGTGGTGACTATTTGTGCCCTCAGTGTTACACGGACATGTGACAGGAGACCAGTGAAGCCATAAAGGGCATGAGAGAAGCTGGAATACATCAGGAACCATGGTTGTATAATGTGAGAGAAGGTGGGGGAAGGAAGGTGCAGTCTGGTAAAGAGCAACAGGAGGAAGATAGAGATAATAAAGGAGTAGTTACAGTAACACAAAGGGGAGTGGATGAAGTGATCATGCAAGAAAGTAGAAACCCCAGACAAAGCCACAGTAGAAAAGGGACAGGGAAATTTGGCAATCCCTCCATCCTGTGCTGTGACTGCCAAGACCACCACCGTGTCTGCAATGACAGCGAAAGTTATACATACAAACTGTGTTTTGAGCACTGGAGGAGGAAGACCATTTCTTGACATATTTACCCATTTAATGCAGAAGGAAAATTCACCCAGGAGGAGTTTTGGAGAATGATAATATTTTGCTCAACAGCTTTTAAAAAATATGTTCTTTTGAAATGGTCTAAACTTTAGCTGATCACGTGAATACAAAAATATACTCTACAACAAATTTGATGCATTGAAAAACTAGAGTAGCAAATTGCTTTATGCAGTGGTGAATATAATGAACCCCATTAAAAGCTTTTAAGTTTATAATGGGTTTATCTTCAGAATAATAGAAGAGGTTTATTAGATCAAGTTATATGCTATTTTTTGCTAGTGATAAAAGTTTTTTAGGATTTCCTGTCTTTTTAGTATTTCTCTGTGACTAGTACTTCTCACAAAATTCTTGCTACTTTGCAAATAGTATTAATATAGACATTTTGAAACAGGTATGTTCCATCTTCTGTATAGCAAACAGTAGCAGGATCTAATAGAAAAAACAGGCCACCATTTTTGATTTCTTAACACATAATTAAATAAATCTTTTTCATGCAAACCAATTCTGTAGAAGAAAGATATCATGGTGCCCTTGCATATACTAGTAATAGCCAGCTCTGTGTCTTGAAGACTCGGCATCTGACAGGTGTGCTGCTATTGGCTGGGATAGATATTTATCTCTATGGTAGCTGGTATGGGACTGTGTTTTTGATTTATGATGGGAACGGTATTGATAGCACAGGGCTGATTTAGCTGTTACTGAACAGAGCTTACACAGAGCCAAGGCCTTTTCTGGTTCACACACCATCTTCCCCCACCCCACCAGCAAGGAGGCTGGGAGTGCACAAGGATCTGAGAGGGAAAACTGCAGGGACAGCTGGCCTTGATGACCAAAGAGACATCCCCTACCCTATGGTGTCGTGCTCAGCATATAAAACTGGGGGAAGAAGAAGGAAGAGGTGGGGAATGTTCATAGTGATGATACTTGTTTTCCCAGGTCACCATTACACTTGATGGACCCCTGCTCTCCTGGAGACAGCTGAACACCTGCTCACTTGCTGCCCATGGTATGTGGTGAATACTCTTGCTTTGCTTGTGAGCATGACTTTTGCCTAACTCATTAAATTGTCTTTATCTCAGCCCATGAATTTTCCTCACTTTTATGCATCTCATCTTCTCCCCCAGCCTCTGTGAGAATGACTGATTGGCTGTGTGGGGGGCTTGTTGCTTGCTGGGTTTAAACTATAACACAGGTTGACCTTGACTTTCAGCAATAGGCTTCTTTCAAATAAATATCACTTTCTCCAGGTAGAAATGGATATTCAGAAAGCACAGACAAAAAGTCAAAACCCAAACACATGAACAAACAGAAGCCTTCTGTAATTGTATTTCAGAAATGCCATGAGTGTGTTTTAAAAGTATATGACAACATGCAGGTTTTGTCCTTGTTTGATAGTATTGAAAGCTCATAACATGAACCAGGAAAGCTTTGAAGTACTGCCTCTAGACACAGCTTGTTATTGAAGAAACATATTGCTGCTGCTCAACAAGAAATTCCTCTATTGAACTCCTCTGCTCTAAGTTCCCCAGACAAATAAGCAGCAGTTGGACCTAACACGGGCCTTTCACATACTGGAGAACATACCTGCTTTCACCCAGCTAAGGCGGGAGCATTAATACACTGCAGCAGCTGGGAAAACACGTGCGTGCTGCCAATTAGGAAACCTTTCAAAGTGAGGCTTTGCAGCTCATCTGTGATCTGCAGACCTCAGCTTGGGAACCATTATTCTCTACTAATGGCACCTGTGAGCCAGGAGGGATGGGAAACTGGGTTTTGAGGGAGCAGAGTCTATTAAATGCTATGGCAACAGGTAGCAAAACAGTGTTCTCCCTCTCTCCCTAATTAGTAGCTGTTAGCATCTGGAGTTGACTGTTGGTGGATGTAATTTGCTGCACTCCATCATGTGATGGTGCAAGGATCAGTGAAGGGTGATACAAGGACCAGTCAAGAGGTAAAAGAAATATTAGGGATTAGCTTCTCTATACATACTTTGCAATGCCATGTTTAAAATAAAATCATGCTCCTGGAGACATGGGAGTAATGTACCTAATGTTTACAATATTTTCTGCCTTGTCTTGATTGTTTTGGTTATGTGCTTTGCATTCCTTTGGCAGAAAAATACACACTGATCTTTTCACTTGTTTGAAATTTCCAGAAAATGAAATTGCCTGTTGAAAAGAAAATTCCTATGGTAGATCTGAGTGAAATCTTTCCACTTATATAAGTGATCCAAATCCCTCGTAAATGAGAGGTTTCAGGTAAGCTCTGGTTTTGTGGCATACTGATAGAGAGCTGGGGAAGTAGCCTTAGGTATGAGGTTGCTCCTGTCCATAGGGAGAGGAAGGTTCCATGCAATCAATATAGTGAAGTCTTTCTTCTTACCAAAGCCGAATGTTTTCAGACCACCATCTTTCTATTATATATGATTATTACTAAATAAATTTGACCTTTAAGGTTCAAAATTGTTTGGAGAGAGAGAGGAAAGATGTATCTGAAGATGTAGTGTATTTGCAAATATATTTCCTCATTTCCTGGAGAAACTAAGATAAAAAGAAGAACTTCGGTCTAAAGTATTGCATATGTTTGGTACGTTTGAAGGCAGGAGTGACATTAGACCACTATGCTCAATTGCATCAATATTTTATGCTTGATTGTATTAATCTCTTTCATTCAGTGCTTGGTTACTACCAAAATCCACAATTTTCTCATCGACTGGCTGGAGAGGAAAAAGGAGCTTGACACTAAGAGATGTCAAAGGAAAGATCTGTCAGCTGAAACTCTACCCAGAACCATTTTCTGTGCAAAATAAAATGGGGTGGTGAAGTACCAGAGTTTGCCAGGTATGATACTGACATGCTACAGAAAGAACAATTATAGTTGTGCATGTCTGGTGGTCCAAAGAATGTTCAGCTTCCTTTCTGCCTGCTTCAGTAGCCAGAAGACAGCAGTACCAGTTAGTTATGTACTTTTGTGAGACTTTACAAAAACTCGTGCATTTTATATGATCCTAATCTGCAAAAATTTATTCATGGCTTTGTTTCTATTGTTCTAAGAAATTCCAGTTATACATATTTGCAGAATGTAGATTTCTCATGATACATGCCAAGTACAGCCCCCAGGCTGTACCAAGTTATATCAGCTCTTTGCCATCAGCAGGTGGACAATGTCTAGTGGTTTAATAAGCACTGCTCTGATTATTCATGTGCTTATGTTTTCTTTTGTTGCTTTATATGAGTTTGAATAAATGATGCAGCAGCTTTGCAGGAACTTATATATTATGAGAAACTATAACAAAATAGAAATTTCTTCTAAAACCAGAACTCATAGTTTATTTATTAGGTAAACAATATGGGTTAATAGAAGGAGAACTTTTTCCATTTTTAACAGTGCCTAAATAGAAGTTCCAGATTTCAAACATCATCAACTTTGCAAAAATGGATTTTAATTTCTCTCTTTGTTTTTAGTTGTGTACTAGCTTTACCCTGAAGGCCTGAAAAAACTATCTTTTGAAAATATAGACAAAATTATAAAAGTGATGAGGTCTAGGTGATGATAGGCACTTGAAAATCCCACTAGATACCCATTTGTGTTTTTAGGCAACTGGAACAGAAATTCATCTTAAACTCTGCAAATTTATCAGTTACTCATTGGGCATTTGTGACAGCAGATTTAGGGATCTGCAGGTGCACTAATAAGAAATCAGCATAATCTGCAGCAGCACAAATAGCTGTGTTATACAGAAGCTTTAAACTAGGGTAGGCTGCAGGAATGACTCAAAGCAAAAGAGTTGTGAAGCTTGAGGAACAGAAGCTCCAAAAGGACCATAGGGGAATATTTGATTAGGGAAGTTTTGGTTATCATTACTGTTTGATGCATATGTTTTACAAAAGATAATTTTTTTCCCCCCCAAACCCAGATTCGGCTGTTCAATGAATGACAGTGGATTAAACTTTATTGGCACATATGATAAAGCAATACTGAAGTAATTGCTTGGGATTCAAGCATTGTCTGTGAGACATACAGATTATAGAGGGGAGAAAAAAATTTTATACAAACTACACAAAAATAGTCTAAATCACTACACTGGCTTTTAGTGCCCAAATCCTTGAGAAGGAGAAGAATGGCAGACAAAGGGCAAATGAAAAGAAGGTGAAATAACACAAAATTAATCCTTATGTTTTCTCTTATCGCCAAGTCCTGCTTGTCATTTTTCTACATTAAAAATGTCTTTTTGAAGTACCAATTCATTCAACAGATACATGATATATATATCAAAGGTAGCCTAATGCTTTGCAGGACCTGCAGGATTTTCCTGGCTGAGATTACGGAAATTCATTTGTGCTGCATTTTTAGCCCAGTGGCCCACTATACTTGCACCACTTTTGTAGCCTGTAAGAACAGTGACACTCATTTTATGAGGATGAGGTTGTAAATCACTTACTTTTTAAGTTCAGTTTTTCCCCCTGGCATTCTCCTCTGACAGATTGGACTGAGCTGGGCCTTGAGGATTCTACTTCACCTCTAAGCCCCTAAAAGCACTGCTGGCATGTTGTTGTTTTTTCTTTGCCTGCATGTTTAAGATAGCTCTTCTGAACGTCCAGTCATTGTCACTGAGCAGTGGTCTTTAAAATTCATGCAGAAAGCAATTATCTCTTGCCTGGAATGATGTACACATTTGAAAAGCAGCTTTGGATTTCCTTCATTAATATATTCTGATGTGGGTTTTAAAAACCCTATTTAAAAGGAAACCAGATTAGTAAAAGACAAATAAAAGATCTCAAAATCTGGCATGCATTTACTTTGTCTGTAAAGGGTTTTGTAAAAGATGATGTTTTATCAATATTCAAGGTGCCAATCATGCCAAACACTGAAAGGCAGAGAACAGTCCAAGGTAGAGAAAATTTGGTAACTGTACAACTAGAAATAACAACATTTATTGTTATTTTAATTGAGAGGTGCTTAGATTATTTCTTGCTTCTTTTGTGAAGGCAAATATGCAGAATCTTAGTCAGGTTGTGCAGTGTGTATTTGCTTCTTATTTCTACAAATTCTTTAACAGAGAGCATTATCCTACCTTCTAATTTACCTTGTGTTATTATAGAGACAGAAATTTATTTTCATATTTTATTTATATTATATGTATAATATTTAAAATTTTTATATTATTATTTATTACCATTTTTGATTTACTGTAAAATTTTGATATGTTCTGTACTGCAGTTGTTGGTAGATAACCAATGACATGGTGAATTATGATGCACAAAGGCATGAACATTTTAATAGAAAATTATTGTGGTTGTTACAGTCTTAGTATATTTCTTGAGTACTAGAAAAAGCAGGGATAGGAGACCTGTAGCAGGGCTTAGTCAATTTGGAAAGTCAAATTCTGTCCTTTTGAAGAATTTTAATGACACAGAGAAATGATGATCTCACCCAAAAATATCTAGACAGGGTTTAGTGGTGAACACAGCGGTGTGGGGTTAACAGCTGGGTTCTATGCACTTAGAGGCCTTTTCCAGCCTTAATCATTCTTTCTTGAACTGCAGGGACAATTTTTTGCATGTAATTTACTTGATCTTATTATTAATTTTTATTTTTAAACAGAAATGAGAAGCAGAACAGTTTCTTGGCATTATCATGTGGCTGTAAACATCAGTGTTCACTGAGGATAGCTATGAGGAGTAGCTAGGCTGTCTTGAGTAGGGCCTGAACACACTGTCATCTCTGCTGAACCAGCCAAAATAAAACCACGTGCCTTGTGTATGTATGGGGAGAGGAATTTGCTGCTGCAAGAGTCTCTTCATGAGAAGCAGGGATGGCTGGAGAGGGATGAAGGAGAGAGAAGCAGCACCAAGTAGAGTGATCAAGTTTTAAGTGTACAGCCCCAGAGGAGCTCTCAGAGAGAGCTTTGTGGCTGAATGCGAACAGAGGTGGCTCCTAACATTGCCTGAGGAGAAGCTGCTTCTGTAGCAGCTGCTGTGCCAAAGGTGGATACAGCTGCAAGAGTAGTTGAACTCATCACAGTCAAGGGAAAGAGTGAGTGCTTAGACCACAGCAAATCTGCTGGAGCTTTCTTGAGAAGTTAGGCTGGGTTACTTCAAAAGTGCAATGGACCTGAACTGGAGGTTTATTTCTCTTGGCACATGATATGTTTTAGTACCTTTGGAAACTTTTACTTAGGCTCTCAGGTAACTGATTTAAAATGAAGGCAGATTTTCAGCACATGTGGTGATGTTTTCAGATATGTGGTGATGTTTTCAGGCAGGCACTTGAATGATTTCAATTGACGGTCAACACAGCACAGCAGAGATGGTCATCCATGTTCTTCCTTCAGGCACTGTGGTGCCTCCAAGGGCCCTCATGTATATTCATAAAATTATAGAATCATTTAGGTTGGAAAAGACCCTTAAAGTCATTGAGTCCAACTGTTACCCAAGTGTTACCAAGTCCACCACTAAACCACGCCTCTAGGCACAGCATCTTCACATCTTCTAAACACCTCCAGGGATGACAATTCCACCACTTTCCTGGGCAGCCTGTTCCAATGCTTGACAGCCCTTTCAGTGAAGAAATTTTTTCCAAATATGCAATCTAAACCTCCTCTGGTGTTACTTGAGACCATATCCTTTTGTTCTGTCACTTAATACTTGGGAAGAGAGACTAATGTTGTTTTATTCACCTCATTGCTAAGAATCTAAGTGCTTTTTCTACTTCCATCCTGCTGCGAGCTATCTGGGCTGCTGAAAAGTCTGATATCCATCCCAGAAACACTTACCCCATTGCTAGCAAGGACTTTCTTGCATCTGTCCTGTTGGTAAGTCGTCTGCAACATGCTCATCTGTAAGAGTATCATGCAGACTTTAATGAAAGGTCTTAGGGCTGAATGAGGTTTTCTGTGTCCCCTCTGACCTCCCTGCAGCAGTGCAGGTGAGCAGGCTGAGGCTTGCAAAACCAAAAGTAGACGAATCATGTGAGAAGCAAAACAAACTTTGGAGCTCACAGCAAGGGAGTAAAGCAATTAGCTGATTTTAGGGACTTTTCAACTGGTGCCAGCTACATTTTGTAGTTAACTGCTTGAAAACATTTTAGTGGGACCAAGTCATTCCCCAGTCTTGTAATGATAGACACTGAGGTGCTAATTTCCAGAATGCAAAATGGAGCCGGATGACTTCTGGTTGAGAAGACACTTTGCCTTCAATTTTGGTTCCATCAAGGTCGGTTTCTCAGCTTATATGCTCTCTGCAAGGTAGACACATTAGACAATTAAGGCACAACAGTTTGGCATCAACTAGGACCAGCATCATATCAGAGGTCTGCAAACCCATATGCCATCTGTTCTGCTCTGTTCAAAGTTTTTGGCTTTGTTATAATTTTGGCAGTTGACTCAAAAAGGAAATGGTTACTGAAATCTGAAGTTAAATTTTTTGCCAGCAGACCACTCACTGCTTGCTTAACCTTGAAATACTCAAACAATCTCTACTCTGTTCTCAAGCAGTGTAGGTGTAATGGGGGTAAAATCACTTTGTGGTATTACATGAAGTGAGTGGACATTTACTTGTACCAGCAGCACTTTTGTGACAGGACTGGGAGGATTCGTGCAGCCCTCAGACTGGAGGAGGAGGTTAGTAGTAAGAAAAGAATATCACCAAGCCAAGAGAACAGAAAAGCAGTGGAGGTAGAATTATTGCTAATGCAACTGAAATGAAATCCAGACAAATCCGTGAAACCTTTTCCTTTTTCATTTGTCTCAATACTCTCCATGTTGCTGTCTCAAGGAATCACCTTATACATCTCTTTATATTATACTGCTATCAAAAAAGATGGTTATTAATCACTCATCTGTAACAAACATGGAAATTGAATAATTAATGACAGATTAGAAGATCGTTTTTTTGTCCTCGGTCACTCTTGGACACCTCTGGGTTTTTCCTTTTTATTTTTCCTGTTTTGCATATGTATGTTTTATTTTGTACATAATTTCTCTCCAACCAAGCGGACAGAAAACAGTAGAAGTATGAACATTTTTGGTGGTGCAGACTGAAAATAAATTCAGTCTCTCACTATACAAGGGGTCTCTGTATTGCTAACATGGTCTATAAGATCCTTGCCCAAGTGACAGGTTTCTCTTTTTGGCTGTTAGCTTTTTTAGCCTGAGCTAACATTCCCTCATAGTGTTTTCTGTAAAACAGAAGAGACATTGAACTATAAAATTTAAAAAAACCACATCACCCATTCTCCCTCTCCCCTGAGAAGTTTACAAATTGCTAAAGAATGTGAAAAAAAGTAGTTTGGTTTAGACCAGAGAACTATTCTCACTTCTATAAGACAAATCACACTTTTGCAGTGTGCATGTGATGAGGCACCTGTGAATTACCTCAGGGACTGTTTTCAGCATTCTTCAACCTGATTCTGAACAAAGGGTGTGGGGTGGCATCACTGAAGAGTTGGGACATGAGTCTATTCTGCTTGTATTTAGCTGAAGGTACAAGCATGCTCATAACTGATTTTTCATGTATTTTTAATTTTTTTTACTCTTATTACCTAATTTCTAGGAGATTCACTCTGCAAAATCAAGTCTTGCATACAATGTCATGAGTATTATTTTAGGTGTGAAACCAGAATGTACTTTAAATATCTTCACAAGCCACTGAGACTCAAAATATAAAACTTATGTTTAAATAAAAGGGAAAGAAAACTGCAAGGGTAAATAAAACATGTCTCGGCAGACTTTTCAGAAAAACCTGCCTAAGTAAGAGACTTAGAATAGCTGTTTCTCCCATGTCTCCCAATTTTTCTGTTTTCTCCCATTTTTTAAAGATTTACAATTCTATAAAGTGTTTTTCAACTTTGGATGCCATTCTGAAGAGAGTCACTTTTGTCATGGACTCTCTACATGCTGCATCTTTTTGTAGAAAGAGAGTTTCTTTTATTGAAAACAAAAAACAAAGGTCTTAGAATAAATTTTTTTCTTGCTCGATGCCTGAATTTATCAAATTTAGAAGCCAAGAGAAAGATTTCTTCTGAATGCAAGTCCCCTTTCACATTTTGTCTCTAGACTTAGCAGCAAGTCAAGAAAATAAGGAGGTGACCAGCATGAATGAGCAGGAAACTGCTGATTAAGTGCAACAGATAAGGATGTGGAAGGAAGAAATAGGAACATCTACCCAGTGGTAATAGGGAGACATTTCCTGAGCCTGCAGGGATGGAATTAAGAAAATTCAGCTGGAGCTGAAATTATCAGGGGATGTGAAGGACAGATAGATGTAAGCTTGTAGCAAAAAAAAAAAAAAAAAAAAAAACAAAAAAAAAAAAAACAAAAAAAAAAACAAAAAAAAAAAAACAAAAAACCCAGTAAATGAAAACAGGGGCCCCATGGCTCAGTGGAACAGGAAACCTAGTGTTAAGGGAGCACAGTAAAAACTGAGATGCTAAATTCCCATTTTTCTTCCTCAGTTTTTACTGGAAAAATTTTCTGGAGGGACTTGTGGACTTCAGTGAAGAAGAAGTTGAACTTGATTCAGCAGTGAGCCCTCAGAAACTAGAGACACACAGGCTGTACTAGCAAGAGTGCAGCCAGCAAGACTAGAAAGGGAAGCTGTTCTCTTCCCACACTTAGTACTGGTGAGACCATAGCTGCAGTCCTGGACCTAGTTTTACATTCTCAAGTATGAGAAAGATACTGACAGGAAGAAGAGCATTGTGGAGTAATACTAGGCACCAAGATCAGCTCATGCATCTTACCATTAGCCCCTCAAGCTTTGCCTTCAATAACAAACATTTCTTCAGACATTTTCACAGCTGGAAGAACAGTGTGCTCCCCAGTATGCTGTAGGGGTCACCATGAAAAAGAGATTCTAAATAGCTACCAGCAAATCTAAGAAAACTTCAACTGGATTGAAAACCTAGAATACCTATTGATTTCCACCACAGCTTCATTAATCACTTTCTGTAAAACACTAATTTCCTGGTCACAAGCAGCAGCATAAAGAACAGATGAAATACACACAAAACCAAGATCAGCACACCCACCTCTGCAATAATTTATCTGCCAATCAATAATTTAAAACAAAGCAAAAATGTTGGGGTATGCACTCAGAACCTGAAATGCAGTGCATTAGCTTTGAGGAACTATTACTCTACTGAACCCACCCCCTCTCCAGAGCTCCCAAAAAAGAATCATCACCTGTAAGGCAATTCTGTGAAAAGGTACCCCGTATGTAACCAAACCACAACACTACCATATACAAAGTGTCTTCATTTAAAAAAATCACCTCGATTGTATGCAGCTCCTTGTGTTACACCCCAGCCTTGAAAATAACTCTGAATTATCATCCACACTTGAAGAAAGTTGGCATTTATTTCCTTTATTGGGAAATAAATTGGCAGCATATTCCCTCTCACCCTCTCCACATTCTCACTCAGTTGATTGCCCAAAGAAAATTTCCTGGAGTTCAACATGCACCACTGGTTCAGGGCATTGTTCAGGATGACTGGGAAATTTGGCAGGAGGTCCACTTGGCTAAGCAAGGAGCTTCTTAATGAACTAAAATGCAAAGCACATAAGAAGTGAAAACAAGGGCAAACAACAAAGGAAAAGTATAAAAGTACTGCTCAGACATGTTGGTACAAAACCAGAAAGACTAAAGCCCAGTTGGATTTAAAACTGGACAGGAACATAAAAACTAACAAGCATGTCAGAAGTGAAAAGAAATGCAGAGAATGTGTGAGTTCATTTCTGAACGGAAGAAAACCTAGTGATGGAGAGTATGGAAAAGACTGCTCAATGGCTTTTTGTCTCAGGGAAAACCTGCTCTTAGATGTCTGCACACATCAATACATGGGCTGTATGGGAAGCCAACAGTGTATTAAAATCCATAGGTCTGGATGGGACTCCTCAACAGGTGCTGAAAGACATATCTGACATGCTTGCCATAATTTTTGAAAAATCATAGTGTTTTTTGGCAGGTATCCCTGATGACTGGGCTGATGTTACCCCCAGCTTTAAGAAAGATAAGAAGCAGGATCTAAATAACTGCAGGCTGATCACCCTCACTTCAGTCCTTAGAAAAATAACAGAGCACATCAATTTCTGAACATAGGAATGACAGGTAGCAATGAAGAACAGTGAACAGATTTATCAGAGCAAATCACAGTTCTGAACTTAGACTGTGGACTGGACAGCATTAAGGTAGGGTGCAGGTGGGCTGGTGATTATTTCCCTCCTTTAGACACTTGTGAGGTCACATCTAGAACACTAGTTTGACCATGCCTATGTCCACAGTATAAAAAACCCTGACATATTAAAGTGTGTTTTGGGGAGCATCTCCAGGATGACTGGGAGGATTGTGGCCCAGAGAATAGAAGGCTACAGGGAAGTCTGTTGTTTTTTACCACCTAATAGGTAAGTATAAAGAAGGCAAAGACTTCTTGGGAGTACCTGGAGAAAGTACATGCTATAGAAATAACAATTTTGGTCACTGGAATAATCAGACATATTCAACTCTCACTTGGTCAGGTCCTTAGCAATCTGATCTCACTTTTGAAGTCACCTCTGCCTTGAGCAGCATCCTAGATAGTACTCTGTCTTGAGTTCATTTCCAACCAAAACCCTCCAATGTTTTTATGATTCTGTATTTAGACAACTTGATTTCTGTCTGTGGTGAAAGAACTGATGATGTAGATACTCAGTCATTCATGTGGGCTTGTATCCTTTCTATCTGGAAGCTGAAGAAGGATAGGCTGGACAAATGGATTCCTAAACGAACTGAAGATTGTCTGGGCCACCAGACTGAAAAGATAGCAATCAATGTCTCAAGGTCAAGACAGCAGCCAGCAGAGTGATCAAATATTTGATAATGAGGCTGATACTGTCCAGTATCTTCACCAGCAAAAGGGATGATGATGCAGAATGCACCTCCTAAAAGCTGTGGAAGGTTTGGTGGAATGCACCATGACAGCCCTGAGCCTGTGGTGTATGGCCAATAAAAAAAGGTTGAAGGAACTGAGTTTGTTTAGTCTGCTAAAGAGGACCCATAGAGGGAGAATACAAGAGTAGTCTACAACAGCTTGATGGGGAATTGCCAAGCCAACAGAGCCACAATCTTCTAGCAGACAGCAGATGCTATACAAACATGCAATGGCCACAAGTCGCAGATCTAAAAATTCAGAGTGGACATCAGGAATGACATTCATTAGAACCATAGCAAACAGTGGAACAGGCTCCCCCGAGGGATGTTGAATTTTTGTCTTTGCAAGGTTTTCAATACTTGCTTAGCTAGACAGAGCCACAAAACGTGATTTGGTGCTTGCCATACACCTGCTTAAGCAGGACTTTGGACTAATTGAGCACTCTTCCAATCAAAATTCCTATGGCTCTGTGAGCCATGCTGCATCTGGACAACGCGTGTGAGACCGGCCAACATATCTCCATGTCCACAATGTTAAATGCACCACTACAGAAGCATCAAAACCTCTGATTCCTGCACAAACACATCTATGCACTGACCAGTGAGGCAGCTTGCAGGCTGTTTCCATGGCAGTAAAAGTGCAATAACCACACACTGGAAAAGCTCACAGAGACGAATGGTAAATGACAGGAGCCTCCAGTTAGCAGAAGCTTAGGGTTTTATTTTGTTGTTTTTTATTTTTTTTCTTTCTTTCCAAAATAGCAGTTTCATCTGTGCCTGCTCAGGCCTAACCATCCAGGGAAATGTGCAGAGCACCTTCAGAAGGAGAGTGTAGAAGTAAAATACACACCATAGCTGGACACTAAAAATTACAGATTAAATAGAGAGACTGGCTTTATAGCACATTGTAATTCCCTCCCCAAGGCCCTCAATCTTTCACAGACAATGAATTACCTGTCTGTTTCTCTTTGTGCCCACCAGAAGCTAATGACCTCACCAGCTTTTTCATTGCTCACACCACCCATATGCTCCTCAGGTACCCTCCACTTTCTTGCCCAGACAGTCTAACTATTTAACATAATCAAGTTAACCTCAGGCCACTGTTGCCTTTTACACTGAAGATGCTGCATTTATTTCAGCTTTGAAAAATGAACCTCATAGCTGAAAGGCTGTCTGCTATGTCCAGCTATCTGCTGGGTCTAATAAAAGATATTATCTTCCCCTACAAACCTTTCACCAGTTATATCCATAGATTGTCATGATTCAACAACAATGCCACTTTTCTGAACTAAATAATTTGAAAAAAACATGTTTTCAAAAAAAATTGCATAATCTTCTCTTCCAATGCCACCCATTTCTATGTGTGGAGGCACATGCCCAGACTCTGCCTGTAAACTTCATTTTTCAATGGAGCCAGGCGATAGAAACCAAAGTTTAATTTACTCCAATTTGGAATGCTGCAGGTCTTAATCCTGATATAGGTCAAAAGTTACTTCTTACAATCTGCTGAAGGCTGATGTAAGTCAGCCTTTGAAAGTTACCTGTTTGTCTTTATGAACTGCATCAATCTCAGACTCCTCAGTCCAAATGCAGGACTTTGTTGTAGCAGATTTTTGTGCAGACTTGAAAATTGCAAAGCTGACCAATTTATACCAGTCAGATGGTCTGTCAAACCTGTATTCCTAAGGCTACTGATCTTGATTGACAAGAAATCTTTTTAAACATTTAATTTTTAATTTTTTACTGATTTTAAATCAGCCCATTAGCTTGTTGCTGGAAATGCAAGGGTTCTTCTGAGACTAAAAAGGAATAATGATCCTCTCTTGATGGACTGTATCCCATGTCATAGATAAGTCATTTCTATGCAAGACTAATTTAAGATGAAAATCTGAATACTGTGTTAAAAGGATTGAAGTAAAGAACAGTTAAAATGCACTAAATTATGCAACTTTTGTGCTTGTTTATAAACCAATCATAGTCTTGCCAGAAGCCAGCACCATCTTTGGAGCTGACCTGGAATTTCACTTTCGACAGTTTCACTGTAGGTCAAAGTCCACTACAAGCTGCTCCGCTGTATAATGAACCAAGCCAGAGGGGTTGACTTAGTAGTCTCAGTATCCTCTTTGAAATATCCAGATACCCTGGAAACAAAGGTTTAAATTCCAACAGGGCTGACTCAACCCTTCTACTTTTTGAGGCAGATAAATGGTGTGCAATGCACTAGACTACCTATGGACCTCTCCGGTAAGGTGAGACCTGAAAAAGAGACATGCGGTCTACTCTGCACACATGAAAGGGCTTGCTGCCTTTTTCTCAAGGACAAGTTTGTTTCAAATTCATGTCCAAAAGTTTTCAGCTTCAAGAGCTGTGCAGTTCAACCTGTATTGCTTTTCTGAGTGACTGTCACCCCCTGAGTTAGTGAGACTGACTGCACTTCAGCTTGATTCAAAACCCATCAAAATTAAGGTTGTTCTTTTAACCTTTACATTGATTTTTTTTTTTGGTGTGACACCTTCCATTAAACTCTAGGTGTCTCCCCCCAACCCAAATATTATTAAAGACAATCCCTGAGGTACACTATATCAGAAGTACAAATGCATGTGTAGTACCATATATTCATGACCTCTTGGATATGCAACTGTGCACACACCTAATATGAAAATGAAATCAAGCAAATTTGATTCAGTCCTTCCAGATACCTCAGCCCACTTGTCCCAGTTGTGTAGCATATTAGCATTCATCTCACAGCGATTTGCCTACAGAAATTTTTCAAGATGAAAGTTTGATGCATAAGAAGAATCTCAGGACAGAGCGGTTCCCTTAGCAACCTTGTAGTCGGCTCTAGCAGCCCTGACCCAGCTACAAAGCCCTTCACAAGCAGAGGAGACATACTTAATGACAGCTGGATGAAATTTGGGAGTACTGATAAACTGCCTTCTTATCTGGAAAACACCTTTGAGGAATATTATCTTTATTGACTTGCTTAAAAAAAAAAAAAAGCCCACAAACTGCTGCTACAAATTAGTACACAATAATAAGCAACAATACCAATTTATTAGTGTGCCCTCCCTCTCCAGCAGTAAAGCACCTGGGGCGCTGAATAACAGAGTAAAAATAAACACAGCATAATTAATTAACACTGATTACACTTCCTCCCCTCTAGACCTTCTCAAACATAGCTGTTTAGTCCTGCCTGTCTCATCCATGGCTCTCCTCATGCCACCTACACCAGATAGCCCCTTGCCACATCCCCAGCTCTCCTTTTCCTCTGCAAGCTCTGGGCTTCCTCCATCTTGCGTCTTGGAGTCAGTGCACAGCTATGTCCTTTTCCTATTTTTGTACCTGCCTTCCCTCCCCTGACAACATTTTATGAATAAAAGGCCAGTTTTGTCTTTTGTTGGACAGAGAAATCAATTATGGGTATGACTGAATTGGAACAGCAAGGAAAGATTTTGAGAATAACATGGGCAAATGTTGCTGTGATTTCCCAGATCTTTCTTTTTGCAATGCTGAAAAAAATTATTATCAAATTTTGACTTTTAATGACATATTCACGTGGTATCCCTGGGCCACGTCTGAGCCTCCTACTTGACTTCTGTGTTGTCTAAACTAAGAAAAATAAAATATCTCCTCTACAGAGAGGTTGATGGCATTGACCTCTCTGCTCAGTAACAAGGTGCTACCTTCTAGCCAAGTTTCAATGTGAGTTTTGTAAATCTTCCCAACTTCACACATGGACAAAGGCGAGCTTTAGCCGGTAGAGATTGCAACAGAAAATTTTTGATGTGGTGGTGAATATGCAAGTGGAACACAAGGGAGGTTTAAGAGAGCTTTGTCTGATAAAACACAACACAAGGAAAGCCATTTTCTATAGATCAAGGTAATCCCTTTCCATTGTCACAATCATACTAACAATTTAAGAATATTAAATTGTTATGTGTCAGGAAAAAAAAGGCCTTTAGCATCCTAACTTTCTCTAATGTGCTCCTTTTCATGCTTAGCCCCAGCTACCACATGCCAATCTCTGCAAGGATTACTCAGCAAAATCCCCACTGAAGACTACTTGTGCCAGCGCCAGTGCACAAGCCTATGAGAATTTGGCAATGGCTTCCAGACTCTTAGAAATAAAAGTAGGAAAGAAAAATGGTGGAAATTTTGTTATACGTTATAATAGCTATTTCATGATGTAAACAGCTACATGTTGCAACAAATTTGAATGAAGCTTGTAGTTATCTCCACTGCATTATTCATATTACTATTAAAAGGGAATGATAACGAAAAAATCTTAGCAAGGCTTATAAAATTCTGATGGGGATGGACCTCCTGTATTCTAAGATAAAAGTTACATATGTAAACAGGAAATCTGCATGTCAAAGGGAGATATTCCCTTTCACAGCTTGTGTTAGGCAGGTAACTGTAGAAGTTGTGGCTGAAAAATGAGCACTGTGTACTTGTGCAAGACTGGCTGGAGATGTGACAGTGCATGTGACAGCAGCTTCAGCATTCCTTCACGCTGGGGTGAGCATGAGCCTTCTTTCCACATATTTGAAGGCATTGTTTGTGGAAAAGATGATTTTTTTTTTTGACAAATACGCTCATTCTAAACCTCAATTCTGCATCTGTAGATGTTCAGAAGCAGATATTAGTAAGTTTAGATAAAATGCTGATAAATAGATGAAATATGCTTCCACATCTCATGCTATTTGAAGTGATTTTCCCAGCTCACTTGACAGTCTCCAAAGCTAAAAGTTATCCCTTATTGTGTGTAGATACATAAACACAGTTTATCATTTCAAATAAGTTCACCTTCGGATCAGCTGGGCAAAATTGAGGCACAGGCAGAAGAGCTGGCTGTAAAATCGTGATCAGCCCTGGCTGCCACAGCTTTGGCACAAGTGCTGGGTTTTGCCTGTTCTTTCTCCTGGAAGGGGTGGGAATAGGCTGTGTGAGCCGCCTGAGCTACCCTCAGAGCAGACATCTCCCTCCCTACACAGCTGCATGTGCCACTGCCCTGTGGCTGGGGTCAGGGTGTGGTGCTGGCGGAGATTTCACCAGGGTGAAGACAGACAGGCAGGTGTGTCACAAGGCCACTCTCCATGTTTTTATGTCCCCCTCCTTCCCCATGCAGTTTGTGTGAGGGCACAGATTCATGGGGAGTAGGGAAGAGAAGGAGATAGCGCACCAGCACACCTATACCACCACCTAACACCATCTTCTGAAGCCTCCAAAAACCACAAAAATTTTGCAGACCTCCACACCATTCAGTCCACTTCTTTCTCTCCTGTCTCCTCAGATACTGGCAATTCATAACCCTGATATCTCTGCCCCAGCCAACACATGCCTTTCTACACAATCCTTACACTGCACCTGGGTGTTGGTAGCACAGTGGGTTTGCCTGTGCACTTGACATAAATATTTCTGACCTCTGAGCAAAGTACTCCTATATTGTCCCTCTGATGTCTTAGCTCTGACCATGCTCTGCCAGCCCAGGCTCTTGCTGAGAAGCCACGGGGAGCAAGTTGGAGCTGTCAGATGTGCCCCAGCCCCACAGCACCATGATGCCAGCCCTGAAAAGCTGACAAAATCTTTGGCCACAAAAGCTGCTGCAAAAAAGAATTTACAGTCTCAGCAGACAGGTTGAGCAGAGATTTGTGAGGAGGGAAACAGGAAAGCAGAGAGAAGAAAAATGACAGCTCAACACAGAGGACATCAGTAACGTCTTCAGAGCTAGATGTGCTAAGATGGATCTGCCTCTCAAAAAGGACAGGGTATGGCTAGGGGACCATGACTCACAGAATGCAGGGCTGAAAGATTTTATGATAAACCACATGATCCTCAAAAATGTTGAATTTAACTCTAAACATCTAGCTAAAAAAAAAAAAAAAAGGATTTTACAACCTGAATAAATCATTAAGACATATTAAATATTTGCAATGGTCCCCTCTAAGTTTATAAGCCATGACTGTTGAAAATTTTAGGCAGGGATGTGCCACCTCTGAAGCAGGCCAAAATAATTACAGTGATGGTGAAATATATATGGGATATGAGAAAAGGCATCCTTGCTAATACAGTGCTCTAAATTAAAATTGATTGAAGAATTTAAGGAAGATATTTGCAACTTTTCATGGAATGGAAATTTAAAGGAAAAAAATGTATCTTTCTCAGATATCCCAGGTTTGTATTGCTTTGCTGATTAGAAACAGCCCAATTTGTTTTATGATACCATTTGTTACTGTACCACAAGGTCCCAATAAACATTTTAATAAACATCATAACCCAAGAACTCATAATCTCTGGTTATGTCTCCATAAAAATTTATGACAGAATCATTCTGCCAGAGTTTCTGACTGAAGAACTTAACTTAGACGGTTATTTATGAATTTTGTCTGGGGGGCACATATTTGTAGAACAGTTGGATGCAGCTGGCTAATCACAGCCTCCCCATACATCCATAGTTGAAGTCATCTAGACTGTGGACATTTTGTGCCTTCTGCCTCCCACAGTAACCTAGTGCAAAAAGGGGTGAGCGGTGGAGGGGTACAGGCCTGAGCCTGAACTGCAGTTCAAGCCTGTGGATGAGATACTGTCTGTACCTGGACATCGCCCTGCTGGCTACAAGTGCTACTCAGTGGCTCCTGCTAAACACCAGAAGGTGAATTCCAGTCCAGGCCTGCTGCCTATTGCTTTAGATGTATCTAGAACCTGCCTGACCTTTTTGGTTTAAACACTGATGAGAAAATACTTAAACTGACTTTACTCCACAACCCAATTCTGTTCTTTCCTCCCAGTTCATGGCTTCAGCTGATAGTTTTGCACCCAGTCATGTTGAAGCAGTGGAATTACTTTCATGTATGTCTTAATGTCATCAAAAACTTTGAAATAAGTTCCGGTATAAAGGCTTTCCCAGAGTACGGAAAGGAAGGAGTAGTTCTTCCAACAGTACCTGCCTCTGGCTTTGGGCTTGGTGAGAACCAACAGCACCAATGGAGCAATTAATAAAGGGGGACAGAAAAGCAATAAACAAAAAAGAAAGGATATTTCTGTCAGCCATGGTGAGGAGATTAGACATGGTGAGAGCCCAGTCCCAGTGCTCTGGGCAGGTGCTGAGTGTCCTCAGCTTCCGTTTTCAACAGCATGATGGGAGAGACTGGGAGCCTGATGAACACTCAGCTCAGTGCAGCAGAATCCCTGGGAGCTGCTGCTCACTCTCCTCTTTTTAAACTTCCATTTTCTTCAATTTCAGTTGCAGTGTGAAAAAGTGAAATAGGAGGAAGGGATTTGATGCACAGAGATAGTTTCATAGCGGCAACTATCTGCCAAATTCCCAATATTAATTGGCCGTATTTGTCTCCTCAGTTGAAAAGAGACTTTATCAGGAATGTGATTTATATAAAAGATTGCTGGTTTTATACCTCTTTATACAAGCAGGCAATCTTGGCATAAATCAGCATTAAAGCATTTAAACAATAAGTTGTTAACTCATAAAACAGTAAGTCAGCTTCCACACAAGCCAAAATCAGTCACTGTCAGGTTCTGATCACTTGGTAGGAGTCTCCAGGCAATTTCTCTCACATCTGTGCCTTAAAAATAGATTTATCTAAATGCATGGGGGATTTAGCTATGATTCTCATCAGGAAGAGGTCAATTTCCAGGCCATTTTTATAGCAAAGTCATAGTCACACACAGGTGTAGGTTTTTTATTTTGTTATTGGTTTAGTTCTTATTTTTGTTTTTGGTTTTGGTTTTATTTTTGGTTTTTTTAAAGGAAATGTCACTGTTTTATTTTTCATGAGTATTGCACCATGGAGACCAAAGTATATGGGCTTCACCACTGTGCCTTCATTTGTAAGTTGTTCTGTGGCTCAGTGTATGACTGTTCTTTACTACCATGGCTTATGCAGCTTTTTCCTTCTTTATTTTCTTAGCATTACTTCCTACTGTACAGCTTAAGACTAAAAATAAAGAATAAAATGACAATAAAGGCTCCCAGGGAAAAACAAAAGAGAGGAAACATGAAAAGGACTTGAGAAGAAAAGGGTATAAAAGCACAAAGTACAAAGGAACCTAGAGTTGAAAAGATTATAGAATTAAGGGGAAAAACGTGCTAATGTAATCTTAAAAAAAAAGAAGGGAAATAATTCAAATGAAAAGCCATCAAAAGGAAGATAAAAAGAAGGAACATTAAAAAAAAGGAGATATTTTTATACAGCCTGTTTAACATGAGGGGCCACCCTCAGGAAAGCCAGATGTAGTTTACTGAAATGATTATCCTAATAAAATGTGTAACAGAACAGAGAGCACCATAAAAACAGTTTTAATGGAGACCACAAAATGATCTTCTCCTTCCTTGTTGGTAACACCTTTGCTTTGAGCACAACTCCTTGTTAAGGGTACTTGCATTCCCAGCTTGTTGGTTCTCTGCCAAAACAATGCCTGTGCAGCTCATACATATTTTTCTACATCAAAAATTCACTTTTCCTACCTATAAAACATGCGTATTGTTTTTGGACTTGTTTCTCCCTGGGGAGAACAGGTGTATTTAAGGGTCAGTGGGGATCAGTCCTCAAGTCCTCTGCATGTGGAGAGAGTGATGGGATGCAGCCCTGCAGAGTGACAGCAGTGTCCCCAGCCCTGCCCACTGCCCCTTCCCCAGGCTCATCCCAACTGGTACCTTTATTTATGTGATGCTCTTAGCAGGGTTAAAATCAAATGGTCACTCTGGGGGCAGAAAGAGAGAATCAGTTCTGCTTAGTAAAACACAGTAATTAATTTTCTACATCATAATCTTTCATTACAGTGCTATATTTAAAGCTAAGGTTTTGTTTTCCTTTGTTCATAGCCCCTATTTACAGAAATGTCTACATTTTCTGAATTACTACATTTTTGCTAGAAATCATTACATTTCTCCTTAATTTCAGAAAAGAAATATAAAAAAAGTGTAACAGCTCTGTTCAAATGATATAAGAAAGTAAGAGAGTGAGTAGTCTTATTAGTTAAATCTTCATTTCCCATTTCTTTTTACTGGGGCCATAGTATAAAGCAGTTGAAAGGGCAGTTAGCTAAATTAAAAAAAAAAAAAATTCATTAAGGACTATTAACCACAAAGGTGTAAACTCAGTTTTTGGCTTCAGGAGCCAGTAAGTTAAGTCACTAAGGCTACTGAAAACTGAAATATCACATGGCTCTTGCCTTGATTTAATCTTGCCTTAGACCATGCTTAAATGAATGGTTGCATGCAGCCTGGAATTTTAGTTTTGTAAAACCAGAAAACAAAGAACCAAAAAAAGCTTTTTAAAAGTATTTGTGATGAGGATTTCATTGGCATGCATTGCATCAGCAGACACAGGCTGTCGATGCTAAACACACCATTAGGGGTTGGGAGTATGAAGCCCATGTTTTGCACTGCCACACAGAGCTCTGTCCAGGTTAGAGAAGAAGGCCGTCAGTGGAGCAACTTCTCGTTGGGTCTGCACGTGTGCAGGGAAAGGCGTTGGCAAGGAAGGTAGAACACAGAAATACTCAGAATGGTGGGTGCAGTTCCCAGACAAGCTGGGCAGCTGCTTCTGATGTTCATGAAAACTTTCACACCATGGGCTGCACACAGCCAAATCCTATCATGGCTGACATAATCATTGCTAGGGTGAGAATAAGGGAGGGGGAGAAAGGCTGAAATCAGGGGAGCTAGACAGCAAGAGAATTAAAGATTAAAAATAGACCATTGTCGAGGTGTATTTGACATTTCCCACATGCAAACCCCTGGTAGTTTAGAGCACTCAGGAGCAGGTATAAAACCTAATTTCTACCCATGGTCCTACGTTGGAGTTGGGTTACATCTCTGACAAACCCAAGCCAAAAAGCCCTGGGAATGAGATTGCTGTCATCTAGGGAATGACCCAAGCACCTCTGTCATGTGTGACACCATGCAACCAAGATGTGTAGCCAAACTAGAGAAGCAATGAAGACAAATCCTACAACCATGGTCTGCCTGCCTTGTGGGCTAATGTGTGTTTGAGCAAGATCACTTATCAAACCCACTAGAGAAAAATGAGAGGAGTAGAAAAATTGCATGCTGGAGAAAGTCATTGCTGATCACAAGTGGATCTTTGGTGAACTATTTGGCAATATATAGGTGGGACTGAATGGCATGTAGCAGGCAATTTCTCCCATAAGGAGGTGTTTTGGGAGCAGACAGTAAAGGATGACAGAGAGAAAGCAATCAGAAGGTATTGGCTGGTTTACCAGTTCAGGACCCCAAGCTTGGGATTCCTTATGAGCATGTGTATCTAGGTAGGACTGTGGCTCCCTCAGTTAAAAAAAATAGTTCTGTTTATTGGCATCAGTATAATGATTCTGTGGAAATGAAAATACATGAAGCATTTCCCAAACGGCCATGCATATGGTTATGCTTGACTTCAAAGCTGAGTGCATTTCAATGACCTGTCTCCCTGCACTCTGCCTTTTCTGAAGGGAAGAAATTCTCCAATTCTTTAGCACCTTTCTTTATGTTCCTAGTGTTAACTCCACTCTTCTTTAGCAACATATTCTCCTTTCTATAAGAAGTCTGAAAGCAAGCTCCGATGTGAAGAATGGTGTCAATATTCCCCTCCACAACCTCCTTGTCTTTAAACAGTAAAATTGTTGACACATGGCTCAGAATATGAATATTTGATCAAAATGAAGCTTCAGTGATTCCAGAAATTTCATGTCCCCAAGCATCTTTTTGGCAGATGGCCAGTAATCATCTACATTTTTTTCCATTTGGATCCACCTTGTTTCAGGTTTAATGCCCTTAGAATAGAACAACCATTATGGAAATTAGTTAGCAGCTGCTGTACATCAATGTTTAGAAAATTAATATTACCCACATTACAGAGCACAGAAGCTGAATTTTAATGAAGCATAGAAACTATAAGCAAATTGGCCTTTCACCTCATCAGAGAAATAGTCAAACACTACTTTTTCTGAGAAAACTTATAATTTTCGTCAGAATTCTCTGGACATGATAACAGAAATACAGTATTTTCATTATAACAAAAGGAATTAAATGCTTCAGCAGATTAAAGACAACAATAGAATCTAAACTATTACATCTTCTTACTGCTAAGCTTTATAAATATTTTCTCTTAGTTGTATGACAGGTGAAATTACAATGCTTTATAATAACAGCTCTAACACACAAAGAGAAATGATCAGATATATGGTGGGAGGAAAAGTGATCTTAGCAGTCAGCTGAGGTTTGAGGTTTCCTCTGGCTTTGGAGCCATTACCAGCCCTAACCAAGAAGGCAGAAGCATCAGTCCCTCACTGAGTTTTTGGTTCCTGGCTTCTTTGCTTTGCAGCTTTTCATCACCATTTTCTTCTCCTTTTTATTGAACTCTCAAAAATGTTCAATTCTGACCTCTGTAATTTAAATCATATATCTTCTTTTATATTCTAAGACAGTTATAACTAGATCACGGGAAAAACAGAAGGGGTGAATTTATTATACTCAAGCAATGTATCATGGACATTTTAATTTCATCTAGAAGCATTTAGTTAATGCATTTTTCTCTTCTTTTTTTAAAAAAATACAAAAACCAACTTAGAAAAACTTGCAGAGTGTCTTTCTGCAAAGACTTTCTAAAATAATTTTATAGCCCATTAAAAACATCATCCTAGCATGCGTTTCTGTGCATGTGCTTGTGTAGTGTTGTGCATTTTGTAAACATGCATCGAGACTGCCAGTATAAATTTACCTTAAGGGTACATTCATTCTACAAATGGCACCGAGTACAAGAAAGTCTTTTGATAGAAAATGACACAGTTTCTAGCAGAACTATTTACTGGAGTACAAAGTTAGAGGAACAGGTCTGAATACTGTAGTAGCCAAATTTAGGTTTTACTTACATTTAGTTGGCAATAAAAAAGGCCTGAAACTCTCAAAAGTTAATAAATGTGAAATAAAAAAAAGCATCAGGAAGACATTACCAGGCTCAGATAACTCTACTATAAGCTGACTCACCTGGCTGCAGCAGGAATGCTTGGTGAGTAGGGATTCAAATTAATGGAACTTTGGATGAATAAGAAACTCTGCTTATCATTTCCCTCAGACACAATGCTGATTAGAAGACTGCAGCAGAACCATAAAGTGCTATAAAATTACTTAAAGGTCATCGCATGTTGTAATAAACTGTAACCTGATTTATTTTTTCTTTAATGCTGACATGAATCTGCTGAAACTAAAAAAGCAGGTAACTTCCTCAATTAATGTCAAAATTTTCCATTTTATTTTATAGGTTGTTTTACCCATTCTAAGTTGAAATGATGCTTTATTATGGTATCATTTTATGAGCCCAAAGAGACATTTTGACATTTAGCATAATCTTCCAGAAAATCAGTAGAGAAATGGTTACAAAAGGTGTGCTGAAACAAAATGTAGGAAAGATTACATTATAAATAGGAGTGGTGAATAAAGTATTTTTTTTCCCCACTTCAGATATGGGGGCTGTATTTCCCCCGCTTTCTCTATACTCTTCAGCACTGTCTTTGAAATAAAAGGCAAGCAACTTGCAAGAGACCTTTGAAAAGCAATAAAAATCCTTCTTCAGACTTCATTTTTGTCTCGTTATTTTACTTGTAACCATTTCATGACAGTCTAGTGCAGAGGTATTATGGATTTCAACTGCAATTTATGGGCAGCTTCTGCTCCTTGCTGGGGCACTGTGGGTGAAGAGATGAGACATAAAGGGTTGAATAGTCTCATTTAAAGAGCCTCTTTCTCGTGGTGCTCTCTGTGACTGGGCACTCAAACACCCCAATTCACAATGCAAGGGTGGGAGGATGCTGGCAGCCCCTCTCCCTCCACTGGTCTTTGTCCCCTGCCTCTCTGCCACTTCCCCACTCAGCTACAATTCATTGCTGTGGCTCAAGGGCAGAGAAGCAGAGCAGAGGTGACTGACGCACTCTGCTTTGGCACTTTCAAGGACATGGCCACATGGTGCTCCCCCGCTGGCCCCTTCCCTGGCTCCCAGACACAGCTGCCACCATGCTGGCCACATGCCCTGCAGGTCTCTGAAGCCAAGGGGTGTTTAAAAATACCCCATAAGGTTCATTGAAGCCTGGTGCTTTACGGATTGGCTGAGAATCAGTCCTTCCTAATTAAAAGTCTTAATTTACTTTTGAGCCACCCCTTAGGTCCCCGGAACAATCCTGGTTTCTCTATGTGTCTTCAGAAGGACATTTCTCATTTTCCTGTGCCCACTAGAGACCTAAGAGCTGGAAGTGACACTGGGAAGATGCTTTCTTCTAGAGGCAGAGGTTGGAGGAGTGGAAAGCAGTGGCAGTGGTTTGGAAAGCTCCCCAAGAATCAGGGTTAAGCCCAGATGGATCTCACTGTCCTTGGATCTTCATCTCTCTTCAGTGGCAAGGAAGTGGGAGGTTGTACTTCACTAAGTATTAATCACTAAATGGTAACGTCATGTCAGGTATTTCTCTGTTTTAACAGCAGCTGTTTCCAGGGACTCAGTAGCAGCTCACAGCTGCCTAAGACTGAACAGTGGCTCCTGTCTGCCAATGGGCATCAAATGTTTTAAAGCACAGGATGTGTGTGTGCAGCCAGCAGTCCAGAAGGGTGAGGGGAGAGCTGTAAGGAAAGGCCATTGCTGGTTCTGCCTGGGGGACCATGAACAGCTCAGTGCCAGAGGTGCCCTGTGCCATGTTTGGGGTTGGGAAGAGCTGGGGACAGCAAGCCATGGAGGGCTGTACATTCAGGGGGACACTGTGAACAAAAAATGTAATCCCCACACAGCTGACATGCTGTCTGGGATCCCCAGATAAACTGTGTTGGGCAGTGTTAGAAAAGGGGCCAAGACCTACAGTGTGTGTGGTGAGTGACCAAGGACAACCACTCAGAAAGTCACCATCGGGGAGAAGGTGTGGAGCTCACACCTGGAACAATGCCACACTCTTCTTGCACTAGGAAAGGGCAAGTGGATATAGCAGCATCCCATTTCTGCACTCACTTTGGAGACCTGGACCTCAAGTCAGTTGGGCAGGAGAAAAAAATCTTCACCAATCTCAGCACCACAGGGAGGGTGTTTGACTTCTGAGGGGCTGGAGAGGGATGTGGCTGATCACCATCATCTCCCCCTGCCGGGTACATGTTATTCAGGGCTTGGCATGGTGAGAGCACCTGGTCCCTGCACGCTTGTCAAACTGCCAGCAGCAATTTTCTTTGGGAATTTAAACACTGCCAAGTGATACAGAGGACAGTGAAACAATCATTTTGGACAAATAAACTTTCTGCTGAGTGAATTACCTTTGGTTTCCCTGTAAACCTCAGGTATTTTCTGCTCTAGAGGTGCTTACTGGAAAGGCATGAAAATGCACTGATGGAACAAAAGGAGGGAAGAAAAAAAAGAGAGAAAAGAGGAAAAAAAGATGAAGGTGTGGGTATTGCACAGTTAAAGGCAAATGTTAGAAGAGAGGGCATATAATTGAGGTGTAAGTCTGGAATCCCCATTGATCCAACAAGCCTCACAAGCTGCTTTCTCACCATGTGTTAAATCACCAGATCCCTTCCCCAGCACACCTTGTAATGCACAGCTAGCCAGTTTTCATCCTAAATGATATGCTTGCAAAACCTCCAGTAGGCCTCATTAGCAGGGCTAGCATGTGCAGATGTGTTGCACTGAACTTGTATTTCACAGGCACATTTTTAATGTCCTTGCTATGACTGCAGCTGCAATTTCCAAAGATTATACCAACCCCAAGTGACCGCAACTTTCTGTCTGCCCCAAGGAGATGACAGCAGTCACAGATCAGACAGGGCATGGGGGGATTTTTGCTTTTCTGTGTTAATAAGAAGGCAGTATCTGAAGTGCCACTCTTGTAAAGAACACCGTGTTCAGTTTTCCTCCAGCCCTGATGCTGAACTGATCAATACTAAATCTAAATTATAACAATGGCCCCTGTGAAGCTCGCAAATGTTATGTCAACATGTCTTAATGGCTTTGGCTTCCTGAGCAACCTTATTAGCTGCAACCTTCTCTGCTTCTGCTATTCTCTTAACTACTTCCACCTATGGAGCCCCATCTCTAACAATACTGGCCACTTCTTGCTCTCTTCTGCCAGTGGTGGTTTCCATCCTGTTGGTTCCTGTCATGTGAGAGCTCTCTGACAAGGACATACAAGATAAAGAAAAGAAGAGGGAAGAAAACAAAATTAATTCCCCTGCCTATTCTCCCCCTCCCTGCAACTGATGAACCAAAGAAGGAAATAATTGCTACTTTCTTTTAATAACACCACGTTTACAGAAATTTCCATAAAGATGATTCAGAAAGGAATGCATGGATTTCTTCTCTGTGGGGTGTCAAAAACATTTTGCATTGTTCTGTAATGTAATGTTATTAGCGCTCCATCTAATTTATATTTGCATTTCCCTGTCTCCAGGGCAAATTTTTACAACTCACTGGCAAAGTACTAAATGAAGAAGTGTGGCAGTGCTAAAGAACATTTCCTAGCAAGCTTTCAAGCCATTCATTAATTTCCAAGGGGCCAAACCTGAAAGGTGTTGAAGGACTCCAAAGAAACCCTGAGTAGTCTCCATCCTCACGTGGAGTGCAGAGCACACAGCACTGCAGCAGTGTTTGATCATTATGGTTGTAACATGGAAAGTGGAAATGTCCTGTGTCTGTAGCCTGAATTTGCTGTAAATGGGAAGGATTGCCTCCCCACTTACCACTGGAAAGGAAGTTGAAAGTGGAACAGAGGCAGGTGAAAGACGTGTGACAGATGGAAAATCACCATTTTTCTGAGGTGTCTCACTGCCAGGGCATGTGTGACATCCACATGTATGGTGGGATAGTTTAGGCAAACAAGCTTTCATTAATTGAATAGTCACAAACTCTAGACTCTACAAATACTAATTGTAGCAGAGTTTCTCCTGCCAGTTACTGTGTAGGCACAGGGTCTCTATTCCAATGGAACAATACAGGGAAGATAGGAAATAATTCTAATGTTATTAATGAATTATTCTGAAGTAGTTGTAAACCCTCCTTTATGTGCACTGGGAAACAAATGCCAAGAGATGTAAATTATTTGCTCAAAAGTCAGATGGGAAGTGAGTAGCTGTGGGGAGGAGGACATGAGTCCCATGAATCTCAGTCATGTTCTTTATGCTCAAACCATTTTCCAGTTTTCAGATATCATCCATATAAAAAGTATAAATATCTGTACATAAAAACCCTTACACAAATTAAACACCACCAAGTGGATTCTTAATTCTGAGACTAAGTGTGCGGCATTTCAAGAATTTGCCCAGCAGCTCACGTCAAACTAGTTTGAGTATAACAACAAAAGCTGCAGACACGCCTGAAGAGTCACCAAGGGAAAATGGTTACTTTCTTCTTCCAGGAAAGAGCTCAGGCTTCACAGCCTGTGGAAGAAAAAAAATGTACTAAAAACCACCAGGGCTGGGAGCGAAAGAAACATAATTTGAGGTTTCTGCTGTAAATACTGATCAAACGTCAAGAAAAGAAGAAAGCAGCAGCTTTCTAACCTTTCTGGGCAGCAGAAAATTGTGATGATTTCTGTGTCTGTGATGCCAAGGTGGCTGCTTTGCTTTCTAACAAGAGAGTATTATAGTCCAATTAAAACAGGATAAGCTTGTTCCTCCTGTTCTTTAATGTCAATAATTCAAGACTATGGTTTATGGCAAACTACATTCACATCATGGGGAAGCTGCACCTGCTTAAACATCAAGTCTTAATTTAGATAAAAATCTTTATGGATGCACCTCAGATTTTCTTTCATTAAGATAACTCTACATGCTTCACTGGGTGCTAACCTTTCAGATATATTTGTAAAGCAGAAAGAATGTAATATTTCAAGACTTAACCATGTGTCTTACTTAGCAACTCAAGCTTTATGTTCCAGTATTTTAAGAAAACCCTTAATTAATTCAAGGTAAGGAACCAGAATCACATATTTTTTTTTCTAATAGGGATTCAAAGAAGCCATCCACCTGTTCAAAATAGAGGATGAGCCAAAATTTCATGTTGGAGTAACAATTATGTCTGCCAAAGAAACAACTTTTCCTCTACTCCTCCCTTTATTTGTCCCATCCTTCCTGTTCTGTAGTGAAGATATAATCTATAGAACAAGTCTTCAGCAAATCCAGCATGTATCATTTGCAAATATCACACCACATCAAAAACAGAAACTTATTTCCACTTCAGCAGCTTGAAGTTTAGGTCAGAGGTGAAGCAATGCAGACACTTGGGTTTTATAATTATTATCGAGCTCTAAGACATAGTGAAAGTTGTATTTTAAAATTGAGGTAAACACTGGCCAGAGGAATGTATTGTTATGTAACTGTTTGGACTCCAAAAATAAAGAGAATGGCTTTCACAATGGAAAAGAACATCCATCTCAGGGCTGGCCTCTCACTTTGTTTGCTCCTCCACAGATCCACCTCTCTCTGCTCCTCTGGCTTTGGTAGTCAGCAAGCAATTTTCTCTTTGGCAGGAGTGCTTCTGCAGGCTGGTGACAAACATCTTGCCATTCACAACAGTGAGATTCTCCATAGGGAAGAAAAAGTTTATACAGCAACCTCACAAATTATGTTTCTATATACTGGAGTCCTAAGGGCAATGGGATTGATTGGAGACTATATAAAGCCATTTAGGATCATTTATATAAAGACATTTAGGATCAAGTCCCTGAGATAATAACTTAATATCTGGGCCATGTTTTCAAGAGCAAGACTAGAAACTCACAGTAAAACATGGAAACTGACTTTCAGCTCAACATTTACATCTTCTACAACCTGGCTACCTGCAGGCTTTGATTGTGACTTTCAGTAGACCCAAAGTCTGGTTCTGCATGAAGGGTGCCTAAATAAATCCCTGAAGAGCATGCACATGGCAAGACAACGGACTGTGTACCCTTTTTTTAGTTCACCTCCCTTGTTGCATCTATGTGTCACCATGTTATTTGAGGATTTTCTTTACTTGAATATTTGCTCCAGGTATAGTCCTGCAGTTCTGCCCCAGAGAAAACCCTCACCACAGTCTATGGATTTTGCTAAGCTGATCAAACAGACACCACATAAAGAATTTTTTCTGGTTGAGTCATGTGGAGAGGTTTCCATGCCTTTCCTATGCCTCAATGCATTATCTGCTGTCTTAGTTTGGACCAGATTAGTGGCACCTGGAGCTAATGCTGTACTCAGAGAGAGAAAAATCCACTGATGTAATGCTTTCAGCTGCACAGGAACAAGAAACTGGTGTCTGGCCCTACTACCCAATGACCCCACAGCCACTGCTTCAGTGGCTGACTGGGGCCATGAACACCTGAGACACAGTAGATAGGTCACAGCAGTATTTGTATTCTGCCTTAAAGAATATAAGCATTCTGCCTTAAAAGTGCCCGAATTTTCACACAGGTTAGAAAGGGTGAGCAAACATTTGCAAATGAATCCCCTACAGTCCCTAGTCTAGACAAAGCCAGTGAATGGGTGTTTAAGTTGGATTTGGAGGATTTGGCAACCAGCCAGGCTACTTTCCTATTTGTAGGAAAGTGTTAAAAATAGGATAAGGTCCAGAAGGCTCAGATCTGCCCTTCAGAAAAATCCATATAATTGAGGAGTTTCTCTCACTGACACGTTCTATTTCTGTTGTCAAAAGGAAAGAAAAACTAATAATGTTGGGGTTTAATAACAGAATATCCCTGACATACAGAAGGTCTTAGGATTTTGATTGGGAGATTACAAGGTAGGCTGCTGTTACCTGTGCGTAGTAAATGGTGCAGAGTGAAATCGTAACTGAAGAGCTGAGGTACAGGTCAGACATGCCACAAATAAAAAAAAAAAAAAAAAAAAAAGAGTGAGATAGCTATAATATCTTTCATTTCTCTTTCACCCTGCAGAGTTTTAGGACAAGTAATAAGTAAATAAGTTTATAGCTGTCCACAGATGAGGGGTTTTTGGTCACCAATATGGCTATATTTTTCACACTTGATAAGTTTAGGACCAGGGCTTTTTATTGATCAGAACTGGTCCAAATTTCAGCCTTAATATCTCAACAGAATATCATGATTACTGTCTAAAACACCAAAAAGAATGAAAGTGGTAAAATACCCATTATAGGACTTGATTTGCTGCTTTGCATCCTTATTATTGGTGGCAATCAAAAACAAACAAAGAAAAGTACTCATCTTAAAATGGAAGCTCAGTGCTATAAATAACAATTCCCTTTGAGATTTTTGAAAGATATGCATTCAGTTCACTGAAAAAACCCTATATTTTTCTTTCTGTCACCAGAGTAGAGACAATATAACTATACACGAACATACTGCATTTTGACTCAAACACTTCCCTGGAGAATTTTCAGTAAAGTTTTTTTTTTTTACAATTTTTATAGTCAGCGATGATACTTGAAGCACAGAAATAACACAGTTTAACTTGAAGTTATGAGGCTAAATCTCCACTCTTGATCAAAAAATCTTGAA